>NC_063165.1:70395940-71009273 GCF_023159225.1 Perognathus longimembris pacificus
CATGAATCTCTTCAGCTCTTCAGTGCCATTTTTAACTAATACATATGGGAAAAGAATTATTAAGGGCTGTACTTTAACTAATAATGAGTCTACATAGGCAAGGAAAGACCACCAATAGATAATAATAAAATGCATTTATTTCTGAGATAGTCACATAGTCAAGCACTTTACCTCATCTCTCCATACAAAAATCAGTCCAGTGAAAATGTTCTACTGATCATGATGCTGGGAAATGTTGATAACATGTTTACTCTTGTAAATCAGGGGCTAAATATAGCTGTTTTCAACACTTGGCCTCATTAGTGTCTTTTCTAAGCAACACCAAGTCAATATATACATATTATATATACAGGTAACATTTATGAAAAAGATATTTGTCACTAGATATTTTTGTTTCCATTGAACTCATTATAAATGCATTGTTGCCATGGAACAACATTATCAAAACATTATTTTCTTTAGTCAAGTTTGTTTACTTACATATGTTAGAATAAATATCAATAACATTTGACTACTGACTAGCTTAATTTGGAACACATAAGATAAATTTATAGACAGTTGAGCTTCAATGACAGCAATTTGATAATGTAATTAAGATATATCATAGAAAGAGAAAATACAAGAAACAAAACAAAATAAAATATATTTTGTAAACATGATTTATGTTACTTGTGTAGTATTTGCAAATTGTTATGTCTTTTAATAGACACCTTCAAAATCACACATATTTTCAGTTATTAGAAAGTATTGACTGAATAAGTTCATATAAACTGATTATACAAGTAAGCATATTTTATAATTTTTCTTTTCCTAAATATGTTTTCCAGACAGATGACCTTTCAAGATAACAAGAAGCATGTTAGCTTTGTGTACTTGAGCTTTTTATTCATAGTAAAGGACATTAGTGTGTATAATTTTCTTTTAGTTTCAGCCCTTGCTCACATAAAGTATTTGACTTGCAGTGGCTTTGCTGTTGAATGTCTTGTTCATCAGTATGTATGTTTGAATACAAAAATCCACCAGCCTCAGTAGCTCTATTCAAGGTGAGCCTGTCATGTACTTGTCTTCCAGTCCCCTCTCTCATTATAAGCAACTTTGCTGAAAAATCTCAGTAAAATCTACTTTAATCGGAAATTCCAAGCTTGTAGGTGTTAGAGGATTTGCTGGAGTAATTAGTAATCTAGGCTGAGTGGTGAACACCTATAATCCTTGCTACTCAGAAGGCAGAAGTAGAATTGTAGCTCAGTGGCTGCTCAAACAAGATTTGCACCAGCCTCTATTTGAAAACAAGCTTAAAAAGCATGGTTCAAATATTGGGAACAGCAGAGCTTGAGTTCAATCCTCAATGCCACAGAAAAGAAAATAAATAATTATTTTGCATTTGCTCAATAAATTTTTAATTTCTCATCCATTTCTTTAGCAAAAAAATTCTTCACTGTTTTTAGAGTTTAATATTGTGATTTCACTCACACAGGAACACAATGTTATTTTTTTCCCAACTTAGTAGCCTATTGCAATAACATCTGTGCTTGAATTAATATTCCAAGGCAACTAACTCTCCACATCAAATGCACTGATTGAATGCCTATATAAAGCCTATAGCAAGTAATGTCAGTAGCTCCTTCCTGATTTCCTATGTACCCAGAGGGCTGATATCTGAGGATCAAGGTTCAAAGCTAGTCTGGCCAGGAAAATGAGACTCTTATCTCCAATTAACCATGGAAAGGCCAGAAGTAAAAATGTGGTTTACATGATGAAAACCAGCATTAAATGAAAAAGTCAAGTGAAAATGATATGCCTTGAGTTTAAGTCTCAGTATTGGAACAAAGAAAAAAAAAGGTAAAGACAGGAAAGAAGGAAGGAAGGAAGGAAGGAAGGAAGGAAGGAAGGAAGGAAGGGAGGGAGGGAGGGAGGGAGGAAGGGAGGAAGGAAGGAAGGAAGGAAGGAAGGAAGGAAGGAAGGAAGGAAGGAAGGAAGGAAGGAAGGAAGGGAGGAAGACTAATAAGCAAACAGCAGTCTTAGATGGCTGAATTGATAGAAATGTCCAAATGAGAAAATAGGGCAAACGTAAGGTACAATCACTTGGTGACTAAATGACTTTAAAGAAATAAAATAGAAGAAATCCAGCCAGGGCAGAAAAGTTAGAGACTGCATCTACAAAGAACTAGCAAAAAGTTGTTCTGTAGGCATTGATTAAGTGGTAGAGCACCAGTTATGACTGGAACTAGCGCAAAATAAGTAAGAGTTTTAAAGAGACAATAGAAAAAAAAGAGTTAAAACATATGCCAGATTAATACTCAGCCAGTTTTCTGTATTTCATACAACTTTCTACAAGAACACTTTTTTTTTTCAAGATGATATACAGAGGGGTTACAGTTACATACTTAAGGTAGCAAGTACATTTCTTGTCAAACTTGTTACCTCCTCTCTCATTTTTCTTCTCCAACTCCCCCTCCCCTGAGTTGTACAGTAAGTTTACAACATATTTTCTTGTAAGTATTCCTATTGCTTTGTTTCACCATTTTCCCTTTGTCTCACCATTTTGATGTTCCCATTTCCTTCTCTAATTCAGATGAACATATATACAATACCCAGAGTACCAAAATCAAAACAGTGACAATAGGAGCTAAAGCATAGGGAAGATAAAATAAATGATTTAAAATAGTATGTTAAAAAATAACAAGAACAATGTTAAGCAACTTGTTTCCATATATTGGAATTCATTTTGCTTAGTTCATCTTATGTAATCATAGCTATTGAGCTATTGTGATCACCTGTTGGGACTATCTTAGATATATACTAATTATTACCAGTGAGGGAAACCATAGAGTTTAAATTTTTTGAGTCTGGCTCACTTCACTTAGTTTGGTGTTTTTCAAGTATTCCCATTTGATTACAAATGGGGCAATGACATTCTTTCTGGTAGAAGCATAGAATTCCATTTTGTATATATACCACCATTTCTTGGTCCATCCATCTATTGAGGGTCATCTGGGTTAGTTCCATATTTTAGCTATGGTCAACAGCTGCAATGGACATGGTTGTGCTGGCAACTTTAGTATGGCCTTGTTTGTGGTCCGTTAGGTAAATCCCCAAAAGTGAGGCTGCTGGTCACAGGGAAGCTCTATGTTTAGCTTTTTGAGGAACCTCCATACTGCTTTCCAGAGTGGTTGAACAAGATTGCATTCCCATCAACAGTGTAGTAGGGTTCCCTTTTGGCCACATCCCCACCAGCACCTGTTGTTATTAGTTTTCTTGATAATAGCCATTCTACTGGGATGAGGTAGAATCTAAATGTTTACAAGATAAATAGAAAGCCCACAAATTGAGAGGAGATCTTCACACTGGCCATACAAAAGACAAGGGCCTCATATCTAAAATATACTTAGAACTAAAATAATTAAGGTCTCCCAAAACAAATTCTCAAAAACACAATGCCCCATTGATAAGTGGGCTAAAGACTTAAAGAGAGACTTCTTTGAAGAGGAAATGAGAATGGCCAAGAGGCACATGAGCGAGTGCTCAACATTCCTAACCATAAAAGAATACTTTTAAATATTTAAGTTCCATAGTTTTCCACCATTTTCCTCTAAAATTCCTGTGTATGCATCTTTTTAGTAGAATAAAATCCAGTTATTAGGATATTAAAAGTTAAAAATCCATGTTATATATGGCATAACAATTTACTTACAAACTGTTTGTTCAACTAGCATAAATTCCTACATAGATTTACTTATCAACAACTGATAGTGTGCATTTATGAATCCAGTTTGCTGCTTAGGTTTATTTATTTACAAGGAACAAAGCCTGAAATTGGGAGACTCATCGACTTGTGTGCCCCTGTGCAGAGAATCTTATTTGAATGAGCAGATAAGAAGCTTACAAATAAAATTTAATTCCCCACATCTAGTAAGATACTTAAAGAAACTATAAATAAGCTATCAAATGTTAGTCTCAAAAGACTATGCTAAATGCCTTCCTATTCTTTTCTCAGAAAATGTCCTGGGCAACATAAGCATACGATGCAGATAAACTATAATTCTGATCCAAATTTACATTTGTTTTACAAATTGAAGAAAATTAATAATCTCAAGTTTAACTTTTGATGTGTGAAAACATAGACATGAAGGAATTCATTTAATAACGTAATGGATCAATGAGTATAACTTTTAAAAAATGAAGCTGGGTTCTGGTAGCTCATGCTTATAGTTCTAGCTACTCAGGAGACTGAAATCTGAGAATCATATTTGGAAGCCAGTATGGGCAGGAAAGACTGATAGACTCTAATCTCCAATGAACCAGCTAAAAGACTGAATGGAGGTGTGGCTCAAGTGTTAGAATTAAAAAGTTTAGAGTTAAAAACTCAAGAAAGACGTGAGGCCCTGAGTTCAAGCTCCCATACCAGCTCCCCATCATCACACACAAACCATGTATGCATTTTAAACAGGATGAAAAGATCTATTCAAAAGATACTTCTGAACATATCCACATGACAACTTTCACAGCACTTTGAAAGAGTCTTCTCAAAGTGAGATGTAAGATATAGTGCCATAATAAGTGCTTCTATAGACACTGACAGATTAAAAGACCACCATTACAATGTGGGCTTCTTTGCCAACTGCACAGCTTTCCTTGGGTACTTAGAAAGTTTCTGACTGAATAAACTCTATGTCTGCAGTATATAGTTCCACATTTGAAGCTAACAATTTTGCGATTTTATCTTTTGAGATACATTTGGTGATTGGAAATTTAATACAGAACAGCAGCCTCTTGAAGAATTCAGATTTAAAGAGCCTCCAGTGTGAACTGAAGAACCCACTGAATATGAAATTACAGTAATTTCAGCAGACTTAGAATCTAATGATTACTTTAATGTTCATGCTGAGATTTTCTTGATGTTGGCTAATATGTGTCCTTTAGATAAGTGTATTTGAGTTCCTCTAATTTTTTATTATTGAAAAGTGAATAACTTTTGAGATTTTTTCCCCCAACAGTATTTTATGCTTAACCTCAGTGCTATCCTATTAGATTTTGCATCTCTAAGCAAGAAATAGAAACCTTTGAAGATAATTTTGTATTTGTAGGATTCAAGTTGAGTAGATAGGTATTTAGATTTTTGTCAAATGGCACTCCAATACAGAGGAAAGTACTGATTTCTTTAATCAGAGATTTGACTTGAGTCCTATATGCATGCAATGAAATAATATATACCTTAGTGTTTGGGTTGCTTTGCAAATCACTATATTTTGAGATCCATTGTGATATTGTGTGTGTCAGTAGATTTTTTTTTTCCAGAGCAGTAGTGATGGATCTCATTGTCTAGCAAACCACAGCTAACTTATGTGTCCTCCTGCTAACAGATTTGGTTTGTGCCCAGTTGGGGCTACTGTGAATAAAGCTGCAGGCGTATGCTTTTTCAGGTCTTTGTGCACATATATTATTATTATTATTATTATTATTATTATTATTATTATTATTATTTCATTTCTCTTGGAAGGATAGACTGATTGGGGAGGGGAGAGTGGAGAGGAAGGAAACAACAAGTGTATGGCAGATAACATTGAACAAGGTGCATTTGTGCCTAAAGGCACATCTTAAGATATAAAAAAAAAAAGAGAAACCATTAATTTTGTACCTTAAACACCTAGTATATTTGTCTTTACATTTTGTGTGGATTCTAGAGCTCCCAGCATATCTTTTATATTTTCAGTGTCAAGAAACTGCTTTAGGTTTCCTGTGTAGGAAAGGTTTTCTCAGCAGACCTTCTCTGCTCAGTCCTCACACATTCCCAAGCAAGGCCTGTCTTCAGACTCACCTATGGCTGATCCCGGGAGATGAACTCCAAGCCTTTGCAAAATTTTTGTCTAGCAAGAAGATTGTTTATATGCCTGAAGTCTTGGGTTATCACTTTCTGGATAATTTATACTAAGTATTGAATTTATAATTAATTTCAGGATGAAATCAGATTCCTCAGATGACTCTAGAGAAACCATTATGTCCAGCTTTCAAATTCAAACTATGAGTGCATTTTCTTTGATTTTACTTTTGGCCATATGGAATAGTCTATGCACCCCAGTTCTATAACTGGTTTCCTGAGCTGGAAAGGATTTATCACTTTCCTCCTGTCTTGGTCTAACCTCAAAAACTCCTATCTTGCTGCCAAAGTACCTGATTTCTTGAACTTTATCTACTCTGCCTCCATGGGTTAAGAAGTAAAACGCTGAGTGTCTCAGAGGGATGTTTTTCTCTGACCCTTTATTGCCCTCAGCCAGTTGTGGCTTGTTCTTTTTGGACAGTGACCATGTATTTGTTAGCGTCCTTATCTAGCCACTCTTCCACAAATGTAGTACCTCTTTTCTCTGATAGAGAGGACTTGGTGTGCTAGTTAGTAGAAGATTTCAGTGAATCAAATGGTCCAAATTTCCTTCTCTCTAGGTGCTTACATTTCACTGAGGGAAAAAGTATTTAATAGGATGTCACATATTATGTGGATACATGTGACTAGTGCTAAAGAGAAATAATTAAAGCTCTATTAAGTGATATCAATTGTCAGGATGGGATTTCAAATAGTTAATAATATCACAAGCAATTTCTCAGAAAGCAGGGTTGGTATAGGAGGAAAGGGGGAGTTCTTTATAATATGAAAACTAGACAATAGATATCTATATCTGTCTCTGTCTTATAAATTGCTTCGTGATGTACATTATTGTTCAACTGCCCAACAAAATCATTATACATTCAGTTGTAGACACGAAGATGTGTTAACATGCTGATATTCCCACATTTGCCTATCATATAGGCAAGCAAATAAAAAAAAACTTAAACAGCATTGATGGTGTGTTATTATTATAAACTAAGGTTCCTTGATTGAGATTTCCTATTGTGTAATTTGCTCACAAAAAGCATGAAATAAGCTAAGTGACCATTGGCTCATGCCTGTAATTGTAGCTACTCTTTAAAAGGTTGAGATTTGAGAATTGTGGCTTGAAGCCAGACCAGGAAGGAAAGCCCATGAGACTCTTTTCTACAATTAACCACCAAACAGGCCAGGAGTGGAACTGTGCTCAAGTGGCAGGGCACTATAGTTAGCAAAACAGCTCAGGGACAGTGTCCAGGTGCTGAATTCAATCCCCAGGACTGGCACACACACACAAACACACACAGATACACACACACCTTGTGAAACATTAAGATCAACCACTGCTCACTAGAGACTGTAAAATGTGTGCCCTTTTGCTAGATAATTTTAAAATGATTCCACACATTATACAATCTGATGATTTAGAATGTATTTTCTCTCCCGTGAGTGGGTAACATGCACAAGCTTAGAATATTTGTTGTTGTTGTTGTTGTTCCAGTGTTAGTAGTGTTAGGACTTTGTATTCTCATTTGACTTTTTGTTCAAGGCTGCTGCTCTAGCACTTGAGCCATAGTGCCACTTCCAGCTCTTTGCAGGTTCATTGAAAATAATAATCTCATTGACTTTTCTGCCCTAGTTGGCTTTGTATGTCTATTTACAGAACTCAGTCTCCTGAGTACCTGGGACTGATTATAGCCATGAGCCCCTGTGCCCTGCACATTTTCTTTTATTGTTATTATATATCTCTCAGTATAAAGGAAAATGATCTCACTGATTCGGAGTTGTAAAATTATAAGTAATTATATATTTATTTCTTTTTGTTCATAGATCACGATTTCCCTACAAATTGCACAATAAAACAATACAAGGAACTTTGTGAGTTCTCAGATAAATTTCTATTTTTTAATGGGCCTACTTCTTTATTCGTATTGTAAAGTGAAAATTTCAATCGTCTTTGTAGATATTTAGCAAATGACACCAACATCCCACCTCATTTAGAGATTGTATGCTACCTGTTGTTTTCTGAACCTATGATTAACTACTGTGTATTACTAAAAACTGCTTGATTTTTCAGAAGATTGTCTATATATAGCTAAAAATACTGCTTAATTTCATGACTGACTAAATATAATGTAAAATATAATTGAGTAATTAATACCCTTCATTTAGTTTCAAATTTTCAAAGCAAATAATTCTAGATTACCTTACTCAAAAAGAAAACAGGTGCTGTGGGGTTGGATAACATACTACTTCGGAAATGTAATTCTAAAATGCACTTTTTTCCTCTACAAACTGCTCTAGATTATTGTCTGTTTTGATCTTTGGTATTGCCATCTTTATCCTTGTTTTCTTTAGGTAACATTAATAATTACAGATAAAAGAGTGATAGCTTCTTCATGGTTAGGACAGTTACCAACCATTTTTATGTGATTATAGAGCTTCAGAAAAGAGTTAAAATGTGGTATATTCAGGGGAGGATTCTAATAGCATAATTCCTTTGCACATACCTCAGAGTTTCATAAAATATATATTAGGAAGATGAAGTATGTATTATAGTTTTTTGATTTGACATCAAAGGTAGGGATGCTAGATGAATGAAGAGAGAAGAGCAGATGAATGCATTCATAATATTCAGCGTAGCTGGGTGCTGTTGCCTCATACCTGTAATCCTAGCCAATCAGAAGGCTGAAATCTGAAGATCTTAGTTTGAATCCAGCCAAGGCAGGAAAGTTTCTGTGACTCTTATTTCCATTTAACCACCATAAAGCTGGAAATTTATCTGTGCCTCAAATGTTAAGATTGCTAGCCTTGAGCAAAACAGCTCATGGACAGTACACAGGCCTGAGTCCAAATCTCAGGACCAAAACACACACAAAAGTATTCAATGGGTAGACATAAACATGGAACCAGGTAACTTGAGAGAGGAGGTATGTGATTGGAAGAGATGGGGGAGAATGGTGGAAGGTGACATTGATCAAGATGCCACTGTACTCATAAATGGACAATAATGAATTGAAACACCTTCGTTTAACTACTTCATGATAATACTTATTAAAAATTAAAAAAGAAAGAGTAAACATAAATTTTCATAGTCTCTTCTATTTTATCAATTGTTATATGAAAAATGTAAGACTAAAATTCGCAAAATGTATGGTATAAAATATAAGCATGTAGATGTTAAGATTATCTAGGTACTATCTTTGTAACCACTTGAACTTGAGAATCAATTGCAAGCTTTTATATGTTGTAAATATAAATAAAATAATAAAAATAAGGGATAAACTCCTGAGTGAATTAATATACAGGTGTATACAAGAAAACATTCTCTTTGGTAAAAATCCTTAATCTCCTTCCACAACATTGAACAGTGTTTGGGAACGGGAGTGAAATTCTTCCCACCTGAGATTTCTTCCTTAGGCTATATTGAAATTGTTTTGTACCACCCTAGAGACATACAGAAAATTACTATACTTGCCTAAAGCAGGATTGGGTTTTTTCTTCCCTCTTTTTTTTTCAGGGTTAAAATTACTTAAAAGTTCTGCCCTTCAATTTCTTTTATCATCTTCACATTAAAATTATAATTTTGCCACTATAGTTTACTTAGCAGTAATAATCATGGAGAGATTGTTGTCAGGTTGTGCAACACTCAAGGCTATACATTTCCAGTTGAAATTTCAGATCAAAGGAAAAGAATAATCAATGCCTTCAAGTCTTTGAGCAGAACTATTGAGTTGTTTCTGGAAAAGTGACTTTGTACTGTGAAATGCAAATTTTAATCTTGCCACTTAAAGAAACTCATTTGCAAAGTGAGAACGTTGAACAATTGCTTATGTTTTTGCAAAGTCCATGTTTATGTCTAACACTCTTTGTTTTTCTTTCCTGAATAATTACTTTTTTATTGTCAAAGTGATGTACAGAGGGGTTACAGTTACATACATAAGGCAGTGGGCAATGGATACATTTCTTGTACAATTTGTTACATCTTCCCTCATTTACCCCCCTCCTCCCTGCCCCTTCCCTTCTCCACCCATGAGTTGTTCAGTCGGTTTACACCAAATGGTTTTGTAAGTATTGTTTTTGGAATGGTTTCTCTTTTCATCTTCTGTCTTTTGACTTTGGTATTCCCTTTCCCTTCCCTAGTTCTAATACCAGTATATACAATATCCAGGGTACTCTTTGTTTTAGTGGCCATTATTACAGAATGCCTAGAGACAAAGGCTCCTGAATTAAACAAGTTGGAGAAGGCAGCTTGTATGTTTATCTATGGTGTTTCATAATGCAAAGGAACACACTGACTTACCACATTGTGTATTTTATCACACACACTGGGAAAAACCTGGCTTACAGAAACTTCATTTGCATGTTAATTTATTTGTTTAGTTATTCATTTAGCATTATTACTGATATCCTTTGGTTTCAGTAAACAGAAATTATTTTTAGAATCAAACTAAGCAAATGCTCCAAATACAGACTTGCTTGATCAACAAACCACATTAACATGGCAAACAATGCCTCTAATCCTTGCTTCTCAGGAGGCTAAGATCTGAGGATCACAGTTCAAAACCAGCATAGGCAGAAAAGCACCAGAGTAAGGATAAAACAGAAAATTAAAATCATACCTTAGAAAACTTAAAAGTCTAGGCAGAAAAGCCAGCAAAAAACAAACAAAAAAAGCACACATATATACAATATTCAGGGTACCAAAATCAGTTACATCAAGGGTAAAACCATGGGAAAGAAAGACAAGATAAGAAGGCATAATTTCACATGGTATGTTGAAAATAACAACAACTTGTTTCCATAACTTAGATCTCATTTTGCTCAGCATCATCTTATGTGTTCATATGTACAGACTATTGAGTTATTGAACTAGGAAAGAGAAGGGGACTATCAAAATTGAGAGACAAAGGGTAATAAGACAAACCAATGCAACAACAATACTTACAAAACTATATGCTGTAAACCAACTGTAAAACTCACTGGAGGGAATTGGGAGGACGGAAGGCGGGGGGAAATGAGGGAGGAGGTAAGAAATTGGATAAGAAATGTATGCTCTGCCCTGCGTATGAAACTGTAACCCCTCTGTATATCATTATGACAATAAATAAATTCAAAACAAAACAAAAACAAAAACAGAAAACATAGAAATAGAAGTCTGTGGCTAGAATTGTAGAGCCCCTGGCCTTGGGGGAGAAAGCTAAAGAATAGTGCCCAGCCCTGAGTTCAAGCCCCAGTTCTCTCTCTCTCTCTCTCTCTCTCTCTCTGTTTTGTCCCACTCTCTCTCATAACCATGGTGATTGATTTATAACTTACCAAGACAAGTACATGCTAATCATACTGTAACTTACTTTTGAAAAGGTGGCTCATTTTTGCATAAAAATTTGTTTTGATTCATTTCATTACTTATAAAATACATTGTAAAATGTATTAGGTTCTGAAATCAAGCATTATGACTGTAATTGGTATGTAAATGGTGAACTGATACCATCATTGATAGGTTTTAAACAAAAACATGTATGATTTGACGTTCAATGAGGGGCAAAGCATAATTCTTCAAAGGAAGTTTCTGTTTAAAGCAGACAGTGCATTATACTGCATTAGCAATGCTTTATCACTTTACTTAACAAGCAAGGAGTGGTGTTTTACTAATACTTCTGTATAAGTAGTTACTTTTGAAGTTCTATAAAGGCATATGTCCAGCATAACATGCAGATTCCTAGGTAAAGGATAACTCTTCCAAAGGTGTTTTAACAATGTGATATTAATTATGAGGATATGAATGAGTTCAAGCCACATTTGTTAAAACCTGAAGTAGTTTGCATCTCCCTTTGGATATAAAACTCAAATATTGGGCTGGGGATATAGCCTAGTGGCAAGAGTGCCTGCCTCGGATACACGAGGCCCTAGGTTCGATTCCCCAGCACCACATATACAGAAAAACGGCCAGAAGCGGCGCTGCGGCTCAAGTGGCAGAGTGCTAGCCTTGAGCGGGAAGAAGCCAGGGACAGTGCTCAGGCCCTGAGTCCAAGGCCCAGGACTGGCCAAAAACAAAAAAAAAAAAAAAAAAAAAAAACTCAAATATTTAAATCAGCTTTTTCTGAAATTAAAGATTTGAATCAGCCTCTAACTAAGACTTCTCTTGATATCAAGATTTAAATAAAATGAGATTTACATATTGTCAGTGTATTCTAATAGAAAACCTTGTAAAACAGTAATAAACTGGAGAGATTGTTTAGTTTTAATACAAAGCAAAGCCTTGTAAAGCTAGGAGACAGATAAACCTGCCAATAGAATTCCAGTTTTAAATGTAAGGCTTTATTGAAGTTGTAAATTAGTGTTAAGAAGGGATTTAAATCAGTTTATTAGCCTTTATTGTCACCTGAGTTGGCTTCTTGTAGGAGCAGAAGTTAAAGAGGGATAAATTAGGTAAAATCCACTGAGGAAGAGGGCACAAAATCATGGTGAGCCAGAGGGAAGGAATGTCTTTCATTAAAAGAATGAACAAAATACAAAATAAAATGCAAAAATATGCAATATTGTTAGGAAAGGAAAGTCAATAGGAGAATGTTTTAAAGCAAATTTGCACAAGTGTACTTTATAGCAAGCAGAATAAAAGTGCAACTTTGTTTCAGTAGTCTCCATTAAAATTATCGACAGAGAGCTAAAGTTGTCTTTATCACCATCACAATCTCTCTATATCATCTCTATATTATAGTTATTATAATTCTTGCATCTCTATAGCCTGCTCTCTGCACTTTGGACAATAATATTGGTGGAAAAATGAGTTATAAGTAAAAATGATAGAATAAATGGGAAAAGGTCTGAAATTGTGTGATAAATGAAACTATATAAAATGTAATAAAAATCACACTGTAATGACTGTACTGGGACAAATTATAAAGAGACATTTGTGGGTCCTCAGTCTGCCCTATGGCTATCCATTGTACATTTCTTAGACAGTAGCCATTGAGAACTACCTGAATCTGTAACGGAATGTTATGGGGATACGGCAAAATTGAAGAGTACTTGGTTAAAGATGAGATAACGTACACACACGCAAGTATGAAGTTTCCCTAGTAAAGTTGTAGGGTTTCAATTAGGGAAAAAAAAGTTCAAAAAGTTTAATAGGCTCGACAAGGTTCCGTTGAAGTTAAATATCAGCATTTTAATTTAAAGCCATACTATGAACAGCATGAGTTGTCTATGATATTTATGGCATAGTGAACTTTGAACTTTGGCATAGGAGGAAAAAGTATACATAGTCTATTTCTGGGCTCTAATGAACATGTTTGATTTTATATATATATATATATATATATATATATATATATATATATATATATATATATACTATGTTTTCTGATTAGCATCCTTTTATATAAGAGTAGAGCAGGAAATAAAAATCATACCTTAAAAAATTGAAAAAAAAATCTTTGCCAGTCTTTAAAGCAACAACAACATTTTTTAACCCCCAAACCATTTTATAATATTGATGCAATTGCTTAACTTTGAGTAGATTTGCCAGATTCTGGCAGGTGATTCTGAAATAGAATTTAAGTAGAATATAGCTAGATTGACTACTTTCATATGTACCAATGCTGCAGGCTTTTTCAAAACAGCCTCTTAGAAATTTCATCACTATTTACTTGAGATTTACAGAGCACTGACTAATATATGGATGATCAAATTCTCTTTTCCTAAAGGCAAAAATCAATATTTCTCATGATTTATGGAAGATAATTTCAAAAGCTAAGAGGGATGCTCATGTGCAGACAGACAGAGAGATATTCCTTCTGCTTGCAATTTCTCCACCATTAGTGGAGAAATCTTGTCTTGAGTGTTGTTACCTATTTTGCATGAAGGCAGTTGTGTTTCATTAAGCAAGGTCAGTGATGTGTATAGCATTTGCTGTACAATTAAGGATATGGTGAAAATTGTTTCCAACAAAGGACATTTTTATTTACCTAAGAACTTTGATTTCAATCTCTACTTATTCAGAGGACCGTTTTTAAAGAGTAGAAAAAATTATGTACATGTTTGTACATGTGTGTGCATGCGTGTATAGGTGGGTCATATATGTGTAATATGGACAACACATATATGTAATATATGAAGATATATGAATATATATGTATATATATACTCATGAGTGTACTTGAACATTTGAGAATGAGAGAGTGGACAGTGCTCCTTAGTATTTGTAATAAGTTAAGGTATCTTTGTTCTGTATAATAAAGGAACTAGGACACTAAAGGCAGTCTAAAATGATTTCCATAATACAGGCAGCTACTGGTTCATGTTGACAATTCTAGCTACTTATTAAGCTTAAATTTGAGAACTGTGGTTCAAAGCCAGCACAGGAAGAAAATCTGAGATTCTTAATTCTGATTAAGCAGTAAAAATCAGAAACTGGAGGTGTGGCTCAAGTGGTAGAGTGGCAGCCTTAAAGGAAGATAACCAAGTGAGAAGTGTGAGGCCCTGAATTCAAATCTTTCTACTGACATAAAGGGAAATTGTTTTTATATAAAGACATGAGGAGATGTTCAGCATTATTACCATTTGGATAATTCTGAATAAAACCCTCCAAGACACTAACAAATGTTAGTGGTGCCATATAGGAACTGGAAAATTCATATCCTCGTGACAGATTGACTACACTACTAACTCACAAGACACTGGCAGTCTCTACTAAAGCTTAATATGCACCGACACAACACAACAATTCCATGTTCAAATAGATTTCCATGAAAAATAAGTGTGCTTTTCCTACCAACACATAAGAATAATCATAATACTTAACTTATACTAGTTGAGTTATCACAGTTAATTTATACCTAGTAGCTAGCTGTACAATCCCAAACTAAAATCAATCATCCAAAGTCAAATACCAGCTCTAAAGTAATATTAGAAATTTACCCCTGAATAAGGTCCAATTTAACTAAAATGTTAACCTTCAAAATTTTCAGTGTTTATTTCTTATTTTTAAAGTATAATTGATATATGGGTTCAGTGTATATAATGTAGATGTAATAGCCTTGCCATTATAAATAAGCAAAACATATTTATTCGTTTTGTAGATCTGATTTGTGTCATTTTATTTTCTCTCATTGTTCTTTTACTTCTGCTTTTATCTTCCATTGGTTTTGTTTTGTTTACATGTGATTATCTTTTGAATTCTCTTCATTAGGCATCAGCTTCTCTTCCATAACATGGCACCAACTAGACTTTTTACCTATCTCATTTCAATCCATCATCAATGCTTCCTGAACAAGCTTAATCACTTCCTGTCTTGAAATCATATACTTCGTGTTATTCATTATTGTAATCTTTCCATTAGCATTCTTATTAGCTGAGATCTGCCTACATCATGAAAAATCATCTTTACTTGTATCTAAAACTACTGGAGCACTCATGCTGTTTGGCCCTCTCAGGGATTGCCATAATGCCAAGCTTATGATTTATCTAACCTCAGAAAAGTGGCTCCTTTTCTCAATTTCTATGTAATTTTTCTTTATTTCAAAATCAAAAAGAGAATATCAAACTGAAAGTAAGGTCTTATCCTCATCTCTGACTGGATTATGTTCTCAGTTGTCTAGAAGATGTTATAGAACTAATGACATTATATAACAATTTGAACAAATATTAATAACTAAAAGGAGCTACAAAGAGGGCTATGCATTATATAAATGTCATGTATATAATATTCTCAAATGTAACAAATGAAATTTTGTGTTTGTGATATTCTCAAATACAACAAATGAAATGAAATCAGTGTTTCCCACTAAACTGGAGGGATTTTTTTTTCTTTTTTGCCAGTCCTGGGCCTTGGACTCAGGGCCTGAGCACTCTCCCTGGCTTCTTCCCGCTCAAGGCTAGCACTCTGTCACCTGAGCCACAGCGCCCCTTCTGGCCGTTTTCCATATATGTGGTGCTGGGGAATGGAACCGAGAGCTTCATGTGTAGGAGGCAAGCACTCTTGCCACTAGGCCATATTCCCAGCCCTGGAGGGATTTTTAATGTAACTGGGTCTGATAAAAATTAGTGATAAAGTGCTAGCTAGCTAGATAAACGTAAAGATATAGAAATAGGTAGATAGATATAATTTTTCTTCATTGCTGGGGTTTATAGTTGGACATGATGCCAAATATTGTACCACTGCGGACATGCCTCTAGTCATTTTGCTATACTTCATTTTTCAGATAAATTGTTATGCTTTTTTCCCATTGGTGATACTTCTACCTTGTCTGCCTTCCAAGTAGCTATTATACCTGTATTCCATCATGCCCAACTGGTTTTTGTTTCTTTCTTTGTACTGGTACAATGACTTGAATTCAGGGCCACAATCTCTCTTGATTTACCTACTGCTGGCAGTCCACCACCCGACTCATTCCTTCTGCCTGCATTTTTGCTGTTTATTTTGTAGAGTCTTGTGGACTTTCCTTCTCAGGATGGCTTGCAACCTTGGAACCATTATTCTCTGCATCTCAGCTTTGTGACAGTGCTTCAGGTAATTTTTCTAGGCTGGCTACAGGCTCTGGCCTCCCATTTCTGCCTCCCAAGAAGGTGAGATTTCAGGCATGCACTATCCTGTCCCATAGACTTATCTTTGTTTTCCAGTGCTGGGGATCTTACCCAGACCCTCAGAGAACCTAGACAAGTGTTCTACCTCTGGGCCACACACAGGTGTTAGTATCTCTGACTGTATTTGCATAACTTTACAGACTTATTGTAATTCACCAACAGTACAATTAAAAGTGGAGAATTTTACTGTATATAAACTATGCTTCAAGAGATTCAATGCTTTTGATTTAGATAATCACACATTTGCCTAATGTAACAAATACAACTGGGTCACTATTTTCCTTCATTTGTTTGAGTTTAGTGTAAGCAAACAGTTCCATGAGACCCCCATCTGAATTTTAGATAGGAATGGTCTTCTCCTAAACAAAGAAGAGTCTATACCATCATTCCATCATTCATTACTGAGAAATTATGTTAAAATATCGTACTGACAGTTGCCTCAAAAATGGGCAAGTATATTTTTAATAGCATTAAGTTTTCAGAAATGTGATATACATTCAGTGTTTTATGTAGATCTCTATTTACCCATGGACTGCAGGGAATACATGACATACAAGATCCTCACAATAGAAACAAAGAAAGAAAAAACACATTAATACCAGCCCTTCTCAGTTTCTGGATATTTAAGCTTCTTTTCTGGCTTGAACATTTTCTAGAAATATGAACTTCCTCAGAAGGAGAACGGAAGCTGATGACAGGCAAAGGAGCATAGGTAATCCCAGGAAGTGCCCAGAGGAGGAACAACTAATTACACATCCAGATTAAAATTTAAGGCACGCACAGTGGGCCTCAGCTTATCTTAAATGTACAGATTTACCCATTTCATCTTTCATAATGTCTGCTTTATTGTACCACATATGGAAATGTCAATGAAACTATTAAAGTCGAAAATGTTTTATGGAAGTCAGAAGGTGTTAGTTTATATTACATTTGAATCAAGAATTCTGGCTAATTCAAACCACTTTCCATGATCTCTCTCCAACTTCATTTTCTGTACACTCACTGGAAGCTCTATGGGCCTCTGAAAGCTCACTCTTAAGATACTGGGCCTGGGGTTAGCAGCCTGTTCATACTGACAGTGTTAACTCGCAACATCTTTAAAACAATGCAGGAGTAGATGTGTTAAATCTTATTAATAAGCAAGAGAAATGCCTGCTAAATTCTTTGAAATATGTTAGAACTGATTAAGAAATCAGTAACTCTAGTGGTATATTATTTCAAGTTTCTTAGTTTAAAAATGGTTTCCTTTTCCAGAGATATTTATACAAACAACACTTTCTAAATCTGATAGATTTATTTGCCACTGTATTCTTGTCCTTAAAGTGTTTGCAGCATTGTTGGGAATATAGGTCATTTCTCAAATTCACACAAAATGTAACTCAGGGAAAAAAATCTAAAGGTAATGAATCCCACCACTGAAACATCCATAACCACAGAATTGGAAACTTGGCAGATAATTTAATTTTTTTTTAAAAAACTATATTTTTGTATACCTGCCCTGTGACAGCATAATTACACTTTTATGTAGGTAAAGAGTTTGAGAACATGACAGATTAATTTAAGAGATATTAGTAACTATCAAACAGCAATAAAACTCATTCCTTAAAACAGACATAGGTAATTTTATGCATATTTAAATACAATAAATCAAATAATGCTGAATTATAGAGAAGAAAGAAGACTTTTATAATCCTTTCCATAACCATGGTTCAATTTACCTCTACTACCAGTTGCCGAAGTGATGGTGATGCCACAGATTGGAGACTGGCATTCCCTCTGACTGGACTACCAAGGCTAATATAAGCCACGGCATTCTTTTGAAGAACTTTCTGGAAATTCTGGAACCCAAAAAGAAAAGGTTCTACCTTTAACATAAATAAAAATATCTTACTTGGCTTCATTAATTTAGTGTTGGTTATCAAATCTTTACATTGTGTAAGTAAATTTTTAACAAATGTAATTTCATATCATCTAATACAGTAAATGAAAGATGAAGAAGGTACTTTTAAATATTGGAGATACAAAACACAACGTTATTGACAAAAGTCAAATTTCAGGAAAAAATGCTATAAATATTAGCATTTTCATTCCACTATAGAAATTTAGAACATGTTTTCTGCTTCATTGACAACACTTCATTTTTTATAAGAATTGATAAAGAGAATAAACATGGTGAACTACTTCAATAGTAGGTAAGGGGAGTCTTTCCTTTTGAAGCATAAGCTACTTCCTGCACAAAGTAACGCTTGACTCTGAGAAAAGATGACCATAATATAATCATATACTTATGTTTTATCTTAAAAACCACTGCCAAATTTTAGATCCCTGATACTATGAATATGGCAGCACTAAAAAGCCTTTCTTGTGTTTTCCTATTTTAAAATAAATACTTACTAAGTAATATTATGTGGAAGTTTTTTTTTTGTATTGTATTTTATTTTTTTTCTCAAATTTTTATTATCAAACTGATGTACAGAGAGGTTACAGTAACATACGTTGGGCATTGGTATGTGGAAGTTTTGTAGAAGTATCCTAAAAATTATACCAGGTCTTGGGAAACCATTGTCTTCTTATTGTATGTAATAGAAGGGATTACATCCCAGTGAAACCAGTAATCTTATCTATTTTATGTTAAAAATTCACTGATACCTCTAAGAAGTAAAAAGATTACTACTTAAAAATTAGTAAATATTTTAAATTAAAATATACAGTACATTTTATTTACACAATTACACCATTCTAAGATCCTAAAATGCCTGTTATGTAAACTCTGCATGAAACAACATTAAGCATACTATCACAAGATCTGTTCGCTAATTCAAATAATCCACATAAGAATTTCACAAGGCAGGCATTTGGTGTGCTTATTTGAAGACTCCACTCTGTATATGTATATATGTGTATTTATGCATGTCAATAACCAAAGGCAAGGCAGCTGTACCTAATCATTTGAGTAAGATGATCTTTTTCTAACTCTTTACTATTGACTCTTACAAGGTTGTACTTGTGTAGTATTTACTAATATGATCATTGAGAATAAAAGTGTGAAAAAACAGAATAAACTAATTAAAACTTAAAAAGTAAAATTGTATATTACTAGCCTCAGAAATATTTACTTCGCTATAAAGAATAACTGTTTATATGTGCACATATGCACATTGCTTCAATTCACAGGGAAGAATCCTTGATGGTCACAGAAATTGAAGCAATTTTTCCTAGATAACTTATCTTTTACATTTGGGTTCAAGATATTTAACTCATAAATAACAATGTTAGACAAACTTACTGTAAGAAAGTAATTGGTATGTGGGCATATTAATTTAAAATTGACATAGATTGCCAATAGAGGTTTACTAGTTACTTAGGAAACTATGGATATAATGATACAAATCTTTGATTTTGAAAGAAATGTTTAGTAGTTGTTATCTCTTTGTGTCTGAATTATGTAAAGCTGTCTAATTTAGGAACATATTGCATAAATGCATTTTAAACTTGCTCACTGATCTTGAAAATAAATAATTTAGAATAGAAATCTGAGAAAGGTTGTTTCACCTGTTGTATTCTCTATGTCACTTAGACATCTGTCAACTTAACCAAGTTCTTAAAGCAATAAAATTCTTTACTTGAAGTCATTCTTTGGAGTCTAATGTTCATACCACTCATTTATATAAATAAAGCATTCCAATTTGCAGTTATGAATATTGATCAAATTTACAATGCATAAACGTTCTCATCTTTAGGTTTTTTTCACTTCAAATTTTAAAAAGTGATTACTAATTTCTTTTCTGTGCCTTTTTGATATTTTCTTTGAAATTCAAGTTACTTTCGAGTTATTTAAAAATGTATCAAGAGAATTCACATTAGATACGAATTTTTTTCTAAAACCGAGTTAGTAAAAAAAAAAAAAACAACTAGAATATCAAAGTGTTTCCTAGCTAAAATTAAGTAGGTTTTTTCCTTTGATCTGAATATTTCCAATAAATCATTTCCTTTACCATTAATAAATCATGAGCAAAATACGTAGGAGTTTTTCAAGGATCATATTGTTACTAATATCATATGCATTTAATGATTACTTGTCAAATTCCTTTAAATATCCTGTACATTTCTAGTAGCTAGATATATTGAACTCACTTGAAACAAACATTGTGTGTCTCACTGAATAATTCTATTTCATTTTACCTCTCCCCATTCATATGAGCCAATATTTCCCAGCGTTGTTCCTCCCCAGGAGCAGAAAACAATAGTCCGGTCTGGTCTCCATCCTCTCTTCACTCTCTGCATCACTGCTCGGATCAGAGATGTGATCACTGCTGTACTACTGGCCCATTCTTGTCCAATATATGGGGATCCACTATCATGCTGGCTCCCAACGATAACATATCGGTCTAGACAAGTAGAAAATAAGAGCCATTAACACAAATTATAAATCTTAACAATAAATGTAATGACATTTACATAATCCTCTTGCATAAGTAAGTAGCAATAAAGCAAAATTGTTCTAATTATTAAAAGTGGGTCAGTTTTCACCCATTGTCTTAGGTTACACATCTGGGTATATCAAAACCCAGCTGCAAGCCAATTATCAATCCACAGCTTAAATGCATAACACTGTCTTTCACAATGTGGATGTTAATTAATATAATATATAACTATACCACAGTGAATCCTTTCTCTAATATTATTACCAGCATCATAGTGAGCAGGACCTTATGAACAATGTGTCCTGCTCAGCATATACTAATGAACTAATATATCTGAAAGAGAGATATTCAATAGCTATGAATATCACAAATCTGTTATGTGCGAATTCTGAAATCAACAGTTCCTGGGAATTAATTATAATTTCAAACTTACAGTTTTAGTCCTATAGAAAATATAAAACACACCAATATCCAAATGTCAACTACTACAAAACTGTGTATTTTTGTGTATTTTTGTGTAATTTTTTGTGTATTTTTTTTTGCCAGTCCTGGAGCTCGGACTCAGGGCCTGAGCACTGTCCGTGGCTTCTTTTTGCTCAAGGCTAGCACACTGCCACTTGAGCCACAGTGCCACTTCTGGCCACTTTCTATTTATGTGGTGCTGAGGAATCGAACCCAGGGCTTCATGTATATGAGGCAATCACTCTTGCCACTAGGCCATATTTCCAGCCCCTTTGTATTTTTTATATTAGGGCCACAATTAAAGTTGTCATGGCAAAAGAATATAGATGATTCGAATGAACATTACTGATTATCTCCCATAGTAAAGGAAGTTAAAATACGTCTTCAGAACTGCCTCTTATTTTGTTGTCTGTAAATGACATAGCTGATAATAACACAGCTAAATTTATTTGATCAAACAACCCTATCTATGTACTTGTATAAAATATTTTCATTTTCAACACTGCTGGGACTTAGACTGTGTGTGAATGGGCCAACACTCATTCGGGTGTCCTTCAGCCTGATGGTGAATTTGAAATGTTAGCCTCCCAAGTTACTTGTGTGCCAGCTTTTTATAACTCTGTTTAGACAATATAACATGATCTGAAGGATCCATCAGTAGTCCACAACAAAGTTTAAAATTATTTCCAACCCAATCAGATGATTGTTTTTATAAATATTTTTAAACCTGAATGCAGGCAAACACTGGACACCGTTATTCTGGGTGTAGAATGGGACATTGATTCACATTGTAATATTTTATTTACTTAAAAATAATTCAATGCAAATATCTTGATTTAATAAAACATTCAATGTTGTTATGGTAGTGAAAATAAAAGAAGAGACCATTGGTTTTTTTTAAACACATCACAGATTAGCAATTCTAAATAATGTTTCATGTCTCAATCCCTTATATCTCTTCAAAAGTTCTGTCTCCTAAAGTTTATTTTTGGAGAGGTATAGTTCAGAGAGAGAGAGAGAGACAGAGAGACAGAGAGAGACAGAGACGGAGACAAAAACAGA
Source organism: Perognathus longimembris pacificus (assembly GCF_023159225.1). Taxonomy (NCBI): domain Eukaryota; kingdom Metazoa; phylum Chordata; class Mammalia; order Rodentia; family Heteromyidae; genus Perognathus; species Perognathus longimembris. The sequence continues at coordinate 70,418,330 of NC_063165.1, forward strand.
GACACAGAGACACAAAGAGACTGTGTGTTGTAGAATAAAAACCGTTTGGTTTTGTGTCACACCACCATTTGAATGGGGTGAAAATCCCACATTCACCTGGAATGAAATATTTTACTATGTTTTTCAATTTTTACAGCAAATTTCCAGTGAAGCTTCATACAAAGCATAGATGAAAATTATTTAACTTTACTGACCTGGAGATATCAGGCCCTTGACATATCCAACAACATTAGTGACTGTTTTAAACTTTGTAACTGTCTGAACTTGCAGGCGGACAATTCTTTTCTCTGGAAAAAAAAATTGAAGATACTTGTTTATCTAAAATCTGTTACGTATTTCCTCTAAACATTAAAGGTTGCTATGTATATTACCAGTAAGAGAATTACACACCACTTAAAATCTTCAAATAACCACAGATATACATTTTTTGGACAATGTTCATTCAGACCATACTTTGGATACATGTTATGCAGTGATGACTAAGGTATTGCTGCTGGCTGCCTAGGCCTGCAGAGCCATAAATAGTCAACACTCAAACTAACATTCCACTGGAACAATTGCTTGTCAACTGAGAACACTCAGATGAAGATCGCTGGGCTCTTCTTTCAGAAGAGAGAAAAACAAAAATTTCTCCAGAGAATAATAAATACATGCCTATCTTCAGGGAAAAAAAAAGTGCATGTCAGATAGATTTTAACCTTTCTTTTGTGATTATTATCACTTTTAAAATTGTAAATAAAATGCCACACAAAGGAAAGGATATCAATGTTTAAAGGTACTCATACATTTTCATATATTGCAGTATTTCTACAAATGTTAATAGGTCGTTCATTTGTATATTAAATCTCCATTACTTAGTTTGCCTCTTTGACTTCCATTCAGACATGTTAAGACCAGGTGCTGGTGGCTCATACCTGTGAACCATCTCAGGATGCTGAGATCCAAGGATCACACTTCAAAGCCAATCAGGCAGAAAAGTACTTGAGACTTATCTTCAATTAACCAGCAAAAAGCCAGTAGAAGTTTGGCTTAAATTGTGGAGCACAAGCTTTGAACAAATAGCTAAGAAAGTTAGGAGAATCTCCAGGCATAATCCTGACATGGTCCTTAAAGACATTTGTTGATTAGTTATGTGTGTTGCTCTTATACTTGATGGATCTAGAAAAAAGCTAAATCTGAGAAACTATAGAATATAAGCAAGTCTTTGATTTTCACTACTTACTGCTGGATGAAAACTATACCAATAAATATGTTCTTTCTTCCTTAGATGTTACACTTTGTAATTTAATTAATTTAACCACAAAATATACATATCTACTCATTCATTAGAAAGAATATTACATTATTTGCAAAGAAATGGATGAAACTGAAAGAGAATTATGTTAAATGAAGTAAACCAGGTCCAGACAGACTAAGTATCCATGTTTTCTATCATAAGTGGAAGTTAGATTTAACAAAATATGTTTGTAAGTACATATGGTGTTCTTTTCAAACGTCCACAAATGTATCAAATGTACAAGAGAGGTCAATGGGAGGCAGGTAGACAGATGGAGAGAGGAAAGCAGAGAATGTATTCATAAAATTCCAGGCATATCCTATGAAACTAGGAAAACTGAAGGAAAAGTTTGGGAGGGATGTAAGAGAATGATGAATTTGGTAACATCAATCTAGATGCATTGTCCTTATAAATTAATTTGCTAAATGATAACTCCTTTGTACAACTATTTAAAGATAATAAAACTATAATTTAAAACAAACAAAGAGAAGGCTATTAGGTAGATGGTAGTTGGAAAAAACAACAACTATGATTAAACCAAGAATAAAGAGTTAAGATGTAGAACCAACTGTGGTGCCCCTCAGTAGATGAATGGATCGAGAAAATGTTGTACATATATACAAGGGAATTATATGCTTTCATCAGAAAGAATGACACTGCCCCATTTGTAAGGAAATGGAAAGACTTGGAAAAACTCATACTAAGGGAAGCCAGACCCAAAGAAACATAGACTCTATGGTTTCTCTCATTTGCAATAATTAGAAAATGTCCAGGATTGTCCTAGCAGAGGATCACATAGCTCAACAGCTACATACATATGACCATGTAAAATGATGCTAAGGGAAAGAACTTCAAGATATGTAAACAAGAGGTTTTTCGTTGTTGCTGTTGTTTTTAATGTACTATGTGAAATCATTTCCTTTTTCTTTTGTTGGTTCACCCTCTCACCCCTCAATGGTTTATTCCCTATTGTCACTGTGTTTTATTTTGGTACTGCAGGTATTGTATATGCATTTAACCGAATTAGGGAAGGGAAGAGTAACATCAAAATGGTAAGACAAAGGACAAAGGGTGAACTGATGGAACAGCGATACAAGACAGTATGTTGGAAAGAATTTTACAACTTTGGGGTGGGGAGAAGTGGGAGAAGAACAAGGGAGGGAGTAACAATGTTTGAGAAGAAATGTGCTCATGCCTGTAATCCTATCTGCTCCGGAGGCTGAGATCTGCAGATCGTGGTTTGAAGCCTGGGGAAGAAAGTCCATGAGACTCTTATTTCCAGTTAATCACCAGAAAGCCAGAAGTGTGCTGTGGTTCAAGTGCTACAATGCTAGTCTTGAGCTGAAGAGCTCAGAGACAGCACCCAGGCCCAGAATTCAAGACCCACGACTGACAAGAAAAATGAAAGTGTACTTATTACCTTACCTATGTAACTGTAATCTTGGTTTACATTTTCTTGAACAATACAATTAAGTTTAAAATCAATGAGGCTTCAAAATAAAAAGTCTTAGGAGAATGCCTTGAGTGGCTTACCTCTGATCAAAAAGAATCTGCATAGAGCATGCCATTCTGCTTTCCATTTAGATGATGTACATATTTGTTGTCTCCCCAAAATTAATAGATTTTTTTGTTTGCCATATCCATTTCAGGCTTATTAAAAATTGGCAGAAAGTACCGATCACAAATACTTCTCGCTCCCCTCTATATTTCATATCAGTAACATCTTGCAATAGCATGGAACATTTGTCATGATTGATGGGCTACTATTAATATACTATTATTAACCAAGCCTAGAGCTTACATTAGGACTTTACTCTTTGTGACTTGTGTTCTATGGGTTTTGACAAATGCATAATGACATATATCAACCCAGTAATGTAACACAGGATAGTTTCTCTGCTCTAAATATTTCCCATGCTCCATGTATTTATCTCTCCTTTCTCTTAAGGAATGATTAATCTTACATTGTCTTCACAGGTTTGCCTTTTCTACAATGTCATAAGATGTAGAAAACCATGTATTTTTTCTGTTTTTCATTACTTTTTTCTAGATTTGTTCCAAATTATCCAGGTAAGTGAACTTTCTTTTGTTTTTCCAGCTGTTGGGACTGAGGTATAGATAAAGAATCATCTAAAGTTTTGGAAGATTCAATATTATTTGCTTTCTAAATCAATAGTGAGAGAACTTCACAACAAATACCTAGACTAACAAATATAAAGACCATTTGCAATAGTTCCACGCATTAATATAGTGCATTGTAGCACACAGTAACCATTTTCATACATCATAAACTAATGTACATATATTTATTCTTTTTTTTTTTTTTTTTTTTTTTTGGCCAGTCCTGGGCCTTGGACTCAGGGCCTAAGCACTGTCCCTGGCTTCTTCCCGCTCAAGGCTAGCACTCTGCCACTTGAGCCACAGCGCCACTTCTGGCCGTTTTCTGTATATGTGGTGCTGGGGAATCGAACCTAGGGCCTCGGGTATACCGAGGCAGGCACTCTTGCCACTAGGCTATATCCCCAGCCCCATATATTTATTCTTATTGAATCTTTTTGATCCTGAAAGCACAAATGAAATAGGTTCTATTGTCTTTATTTACTAAATAAATAGCAACTGGAAAACAATGCTCAAATCTAGATCTTCACTTAGAATAATTTATATCTAAAACAGTGTTTTGCAGTGTAAGAATGAATTTTAACTTTTTCATTATGAAGCATTTCTCATATATAAAAAATACTGAAGACTTTGCAATATACACATGTGCAGGTTTTATTTTTCCTGTGTGGAACTGAGGCAATGACAGAAATATTTCTTAGTTTTTTGTTGTTGTTGCTGTTGTTCTTGAAATAAAAAAGAATGTATCTAAGATTTTATCTTTGAAAAAATGTTTGTATGGGTTTCTGGGAAGCTCTCTTTATAAACTATGAAGATCATTTCCATTTCTACTTTGGTATGAGGTTTTCCTATTAACCAAAGTTGAATCATCTGTAAAGATAATTGTTTGCTTTACACTGTTTAGAATCTTATGTATTCCTGAAATAAACTTACTTGGTCAAGGTATCTTTTCTGTATTTGGTGACTAGTGTTTTTAGGATATTTGCATAGAAATAAGTAAGTGTGTATTTAATCATTCTACTCATTTGTCCTAGTTTAGTTTAGATGTCAGCATTATAGAATCTCCAGTAGGACTAAGGGATCTTTTCTTACGTGCTTAGATTCTTGAAGAAATTATGGCAAAGTGCTGTGGCATATGCCTACAATCCCAGCACACAGGAGGCTGACACAGATTATAGCACATAGAGATCAGTCTGGGCTAACCAAGGACAGCTATCTCAGCATACATACAAACACTAACAACAACAGTAACAACCAAGAATTTTCTGAAACGTGAGGGCTATCAGCTTTATTTTTTCTTTCATAGTATGTATTTACTTTATTATTACCTTTCTTAAAATTTGCCTGACTGTTCTTTTCCTAGCTCCTTAATTTAGATGCCTTGCTTATTATCTTTCAAATTTAACATACATGCATGCATTTAAAGCTTTAAAATTACTTTCTTTTTCAAATTGAGCTTATTTTCTCTCCTCCTCATCCTCCTCCTACTCCTCCTTCTCCTCCTCCTCCCCCCCTCCTCTTATTATTATTATTAATGCGTGAGTACTCCTCTATGCTTAGCTGATGGGTCGAAATTAGTTCTTACTAATGTTTCCCCAGCCTACCCTGGACCATGATTCTCCTGAATGGCTTACTCACCATTGAGACTGGCCAATGATCCAGATACAGTAATAATTCATTGGTGTCTTTAGATGGCTTCCTTGTAGACAAATCCTATAGTTTGTTTTTTGTGTTTTTTTACAAAAAACCTTACTTTGTTTTAGTATTTTACTACAATCTTTTTAAAATATGCTTTGTGCTCAAACTATTTATAGAATCACATCGTTTGAGATTGTTTTAATATTTAAATTACTCATGAATAGCAAATAAGTCTGAATGCTACTGATAATTTGGTATTTACTTAGATTTGCTTTGTGATCTATTAGGGTATTGTAACTGAGTAAGTATTTTTTACTAAAATCTATATATATATATATATGTAAGTATTATTACTAACACTTATGCCTGTAAGTCTATGCAATGCCTAATTAGTAATTATTTAACAAGTATTTCATATTTTTACTAACATTTTATAAACATGTATGTCTATATAACATCCATTTAACATATTCTATGCATGTTTCCATAGTTCAAGCTTCAAATTTGTGTGATTATAACCTCATTATTTTATACTGGCTATATGCTTTTTGAGTTAATGACCAACATATTATTTTATACTGGCTATATGCTTTTTGAGTTAATGACCAACATTTTCTATAATCACATTAGATTTATCAATTGATTTGAACAAGATTATAGGACTTTTCTTTATTTTTAGACTAGTTTTTTAAGGCCATAAAAATTCTTCTTTCTGATGAACTACTTATTCCAAATGCATCTGTTTTACCTCATTTTATTCATGTAATGTTCCCCCATACACACTCAAATTTAACTGTTAATATAATGACTCTCTTTCTTTTGGCTTGTACTACTCTGGTAAATATTTTCTCAGCATTATGTATGTTTCTACTAGATATCTCAGGGGCATTCATGACTTGGGAAGCATTTTTATGATAATTGTTCAGCTTAAAGTTCCTATATTACAATGGAAGTAAGAAGTCTGAGACACAGTTTTTGAGACCTAAGGGCAGATTTTGTTTTGAACTCCCAAGACTCAAGCAGAAAGAAACTTATACCAAGGAGTGGATTAGTTTTTTTCCTCATGTTCCTTCTTATACCCCATGGCCTTGATTTTACAGGGTGACCTTAATGACAGCTCACTGCCATCATGTCTTCTGACCATGTCTTCTCACCCCCACGGTGAATCTCTCAACAGCAGGCCATAAAATACTTCTTTTATTTCACTTTTATTTCATTATTACTTACAGATATTAGAGTATATTTTATTTTCTATATTTCTAGTTACTTTTATTTTTATTCATTATTTTTAATAATTACTTATTTTTCAAAGCGATGTACAGAGGGGTTACAGTTTCACCCGTAAGGCAGTGGACTAGTTACTTTTAAAATATATTTTCTGACAGTTCCATGAAAGTTCCTAGATATTTGTATGGAAAGATTTATAATAATTTTATTTTGTCTCCTTCTATATCCACAGTCTTAGATTCCTGTTTAGAAGAAGAAGAGAAATCTAAGAAAATAAAAGAACCCTTTTGCTCTGTGGGGGATGCTCTGTTTACATTAGATCCTTCTAACTAGTAAAAAATAAAATATTATTTCTTGGGTATCAATGGCTCATGCCGGTAGCTATTTAGGAGGTTGAGATCTGAGGAACATGGCTCAAAGTCAGCCCAGGCAAGAAAGTTCCAGAGACTCACATCTCCAATGAAATACTAAAAAAGCTGAAAATGGGACTACAGAAAAGCTCAACGACCTGCAAAATGAAACAAAAGACTGGACAGACTAGATCTAAAAGATGTAATATTTGCATAACAGAAACAGGCCTTTGTTCCTCTTATTCGTGTTTCCATATGTATGTTGATCCTGATATATAATGTTTTGCATTGCTGGATAGTCTCCTTTGAAAATAACTATGTATAGAATCTATTGTACTTATTGGAATCAGTACCATGATCAGATTGTAATTGTGTTTTTCAATTCCAACCCTGTGCCTTGCCCTTAAGGCCTGAGTGTTATCCTGAGCTTCATAGTTCCAGGCTAGAACTCTACTTCCAGTTTTTTGTTGGTTAATTGGAGGTAAGAGTCTCACAGACTTTCCTGCCCCAGCTAGCTTTGAAGTGCCATCCTCACATCTCTGCCTCCTAAAGAGGTAGAATCACAAGCGTGCACCACCAACACCTGGCTACACTTTAATTTTTAATAACAGATGTCAGAGAAATCTGGGTAAACTTCCATCATAATGACCATTACTCTTGCTTGCTTTACTAAATTGAATGATGGCTTATAAGGCTATGTTACTCCTCATAGCAGTCACAACAATAATTGTGTACTTTGCAGTTTCTGCTACAGAGAGAATTCATTCACTGATGATAAATTCATTTTACAGATGAGAAAAAAACACATTAATATCTCAAATCAGAAAATGACTTAGAATGTCAAGACTGAGAAATGTATGATTTTTTAGAAGCAGAAAATGAGGATGATCTTCTGTTAATAGTTGTCTAAGTGAGGACAAAATTTGTAAACAAAAATTGAAGTGAAAACAGAAGAATATAGATGATGATTGTTCTTCAATATATTAACAGATGAACTTTTTTTTTTTTTTTTTTTTTTTTGGCCAGTCCTGGGCCTTGGACTCAGGGCCTGAGCACTGTCCCTGGCTTCTTCCCGCTCAAGGCTAGCACTCTGCCACTTGAGCCACAGCGCCGCTTCTGGCCGTTTTCTGTATATGTGGTGCTGGGGAATTGAACCTAGGGCCTCGTGTATCCGAGGCAGGCACTCTTGCCACTAGGCTATATCCCCAGCCCCACACAGATGAACTTTTAAAAAGGAATTCTTCCTAAGTGGCACAGAAAACATGATAGCTTTTCCCATGTCTGAGGGCCTAAATTATTGTTATAAAGCAGCTGGGACAAAATTGCTCTCTTGAGTTTTCATCTTTTCTTCAAATTTCTAGAGATGATTAAAATTAAAACCTAAGAAGACTACCATCTCTTAAATCTACACCCAATAGTACTGAAGATGTGTCAGTAGGGATTTGTGGAAATTGACTATGTGATTATTTAACTTAGGAAGGTGTAAACTAAGGCTCAAGTAAGTCACACTGAGCTAAGTGAACTCTTGGGTCCTTGAATCTGGGGCCCACAATCAGCAAAACAGAAAATGAGCTTAAAAAACATCTACTTCCAAAAGTAACAGAAGGAACATGTGGAATATGACTTTAAAATAAGCTTTATACTTAAAATTTAAAGAAAAGAACATAATGCACTAACTGTGAGAAATAAAAACTACAGAACATTTAAAAATAGAGGCAACAATAGGTAGTTGAAGTAGCATAATGCTAAGATATATTGTCTTCAGAGGGAATAGGTAAATAGGTAAGATTTTGATGTAAATGAAGAATGAATAGAAAGTAGAAGGTGACATAAAGACTTCCCAGAGAACCACAGGAAAGAATAAATAGATCAAATATGAAAAGTCGGGGCTGGGGATATAGCCTAGTGGCAAGAGTGCCTGCCTCGGATACACGAGGCCCTAGGTTCAATTCCCCAGCACCACATATACAGAAAACGGCCAGAAGCGGCGCTGTGGCTCAAGTGGCAGAGTGCTAGCCTTGAGCGGGAAGAAGCCAGGGACAGTGCTCAGGCCCTGAGTCCAAGGCCCAGGACTGGCCAAAAAGAAAAAAATATATATATATATATGAAAAGTCAACTAAAAGACATAACTGATAACTGAAAGCCAGAGGCTCACACTTCTATCCTCACAGTTTGAGGCAAGTTCCCAGGCAAAAAGAACTTAAATTAAAAATAACAAGAGTGGTCTGGAGGCATGGCTCAAGTTGTAGAGTACCTCAACACTGTACTTCCCCAAAGAAAATAAAAGGGAAAACATAACAAATAGAAATGAGATACCTAGTGCCAGGCACCTAATAGCTCACCTGATCAGAAGCTGATCAGAAGCCTGACAGTTCAAAGCCAGCCGGGACAGCAAAGACTCTGAGACTCATATCTCCAATTAACTACCTCTAAAAGGTGGGATGTACAGCTGTGTCTCAAGAGCTAGAGTGATGGCCTTGAGCACAAAGGCTCAGGGACAGTACCCTGTCTTTGATTTCAAGCTACAGGATCAGTAACCATCCTCCCTCGCGACCCCTCCCCCCAAAAGGGAGTTCTAAAAAGAGCATGGAAAAAAAAAAATATCTAGAATTTTATCCAGAAAACGGGTAAGCCACCTATATATTTTATAGTAAAATTAAGAATGTAAAAGACAAATGGAAAATTTCTACTAAAGTTCCCAGAGTTGAAACAACAGAGCATTCTCAGAAACAAAAACAAAAGAGAATCATATTGTTATCAGGCTTATCAGAAAGTATGATATAAAGACCAAAACATAGTGTTGTTGACCAATGCAAATACAGATTAACACCTAAAAATGTTTTGTAACCAGGAAAGAAGGCAATTAGATATATCAGAGATAGGGAAGCTAAAACTTAAGTGGATACTTTTACAAATAGAACATAGATAACTATTAACCCCAGAGTGGAAAAATAAAGAGGGATAATAAGAAAGGGAATAAATTTTTCAAATAAATGTTTATTCCAAGCAAATGATCACATAGTAGGAGAAAATATATATATTTTCCTCTAATTTCTTCTTCCCCTGATTGTTGCTGCTGCGTGATTAAGTCTAAATGTCATCAAAAGGGGTTGGTGAAGGGTAGTAACTGATTGTGCAGAGAAAGAGGCTGAAGATGCTAGGAAGAGAGGAGTAAACCAAATTACAGAGGTGGCCCAGCACAGAGCAGCAAGAACCACTTGTATAAACAAGACAGAGAGAGAGAAAGAGAGAGAGAGAGAGAGAGTGCCTGTGTGTGTATGAGTATGTATGTGCATCAGTGAAAGAGAAAAAGAGAGAGACAGAAAAAAAGAGAGAGGAAGAGGGAGAGAGATCGGGGAGAGAGGAAGGGAAGGACAGAAACAAAGAGGAATAAAATAAAGGGAGGGGTATTGAAGGAGAGAGAGAGCAGGATGGAGGAAAGGAAGAAGAGAGAGGGAAAGACAGCAAGACAGAGAGGCAGGAAAGGAGATTGATGAGAGAGAGAAAGAGAAAAAAGAAGTGGAATATGAAGAGGATAGCAAATATCATGGAAATAGTGTATTACAAACCTTCACTGAAAGAGAAAGGGAGGAAGTGGAGATGTGGTTCAAGTGTGAGAACAGGAGCCTTAAGTGAAAATGCCAAGGGAGAGCAAGAGGCCCCAAGTTCAAGTGCTAGTATCTGCGCGCGTGCGCGCACACAGGTTACACTAGAGTAGAGCAAGAAGTGCATCTCCACTGAAGAGCTAACAATATGTAGTCAGATATTTTGCCTATGTATGGACTGAGGAAGTTGCCTATCTTGGAGAAGGGAAAGTCAGGTGGAACATTTGATGTAAGTGACAGCTTATATTGGGTAATGGTGTCTGGCAAATTGTCAAAATGGTCATGGAATGATGGAAACCGAATTACACCCTGGGGAGGCAGGGAGTCACGACACATTGTTTACATAAAGGGTTAAATGATAAGCAAATATATTCAATATCCTGAATGGCTAACTTCTGTCAAAGGTGTGGTCTACTAAAAAGAAAATGGAAAAAAAATGGAAGTATTGCTATGCCCTGTGATAATACAATGAGGCATATATGTAGATAGACAATAAATAAAAATAGGTGGACATAAATTATAAAGTGCTATGCAATGTATAGATTTATGCATTTACATTAAACTATAATACTAGAAATAATTGTACTTTTCTTGCCTTTGTTCATTAAGCAGTACTAATATACAATACATCCAAAACAGAGTCTAGACCTTGATTTCCAGCTGCAGTGACCACTCAGAGAATCTAGACTTTTTAAATAAATGACTGACAACAAGACATTGGCAGGAAGAGCACAAATGGCATGGAATATCTCATAATATGAAAGACTCTAAGAATAGGGACTGGGAATATGACCTAGTGGTAAAGTGCTTGTGTTGTATACATGAAGCCCGGGGTTCGATTCCTAAGCACCACGTATATAGAAAATGCCAGAAGTGGCACTGTGGCTCAAGTGGCAGAGTGGTAGCCTTGAGCAAAAAGAAGCCAGGGATAGGGCTCAGGCCCTGAGTTCAAGCCCTAGGGCTGGCAAAAAAACAAAACCAAACAACAACAAAAAAAGACTCCAAGAATAGTGTGAACATGTCAGATGACTCAGAATCCACACAGAAATTACTATTTTGGGCTTACTTTTGACCACTTCCATAACAAAATAAAACCAGTAACAAATTATAATCCATGGAGTAACTAACAGTAAGTCTTTATTAAGTAATAATCAATTATTATGTGTAAATAAACATCATAAATAGCAAACAAAGATAAATTTCTTCTTCACAGTAGAGTCCCGATTCATAAGTGTAAAACAATTGGAAAGTCACCATTTAGATAATAACATAGCTGTCACTAACGGCAAGAAATACCCATTAAGATTGAAATTAACGGGCAAGATATTCACACTTGTTTCTTATAAAAGAAAATTAAAACACATGACTTCAGTGAGTATATGAGACAGGTTAAAACTTACTGAAGTCATCAAAGATAGTAGTACCAGTGATAAAACATATCCATGAGCTGGTTAAGACACAATAGGGAAAACATGTTCCATTGTTGTAGTACTAATGTCAAGTACAGAGCATGCATGTATTCATGAGACTGACCCAAACTGGGAGCCTCATGGTGAAAGGAGCGCTGTAAGGTCACAAAACAGCTGAAATTAAGAAAAGACAGAGGGCATGGGCCAGAGTCTCAGGAGACTGAGATCAGAGGATTGCATTGAAAGCCAGCAGGAACATCCATGGGATTCTTATCTTGAATTAATCAGCAAAAAAACAAAAAAAAAACAAAAAAAAAACACCTGAATTGAGCTGTGTCTCAAATGGTAGTGTCCTACTTGAATGCCAAAACTATAAGACCACTCCTGAGTATAAGCCCTAATCCCCAAACCAAAAAATAAAATAGAATAGAATAAGAGTAAAATAAAAGTAACTCTGTACTAGGTAATAGTATTCTGAATGAGTCTGTCACAAGCATGGTTTTGATTTGAATCTTCTTTTTTTCTTTTTGCAATTTAAGACATTATTGAAACAGTTTACTAGAGTTGAGTGGAGCCAATAGAGTACAGGGTGGGAATGTGCCAATGATTAATGATGATTATTTTATTTGTGTAGGAGATCTGTGCTTATTTTGTCCATAACTTTCTCTTGATTTGTTGAAGAAGCATATTCTGTTCTTTTCTTTCATTCCTTCCTTTATGCTGCCCATGTTTATCTTTCTTTCTTTCTTTATCTCTCCTTTCTCTCTTCTTTGTCTCTATCTCTTTTTATCTCTTTTTTCTCTCTGTCTCTCCTTTCTCTCTCTCTTTCCTTCCTTCCTTCCTTCCTTCCTTCCTTCCTCCTTCCTCCCTCCCTCCCTCCCTCCCTCTTTCCTTCCTTCCTTCTTTTTTCTTTCTTTCTGCTCTTTTCTGTGCCAACACTAAGGCTTAAACTCAGGAACAAGTACCTATCCCTTAGGTTTTTTTGCTCAAGGTTGGGGCTCTACCCTTTGAACCACAGCTTCACTTCTTGCTTTTCATGGTTAACTGAGGATAAGAGTCTCATGGATTTTCCTGGCAGAGCTTGCTTCAAACCTGAATCTTCAAGTCAGCCTCCTGAGTAGTTAGGATTACAATTAAAGGTATAAACCACCAGGACACAGGTAGAATTTGTTTCTTCTTCTTCTAGAATGTCTTCTCTACTTCCTTCCTTTCCTCCTCCTTCCCTTTCCTTCCTCCTAACTCCTTCTTCTCTTGTATCTTTCCCATGAATTTACTTCAAAATAAAGATCACTTGAAATGGGAAAATCCTGAAGAGTGTTTAGCTGTAGGTTCTTATAAACTTTGTGCACATGTGCTACTACTTAAAGGTAACATTTACAGCTCACATTTACCAAATAATTTTTGTCTGTTATGTTGTAAAGCTAAAAATAATGGACACAAAATAGGACACGTGGCAACCAAAAGATTTCAAGTTGCCAAAACTGTGTTCTATTCTGTAATATTTTATTTTCAAACACAGTGAGGGGCTTCAGAGGGAAAGGAAGGGAAAGGACTTCTTTCTAGTGCATAGTTCATCAGTTATACAGAGGATCTATCTATGGGCTATGGGTGTAATGTTCAGGAGACAACTCAGTCTTGTAGTATTGTAGATATTGTTAAGGCTAAATGGCTTTTATTCCTGACTTCTGATGGTTCCACTTACATTATGAATAACTATACCCAATATTTAGGAAACTTCTTAACATTAAATCACAATTCCATTATTCAAGTGTTTTTTGATTTCCTAGACAGAGTTCTTCCTAGACTCTGTTATTTTAATTGAAAATGTGTTTCTTCTGTGTACCTGAGTTGCTTTTTGGCTGACTATAGATCTAAACTTCCCAGACTGGGCTTTGAATTGTGTGCATGTGTGTTTTCTGGTTGTTATTAGTCCCCACAGCCCATGGGGATTGGAATGTGCTCTAGGCTGATATTGTCAATGATTTGGAGTCAGTGATCTATTACCAATTTTCCTACATGCCAATTAATTTCCTGAAAACTATGAATTAAAATCTGTTCCTAGGTTCTGTACCAGAATAAGTATATTGAAAGTATGTATATATTAAAAGTAAGTCATATACTTTTATGGCAAAGAATGCCCTGCTGAATTTCCAATAGACATAGACTGAGAATAATTTACGGTTACAAAATATGAAACAAATATTGTGAACAGCATCTAGAAAATAAAAATAAATTAGGAATTATTAGGATCAATTTTCAGCTGTGATAGAATCCAAATAAATTATAAAATGTCACTGTTTTTCACCTGAAGGAATAAATTTGTTGAACTAGAGAATCTTTTTAGTTGTGATGTTTTCATGAAATTCCAGAATCAGAAGACAAATTACTGGGCTATGCACAGTAGGCAGTTGTAAAACATTGCTCTTCCTCTAAAAGAAGGGATTCTAAATAACTACACTTAACACACCAGCTTCATTGTAAGAGACTACTAGAAAGTTGCCTGAAATTGATCTGAGGAGTAGAGATTACTAAGAAGAAATTTCTAGAGTACCTCTGGAAGAACACAAATCACTTATAACTTCTAAGATAGTAGAGAGAAAAATATAATGACAAAACTATAAGTCTTTGAGGGCATGGTGGTATATGTGTGTAATCCTAGCTACAAAGGAGGAATACAACAGGAGGATATAGTTGGATCACAGACAGCAGTAAGTCTAGATAAATAATGTGACATCATTTCTGACAAACAGTATAATGTGAAAAGACTTGGAGGTGTGGATGAAACGCTAGAGTATCTCTTTAGCAAATGAAAGACTCTAAGTGAAAACTAGTATAATAACAGTGAAATAATCTAAGTCTAACAAGAAGAGTTAAACAAGGGAAAACACATGTGATCAAATTAGGAAGCCAAAATTAAGATGAAAATATAAGTTCAAGTACATAGTAATCTCCTTAAAAATAATCTACAAAATGCTTTATGTAAATATCATGAAATCATATTTAAAATATAAATTATCTACTATCAGTGAGACATAAATAAACAATAAAGGGCAAGATATAGAATGATGGAAAACAAAAAATTAACTTGAAATTAAAAATAAAATAAAAAATAAAAACAAACCCCACCAAGCCTGGCACAAGGAGGTAATGATAAATATGCATTTGTATTATTTCTTTTTTTAATCTATCTATTTAACTCTTTTTTATTCAAATTTTTATTATCAAATTAATGTACAGAGAGGTTACAGTTTCATACGTTAGGCATTGGATACATTTCTTGTACTGTTTGTTACCTTGTCCCTCATACCCCCCTCCCTCCTTCCCCTTTCCCTTTCCCCCCCTGAGGTGTTCAGTTCACTTACACCAAACAGTTTTGCAAGTATTGCTTTTGTAGTTGTTTGTCTTTTTTTACCCGGTGTCTCTCAATTTTGGTATTCCCTTTCAATTTCCTACTTCTAATACCAGTATACACGGTTTCCAATATACTCAGATAAGATTACAGAGATAGTGTAGGTACAACCACAGGAAGGTGATACAAGAACATCATCAATAATAGAAGCTACAGATACAGATGGGATGTTGAAAGTAGTTACAACTGTGATATAACAATCGTTTCCATAACATGGAGTTCATTTCACTTAGCATCATCGTATGTGTTCATAAGGGTATAGCTATTGGGCTCTTGTGATGCTCTGCTATGACTTGCCTAAACCTGTACTAATTATTCCCAATAAGGGAGACCATAGGGTCCATGTTTCTTTGGGTCTGGCTCACTTCACTTAGTATAATTTTTTCCAAGTCCTTCCATTTCCTTACAAATGGGGCAATGTCATTCTTTCTGATAGAGGCATTCCTATCCTGGATTATAAAAATGATCTCAAAGTATTGAAATGCAAAGCAAAACAATGTATTCTAATTAAGCATGAACTATTCATGCTTTAGTTCAGAAAAGATCTGTTAATTCCAAGTAGCATACTATGTCCAAAAATCTGAGAAATTTGTTTGGAGAGGCAACTTCATCCTAAGAGGAACTGGAAGGCCATCTTATGGAAATGGTGAGCACTGCCATGGATATTTAAGTATGTAGAGGAAATGAGGTCTTAACAACCTAGAGACACAAATGTAAAAGACTTAAATAGATGATACTCAATAGAATTATAGAAGTAGTATTGGCCACATGAAAGGAATAACAAGACATAGAACTCAAAAGTTACTGAGGCATCTCTGGTCATTCCTAAGGTAGTAAATGTCAGTCAGTCTATTGTGGGGGAAAAAACAACAAAAAAAAAACGAGTCATGAAAACACAAGTTATCATGTACTAGATTTAAGTCCAGTAAATTATACAAGGACTGAAAATGTGTTTCAAAGTAATGAGAAGACAATGTCAAAGTCAAAGGCCTTAAGCATTGCTGAGAAACACTGATGTTTACCCCCTCTGCAAAAAGAAAGCAAAGAGTAACACTTGTCAGAGGGATATTATCTAAACATTCCATCTCGGGTAGCCTTTAGATATTTTAGCAAACAAATAACAACTCTAGACTAAGTCTAAGGTGAATACTTTCTCCAATCAAACCTGGACTCTGGCAAAGTCCTGGGAGCATGACAGTACTGTCACCCTCAGTAAGCCCAAGCTACACTCCCCAGGAAACAAGATCCACTGCACTTTCTGTGGACTTTGGACAATGAGCCTCCAACCTGCTCACACTCTGAAAGGGCCTTGATGAATAGTCCTTCAAAGGGAATTCTGAAGCTTTGTTCCCTTTTGTCTGAGAACTTCAGACTGAAAGCTCATAAATGCTGATCTCCAGTTATACAGATGACTGCTGTCAGTTCCCAGCCCAGACTCAGATTCACTGGTCAATTGCGCACTTGAAGAGCTGTAAAATTGGGCATCACCTTTGCAGTTTCCTGTTTCTGAATATCTAGCCTGCTCTATCTCCAAATCTATCAGTCTTTCCTAAAGTGATCTTGTATGCTGGATTTTTACAGCGAGATGCTACTATAGTTTATATATATGTTAGATAGAAATTGTCTGTACAAATTAGAAAGTTTGTCATTTGGGGGGGGGGATATTTTCTTTCATTTGGATTTCTGGAAGTTATTGAACGATTTCGAATGAGCACGCCTTGGAGGCGCACTGGTATAAAGTTTGTTCCCCGGTGAGTGGTACAATAGGAATACCATGGATTTTCCAGCTAAGTAGAGTGGGAATGAGTTAAGTCTTTGTGGACATATGCCCGTGAGAAGATATTTTAACTCTTTCTCACCTCACTTCTTGGCCTCCATCACGATGTGCAGCCTCCTCTGCCACACACTCCAGACCATGATACCTTGCCACAGTCCCAAAGGCAAGCGGGGCAACTAACTGATCATGGACTGAAACCCTGAATACTGTGAGCCAAATTAAACTATTCCTACTGATAAGACATTAATCTCAAGTATTTGGTTAGACTAACAGAATGCTAGTGTACCAACTCAGTTTGAAAATAACATTTTAGTTTTTCTGTTTTCTTTAGTCTATTGAATTTTTATTCTTGTGCTCTACCACTTGCGCCAGAGCTCCATTTCCAGCTTTTTTTAAAAATTTTATTTTTTATTTATTAATTAAATTTTGTTGACAAGGTGTTGTGCAAAAGGGGTACAGTTATATAATAGGGCAGTGAGTACATTTCTTGTGATATCTTACACCCTTGTTTTTCTTTCCCTTCCCTAGATCGGGTAGACATATACACAATACACAGTGTACCAAAAACATATACAGTAGCCATGTGGCATACACCAAAGGAAATTCACCTAGACACTTTAAATCTAACATCAACAATAGAGTTTGCTTATCCTTGTCTTATATGATCATACTTATATATCTTTTGATCTATATATATTTTTTTCTTTTGTACTATCATGAAGGTTACCAGACCAAACACATTCCACTATTTAGATAGCTAGTTAGCTACTTCAAGAGATAGATATCTCTATATATCTACATACACATGGAGATCTCCATGTCTATATCTGGATAGATAGATGACTGATGATAGATGGATGACAGTTGATAGATGTTAGATCGAGAGCAATAGATACATGCATAGCAAACATAAAAATAGATAATATCAATAATTTTTTTAATCCAGAACATAGTAACATATTTGTCATCACATAATAACTGAATTTGTCACACTGAGGTTCTCTAAATGAATTTTTTAGGTTCATAAGTAACAAAAATAATACAGGACAAAAGCAAGCATTCTAACATGGCTTGTCAATAGATTTTTTTGGTGAAAAAGAACTAGCCACAATTTGTAGTAGCCATAATGTCCAATGTATTTTTTCAAAATTCTACTATTAATGAATATTTTAAGTACACTTTAAGAAATTAAAAAGGTAAATATTCAAAATAAATTTGAGATAGTATGGTTATAAATGTGATTGGTAAGTACATGTTTTCTTATTCCAGTAAAAGCAATTTTTGCTAAAGAAAATTGTAACTTAATTATGAGTAGGAAATAATAACTATAAAAATACAGTCCTATGTTCTTTATATAAAACTGTCTCATTAATGCTAACTTTTATTTAACAAATAAACAAGGATCATTTGTCAAAATAATGAATTTATAAAATATCAAAATATT
The DNA here is from genome assembly GCF_023159225.1 of Perognathus longimembris pacificus. NCBI lineage: Eukaryota > Metazoa > Chordata > Mammalia > Rodentia > Heteromyidae > Perognathus > Perognathus longimembris. The sequence goes on from NC_063165.1 coordinate 70,436,583, forward strand.
TCTTTTTAAACCTTCCTTGTTTATATTTTTCACAGGAAATGATATTGATAGTATAGTATTATATTTCATTATATTTATAGCATTCATAGATTTACCACAGCTTCCAATTGTATTAAGAGAAAATGAAATGAGAATCAGTATCCAATTATCTAATCAAAACAAATCATACATATTTCTTTGAAAAATAAGACATTTTTCTTTTATTTCATTCCTTAACATTGTAAGCAAAAGTTTCAAAAGAGAAAGGGAAAAATAGACATTCAGAAAGAGATGTAGTGGAGAAATTCCACTATATTATATTATTGGCTGTGTTTTAGGAAATTCTCATTCAGAGTACATAAAGAGTTACCTGAGTATGGTAAATAATTAGGTTATTTGTACCTTTCACACCTATATTTTTAAGATACTACCTTTCAAACTTGATTATTGAATATTTTCTTCCTAAAACTCAGAAAATACATACAAAATATAATTACAGAATTCAACAAGATGTATTTAAAATATGCCTTAAATTATCTTTCCAGATATCAACTATGAGGTAAACTGAGAACAAATAGTCATTGCTCCTATTTCTGGAAAGATCAGTACTTCAAATCATATCTATTAATGTACCATCTTCATATATATAATCTTGAGCAAGTAATGACTTTATATGTTCATTGGGAAAGTAAAGAATTATCTTAGAGAAAATAATGAGTATTATCCAATTTTATTTGAAGAAACTTATCTTTATGCAATATTGAGACTAATTTCAATTTATGCAACTACTCAGACTCCACAATTAGTATCTGAGAAAAGTAAATGTCTTGCTTGGTGTTTCAATTTATGACATTAATATGAGAATGGATAGAAATGGAGATCATCATGTTAGGTGAGATAAGCCAAGTTCAAAATAATTACTATGCACATCAATATATATGTATGTATGTGTGTGTATGTCAACAAAAACCACTACAAATTCTTTAAAAATGGTGAAGGTGGATTGGGGAGGTTGCTTAAAAAGTAAATGGAATATAGGGGTGAATTTGATCAAAATAGTCTATAGGAAAGTATGGAAATAGCACAATGAATATCCTTTGCAATTGATCATAATACATTATAGATATGTATACAGTATGAAATTTCTTTCTCAAACATATATGTATATATATTAATTTTTCTAGAAAAACAATCTCTACTATGCTCATGGGAAAAATTGAATTGAATATGACATAATTTATTAGAAAACATAGCTATATTGATTGCTTCTTTTACCCTGGAATTATAAGTGAATTTTAGCATATATCTCATATATTGGTAATTTATGTACCTTTAGACTGTTATTTTGCTTTGCTACACCATTATTTGCCTAATAAGAAGATAACTGATATCGTTATTTGATGAGGAAGAGATTTGCTAATACAGCAGCAATTTTACAGTATAGGAAATTATTCAAATGTATATCATAACTATATTCTCATGACTTGAGCAAAGTGTTAGCTGTCCTCCTAGAGAGGCAAGCATAGGGCTTCTACTAGAGAGCTGATGTGAATGAGTATGGCTGACTGAGGTCAGAACTGTAGCTGAAATGCATTAGAGGCTCTAATTACATGTGTTGAATTAATTCCTTACACTTGGTTCTGCACCTAGCCCTTGAGTCCAGTGCTTTCTTTCCCATGATGCTATTTTATTGTACTGCTTATGCATTTGCTCAAAGCCCATGATCACTTTCTTCAGCTCAGAACAGATGACAGAAACAAAACAAAACAAGACTACTAGAATCCTTCTACATCCTTTCTTTGATGACATAAACTTGTTATTGTTGCTTAGACTGTATTGATTATTAGTTTAAGAGGCTCTCTGAAGGATGTTGGGAGCTATGTTTATAAGAGAAAGATATCCTGAAGTTCAGATTTTTTTTAAGAAAGATTTCTTCAAAACATCTTTTAAATACTTTTGTTGTCAAGAGAAAAGATGATGAGATAAAACAGCAAGTTGAGCCCCTAGATCTGGATATAAAAGGAAAAAAAAAAAAAAAGGAGAAAACCCATATAGCCCTTAAGTGGCAGTACATAGCAACTAGAGGCAAACCTATCAGTGTGTAAAGACAGTCTTTTCCTTAGAACTTTAACACAGGCGCTGGAGGCAGAAATAAGATACAGCCCTTGGCTTTCATCCCAGTCCGGAAGCTTAACTACTTCAGTTTTCCCATATGAGGGCCAACAAGGACTGACAAACTGTTGGGTGATGATGTGTAGAGACATAGGGATTTTTTAGTCAATTTCAGGAATTAATGCTTTATACTAAAAGACTTCATACCCTGCATAGCTTATACTCACTGAATCTTGGCAGGTAATGAGACTACTGAAGCTGAAACTGAGAAGCTATGCTAAGTTGCTTTTCCTGCATGCACAAGATGCTTTATTTTGTGAAGCTAGTTTTCTTTGTAGTCATTCAGAATGTTTTTTTCTTCTTCTTTTTTAATCTCTATTTTCTCATCTTTAGTCAAAGTTCCTTTCTTAAAATGTCCACAAGAGAGACACTGATTATATAAGTGTTCCCCTTATCAAAAGCCAATGTTTTTTTGGAATGAATAATACTATATATATATATATATATATATATAGTATATAGTATATACTATATATACTATACTATATACTATATACTATACTATATACTATATACTATAGTATATACTATATATACTATATATATAGTATATATAGTATATAGTATATATATATATATCAATTGAAGAGTTTTATAAAATAATTGCAGTCTTTCCAAAAACCATAAGACCCACAAAAAGATATAAATACTACCTTCATGCGGAAGTTCTAGAGGGGTACAAATATCCTTTTTGGTTGTCGCTGCTGGCAAAGAAATCAGTTTTTCGACCAGGGAGGCAGAGATGGGCTGTACTACCAAGGAGGTGAGGTTTGGCCAACTTTGCCTAAAGCTCCCATCTGCGTTCAAAAGAGAAAGAGACAATCTTTAGCAAACAGAAATTAAAAACCACCACAAAATGTTCTTTGCAATGAGTACTTGAATTGTGAGCAATATGTTTTCATTTGTTTATTTATTTACTTTTTAGGTATGCTTTTTCTATTTACTGAAATGTATTTAGATACTTTATTAAAAAGTTTAGTCCAAACGCAGTATGTGTCCTAGGGAATGATGGGATATTGTTCACATGCCTTACCTCTGTTGTCTCAGAAAATTTCCCTGAAAGTGATAGCAATAAAAATGAGAAAGTGAAATTTTATAAAGAAGGAAGCAAAGTTGGCAAGAGATTTGGCAATGTTGAGGTTTTAGAATCTGTTCAGAAGACTGAAATCTAGTGATCATGGTTCAATGTCAGCCTATACAGGAAGGTCTGGGACACTCTCTGTGTGTGGATGGGGTAGGGCTGGTCATCAGCTTGAACTCAGGGTCTGGTCTCTTTCCCTGAACTCTTCAGCTCATAGTGCTCTACTCCAGAGCCACTTCCGGTTTTCTCATGGTTACTTGGAGATAAGAGTCTCATGGACTTCCCTGCCCAGGTTGGCTTTGAACTGCAATCTTCAGATCTCATCCTCTCGAGTAGCTCGGATTACAATTACCAAGAATGCCAGAAATAGAGCTGTGGCTCAAGTGGTAGAGGACTAGTCTTGAGCACAAAAGTCTAGGGACAGACAGTGCCAGGCCCTGAGTTCAAGCCTCAGAATTATTAGCAAAAACTAAACTAAACTAAACAAAAACCCAACAACTGTAAAACAGACTACCAAGTGTAAGCTGACATAACAGACATGAGGAGACAAAGGTTAACCTACAGCAAAGATGCTGAGAAATAATGCATGTAACACCACAGAAGCCAGAAAGGCCTAGAAACTGACAGCCCCAGCTACCAAATCAGGGGTGAAAGATCCGCTCTTTGCAGGAAGCATCAATGAAATTGTATTTGCAAAGGAGCTTGTTCCCCTGAACCACGTAGCCCAGTCCATGTGCCCACCTGATCTTCCTCTCTCCTCACTCTTGTGAAAAACAGAAATACTGAACATGGAGAATGCAGCTCACAAGGAAGGATCTGACAAAGAACGGAGTTACCATTGCTGAGATTGTTCAGATATTTTGCTCATGGGGTGCCCAATTGGTTCCCTCCAAGTAGGGAAATAGGAGATATATCATAACACATATGGACATATCAACAGCAAATGTCTAAGAAAACTGAAAATTAGGGGGTCTACAAATCAGTTTACTCGATATTCTGCATGGAAATCAATTACTCAAGAAATTCCAACCAAATAAAAACTTTCAAACCAACTTAGTTTTGGCATTGTTGAATATGAGTCCTTCAACTGTAGGCACCTGTGCAGCAATGGGATAAAGAGGGTTGCTAGCAAGAGGTAAGAAAATGTGGGCTGTGAGAGCTCCAGGAAGGGAAATAAATCAATTGGAATAAAGATGCATGCTGAATAGCTAAAGAATATTGATAGTAATATCCGAGTTAGGATCTGAGAAATTCCTAGATACAGAAAAAAGAATTAATTTTCTTTATGCTCAGAAATTTTGAGCATTTCTAAATGTGCTTATTGGTCATCTATTTTAATTTAAATTTTATTGTAAAGGTAACGTACAAAGAGGTTACAGTTACATAAGTCAGTAATTAGTACATTTGTTTTTGAACAATGTTACCTCCTCCCTCATGTTCTCCCTCTTTTTCCCCTCCTCGCCGCTGCCCCCCCACCACCCCCGCCTCAGGTAGTAAAGTTCATTTCCAACATAGTGTCTAGTGAGTACCACTGAATTGGTTCAACCTATGTCCCACTGTTTCTGTGATTTCTCTTCCCTGAGAAGTTTCTGCTTAGTTCTGTTGCCCACTTATTAATTGGGTTATTGATTCTTTAGGGGTTTAGTTTCTTGAGCTCCTTGTATAATCTAGTGTTAGACCCTTGACAGATAATCAGTGGGCAAAGATCTCTCATTCTGAAGGCTGTCTTTTTAGCTTAGTAGCTATGTCCTTCACTCTGCAAAAACTTTTTAGCTTGATACAATCCCATTTGACAATTCTCTGTTGTATTTGCTGAGCCCTTGAAAGTCTACTCAGAAAGTTTCTGCCTATGCCAAAGTTTCCCCTACTTACTCTAGAAGTTACGAGGTTTTATGTCTTATATGGAGGTCTTTAATCCATTTTGAACTGATTGGAGTACAAGGTGACACACAGGGTTCCAGTTTCACTCTTCTGTATATGGATGTCCAGTTTTGTCAAAACTATTTGTTGAAGAGGCATAGGTAAAATAGGAGTTCACAGTCATAATACCTAAGGAACGTGTGTGAAAATGGAATCGTGTAACTTGAGGGGATGGATGGAATGGGGACAGATGGAGAAAGAATGATGGAAGGGGTCGCATTGATCAAAATGTTTTGTACTCATAAAATGACATGTTGACTTAAAACCTCTTTGCAGAGCTACATGAAGATAATTTTAATAGGGAAAATAATTCATAAAAAGGATTAAAATTTGAAGAGAAAAACTGTAATGGTAGAGTAACAATATCTAAATACATAATAAAATGATTGATTTTCAAATATAAGGAGAAGCTGGGTGTCAGTGGGTCTTGCCAGTAATCTGAGGTACTCAGGAATCTGAGCTGTAAGGATCTTGATTTGAAGTAAGCCCAAGCAGGAAAGTCCATGAGATTCTTATCTCCAATTAGCCACCAAAAAAGCTGGAAGTGGGGCTGTAGCTCAAGTGATAGAGTGATATCCTGAAGCAAAAACACTAATGAAGAGTGTTCAGGCCCTCAGTAAAGAAAGGAAGGAAAGAGAGAGAGGAAGAATGGGAGAGAAAGAGAGAGGGAGGGATGGGGAGGGAAGGAGAGAAGTGAGGAAGGAAGGAAAGAAGGAAGGAAGGAAGGAAGGAAGGAAGGAAGGAAGGAAGGAAGGAAGGAAGGAAGGAAGGAAGGAAGGAAGGAAGGAAGTGGGAAGGTTGATTATGTCCGGCTACTCTATGTGGAAATGGATGATCGGTAAATATCTTTCAGAGTGTCCATAAAAATATTACAAACGATTATGTGATAAGGCAAATGAGACAAATAAAGATTGGGAAAGCTGACACAAGTGTCAGCTTTTTTTTTTTTTTTACAATTTGTAAATGCCTCATAGAAAAGTTGGACAAATGACTTGTATTCATCAATACTTTGAAAGATAAAAATTAACCAAACTGATGTTTAAGAAAAACTAACAGAGATTCACAGTGTAGAATAGAGAGAAAGCAAACTAAATAGAGTTTATAGGAATAACAAAAAAGTCATGTTAAATATGTTTTGAGATTGAGAAAAGGAAATACACAACAGACTGTCTGGTATAGCCATTGATGTTTCTCTATGCAGTGCTATATTTTTGCACAATTTTATTGGGGAAATAATTGCTAGAGGTTTGCACTCAATTTAATTTCTTAGGCCTGCAGGTGGTGCAGAGCTCAATGATCTGCTAGTCAGACTCCCGGAGCCATCTTATAAATGAGAAAATGTTTCTAAAGTGTTTTCTTAATTTATCACCTGGAAAACTATGAGGCTGAAAAATGATATTTATCTTAGGCCCATGGCAGCCGTAGAAATCATGACTTTGAAAGAAACAGTAATAAAGATTTAGGCTTAGATTCAGTGCCATTATATAAGCATAGTGCTAGTCTTACATAATTTAGTAACTCCTTTCTATGGATAGATGACAGACCCTTTTGACCAAGGCATAGTTCACTGTTTTCCATGCATTTTCATGTCATGCTACCATGACAGGAGACATAATTTGCAGGGCTCAGAGAAAAATGACAATGTGGTATTGCTTGTTGGAAAAGTATGAAGAATTTCAGTGTGGCCATTGCAGGGCATTGGATCGAGTGTGAGTTTGTACTGAGATAGAACTGTGTGAGACGGCGTGGGTCACATGTCCATGAATTGGAATCTGCATCATCCACAATACACATTGGGCACTGATAGATTTCCAACACAAAATAATATTTCTATTTTTGTTTGTGTGCCAATACTGGGACTTGAACTCAGGGCCTTTCTTTCTTGCTTGGCTTTTTTCGTTCAAGGCTGGGGCTTTAGAGCTTAAAGCACACCTTCACTTCAAGATAATTACTGGTTAATTGGAGGTAAAAGGCTCATGGAATTCCCTGGCCATGCTGGCTTCTATTCATGGCCTTTAGATCTCAGCCTTCTGAGTAAGCTGGAATTAAAGGGGTAAGCCAACAATGCCTAGCTCCAAATGAAACTTGATCAGATAGATAGTATTATTTCTCAGCAGCTCAAATACTCTAGCTCTAGCTACCCATCCTAGGTCCTTCACAGACTTAAACCTTCCATTGCTAGCACTATTTCCTTCCATTATTCACTCACTTATGCTAAAACTTAATGTGACACTGTCCACCCTACTACTTCCATTGTCTGTATTGTTATTTAAACCCCTTTGTTTGTTCTCCCCAGTAATCAGGCACACAGGTTCCTTTGAAGCCTGGTCTAAACCCCAGGTTGTATACCAACCTTTCACTGAGATCCTCAACTCCATGTGACACAGCTTCCTTTTGAAAATCCTTGCCATTTTCAATTAACCTTGTCATTGTGCAAAAGCGCTTTGCCTCCTTACATCTTGCCCTTTTTTGTGCTGGTCCTGTGACTTCAACTGAGAGCCTGAGCACTGTCTCTGAGCTCTATTTTTATTGTTGTCTTTGCTAGAAGCTATTGCTCTACCATTTGAGCCACAGCTCCTCCTCTGGCTTTTTGCTGGCAATTAGAGATAAGAGTCTAATAGACCTTACTGTCTGGGCTATCATCAAATCAAGATCTTTAGCCTTTTGAGTAGGTAGGGTTATAGTTGTGTGCCATTGGCACCCAGCTCATTTTCTCCCTTTTAAATACTCATTTCCTTACAGAAAAAAAAAAAAAACAAAGTAAAATTGATACACAGTGACCTAATACATTGTTAGGAACACATTAGGTCATCAATAATTAATTTTTTAAATAAAATCAATTATTTGAAAAATTATTTTAAATGCTATCCCCCTATCAATTTTCTGAATGCATATACATGGATCAGGAACACAAAGAAACATTTGTAAGTCTTCTTCCTTCTGCCCAGAAACTACTCCCCTCTCTGCAGACCTTCTAAAGAGATGTTTCAAACCCATCTATCCCAATCAACTTACTGACTGACTGTTTTGAAATTACCTTTATATATGAAAAGAAATTTAATGAATCAAATCATTGCTAAAATATATTTAACTGTTAAGCAAAATCAATAGCCACATTTCAACTTTATCTACAATGTTCTATTAAGCATAAGCACTAATGTACTTAGAAGTTAAACATGAGTGAACCCTAAACTATAATTGAGGGTCTGTATGACTAATAGACTTGCATTCATTTTGAAATATCTGAAGTAAGTAGTTCATTAATATTTCACTTTCATCATAATGGAAATTTGACCAACAGTTCATGTTTGAGAGCAGATACAAAACATAGGACTTTACATGACACTAACATTAAATTATACTGAAAAGTTATTCTTTAAGGAAAAAATACTCTTTGGTGAACAAGAGTTGAGAGAAAAACTTTAGTTCCTTATATTATTTATTTATTTGAAACCCAAGGCTTGCCTTTGGTAAACCATGACCTCCATTCTTATCTTTTATTTATTTATTATTTTATTTATTTTATTTTATTTATTTTATTTATTATTTATATATTATTTTATTTATTTATTATTTTTTGTCAGTCGCAGGGTTTGAACTCATGGCCTGGGAACTGTGCTTAAGCTTCTTTTGCTCAAGGCTAGCACTCTACCACTTGAGCCATAGCACCACTTCTGGCTTTTTCTGTTTATATGTTGCTGAGGAATCGAACCCAGGGTTTCATGCATGCTAGGTAAACATTCTACCACTACACCATATTCCCAGCCCCCATTTTCTTACATTATTAGGAGTGTTTAGATAAAATTAAACAGGTATACCATCTTTATTCTGTTCAATTTTTTTATTTGTTTTTTTTTATTTTTTGTTTTTATTATTTTGCCAGTCCTGTGGCTTAGACTCAGGGCCTGGGCACTGTTCCTGAGCTTCTTTTGCTCAAGGCTAGCACTCTACAATTTAAGTCACAGCACCACTTCTGGATTTTCTGGTTTCTGTGGTACTGAACAATCAAACCCAGGGCTTCATTCATGCTAGGAAGCACTCTACCACTAAGCAACATTCCTAGCCCCTTTGTTATGTTTTAAAGCATGTTTATGGACTATAAAAAGCAATTACATGTACTATAAATATTGAGTGGTCCTTAAGACTTGATATAGTGTTCAGAAAATAGAAAAACAGTAGTATTACATCTTAAGACTTTATTTTTTGATGTTAGCACTACCATCATGACCTGTTTATAGTTAATACTTTAATAGTTGCTTTAATAGATAACTAATTCTCCCTTTATTTTACACATATTTTTATAATCTAAAGATTCAATAGCCATGCACTGGTGTCTCAGGCTTGTAGTTCTAGCCACTCAAGAGGCTGACATCTGAGGATGGAGGTTCAAAGTTAGTTGGGGTAGACAAATCTGAGAAACTCTTATCTTCTTTTAACCAGCAGAAAGCTGTAGGTGGTAGTGTAGCTCAAGTGGTAGAACATCAAACAATAGAAAAACACAACCAAGTACATGAGGCACCGAGTTTAAATCTTGATACAGACACACACACACACACACACACACACACACACACACACACCCCTACAGAGAGAGAGAGAGAAATATTAAAAAGATCAGATCTATTGTATCAATAATTGAGCTTATTATACAGTGCATGCATATTATATAATGAAGAATTTCAATATATGAGCTCCTATCTATGACTACAGGCATTGCCTCTTTAATACATAAAAATAAATGATAATATAATAATATAATTATAGTAATACAATATACGACTCTTGCACCACCATGTAAGTTGTACTTGGACTTCCTGAAATGTAAAGAGTGCATTAACTTGAACACCTGTAGTCTGACTCACAGTGGATGACATTTTGGAGTAAAATTAAAATAAGGAAAATGTTTCTAAATATTCAATTTAAAAGGTTTGGTATGAAGCTTATTCTAACTGTTGATGACCAGCTTAGTGACACCCAGTTATAGGAGCAAAGAAAACATGAATTGCCAGTGCATGATTGTATGTGCGTATGTGTGGGTGCATATGTGTGTATGTGAGTATGTTGATATGCCACCCTTGCGACTGAATGAATATATAGTTTTTTTAGTTGTAAATTCTAATGAAAAGCAAAGACCTAGGCCCTAGCCCAAACCTTCTGAGTCAGAACTCTTAATTTCTCAGAATCATGGAGTGATTTGCAAGCACACTGGCTTCAGTAATTGTGTGTTTATCTGCAATATGATTTACATAATTTTGACAGCAATAAAGTTGTAAAATAGGAGGATGAAAGGGGCAAAATCTGTTTTGTCCTCTTATCCCATATTAAAGATGGCAGAAACACTATCTAAAAATCCCACATCAACAGTTCACTCTGGGACTTTTTCAAAATGCGTAACAAGTCTCTTCATATGATGTATCTAAGTAACAATTTTAAAATAAGCCATGCACATTTTGCTTCATTTTGGTCCTTTCCTCAAAGATGAATTCTGTAATTCAGAGATCAAAATTACATTTATAACACTTTATTTCAGCCACGAATAAATATTAAAATAGCTAACTGATTTGAATTCTTTCCTTTTCTGGTTTCAGTTATTATAATTTAAAACTGCCAAGGACTGACAAACTAAAAATATAAATACTGCCCTTTACCAGAGAACCAAATAGCAGGGAAAAGCAGAGAATTTAAACAGATTTTGTGCCACTCTTTTATGAAAGAGTTACATGTAATCAAAGACATAAATTGTTCTCTTGATGCTATTCCAGAATATCTGGTTTTATTTTCTTAAGACTACCACATTGACAGAAATTGGACCATTAGATAATTAGTGTAAATATTTTCACATTTTTACTTGAGCCCACTAAATATAGTTATTTTGTTTGAAATGTCCAGAACACTGAAATGTCTAGTCATTCTTTTGTCCTTGTAAATATATCTGACATTTTATTTTCTCAGTATCAGCATCTTCACTCAAGCTAGTCAGAGTCTGTACCATGTTGTTTGGCTTACTATTAAAAATGAAAATATTTATAGCAGGCAATTGGTAACTTGTGTCTGTAATTCTTGCTACACAGGAGGCTGAGATCTGAAGCTCAATTAACCCACCAACAGCTGAAAGTAGAGCTATGACTGCGTGTTGCCTTGAGCAAAAAAGCTCAGGAAAACTGCCCAAGCCTTTAGTTCAACCCCCAGGAGCAGCATGCCCGCAAGCACACACACACACACACACACACACTGAGAGAGAGAGAACCAGCATATACACACACACACACACACACACACACACACACACAAACACACACACACACACACACGATGAAAGAGAGAGGGAGGAAGAGCGAAGGAAAGAAAAAAGGAGAGAAAAAAAGGACAATATTTATAAAATGTTTCTTTCACACACATATACACATTGTACACACACACTTACAAATAGGTATATTTTACTCTTTGATTTTTCTTGCTAATATTGATCTTCAAAATTAGATTATCTTTAATTTTACAAAATAATTTGTTCTCTTAAGTTACTATAAATTTTAGGCATAAATGCTTGATAGCTTACCCAAGGTATCATTTATTATATAAAGTTTTTATATAGTGTGTGTCCACATAAGTCTTTGTTCACACTTAATAAACTTCCTGTTTCTCCTAACTTCTTTCCCTTTCTGCTCACTTCTAGAGCTCAACTGCTGGGGCCACTCCCTACCGCATTCCCAAGGTTTATCTCAGTGGACACATTGCGGATGAGTGAATGAACCAAAGTTCACATGAAAACCAAATTTCATTCTATGTAATCATAAATATAAAACTTGTGATTCACGAAATATGAAACCATAAAAAGGATAGCATAGGTGTCTGCATCCTTTCATTCAGTATTCATTCCTATGTGAGAACATCCTGCCATGATCACTAATAAATATCATAGTATTTTCCTGCTTAAGTATTATAAAGACTTATTTCCATGTGCAGAGGGAATAGAGAATATCACAATCATTTGTACAACATAATGACTACTTACGCTCATATTAAAATTAAGATCAAGCAGATTATACAGAGTATAATTTTTTAACAAATACTAAGAGAAGGTTGTTAATATTAATCTATTAGGTTTTGGTTGTGCACATGAACCAGACTCATAAGAAAGATGTTAAAGAATATTCTTCCATTAATGAAAATATTTTTGTGTCTATTTAGACATATAAATTGGTTTGTATTGGTAATATTAAATATTTTTTGTGCAAATGGCTATAATATATCAAGTACCATCATTATCTCTCCTTTGACAGCATGTTATCTACTGTATAATTGAGTTTACTATTACAAGAGTTATGGAACTATATATACATATATGTTGATATATTTTTTCATGTATATCTTCAAATGCTTTTCTATATATTACTTCTAAGACAAAGCTTCCCCCCCCACACACACTTTGGCCAGTCCTGGGCCTTGGACTCAGGGCCTGAGCACTGTCCCTGGCTTCTTCCCGCTCAAGGCTAGCACTCTGCCACTTGAGCCACAGCGCCGCTTCTGGCCATTTTCTATTTATGTGGTGCTTGGGAATCGAACCCAGGGCCACTAGGCCATATTCCCAGCCCCCTAAAGCTTGTATTTTGAGGAGGATTATATAGTCACCATTAACAATGTCTTTTCTAAAGCATTGTGAAAATCAGTTCCTTTTTTGTCAAGAAAAAATAGATCATTTGGTTTAGGTTATATATCATTGAATTTATAGAATAAATAAAATTTTGAGGTTTTTTTTTTTAATTTTGAGTTTTGACTGGAAAAGATAATATTGAGATACCAACAAGTATTTTTTTTTTTCTGGTCTTGGGGTTTGAACTCAAGGCCGAGGTGCTGTCTTTGTGCGTTTATGCTCAAGGTCAGAGCTCTACCACTTGAATTACAGCTCCAATTCCAGCTTTTTATCCCCCCGGGTTGTTGTTAATTAAAGATAAGAATCACATACATACCTGAAGTCATAAATAATACATTAATTCTTTCTCTAAATTCAATCATGAGAATTTTCTTAGAAGTGAAATCATTTTCATTGCATTAATTCTGACATCACAGGAGCATGGAAAGTCTTTCCATCTTCTGATGTCTTCTTTGATTTCTTCTGCATCTTTTAGTTTTCATTGTAAAGATTGTTCACGGTTTTGGTTAAGTTCTTTTCTGGGAGGTGTATTTCTCTGTTTGATTTTGTTGTTGTTAAGTTTTTGATGAATGAAATTGTTTGCCTGATATCTTCCTCAGCCATTTAATTATCGGGATTTTAAAAAGCTACTGATTTTTATATGCTGAGTCTATATCCTGCTACAATGATGAAAATGGTTATAGGATGCAGAATTTGGGGTTGGAATCTTTAATGTGTTCAAATGTAGAATCATAACTTCAAGTACCGATGATTTAAATATTCTTCTCTATTTAGATATTTTCATTTCTTCCTCTTTTCTTATTGTTTGGCTAGGAAGCCCAGTACTATATTGAATAGGAGTCAGAAGAAAGATACTAGACATCTATGTCTCATTCTTGATTTGGATGAAATAAATTCAGTTTTTTTCATCACTTTGTACGATGTTGGCTATAGGATTCTATCTATCTATATCTATGTATACATATGTAAATAAAAATGCAAAGAATATATAACAATATGAAGGATATATAGTACATATGGGAAAAATAAAGGATATTTTGGAAATATATATATATATATATCTATCTTTTATTTGGTTAGGTATTCTTACCTATCTTTTCTTCAGAGCTTTTCACATAAAAGGAATTGGATTTTGTCAAAAGCTTTTTCTGCATCAATCAAGATGGTTACCTAGTTATTATCTTTGATTTTTGTTTAAATGTTATATTACATTTATTAATTTATATATGCTGAGTCAAGATTGTATCTGTTGAATGAAATCATGTTGATCATGGTATAAGTATATGGTCTTATGGATACATTGTTAAATTTTGTTCTCAAGTAACTGGTTAAGTAATTTTATGTCTACTCATTAAAGAGACTGGTCTATAGTTCTTTTTTTATTTTCATTCCAGTTTTAGAATAGTTATAATACTGACTTTGTGTAATGAGTTTAGTAGGGTGCCCTCACTTTCAGTTCAATGGAAAAGTTTGAGAAATACTGATGATACTTCTTCTTAAAGATCTGGTAAAATTCAGCAGTGAATCCATAAAGTCCTGGAATGTTTTGTTGCCACACTTTTTATTATTGTTTCAATTTCACTGCTGTTAGAGATTAAGTGACATATTATATTGGTTCAGTTTTCTAGGTTAAGGATATCTAGATATCTACCCATTTATTCTGGATTTTCAAATATACTTGCCTATAATTTTTTTGAAATATTTCCCTCATGGTCTCATGTTCTGTTGGATTCCATTGGAATTTTTTTTCAATATACCATTTTTTATCTCTAGTTATTCTTATTAGGTCTTTTTCCTCCTTCTGGTTAGATGTGCTAACTTATCAATTTTAGTTTACCAGTTTTAGTTGTCTTTTCAAATAAAAAGCTTTTGTTTCATTGATTCTGTGTATAGTTTGCTTAGATTTTAATTTATTGATTTCTTCTTTAATCATTATTAGTTTTATTAGTTTCTTCTCAAACCTTTACATTTCCCTTAACTTGTGGTTTAGCTAGTTTTTGTGTTGAAATTTTAGGTGCATTATTAGGATTTTTTTTAGATATATCTGTTATTTCTTTTTAAATTTAAGTGTTCATAAATAAAACTTTTTTTTCATGACTACCTATACTACCTCCCAAGCCTTTTAGTAGATGGTGTTCTCTTATTAGGTTCTAACAACCAATTTTTGGATGCTTCCCCTTATTTTTTCAATAAGCTACTCATGATTCCACAATGTGTTTTTTAGTATCCATACTTTTTTACTTTCTCTTGCTGTTGAGTTGTTTTTTTCTACATTATTGTCTGATAGAATACAGTGGGTTATTTAAGTTTTCTTAGATCTGGTTAACATTTTATTTTGTTCTAGAAAATTAAATGGGGTACTAAGAAGAAATATGATTAATTTAGCAATTTGCTTTAGATGAAATTTCCTCACATTATTTTATGAAATAGGAAATACTAAGAGAAAAAAATCTAGGATGACACTAGGCTAGTGTTCTACCACTTGAGCCACAGTTCTACTTTTGGCTTTTGGGGTAATTATAGATGAGAGTTTCATGGACTTTCTTGCCTAGAATGGCTTTCAGCCATGATCGATCCTCAGATCTCACCTTCCAGAGTAGCTAGGATTATAAGCGTGAGCCACCAGCATTTGGTTGCATAGTCATTTTTTTTCATGATAATGGAACTTGAACAAAAATTCTAGATAATTTATATTGGTCTTATTTCTTTTCAGCTCCTATATTTAGTCCAGGCATGTTGTACTCCATTCATATAAAGAGACTTTTTAGTCTACAAAGAATGTTTTGTAGAAGTAGGACTTTAAATTATGAGATAACAAAAAAAAAGGTAAAAAGTCATCTAGATATAGGAAAAACAAAGAAACTACCCACGATGAATATTTTTGGGAGTATCTCAGGGAAAGTCAGAGGTCAACAATTCAGACACTGACATTCTGTGGCAACTATTTGTGTCTTCTCTTGGGAAAATAAAATGTCTTTTTAAAGTAGTAGCTTGAGTTCTAAAAATCAGTTAGTAAGACTCATATAAATTGGTCCCAGTTTTGACAGAAAGTAAATTATACTCCAAACTATAATGGAATTAACTGGACCATAGGTAAGTGAATCTGGGCAAAAGAATCAACACAATTAAATGAGCTGATGCAGGAAAATACAGGTGTATAAAGCATAGCAATTAGAGATAGCTCCCTGGAGATTATTATAACATGTGTTGCATATTGAGTTTAAAATCCTAGAATATCTGTTGTGGTGGATTTTTATGGTGGATTAAGGTGTTATAGATGAAGGGATCATGGTTCTAGAACAACCTGGGTATGAAAATTCATAAGAACCCATCTTAATTCAGTAGCTGTCCACAGTGTCAAGTATCAACCACCTCCAGTGTCACAAAGAAGTACAAGTGGCGGAACTGTAGCCCAGGCTGTTCTGACCATCGAGAGAGACTCTGTTAGAAATACCCAACACACAAAGAGTCTGGATACATGGCTCAAGTGGTAGAACACCTGCCAACAAGTATGAGGCCCTGAATTCAATCCCCAATTAAAAAGGAAAAAATGGGGATATCAAGTAAATACTAGTAAGATTTTATAGGACTTTGTGCAGAAAAATGTGGAAGAGAAGAGTAATAGGGAATACAACAAAATTATTAAAATGAATCTATTTGGTCCATGTATAGCACATGATACTTGGTATATATTATCTCATTTCTTTTCTATACTTAATATATTAATAGCATTACTTTCAAAATATATGAACTAATGTTATTCCCATTTTATAGAAATGGTTCTCACAGTCCAACTTTTGACATGCTTAGTGTCATGGCTGGTAAGCACTACCTACTTAGTTTTCTCTCTAAATTTAAGCTCATGGAATCCATACTGCCTAGAAGCTCTGGTGGTTTCTCAATAAACAGACATACCTGCATAAATTAAAATGTCTTCAGAAACAGAAAGACAAAGATCTCTGCTAGGCTTATTTCTGCTACTGTAGCACAATACCAGAGACATTTGTAGAGAGAAAAGAGGTAATTTGATCATAATTATGAAGTTTCAGTTTATGATTGATTGGCCTGCTATTTGGGACTTGTGGCAATGTCATTCAGCATATTCAAGAGTAAAATTCTTCACCGGATGGCCAGAAATAAAAAGAGAAAGAAACTAGGGTTACACAAGTTCCTTTAAGTGTACATAACCAATAACCTAAAGTTCTCGTTTGGATGGTTCCACCAGCTCCCAAGATGTCTCTCTGAGACAACATCATCAACCTATCAGTCTGAGAAAAATTCAATCCCTGAATTCTGGCAAAGTCTATATGAAATGCTTGGAAAGCATAATTTTAAAGATTTGGCAACACATTAGAATAGTAGCAATAAGGTAATAGAGTGATAAGATTTTAACGTTGGAGAAGTAGAAGCATAGAAGTCTTATTAAAGAAACAAATTCATTAGAATAACTGCTGGGAGTGAAGATGTGTCAGGATATTTTAAATAATTGCATTTAGAATTTACTTTTTTTTTTTTTTTTTTTTTTTTTTTTTTACTATTTTTCAACATGTATTTGTTGTTCCTGGGGCTTGAAGCCAGGGTCTGGGTGCTGTCCCTGACCTTTTTCGATCTAGGCTAACATTCTACCACTTTGAGCCACAGTACCACTTATAGTTTTCTGGGGGTTAATTGGAAATAAGAGTCTCATGAATTCTCCCGCCCAGGCTGGATTTGAACCGTGATTCTCAGATCCCAGCCTTCTGAGTAGCTAGGAGTACAGACATGAGCCAATGGTGCCCATCTAGAATTCACTTTTATGAACCAATTATTGCTGCAGAGTATAAGCAAAGTGAAATATCCCTTTCATTTGCTCCAGCACTCCTGCCTGCAAGTTAACTTTTCTCTCTTGGTCCTAATCCACACATTGCAGTTAACCCTTTGGTTGTTTCCTGAAAATGTTTCCACAATGATGTCTGTTAAACTGCAGTTCCCAGTATAAAGTCAGGATCAAAGCTTTCAAGTTCCTGGCTCAAAGCTTTCAAGTTCTTGGCTCATAGAAAGGTGTTAGGATTAATGAGACTACCCAGCACAAGCTCTGAGCGCCATAAAAGAACAGGAACAATATAAATGAGTCACATTATTATAGTGACAAATGCTATCCATATACTGTCCCAAAGAACTGAAAAGAAAAGAAAAAAACATCCAGCCTCTCTCTGCCCCTTCTGATATGCTGTATTGTCTTTCTGTCACTTCTTTTCATTCTTGCAAGGTTTCAGTAAGAAGAGAGAATAAAAATTTCCCATATGTCCAACTTGTTGAGTGACTGAGAGACACAAATCAAACAAATAACAGGTCAGTCTGTGATCACGTCCTCACAAACCTTTTGTTGTAAAAAGAATAAAAAGAGTCACACATTCACAAGGTTGCTTCAAAGGAAACACAGCTCACGTGAAACCAATTGGTTATTTATTTATTTATTTTTTGCCAGTCCTGGGGCTTGGACTCAGGGTCTGAGCACTGTCCCTGGCTTCCTTTTGCTTAAGGCTAGCATTCTACCACCTGAGCCACAGCGCCATTTCTGGCTTTTTCTGTTTATGTGGTGCTAAGGAATCAAACCCAGTGCTTCATGCCAATTGGTTATTTTTTAAATGTGGTTATGTTAAAGCCAAACTCATTTTCAGTGCCAATGAAAGCATCTACCATATGTTGAAGGTGCTGAGGATTTACTTGAAAAATTTTAAAAACATTGTAAGATTCAATGAACATAGCAGTAAGCTCAGTATATGAAAACACAGTATATTTATACACACTATGCAGATGCATTGCAAAGATGAAAGCTTAATTACTCTCCAGAAGCTGTAAGAACTTATAACAAGTTAAACTCAACAGTCTAATTCCATTCTTACCAACAAGCCATGCATAAACATTTAAAATATAGGGAAAAACTAACTTCTATGTGTTCAAACTCATACAAATCTTATATGTTTAGCAATTTAGGTAACATAAAAGTGAAAAAAGTTTACCATAGCAATAAAAATGGAGAGTAGAGTTACAGTACTAGATGACCACGACATAGGATACTATCATATGTTCCAGGCATGCATATATTATATTGCAGTTAAATCAGGTCAATGATATTTATATCCTCAGCATTTATTTATGGTGCAAATTCACAAAAACTTACTTGTAGCATTTTGAAATTTATAGTACGGTATTTTTATTGATAATCACCCTATTATGAAAAAAACATATCAGAATTTAACAAGTTTTCATGGTATCATTTATATATGTATGTAATGTTTCTTTTAAGACAATGTGCAAATAGTTAACATCTCCTTTACCACTTAGAGTACCATGGCCATCTATTCCTCTCCTGGGGAAACTAGTATCATAAGTGTGTTTTTATTAATTCATTTTCATTCATTTACCATGTTTTGATATGCAATAATAAGCAGTAAAACCCCCTATATCCTAAGCTATCCTGAATGAAGGAAAGACATATAGGAATAAATGTATATAATATGAAGTAAAGCAGTAACAAACTGTGAAAGTTTGATATGGAAGAATGATGTTTGGGTTTAAAATATTTATTCATATCAGAATAGACAAGAAGTTATAACAGAAAAAGCAGTGAAATCAGCTATGTGGACTACAGTTGTTCATGTCATTTCTACAATTTCTAAAAAGGAAGGTTTGAAATTTTTAGAAATTCTTTGAAATAGTCAATATCCAAATTGGGGACATTATTAGATGGCTATAAATATAAAATATTTAATAAGAATTAATGCTAGCTACTTTTCAATGTGACAAAAATGGAAGAAAATATAAAGACTTGAAAGGGAAAAAGAAGAAATGAGTTATTTCTGAGGTACAGCCAATCTAATTTTTCAGAACTACTTGAAAAAAATAGGGGAGTTATGTGAAGTTAGAATGTGTGAAATCTTTGATTTCAGTGTTCTGGTGAGTGCTGCATCCCAATGTGCATTAGCACGAGCACTTACCCCTGGGATAGCATAACAGCCTGCCCAACAGAAGTCTCCTGAACAGACTTTAGTTTGCAAGAAGCATGAGAAGGTGATTCAGTTACTACGAGTTTTACTCTTCTGTAGGAAAATGAAGTTTGAGACTTTTAAGAAAATATATGACGACTTCCGGGAAGACAGCAGAGCAGCTGCAGTGCAATAGCTCAGCTCCCTCCAGCACCACAGATTTCTCACCCCATAGAAACTTTTACCACTAGAAATACAACCAGCCTAAGTTGTAACAGTACAGGGATTCTGGCCAGGAAGGAAAAACCGACTTTGCACATCTGAAAACACAGATTCGACCTCTGGGCGGTTTCCCACCGCCCCACCAGTGTCAGCGGCACCTGCACAGTGCCCATCACAGCAACCCGCACTCGACGGAGGTAAAGCACACATTGGAGACCAGGTGGCGGCTGAGCACGGATGACCTGAAATCGCCAAGAAAGCGTGAGTTCCCACGAAAGATATTCTCACTCGCGACCACAGAGTAACTCCGGCAAGGCAGCCCTGCCCCCACCGCCAGAGCAAAGCGCCATCTTTGCCACTGGCATAGGGTCAGACCAGATTGGAACTAAAGCGGGCCTGGGAAAAGCGAGGTCAAATTAGCCATCTTTGAAAAGGGAAAGAGGGACCAATCAGCGAGAGCCAGCTCTGCCCAGGAGAATGCCCCCTGCCCAGGTGGGAGGCGTGCCCTGGGCCTGGCTTAGCCAGAGGTGCCCCGCCCTGCCCGCCGGAACTTCTAAATTTAAAGCGAAAACAGCCACCAGCTCCCAGCGGCAGGGAACACCAGACTGAGGTTCCTGAGACAGTTACACGGTCCCGTCACAGAGGAAGCCCAATTCCCAGCCCGAAAAGGAGCTGCTTTCCAAAGCCACCTCTGCCAAGGAGGCCGCCCGGTGCAGGAGGCAGAAGCCTTGCACAGGCAAGCACCTTTCAGCTGGGTAAAACAGGCCATAGGCGCCCCTCCCTGCTGAGTTCACAGCCTAGTCAAAGGCAGGCTGTAAAGGCTGTGGCCCTGCAGCAAACAGAGGTGCAAGCTGAATTCTGACAAACCCAGAAAATCAGGAATAGAGACTGCAAACCATCATAAGGAAACTAGAGACTGGGGAAACACGACCCAAACAAAGAAGACTCCATTTTTTTTTTCTTATCTTTTGAACATTTCTTAAATTTAAAAAAAAAAAAAAATTTTTTTCAATTCGGAAACGTCGTCTTTTTTTTTTCCCCCATGTTTCCTATTTTTACCAGTTTGTTTTATCAAGTTTTTTTTTCTTTTCTGTTTGTTTGGCTTGTTCCTTTGCTGATTTTTTAAATTTTTTTCCTTTTTATTTTATCTTCTTTTTTAAATAATTATTATCTGTTGTGTGCGTCTGTCTCCCACTACTTTTACTTTATTTCTCTCTCTGAGTTCTCTTTCTTTAAAACTTACTTCTCTATGAAGAACACCTCCACTCTTTTCTGCTAACTCTCCATTATCTATCATTGCAACCTATTCTCTCTACTCATTCTACTCTTCTCGACACTTCCACGTCACTGAAACTAAACCAAAATCACCACCTCCCCTCCCCAATACATTTTACTCTATTCTCTTTACTACCTCCAACTTACCCTCCTGACTTACTGCCTGGACCTCCAGTCTCCAATGACTCCTGGTTATTGGATAGAGGGTATCCCAGCTTAATATGAGTGAATCAAAGGGGTTCATAGAGAAAGCCAGTCCTAAAAGATCTTAATATAAAAACAAGAATTGCATATAGGGTTGTAACAGTAAATAAGTAACTACTGAATACAGGGCGCAGGATCAGTTGTTATATTGAAATTGTATTCTTTAGGAACACCAAATCTAATTTTATAGACAGGTATACAGGGTGTCTGTACATAATTGTGAACTTGTAAGATTTACACAACAGTGCTTGGTAAGGGCTGCGTTGGGTCTTTTTTTTTTTTTTTTTTTTTTTTTGCCAATCCTGGGCCTTGGACTCAGGGCCTGAGCACTGTCCCTGGCTTCTTCCCGCTCAAGGCTAGCACTCTGCCACTTGAGCCACAGCACCGCTTCTGGCCGTTTTCTGTATATGTGGTGCTGGGGAATCGAACCTAGGGCCTCATGTATCCGAGGCAGGCACTCTTGCCGCTAGGCCATATCCCCAGCCCTGCGTTGGGTCTTAAACGGTGCTCACAGGTGCTGGTAGACTGGCATCCCTAATTCAAATGGGCAGAAGAAACACAAGAAGGATGGCAAACAATGAAGTCTTATCTCCCACTCAAAACAAGCAGGAAGCAGAGCAGCCAATCAAAGACATAGAAGAGAACCCTCAAAATGCTCTACAAAGTCTACTGATAAACATGATAAATGAAAAGTTCGAATCTCTTCAGTCAATTATTCTAGAGCGTGAAGAGGCAAAGCAAAAATTAATGGAGAATTTCATGGCATCCACAAATAGAAAGATAAATGAACTTCAAGAGTCAAATGAAAAGATAGCTAACCAGCTTAAAAATTTGAGAGACAACTCTCAAAACCAAAGTAATGAAGTTAATGAAGTAAAGAAGTCCATACAAGACCTAAGAAATGACATGGAAATTATCAGGAAAGACCAGTCAGAAGCAAAAGAGATTCGAAATCAAGTAACTAGCCTACAGTCCTGACTAACTGAAGCAGAGGATCGAATTTCTGGAGCTGAAGATTCCTTAGATTCTATGGAGAAAGATCAAAAATCAATACAAATCCAGTCCAATCAACAAAACAGATCGCTACAGGAGATTCAAGACAGGTCAGGAAGCCCAATTTAAGGATAATAGGTATTGAGGAAAACTTGGAGAAAGAGGTTAATGGGATAGGCAACCTATTTAACAGAATATTACCTGAGACCTTCCCAAATATCCAGAAGGAAAGGCCTATACAGATACAAGAAGCATTTAGAACCCCAAATCGACCAGACCAGAATAGGACATCCCCTCGACACATTGTGATCAAAACAGCTTCAGCAGAGTGCAAGGAAAAAATACTCAAAGCTGTTAGGGCAAAGAAAACAATCACATATAAAGGAAAAGCAATCAGAATTACCCCCAGACTTCTCAGCAGAGACCATGAAAGCAAGGAGAGCCTGGAATGAAGTATACCAAACTCTAAATAAAAATAACTACCAACCAAGAATTCTGTACTCAGCCAAACTCTCCTTCATAGCTGAAGGTCAAATAAAAGTCTTCCACAATAAGGAAAAACTGAAACAATATATCTCCACCAAACCAGCTTTACACAAAATCCTTAAAGATGTACTATACAGGGAAAATAATCAAGATCCCAATACAGAGAGAGAAATGAACCCTAATTAGTAAACATCAGATCAAGAAATGGGAAGACACAGCTTTAAACAAGATAGTGATAATGAAAGGAACAAACGATCATCTCTCAATCCTGTCAACATTAATGGACTTAATTCTCCAATCAAACGACATAGGCTGATAAGTTGGATCAAAAATCAAGATCCATCTTTCTGCTGCCTCCAAGAGATACATCTATCCAGCAAAAGTAAACATCTTCTAAAAGTGAAAGGCTGGAAACAAATCTATCAAGCAAATGGCCCCCATAAGCAGGCTGGAGTTGCAAAATTGACTTCAAATTAAAAAAGGTAAGAAGAGACAAAGAAGGTTACTACATACTAGTAAAAGCATCTCTCCTACAGGAAGAAATAACCATTCTAAATATCTATACACCAAATGCAGGAGCACCCAACTTCATCAAACAAACACTACTGGCTCTAAAATCACTCATAGACCCAAACACATTGATAGTTGGGGACTTTAACACTCCACTATCACCTCTGGACAGATCAACATGCCAAAAACTGAACAAAGAAACCACAGAACTAAACAATTGCATAGACCAACTAGACTTAATCGACATCTACAGAATATTCCACCCAGAAAGGACAGAATACACATTCTTTTCGGCAGCACATGGAACATTCTCCAAAATAGATCACATCTTAGGGCACAAAGAAAATCTGTACAAATTCAGAAGTATCAAAACCATTCCCTGCATTCTCTCAGACCACAACGGAATAAAATTAGAGCTCAACTCAACCAGCCACCACAGAAATTGCTACAATTCATGGGGACTAAACAACACACTGCTGAACCATCAGAGGGTCATTGAAGAAATTAAAACGGAAATTCAAATGTTTATGGAATTCAACCAAGTTGAGGACACAAAGTACCAGCTCCTTTGGGACACAGCAAAGGCAGTACTCAGAGGAAAATTTATATCTCTGAGTGCATACATCAACAAACTGGAGAAACAGCAACTCAATAATTTGAGGAAGCACCTTAATTTCCTTGAGAGAGAACAACAAGCCAAACCCCAAGTCAATAGACAGAAGCAAATAATTAAAATCAAATCAGAAATAAATCAATTAGAGACGAAAAAAACCATCAAAAGAATCAACAAACAAAGAGTTGGTTCTTTGAAAAAATCAACAAGATAGACAGACCCCTGGCAAACCTGACCAAAAAACAAAGGCAGCACACTCAAATAAACAAGATAAGAGATAAAACAGGTAACATCACCACAGAAATAACCGAAATTCAGAAAATAATAAGGGACTATTTTGCAAACCTTTATGCCAACAAATTCAAGAACTTGGAAGAAATGGACGATTTCCTAGAAAAAATTCATATCCCCAACTGAACCATGAAGATTTAAACCTCCTAAACAGACCCATATCCAGTATTGAAATAGAAATGGCAATAAATGATCTCCCATCAAAGAAAATCCCAGGTCCAGACGGATTCACTGCACAATTCTACAAGACCTTCAAAACAGAACTCACACCAATATTTCTCAAACTCTTCAATGAAATTGAAAGAGAACGTTCACTTGCAGACTCATTCTATGAAGCCAGTATAACCCTCATCCCAAAACCAGGCAGAGACTCATCACGGAAAGAGGACTATAGACCAATCTCCCTGATGAACATAGATGCAAAAATTCTCAACAAAATTTTGGCCAATCGACTTCAACAGATCACAAAAAAAAATCATACACCATGATCAAATTGGATTCATCCCAGGGATGCAAAGCTGGTTTAATATACACAAGTCAATTAATGTAATCCACCACATCAACCGGAGCAAGCTAAAGAACCACATGGTTTTATCTCTGGATGCGGAAAAAGCGTTTGATAAAATCCAGCACCCATTTATGCTAAAAGCGCTGGAAAAACTGGGATTCCAGGGAACATTCCTGAATATAATCAAGGCAATTTATGACAAACCAACAGCAAGCATAACTCTAAACGGTGAAAAACTAAAGCCATTCCCTTTAAAATCAGGAACAAGGCAGGGATGTCCACTCTCTCCCCTGCTCTTCAACATAGTATTAGAATTCCTAGCCAGAGCAATCAGGCAAGAAGAAAATATAAAGGGGATCCAAGTAGGTAAAGATGAAGTTAAACTCTCTCTCTTCGCAGATGACATGATCCTATACCTAAAGAATCCCATAGACTCTACCCCCAAGCTACTAGAGCTGATCCAAAACTTTGGCAAAATTGCAGGATATAAAATAAACCTTCAAAAATCAATGGCCTTTCTGTATGCTAATGACCCGAAGACCGAGGCTGATATCAGGAAAGCAACCCCCTTTGCAATAGCCTCCAAAAACATAAAATACCTAGGAATAACCTTAACCAAAGAAGTGAAAGACCTCTTTGAGGAGAACTTTAAAACCTTGAAAAACGAAATTAAGTCAGAACTAAGGAAATGGAAAAACCTCCCATGCTCCTGGATTGGGAGGATTAATATAATCAAAATGGCAATATTGCCAAAGGCTATCTACAAATTCAATGCAATACGCATTAATATCCCAACACCATTTTTTGATGAAATAGAGGAAGCAATCCAGAAATTCATATGGAACAATAAAAGACCTAGAATAGCAAAAACAATCCTAAGCAGAAAGAACAGTGCTGGAGGAATTACAATACCCAACTTCAAGCTGTATTATAAAGCTATAGTAATAAAAACAGCTTGATATTGGCACCGGAACAGGTCTGAAGACCAATGGAACAGAACTGAAGACCCGGGAATGAACCCACAGAACTATGCCTACTTAATCTTTGATAAAGGGGCTAAGACAACAGTTTGGAAGAAAGATAGCCTCTTTAACAAATTGTGCTGGAAAAACTGGCTCAACACATGCAACAAACTAAAACTAGACCCTTATATATCACCCTGCACCAAAATCAATTCCGAATGGATTAAAGACCTCGAAATCAAAACAGACACCCTGAATACACTAAAGGAAGAAGTAGGAGAAACACTTGGGCTCCTTGGCGCAGGACAGAACTTCCTGAACAAAGACCCAGAAAGGCTACAAATCAAAGAAAGGTTGGACAAATGGGACTGCATCAAACTGCAGAGCTTCTGCACGGCAAAGGACATAGCTTGCAAGATAAACAGAAAGCCCACAGACTGGGAGAAGATCTTTACCGGCCATTCAACGGACAAAGGCCTCATATCTAAAATATATGCAGAACTAAAAAAATTACTTTCCTCCAAAACAAAACCGCAAAGAACTAATAGCCTACTCATCAAGTGGGCTAAAGACCTACAAAGAGACTTCTCTGATGAGGAAATGAGAATGGCCAAGAGACATATGAAAAAGTGCTCTACATCACTGGCCATAAAGGAAATGCAAATCAAGACAACATTGAGATTCCATCTCACCCCAGTAAGAATGTCATATATCAAGAAAACTAACAATAACAGTTGTTGGAGGGGATGTGGCCAAAAGGGAACCCTACTTCATTGTTGGTGGGAATGTAAACTGGTTCAGCCACTCTGGCAAGCAGTATGGAGATTCCTCAGAAGGCTAAATGTAGAACTCCCCTATGACCCAGCAACCCCACTTTTGGGTATTTATCCAAAAAACTACAAACAAAATCAAAGTAAAGCCACTAGCACAACAATGTTCATTGCAGCGCAATTTGTCATAGCGAGAATATGGAACCAACCCAGATGCCCCTCCGTAGACGAATGGATCAGGAAAATGTGGTACATATACACAATGGAATTTTATGCCTCTATCAGAAAGAATGACATTGCCCCATTTGTAAGGAAATGGAAAGACTTGGAAAAAAATTATACTAAGTGAAGTGAGCCAGACCCAAAGAAACATGGACTCTATGGTCTCCCTTATTGGGACTAATTAGCACAGGTTTAGGCAAGTCACAACAGAGGATCACAAGAGCCCAATAGCTATACCCT
The DNA here is from genome assembly GCF_023159225.1 of Perognathus longimembris pacificus. Classification (NCBI taxonomy): domain Eukaryota; kingdom Metazoa; phylum Chordata; class Mammalia; order Rodentia; family Heteromyidae; genus Perognathus; species Perognathus longimembris. The sequence continues at coordinate 70,463,650 of NC_063165.1, forward strand.
TATGATACCATAAGATGATGCTAAGTGAAATGAACTCCATTTTATGAAAATGATTGTTATATCAGAGTTGTAACTACTTTCAACATCCCATGTGTATCTATAGTTTCTACTATTGATGATGTTCGTGTATCACCTTCTTGTGATTGTATCTACACTATCTCTGTAATCTTATCTGAATGTATGGGAAACAGTGTGTACTGGTATTAGAATTAGGAAATTGAAAGGGAATACCAAAATTGAGAGACAAAGGGTAAAATACGAGAAACAACAACAAAAGCAATACTTGCAATACTGTTTGGTGTAAGTGAACTGAACACCTCAGGGGTGGACAGGGCGAGGGGGGAGGTGGGTATGAGGGACAAGGGAACAAACAGTACTAGAAATGTATCCAATGCCTAACGTGTGAAACTGTAACCTCTCTGTACATCAGTTTTATAATAAAAACTTTAAAAAAAAAAGAAAATATATGGTAGCAACTAAGCAAATCTTTCATTTTGGTATTATTAATTAGTGATTTTTCTCTCTCTTATTTCAATCAAAAACACATTGTTTTGAAGACCTTCCGTTCAGTACTGAATGCATCGATGAACACAGAGCAAAGCTGTTTGCTGTTCTCTGGAGTGAAATTAAACAATTATATAGATTGTATAAAAGACTAGAAAGGGTTTACAAAGATTAGGTCTTCTAGAATGTTCAGTGTCTAAGACTAGGGAATGGTCACATAGTTATAGTAATGAAATATTTGATGATCTTTAGCCCTTCTTACCAGCTGCATATATGGTCTTCACTGTGTATATGAATAAAAAAATGTTTAGGGAGAAATGTATCATATCAATTTGAATAGTAAGTACATGAATAGGAAAGGCATGAAAAGCCTGTGTTCCTATACTTTTTCATGTATAATTCAAATACTATACATTAGTATTAGTATAATTAGTATAATTCAAATTCTATACATTAGTATTACTTAAATAGCACAAGGCACCTTAAATGTATTTAGGTATGGATGAAAGACAACTGAATTACTGTATTGTTTTCTTCCTGAGAAGAGAAGTATTAAAAATAGAGTAAAAGCATATACCTATGGGAAAAGGTTAAGGAAATATCATTCATTTTGTGTAAAAGAACAAGAAATCTAATATTTTTAAGGTCATGAAATACACACCAAATTGAACCATTAGCTATTCAAAAACAGACAAGAAAATTTCAAGGTATGAATGTCCAATAGATTGTCACATGTTAGTATTGGCAAGTATCCCTTGTGTTGCCCAGAAAATTTGGCAAAATATGTAGCAATGCTTTTTTACCTGAAGTTAACATTTTACTGTGTGTAAGAGAGATTTCTTCACTTCGATGGTGAAGTCCAAGAAAGAGAAGAGAAAAGAGAGTGCTTTATTTAGTAAGTTCCTTATTTTTTTCCACAAAGAATATAGAAAAATAATTTAGTATTGCAAAGATTTTTCATTTTTCTCTATTAAGAAATAATTTATTTTATAATATTTGTGCAAAATACATTGCATTAAAAATTACAAGAACTTCTAAAAGTCAGTGAATTTAAGGCACAAAAAGAGAAAGTTTCTTTAGTTATAGTAGTTACAAGTTTTAAATTGCCTGACATAGCAAATATATCTGATCCATGACATATTTCTTTTTTTGCTTTTTAAAATCATTTTTTGCAAAACTGTTTGGTGTAAGTGAACTGAACACCTCCGGGGGGGGGGGGGAGGGAAAGGGGGGAGGGAGGGGGGCATGAAGGACAAGGTAACAAACAGTACAAGAAATGTATCCAATGCCTAACGTATGAAACTGTAACCTCTCTATACATTAGCTTGATAATAAAAATTTGAAAGAAAAAAATAAAAAATAAAAAAGCTAGACAAAAAGTGAGGAAAAAAATAAAAAAATAAAATCATTTTTAAAAAAAATGACACAATTGTTTATTATCATTATCAATTACCACACAATTGTATGTTCCTTCCCTTTTTTCCCCCTTATTTATTGTCAAAGTGATATACAGAGAGGTTACAGTTTCATATGTTAGGCCTTGGGTACATATCTTTTTTTTTAATACATATTTTTTTATTATCAAACTGAATTACAGAGCGGTTACAGTTTCATATATTAGGCATTGGATACATTTCTTGTACTGTTTGTTACCTCGTCCCTCATTCCCGCCCCACCTCCCACTTTCCCCGGATGCTGAGTGTTTAATTTTAAAATATAAATGCCTTGACAATATGTCATAGGAGAAACAGTCCTTGAACTGTTAGAAATACTCAATTTCTTTCATTTGTGTTGCTAATCTAAAATTAAAAACCACTCATTATTTTCAAGATTGTTTTAGCTTTGATTTTTGAGTCCTGAGACTCAGAACTACAGAAAAATGCATATTCAAGAAGTAAATGGATTTGTTTCTCTGTCAGGGAACAAAAAAAGAAGAAGAAGAAGTAAATGGAGCAGTCCCAATATTTCTTTAGTTAGAAGACTTAGAGGAACAGACATGTAGTTTGTGGCCTTAAATATCTCTTCAAACCAATCTGGACATTTTTTTCAAAAACAAAAATTACCTACCAGAACTTGTCACATGATCTGTTGTCCTGAGGATATTTACTCACTTGCTTACTTACTCACTTGCAGTGTGTTTTATCCCTGGATTTGTATCTCATACAAATATGGCCCACACTCCATGACACTAATTTTTAGCCACATAGCTGCCATTAGAATTATCCAGCTGCTGATCTGCTTACCTTTTATTTTTAAAATAAAAATGATATGAAGATATCAACTTGGGAGTTTTAGTATACTGTTTGTCATTAGAATTATGTTTATCAAGTTTAGAAACATGAGGAAACAAAATAAAAATATGGATTTTATCGAAAAGGGAGATTTCTTTAATTCCAATGGGAAATCTGAGCACTAATAACCGTAACATGAATTGCCATGAATATTTCAACACTAGATACCTTTTGATTTCTAGCATGATTTCATGTTTGAAATCATGAAACCATATTCACTTATATCCTGTGTACATGTGTGAGTGTGTGTGGGTAAACTTACATAGAAATTGAAAGGACATAAGAAAAAGAAATTGACAAACAACCCTGTCTTTACCTGAGTCTAACCTTGTAATCCCTAACAATGGCAAAACATAAGTAAGGATTAATTTACCATATTTCTCATCTGGCCATGCTTTGACAGAAGTAGCAATTCAGTTATACAGGAGAATCCATTTGACTTTATTCTTAATCAAAAGTAAGTCTGAAAGTCTGAAATTTCCAACCCTCAAATATCTTTTTCTTAATTGCTTATTTCTCTGCTTTTATCACCAACCAGAACCTCTTAATTCCTCAGATGCAATGTAATGTTTTTTGTTTTGGGGGGTATTTTTTACAAATAAGTAAATATACTTCAGTTCTAGTGAATATAGTCTTTGGAGTATCTCCACGTAATTGTCTACATGATATAAATGATCTTAAGTTTCTTAATTGCATGATAAAATAACACCAGAAATTAACCATCACAAAGTAAAAATTGTGCTGTGTTATAGGGTATGATATAATAAAATATTAAATCCTTCAGTTTGCTTATCCTAAAATCATTGCCAGAAACATCAATGATATCATAAGCCAAAAGGACAAGTAAACACAGGCCCAACAATTAATAAAAATATATACATGGAGTTCTCTTTATAAATCTGAAGATAGGAAAGGTATGGTGTCAACTCAGGCCCAAAGATCTCACTAAGATAATAACATTGAATTTCAAACAAAAACAACAAAACAAATCTTTGACAGTTATCCATAACATATTTGTGGATTAGGTTTGGTTTTAAGCTGGTAATTATGAAGTAATGTGTTATAGTTTCCCTATAATCAGTTGAAGTATTTCCTTTAAGACTTAAAGCAAAACCATGTGTGCATCATTGGTTACTTACACTAGCCTACAACTGTCAAAACAATATGCTGCTTTGTCAGACTCTATCAAAGGGTCTCCAACTAAGGTCTGCAATCTTTCACCTGATTTGATGGTAGATACCTTATTCATGTTGTTCTAATCATTGTCATGACTTTCGAGCATATGTTGTTATTTTCACCATACTATGTGAAATTATGCCTTTTTCTTTTGTCTGTCTTTCCCATGGTTTTACCCTTGATATCACAGTAACTGATTTTGGTACCCTGGATATAGTATATACATATATTGGAAATAGGGAAGGGAAAGGGAGTACCAAAATCAAGAGACAATGGATAAAAATACAAAACTATATGGTGCAAACCAACTAACAGACAACTCATGGGGGGGCATGGGGGGAAAATGAGGGAGGAGGTAACAAGTTGCATAAGAAATGTACTCACTGCCTTATGTATGAAGCTGTAACCACTCTGTACATCACTTTAGCAATAAAGAAATGAAAAAGAAGGGGGCATCAAAAAGCATGTTATTGGATGATATAGCCACAAGGCTTATCAATTTACTCCATTTAAAAAATCTTATTTCTTATTCATTGTATTCATCTCTTACTGATCCATGGATGGCTATTAAGAACATTTGTCCTCAAATTACATGATATAATATTATATAATATAGTGGTATATCTCATATATTTGTGATATATTATCACAGCCCTATTATAAGGATGAAACAAAACACATGGTAGATATTTTTTCTGGGTGACTTTCTTTCCTCCTAAAGGAATATATTGGATTGCTTCGATGAACTGTTTCATTTATAATCCCATTTTGTAACCAGGAAATATTGCTGCTTACTGGGAGGCTAGGATTCCAGAGAAGTAATAAAGTCATGAGGCCTTGAATAATATGTATTAGACTGTCTTGTGAAGACAGAATTCAAAGAAGATTGTCATTCACACCTACATATCCTAGAAGACTTCACTTTGGCATTTTGAACTCATAGCTCCTTACTTCACCCCTCCTCAAATCAAGCTTGCCTTTCTTCCTATGCAGTTTCCATGTCAGAGGCACACTACCCTTACGGATCCAGTGAGAAAGCTCTACAACAACATTTGATCCTCCTGCCCTGTTAGTGAAGTCCTGGGGCTCTGTGGTTCCCATAGCTTGCAGCTAGGACTTGGGTTTCCTCTGCCAGACCCAAAGAAACATGGATTCTATGGTCTCCCTCATAGGGAATAATTAGCACAAGTTTAGGCTAGTCACAGCAGAGGATCACAAGAGCCTAATAGCTATGCCCCTATGAATGCATAAGATAACGCTAAGTGAAATGAACTCCATGTTATGGAAACGAGTGATATATCACTGTTGTAATTACTTTCAACATTCCATGTGAAACCGTAGCTTCTATTGTTGATGATCCTCTTATATCTCCTTCCTGTGGTTGTACCTGCACTATCACTGTATCTTCTCTGAGTACATTGGAAATTGTATATACTGGTATTAGAATTAGGAAAGTGAAAAGGAATACCAAAATCGAGAGACACAGGATAAAAAGACAAATGACTACACAGGCAATGCTTGCAAAACTGTTGGTGTAAACCAACTGAACAACACATGGGGGCACAGGGAAAAGGGGAGGGAAGAGAGGGAGGGAGGGAATGAGAGAGGAGGTAACAAACAGTACAAGAAATGTATCCAATGCCTAACATATGAAACTGTAACCTCTCTGTACATCATTTTGACAGTAAATAAGAAAAAAATTATAGAAGAAAAAACAACAACACCATTTGATCCATGACTTTTGCTCATTCTTTACAACCCACCCTCAATTGTTTTTTATTTTGTTCACTGATCTCAATCCCAACTTCCATATGTGATTAAGTTCAACACCAAGTATCCACTGGCTACTGTATGATATCCTAAGATTCACCCCATGTCCATTTAAAATTATAAGCATGCTTATAAGTGAAAGAAAATGAAGTTATTATGATATGCTACCCAGATATTTAAGGCAGCTACCATTCTAAGCTGTTCCACGATTAAGAGGATGGGTAGGCAGATGTAGTTAATGTGCATATGTGAAAATAAATCTAGGAAAAAATAAAAGTATGAAATTTGTGTGGTGTTGGGAGAGATGGGGAACATGATGAAATGGAGTGCCATGAATGAAGATGCATTGTACTTATAAAGTGACACACTGAATTGAATATAAAGTGGAAAAACAAATTAAACATCATAGAACTTAAATTTCTCCTGTGCAAAAGTGAAAGAGACTTCCCTTTTCTCAGTATTAACTTTAGAAAACCTGTAATTTTGGAGTTCACAAAAATATTTTCAAAGTCATGTCAGATATACAACCCAGGAAGAGATTATTTTTCTGAAGTACCTGGGAGGCATCACTGAAACTGCAAACAGGAAGTTTATATAGTGCCCTCCCCCCGCCCCTGCCTGCCACACAGTTCATTTGAGAGGACAGGAACCTAAATATCTGTAGATGATTGGCTCCAAATTGAAAATCTCTTTCCTGTCAGAAAGAAATGAGAAATCTATTTTTTCCCCCTTTGGATAGAGGCAACTAGCCAACACAAGTTGCTAGCACCATTACCAGGTACATTTTGTATGAATTACATGTGATGAATGATGCTGGTCAGTCTTCTTACCTGAGGATTGACTAGTGATTATTTATTTTGAGCACATATATGCAATAAGTTCATCTACAGAGCTTTATAAAACAGTACATTTTAAAGAATATTTGATATATTACAAAAAAGGTGCTTATTATACAACTAAAGAAGTTCTTTATTTTGTACCAGCAATGGAGATGAGTTTTAGGTGGGCAGAGATTTTGTTTTTAATTATATTTTCTGAACAAGAGATACCTTTAGGTAAGGCTGTTTTATTATTTAAAAAAGATGTGTGAGCTAGGTCCTGGTGGCTCACATCTGTAATCCTTGATACTCAGAATGCTGAGATGTGCAGATTTGGGTTGAAGCCAGTTGGAACAAAAGGCGTTGCTTCAGAAATGCTTTTTAAAAGTTGTTGTTAACTTTGCTTGATTCTGGCTATTAACATACTATTTTTTCCATTATAATTTATTAGTAGTATATTCCAATGTAGTCTCTAGACAAAATAAATATTCATCTAAAGTATGCATCTATCATTTCTTTGTTTTAATGAAAAGGCCGGTTCTAAAATGCTCAACAGCTGTTATAGGAAAATGAGCTTATAATTGCTGTAAATGTTCTATCTTATTTATGACCTTTCATGCATAGAGCCCAGATATGCAAAGAACATTCAGTCAGTGCAGAGTCAAGCAGGAGTAAACAGAGCACTAAACAGTGCATGGGAACCAGGCAAAACAAGGTGACAAAAGAAACAGACAAAGGCTCTTCAGAAGTCTTTCTTTCTCCCTTTCTTCCTTTCTTCCTTCCTTCCTTCCTTCTTTCCTTCCTTCCTTTCTTTCTTTCTTTCTTTCTTTCTTTTTTTTCTGTCTCTCTCTCTCTTTTTTTTTTTTTTTTTTGGCCAGTCCTGGGGCTTGGATTCAGGGCCTGAATACTGTCCCTGGCTTCCTCTTGCTCAAGATTAGCATTCTATCTCTTGAGCCACAGCACTACTTTCGGCCTTTTCTGTTTAATGCGGTGCTGAAAAATGGAACCCAGGGCCTCATATATGCTAGGCAAGCACTCTACCACTAAGCCACATTCCCAGCCCCAGAAGAAGTATTTATTTACATGAAATTAAATATGTGAAAGATCTGTTATCATCTACACACACACACACACACACACACACACACACACACACACCTGCATCTTTACAAAGCCCATGGACAAGCATGATATTTAAACTTGGATGAACAATACTCTGAGTTTTGTCAATGTCTCTATTGTTCACATGAAGGAATTGTAGACTTGAAGTTGCACTTTCTGGATTTTTATTGGTTTCATTTATGTACCTGTAGTGGAGCTTGAAATCCTGGTCTTGCACTCTAGCTTGGCTTTTCTGCCCTTAGCGATGCCCTACCTCTTTAGCCACACCTCCATTCTTTTTGCTGGTTAATTAGAGGTAACAGTCTCTCAGAGTTGATGCTCAACCTGGCTTTGAACTATGATCTTCAAATTGTAGTCCCTTCAGTAGCTAGAATGCTGTGTCTTTGTTCTGTGTTTAGCTCTTGTCTAGCTCATTTATATGGTCATGTAGATTGTAATATACAATCTTAATATAACTACTTGACTTGGTGAATTTTAAATTTCATATTGGAAAATTCCTTTCCCTGAATTATATTATGATCCTCTTTAATCAATAAGCACTTCAATCCCACAGTCCATTCTCTCATGTTTTTACATATTTCTAATTAAGTAATCATTTTTTAAAAAGCACTTTTACCCAGGTCATTGTGGGAAAAAAAATGAGGTAGTAAGAAGAGTTCTCTTTTGAGGCATAAAGGAAGGAAAGTTAAATGTTGTATTGTCTTCTGATCTTTCGAGGACTGTTTCAGAAGACGAAATGAACTTTACTAAAAGTGTTGGGCTAGGGGAATGGTGTACATAGTAATGTAATAAGTAATTGGCTGCATGGTTCCTAATAGATTACATCATACTTTAACCTCCTTATAGTTTGTTTTACACACAAATAAATAATTGAAATACTTTCCATGCTGAATCATTTCTAGACTAATTCAGTTAATAAGCCCTCTTCAAGTCATGAATGTAGAGACATTTCTTTACATGGAACCGAGAAGGCTTGAACAGAATTGAATCTCCATGGAAGCTTTTATTCTTAAGAAGTTTATGAAATGTTAATGAGAATTTTCCCTGAAGTATAAATGCTCAAGCTAAAGATCCAACTTAGCAATAGTCATATCTGAACTACTTAGTTCAATACTTAATATTAAATTTATACTTAAATTATGAGTCAGCAATTACATGTAATTTATAGTTAATAGAATATTTAATAATTATTATTTGAAACATCTTTTTAAATTTTATTTTTATTATGTTGTAAATGTGATGTACAGAGGAGTTACAGTTGCACCAGGATTAAAGGAAATCCTCAAGGATGTCCTAGACCTTTAGAATCATCAAGTTCGTAATATAGATAGAGAAATGAACCCTAAATAGAAAACCAGGTTATTAGGGCAAGAATTGGAAAGACACAGCCCTTAAAAAGACAGACATAATGAAAGGACCAAATAATCATCTCTCAATCCAAACTCTCAAAATCAATGGACTTAACTCACCAATTAAATGACATAGACTCATAAGTTGGATCAAACATCAAGATTCATCTTTCTGCTGCCTCCAAAAGACACATCTAGCCAGCAAAAGCAAACATTTTCTAAAGTGAAATGCTGGAAGAAAATCTATCAAGCAAATAGCCCCCATAAGCAAGCTGGGGTTGCATCCTAATATCAGATAAAATTCACTTCAAATTAAAAACAGTAAGAGGAGACAAGGTTATAACCATCCTAAACATCTACACACCAAATACAGGAGCTCCCAACATTATCAAACGAACACTACTGACTCTAAAAACACTTATAGATTCAAACACATTGATTGTTGGAGAATTTAACACACCTTCCATTGCTTTTTAACTATAGCTCAAACTCATTGAAACATCAAGCAAGCATAACTCAGGCTTCCCCAGAGATGAGCTGAATTCATGCAGGACTGACTACATAAGAAGGGGTAGGAAGTCAGAAGTAGGGAATGATGCAATCATAGCTACTCAGGAGGCTGAGATCTGAGAATAACAGTTTGAAGCCAGCCCAAACAGAAAAATTGCAGACTCCTATTTCTAATTAAACAGGAAAAATCTAGAAGTGGAGGTGTGGCTCAAGTGGTAGAGTGCCAGCCTTTAGTAAAAAAGCTAAGGGAGAACACAAAATAGATTAATGAATGAATGAATAAATAAATAAAATATTTTAAAACCTCAGGAGCTCATTTGTGTCAACTTTTTTTTAAATCAGGGATCATTTTGTTTTCTTTTTCTCATTTTCATCAAGTCATGGTGTTTATAAGCTTTCATCACTAAAATCACAATGTATGAATCACAAGTAAAATGACATACTTTTTATGCACTACACATTTAATAGGTTTGTATGTGAGACAGCAATAAACTACCTTTATAAAGAACTGATTAGAATCTCATTTTACTATCTTATATCTTTCTTGCTTTAGTATTCTATTCAGAATTTTTAAAACACAGTGCCACTGAGACAGAGCTTGAATGAGGTGTGGGGCGCTAATGGGTTTATGTCTAATAGAAATACTAGATTGTAGATAATTACTGAATTGGCTTCCTTAAGCTCATTATAGTACTCAGAAGAAGTTAATGTATCCTAACAATGTTAATAGAACCAAAACATTCTTCAAAATTATTTGAAGGGATCATATATTCCAGTTGACAGCCTTATGATGATGAGCTTTAAATGCAAAAGTAAGTATAATATTAATTTTTCTTTCAAGATTATTATTGAATTAAATAATTTATGGCTGAGGATTAATAGCACTAATTATGTCCACTTTCAGAATTAGTTCAATAATTATTTACTCTTCTCTGCCTCTGAGTAATTACAGTAGATATATCTTACTTTACATTGCCTTATCTCATTAAAAGGAATTAGTAGTGAATATTAAATATTTTTGCAAACACTGTAATTTGCACTATTTGTTTTCTGTCTGGCTATTTTCTTTCTTGCATCCCCCTCATCATTTGGCTTATATTTTCTAACCTACTTTTTAAACCAATTGTAAAGAAATTCATAAAGAGTCTCATGTATGACTAAGTGCCTTTAGAAAAAAGTTGCTTAGTGCTGCATAAAATTCATCTTAACATTGATTTATCCCTTTGTTTTTTCTTTATCAATACTTTACAATGATTCAATGACAATATTATGTATTTGTTATTACAATCTAAATTGTTCTGGGGCTGGGGATATGGCCTAGTGGCAAGAGTGCTTGCCTCGTATACATGGGGCCCTGGGTTCGATTCCCCAGCACCACATATACAGAAAATGGCCAGAAGTGGCGCTGTGGCTCAAGTGGTAGAGTGCTAGCCTTGAGCAAGAAGAAGCCAGGGACAGTGCTCAGGCCCTGAGTCCAAGCCCCAGGACTGGCCAAAAAAAAAAAAATATTTATAGCTTTGTATTTAGTTTTCACACATTACCATTCACACACATTTGTGTATCACAGAGGATATTTTCACCCCTAATATTAACGGCTATCTCATTTAAATGCATTTTCACTCATGCTTGACTAAAATTATACATTATTAAAAAGTATAAAATATTCATTATTGTAATGGACTAGGAGTGGACTAGGGGTCTTCATGTGAACAGTAACTTCATTATTTTTTTTTTACTTATTGTAATATTTACAAAAATTACGTATATAGCATTTCATTATATTGACCTTGCATAGATGACAATAACTTATTTCTATTCAAATAAGATAATATTGTTATCAGTGAAGTAATTTTCATATAACATTTGTCATCCTGTGGTCCTAAACTCCAAAGCTACTCAAATAAAGCTGTTATGTTTTTACCTAATTTGTAATTCTGTTGAAGAACTGCAGGTTCAATGACTAGAAATGGCATTGTTTAGAATTCAAATTGTTTTCAAATTAATTAATTTTACTGCATCCAATTATGAAAAATAGTGCCTTTTCTTTAAAAAATTCTTCTCTACTGTTTTTTATTTACTTATAATCAAAATAAAATATTATATGCATTATTCAACTGCTGAAGCAGTAAGATTTTGGTTCTTTTTATTTTTGTTCGTTTGTTACCAGTTTAGTATTAACTAGGGAATGAATTTGAGGAATCTTTTCCTTTGCTTGAAATACATTTATCACTGAAATTATTTTAATAAGGGAGCAAGCATCTCGGTTTCTGGCTGTATATTGCTTTATATCCAGTCTGCTAGAAGGGCTCTGTTTTCTCATAGTGCCATAACAGTGATTTAGTATACGTATTTTAAAGCAATTTACTATTATTTTCTATTGATTTTTTTCTCTATGATTTTATATTGCATTAACCTTTGCTTTTTGTTGTTTCAACTTGGTACTGATTGCTCATGACTATAATCCTAGCTACTTGGGAGGCTGTGATATGAGGATCAAGGTTCAAAACTATCCCAGGCAAAAATGATAGTGAGACTATTTTACCAGCAAAATGTTGGGAGTAGAGATGTGGATCAAGTTGTAGATTGCAAGTCTTGAATGGAAAAAGCAAAGTGAGAATGAAAGACCCTAAATTCAAGCCCCAGGATCAACACATACACTCTGTCTCTTTCCCTTTCTCTGTCTTGAACTGTCTCCCTCTCCCTTGAACCCTGCTCTGTCTCCATACACATACATACATACATATATACACACATATACATATATTTATATGCACACACACATACATATTGGAAGACTAGCTGTGACTATATGAGTAAATGCATTGTGCCCTTTGTAGTTGTAGCTCTCATTGTATTATTTCAAAACTTTCTGTCTCTCCACATGAACTGTGATTAAACTGTTTATTTCTACTCTCCCCCGCCCCCCTCAAACCTATTTGTTTGTGTCAACATGGATACCTAGGCCTGCATTTACACACCCATACAGAGAGGAGAGTCAAAGTCAAGAAGGAAAGTTTTTTTTTTATGATTATATTCTCATAAGAAAACTTTTCTCCTTAAAAGCATTTTCTTTTGATCAGTTGTAATGTTCATCATTTATTCTAAGTTTATTCTACTCACTTGTCCCAGAAGGAGACTCATCAATATTCAATCCGCTGCAACTTTTCCCACACCTATTTTTTTCATGGCCTAGTGAACTGTAAGCACTTTTTTTTCTGCATAACTTCCTATAATTTTCTTATCTTGCAATTCTGTAGATTCTTTATCTTAACGAATTTGGACTTGGATCTATAGTAAAGTCAAGACTACTTGTAGTGTTTGTTCTTTTGTTACATCTGCATTTATCGACTCTTAATTACCACAGTTTAAGAAGCATGACTTTAGCATATTTCAAAGTCACCTTTTGAAGAATGAACTTTTGAGTAAGATTTGCACTTAAGTTCAACTTTTTGTGCATGTCATGATGAAGCAATGACTTTTGGTTTTAAGTTTTGTAAAAGCATTTGCTTTTGAGAACATTTGTAGTTACTATAAAAGATGAATGCCATTAATCAGAAAAATATAAAGAAAAAAATACGAGGTATATTAAGTATAGACAAATGGCAAAAAGTAATAGATTATACATGTGTTAAATACGCACAGAAAAACAGACGGACCCAGAGATGCAGAGATACAAATAGGTAAGGAGCATTAAATACGTACAAGGCACCTCTGTACTAAATGCTATATGAAAGGTGTATGATCAGTTGACTAATGCCCATTATGATTAGTTGATTTTATTAGCATTCTTGGCAACACAATGTGTCTATTTGAGAACAAATATTCTCTAAGGACACAAGTAAAATCCAAGGCTATTGGTTAAACACGTTAATGCCAAGCTACAGTTATTGAACAAATATACTGTTCCTGGATCTGCAAAATAAGTATGTGTCATTGATTTCTGCATATTTAGTAGTTGCTCAAGATTGTGACTCATAACTATATGATTAATAGGGAAAAATCAATGTTGCCAAAAAATAACAATATGAAACTGGATTTACATAATCTGGATTTTGTGGTCTTTTCAACTAGCAATTTGTAGCCTAAATGTGCTACCATATCCCATTTCTCTCCCCCTTTACTTTTGCATATGTGTTTTAAATGGATTTAAAAGATATATAAAAGCCAGGAATGAGTGGCTCACGCCTGTAATCCCAGCTACTCAGGGGAGCTGAGATCTGAGATCATGTGACAGCTGGAAAATCATTCAGATTCTTATCTACAGTTAACCAACCAAGAGCTGTAGCTCAAGTACTAGGTCACTGGCCTTGAGCATTGTATCTCAGGGATGAGCCCATACTCTGAATTCATGCTGTAACACCAACACAAAAAAGAAAAGAAAAGAAAAAAAGTAATTTGCGCTCTGAGCATTTTCATTTCATGCTTGTCTATGAGATCTCAAGTAGCTGACTCTGCATTAATACAATTTTCATCATTTTATTTCATTAATTTATTTTTTGCAGGCTTTTGCAATTTCCAGGCAGGTAATTTAGCACTGAAGTCATACATGCCTCCCTCTCCTCTTTTGTTTTTCCCCTTCTTACATCTCTACCACTTCAGCCACACCTCCAGGAAGGTGTTTTATCTGAATAACTTTCATCTCAGTTATTCATCATATTTCCAATGTTTCCTTCCTCCCTGTCCCATAAGATCAAGGTTAAAACTCATTCACCTTGCATGCTTAGATGGCAGTCTACCACTTGAACCACACCTATATCCAGGCTTTTTGCTGGTTATTTTGGAGATGTAGTCTTTAAAGCTTTATTGCCTGAACTGACTTCAAACACTGATCTTCCAGATCTCAACTTCCCTTGCAAGTAGCCAAGACTACAGGCATGAGCCAACCTCTGTCATATTTGAAATTTTTAATTAAATTAGCTCATCTGATTCTTGGGTAAGTCAGAAACTAGGACTGACACAACATGTTCCAATATGTAGTATATATATAATATTGTATATAATGTATTATATTACGTATAATGTTTTATATATAATGGAAACTTTGAGGTACAGCTGACTTTTTTTTAATTTGGAGAGAAATATGTATGTTTTCAGAAATCAATTTGGATCTTTTGGATGTTTTTGAGACAAGCATTCGTTTTAGTTTCATGTAGAGAAAGGCCAGCTCATTAATGCAAATGCTCACAAAACCATCTGGAGACCATTTTTGAATTTTCATATTTTGATTTTAACAAAGGCAATGGCAAAAAAATTATTTTTAAAAGTAGCTTTATTCTGGAAAATAATAACTGATATGCAAGATATTAACACACCCCAATTATAACAAACAAAACTATTTTCAACTTGGTTGACTTATTCTTTTGTGAATATCTTTTATTAAAATAGTAGTTTTCCTCCTATAATACATAAAATACATTGAACATATCCCCATACTAGAAGGCAATTAAGGTTTTTAGAAGCCAACATACAAGCCTGGCACTGGTGGCTTACACCTGTAAAACTAGCTACTCAGGAGGCTGATACCTAACGGTTCAAAGCCAGCCTGAGCAGAAATGTTTGTGGGACTTTTACCTCCAATTAACTAAAAGATCCAGAAGTAGATCTGTGGCTCAAGTGGTGGAGTACTAGCCTTGAACAAAAATTATTCAAGGACAGAGCTCAGGCCCTGAGTTCAAGCTCCAGGACACACACACACACACACACACACACACACACACACACACACACACGACCCAACAACCATTCATCCATGGAATTTTTTTTCAAATAAAATATTTCTTTTTCTTCTTTATCATCAAAGTGAAGTACAGAGGAGTTTCAGTTTCATAAGTAAGGCAGTGAGTACATTTCTTATCCAATGTGTTACCGCCTCCCTCATTTTCCCCCTGCATCCCCCCTCCTCATTTTTCTCTGCCCCCCCATGCGTTGTGCAGTTGGTTTATACCAAATGGTTTTGTAAGTATTGCTTTTGGAATCATTTGTATTTTTATTCCTTGTCTCTCCATTTGGGCATTCCCTTTCCCTTCCCTAGTTCCAGTGCACATATATAAAATATCCAGGGTAGTAAGTTCAGATACAGTGACATCAGAGGTAAAACCACGGGAAAGGAATACTACAGAAAAAAAAAAAGAAAGAAAGGGACGGTTTCACATGGCATGTTGAAAATAATTACAACAATGATATACCACTGTTTCCATAACTTGGAGTTCATTTTGCTTAGCATCATCATAGCTTTTGGGCTATTGTGATCTTCTGCTATGACTAGCCTAAACATGTACTAATTATTCCCTATGAGGGAAACTATAAAGTCCATGTTTCTTTGGGTCTGGCCCACTTCACTTAGTATGATTTTTTTGAAGTCCTTCTATTTCCTTATGGATGAGGCAATGCCATTATTTCTGATAGAGGCATAGAATTCCATTGTGTATATGCACCACATTTTCTTGATCCACTCATCTACTGAGAGGCATCTGGGTTGATTCCAAATTTTAACAATAACAAATTGTGTTGTGATGAACATAGTTATGTTGGTGTCTTTTCTGTGGTCTTGCTTGATGGATCAAAGCCCTCAAAGTAAAATCTGAAACCCTGAAAACACTAAAAGAATGAATAAAAGAAACTCTTGGCTCCTTGGCACAGGATGAAACTTCCTTTAAAAAGGCCAGAAATACAACAAATCAAAGAAAGGTTGGACAAATTGGACTGCATCAGACTGCAGAGCTTCTGCAGGGCAAAGGACATAGCTTGCAAGATAAATAGAAAGCCCACAGATTGGGAAATCTTTACCAGCCATAAAACAGACAAAGGCCTCATATCTAAAATATACATAGAACTAAAAAAAATGAATTCTTTCAAAACAAATCCTAAAGAACCAACGCCCCCCTCAAAAAATGGGCTAAAGACCTAAAAATAGACTTCTCTGAAAAGGAAAAGAGAACGGCCAAGAGACAATGAAGAAGTGGTCTACATCACTGGCCATAAAGAAATGCAAATCAAAACATCCATGGAATATTTTGCCCCTCCTGGATATAGAGCTGTGGATCAAGTGGTAGAACAGTACCCTGAAGCAAGGAAGCAAACCCCACTTCCTAAATGTACTTAAAGTATGTCTCTATTTAGTGCTATCTGTAGTGATTACTTTGATTAACTTATAGAATATTTAAGTAATATCATACAATTTTATGACATGAAAAATGTACAATCTTAATGTAAACTACCTTCTATGTCTCTTCCCAAAGCTTAACACCTATACAAGTATGTTTAGTTTTCAATTGTATAGCTATTTTAAAATAATATCTAGACTTTTTAATTAATAAATTATTACAGTTAAGCAATACTTTTCAAAATTTCTTTTTAGACAATGAATTTTATTTTTAAAACTTAAACAGTTTGTGGTTTTCTTCTTGTAGTTTTTATTTCCTATCAAAAGACCAAATTCCTAACCTAATTATGTTATAGTGTTCATTTTGCAAATTTATATATGATTAAATTATGCCTAGAAGAAGAAATTACTTTCATACTAAATGGAGTAGAATGCATTTAAACACCTATGTACATTCATGAAGAGTCTCAGATTCATTTTTCCCACAATATATTAAGGCAAATCACTTGAAGTGGTGATCAGTGCACATATTTTGCAATAGCAAACATTCATCAATCATCAGTATTGTGGCCAAATGCAACAAAAAGTAGTTTGGAACCTACTTAAACTCTCTCTCTCTCTCTCTCTCTCTCTCTCTCACTCACTCTGTCTCTCTCTCCAGTAGCAGAGTAAAATAACAGATTAATTGTATATTTTAGAAAAAAATTCATTACCTCCTCATTAGAATTTAGAGATCAATAAAATTCTTCATTTAAAATTAAATATTTATATATGGTATTCATTTGTCATTTATCCTCCATACTAAAGTCAACAACATTTAGTAGGTTTCCATAAGTTTGATTCTGAGATTTTAGAAGTGAAATAAACAATATTCTTCTTTGGGAAAACATAACAAAGTAGGCACTATTAATCTGTTGCAAGTCAATTAACATTTTTGACAGACAGTGCCAAATGGTATATTATGGTAAGAAGTTCATTACGCACCTTCTAAAAATTCCAACTACAATATGAGTTTGTAATCTAGGCAGTCTGTTACAAGGATGTAATGACAAAACCAATGGAACATAATCAAGAAATCAATTAGAGATGTATCTTAGTTTATTGGCTAGAAATGAAACAAACTCTTTTGTTCAATTTTATTCTTTGAGACATAGAAATAAAACATATTCCATCTATGTGAGTGACAATGTTCCATGCCTATAATCCTACCTAATTAGAAGGCTGAGATCTGAGGTCACAGTTCAAACTTATCCTGGGAAGAAGATCTGAAAGACTTCTATCTCCAATTAACCACTAAAATGCTGTATGTAGAGCTGTGGATCAAGTGGTAGAACAGTACCCTGAAGCAAGGAAACAGAGGGACAGTGCCAAGACTGAGATCAAGCTGTAGGACACAACACACACACACACACACACACACACACACACACACACACACACACACACACACACACACAGTCTGCCTAGAAACCATTCTTGGAATGTATGTCTATATCTAATGCATTTTGACACATGTCAGTGCTTTTCTCACCTACACTTTATTACATTTTTCCTATATTTTTTGCAGAATACATATCCTAGAAAATGAGTAGATGGAAGGGAAAAGTGAGTAACATTGTATTCTGAAGATTTATTTTTCTTGGGGCAGTGGTAGAGAAACATCATAGAAGCAGTGTATACTGAGGTGTGCAATGTGGAAGGGCATTATGTAACTTGTAGAGTGCTTTCCTTCTGAACAGATGATGTAAGAGCTCTCTACATGTAGTGCACAAAGGTGCTCTAAAATAAAGCCAAGTTACACTGCATACATGAGAGATACTCAGAATGTCCATACAGTTATCAATCTCTAGATCTTAGTTCAAGAAAACAAGAGGACAAAATAATTCAACATTAAAATCTCCAGAGAGGGGCTGGGGATATAGCCTAGTGGCAAGAGTGCCTGCCTCGGATACAAGAGGCCCTAGGTTCGATTCCCCAGCACCACATATACAGAAAACGGCCAGAAGCGGAGCTGTGACTCAAGTGGCAGAGTGCTAGCCTTGAGCGGGAAGAAGCCAGGGACAGTGCTCAGGCCCTGAGTCCAAGGTCCAGGACTGGCCAAAAAAAAAAAAAAAAAAAAAAAAATCTCCAGAGAATCCCAGAGAACAAGTGCAGACTTTTTTTTTTCTTTTTTGCCAGTCGTGGGGCTTGAACTCAAGGCCTAAGCACTGTCCTTTGGCTTCCTTTTGCTCAAGGTTAGCACTACACCAATTGAGCCACAGTGCTACTTCCGGCTTTTTCTGTTTATGTGGTGCTGAGGAATCAAAGGCAGGGCTTCATGCTTGCTAGGCAAGCACTGTACTGCTAAGCCACATTCTAAGCGTAGTGCAGACTTTGAATAATGCAAAATCCATGCTTCTTTTTTTTCTATTATAAGAGAAAGAAAAAACCACCATGTAAGAATAGAAGAAAAGTATGTATGCAATGTGAAGGAAGTAGATGGAATAGTAGAAAGTTAGGAAGTCAAATAAAAGAAATTAAATTCTACAAGTCAAGAGAGGGAGGTCAAAACAAGGCAAAATTACATCTGCTACAACATTAATGTGACGTAAGCAGTTAACTAGATGGACCCATCTTTTTATTGGACCAAGAATACCATATCCACTCATAATGTGTCTCTCCTTTACCTATTTATAGTGACATAGGCAGGACTGACATTAATGAAACGTCTCACAGCTGTGTTTGAATCAAAGTTTACACAGTAACATTATCAGATAACTATTCTTCACTAATTACAGCCAATCTTTCAGACGAAAATTCACAAATTGCTTTTGGTCTCACCTTCTTATTCACCTATATCAAATCATGTGAAACTGAAGAGCAATCACAGTGCAGGCAGGGATGCATGCCCAAACTCCAGTTGCGGGGCTGGGAATATGGCCTAGTGGCAAGAGTGCTTGACTTATATACATGAAGTCTTGGGTTCAATTCCCCAGCACCACATATATAGAAAATGACCAGAAGTGGCGCTGTGGCTCAAGTGGCAGAGTGCTAGCCTTGAGCAAAAAGAAGCCAGGGACAGTGCTCAGGCCCTGAGTCCAAGTCCCAGGACTGGCAAAAAAAAGAAAACCCTCCAGTCGCATGAGATCGCAAGTGGGAGGCCAGCCCACATAAAATCACCAAGAAATTATTAAATACAAGTAATTACAGAGTAGAATAGACTCTAATTCTTGGCAGATGGAGACAATGTTCACAAATGCACAAGGCCAACAGAAGGTATTCGATGAAGGTTTTATTTTATCATTGTTACTTGTCTATGTCCAAAATGGTATGTAAAGAAGGGATTAAGTTTAATAAATTTTAATTAGAGTCTATCTCAAGAACAAAATACAGCCAATAAAAGTGGGGGCATAGCACATTTAGGAGAGTGCTCACCCAGCATGCAAATAGCCCTGGGTTTAATCCTAAATACAAAAAACAAAAGCTCATCTCTGCATAGTGCCTTCTCTCTCTCTCTCTCTCTCTCTCTCTCTCTCTCTCTCTCTCTCTCTCTCCTTCTCTCTCCCTCTCTCTCGCTCTCTTTCGCAGGACATGCTCAAAACACCGAAAGTAAACTTGTCATTCTCAGGGGCAATCTCTAGCCATGACATAGTTTTAGTTCCTTCATGGTAGTAAAGTCTACCTGACATCATTATATTATTTGTTTATATGTTTAGGGTTTATCCTGCAGAGCTAAAATATAATCACCATGAAAATACACACACTTGTGTCCAATTCATTACTATCTCTTCAACGCTTGCTGTATTTCAACACCATAGATTGCTTGACACTTAGCATGTACTCTCTATAGAAAAAAATGTGAATAGAAGAAAATCATCTGCAATAATTTCTAGCTTTAAGAATAAGCTGTAAGAAAATATCTGCAATACATATGCTTAAAATCACTGGAAAATTATTAAATGCAACTAATTATAGTATAGAATTGAACCTAATAGAATTCTTGGCAAATGGAGACAATGATCACAAATGCAGAAAGTCTACAATCCTGATAGATAGATGGTATTCAACAAAGGTTTTATTTTATCATTGCTACTTGTATTTGTCTAAAAAGGTATGTAAAGAAATGATTAGGGTTAATAAATTTTAATGCATGCAAAATATATTGGAACAAAAATATTAGCATATTTAATTATGCATGAGAAATTATCAGAAGGGATGTCTGTGGAGATTTAAAATAACATTAATAATTTATGGCAAAGTTTTATATTTGCAAAAATGTTCTGTTTCATAGAACTTAAGCTCATTATAGTAACTTAAAGGTTTAATATACTTATTAATGTTCAGGAGAATTGGAATATTGTTATAGGTGTACAAAAAGTGATCTTACATGAGAGATACTCAGAATGTCCATACAGTTATCAATCTCTAGATCTTAGTTCAAGAAAACAAGAGGACAAAATAATTCAACATTAAAATCTCCAGAGAGGGGCTGGGGATATAGCCTAGTGGCAAGAGTGCCTGCCTCGGATACACGAGGCCCTAGGTTCGATTCCCCAGCACCACATATACAGAAAACGGCCAGAAGCGGCGCTGTGACTCAAGTGGCAGAGTGCTAGCCTTGAGCGGGAAGAAGCCAGGGACAGTGCTCAGGCCCTGAGTCCAAGGTCCAGGACTGGCCAAAAAAATAAAAGTGATCTTAGTAAAGCACACACATAACATTTATTTTATGAAACTTAGAATCATGTATCATCTGGAACAACATTGATTAATTGAAAATTATTTATTATATTAAAAGAGTCTTATAAAAATAAATTGTCATTGAGATGTAACAATAAATCAAACACAAGGAATCATTATACACCAAAGAGCATTCCCTGGGATTAATTTATATTTATAAAAGTGGCTTAAGTTTGCATTTTAAATCTTTAAGAACATTATTTTATGTTGCTAATGTAGACAAATTGTGTAATCTGAAAATACATCAAAATCTAAATATTCACAACTGATGCCAAAATTAAGACTTAATTATAATTAAGATAATGTTGGATTTAGATCATTTTAGAGATTATAATATCAATTAAAAATTTAGAAATTCCATTCCCAATTTAAAGCTATTTATTCACTCAGTGTAATTATGAAAGGCATGATAGAGTATTTCCCTGAAAACACATTTTATTTACATTTAAATTTATGTGATTAATTGGTATTCTTAGTAAATGTGATTTTCCCAGAAACATCTGCTGTAAAAATAACTTACCCTTCCACATGGACATCAGTGAGTGAAGATGGGCAGAGTTGTACAAGGCCAACTTCTGGGTGGCTCAGATGTGATTGGAATGAAATTTCATCTATATCTTTAGATTTACGTGGCTTTCACAAGAGCAGGAAAAAGTGATTTTGCATCCTACTTTTCAGTCAACATACCTACTTCTACTAGTTCTGTACTGAAGATTTCAAACCACTTAGGAGGAATTCAAATCTACAGATCACAGAATTTGCCTCATATGTACAGTCACTAACAGATCATCTGCATTGTCAATCAGTATGTATCCTCTTTGTTATTTTATATAATATACTAAAAATTGTGTGTGTGTGTGTGCTTGCGTGAGTGCATACTTTCTTTTGTAGACACTGGAGCTTGATCTCAGGGCTGTTTACCTTCACTTAGCTTTTGATTCACTTCAAGGATGGCTCTCCACCACTTACATCACACCTCTACTTTCAGCATTTTGCCAGTAAGTTGAAGGTAAGTATCTCTGATTTGTCTACCCATGCTGGCTCCAAACCAAAATTTTAATATCTAAGACTCCAGAGTTTTAGAATTATGTTTGTGAAACTTTACTCCTGGCTGGCATTATATTTTTGTTTTCTTTTCTCTTCTCTTCTTTCTTTTTTATCTTTCCTTTCCTTTCTTTCTGGCTTTCCTTCTTTCTTTATTTTTATCCTTCCTTCCCTTCCTCTTCCTTTCTGTTTTTGTTTATCTCTTTCTTTCTTTTTCTCATTCTTTCCTTCCTTCCTTTTTAATTTCTGCCTCTTTTCCTACCCTCCTTCCTTCCTGTTCTCCTTCCTTCCTTCCTTCCTACCTTCCTTCCTTCCTTCCTTTTTTCCTTCCTTCTTTTCTTTCTTTCCTTCTCAGTACTGAACTTGGGATCATGGCTTTGTGATTGCCAGGCAGATACTTGAACATTTAAGCCTTATGCATAGTCTATTCATCTTTCCTTTGTTTTTGGAATAATGCTTCATTTTTATTTGCATACAACGTAGAACTACAAGCCCTCTGTTTACATTTCCTGTGTAGTTGGGATCACAGGCATATGCTAGTGTGCCTAGGTTTTATTCATTCATTCATTCATTCATTTATTCATTTATTTATTTGAGGTTCTAAAGTTAGAATTCAAGTCGTTGCATGACGTCCTAGGCAGATACTCTTCTGCTGAGCCATCTCTAATCCTGATTATTTTTGAGATAGGATCTCAATACCTGCCTGTTTGTAATCTGCCTACCATAGGTTTCCAGAAGGATAGTGCATAATTGCTATTGCATCTGATTCATCCTTTAGAAAGGGTCTGGCAATATTTTGCTGTATGGATTGGTCTCAAACTGTGTTCTTCCCTAGTTCTACCTCCACAAACTTGGATTATAACCTGTGGCACAGGTGTTTGGTTTGGGTGCAGTCTTCTTTGGACTTAAGTGTTTTCTACAGTGATCTTCCTCAAGAATCATGGCCATTGTAAGTTGGGAAAAGGAGATAAGGTGACATTTATGAAGAGGTATTTTACATTAGCAAATTACTAACTTCTGTAAGCTGAGTACCACAGAGAGGAGTCATTTAAAGAAACTCTGAAGTTATTCTCTGAAAAGCTGGGAGGTGAAGCCACAATTCTCTGATCACAAATTTAGCCTCTGGTAGAACCGGTGAAGCCCAGAACCAGGGATTTCCAGTTCTTACTGTACTGTTATTTCAAGTAGTGCCAGAAAATATCTTATGGTTATATATGATTTTATATGATTCATGCTGGGGCCCAGAAATCACAAAGTTGTAATTTATGTCTTTAGACAGAATGAATATATTCGACTGCATAGAAATATTATCAGCCAGATCAGGAGAGATGGTAATCTGCATGAGTGCTGGATAAGTGTTGGGCACTTCATATAGTTGCTGCATAAATATACAACACATTAAATTTAATAAATCAGTGCCCTTCTAGGACAGCCTCCAATTTTGACTCCATTTTTCTACATGCCAGTCCTGGGACTTGAACTAAGGACCTGAGCACTCCCTTGGCTTCATTTTGCTCAAGGCTAGCACTCTACCATTTGAGCCACAAGTTCACTTCTGGCTTTTTCTGTATATGTGGTGCTGAGGAATTTGAGCCTAGGGCTTCATATATATGAAGCAAGCATTTTGCCACTAGGCCATATTCCCAACCAGGATTTTTTTGAACTAAAAAAAAAATAGTGAGTTTCTTCTCCCTTTGGAGAATTCCAATGGTATTCTCTCAAGGAAGTTAGTAAAGTAAGAAGCACCAAACTATCTCCTTCACTGGGTTTTGTGTTAATCAACTTATGGCTATTTCATTGCATGAATGATCACCTTAGGCCATTATGAGAAGAATCTTCTTTCTTCTTAAGCAGGAATACTCAGCACCATGGGAAGAAAAAGCATTTGAGTAAGAGCCAAAGGCACTATGGGAACAAGAAACTCCTTATTGGGCAATTTGTTATCTGCTACATGTTGGGTCTGCCACCTTTTATCCTTAAAATTTCCATATAACCAAAAGGTGGCATTAGCCAATTATTCTTAAGTATGTCAATGCTGTCAAATTTAGTTTTTTTTAAAAAATTCTCCTCTAGAAAGTTGACTGAAAGCTACAGCAACAACAAGCATGTCCCTTATCACAAATAATGTAAGTAAGCTTATTCAAATACATCCTTATGGGCTGGGAATATGGCTTAGTGGTAAAGTACTCGTCTCGTATACATGAAGCCCTGCATTCGATTCCTCAGCACCACATATATAGAAAGAGCTGGAAGTGGTGCTGTGGCTCAAGTGGCAGAGTGCTAACCTTGAGCAAAAAGAAGCCAGGGACAGTGCTCAGGCTCTGATTTCAAGCTGTAGGACTGGCAAAAAAAAAAATGTGTCCTTATTTGTGTCTTTTCTTAAGTTATATAAAGCTTTCCAGAATTTTAGGCCAAGCATAATAAATAGGAAAATAAACTGAAAAAATAAAGGAAAGTTATATTTGGCAATCAACCTGAAAATATGCATAATTTAATATCAAATTCTTATTTTTTATTTGTTTTTATGTGCCAGGGCTATGGTTTAAACTTCAACCTAAGCAGAATTCCCTTGCATTTTTGCTCAAGGATGGTGTTTTATACTTGAGCCACACCTCCATTTCTATTTTTTTTTCCTGGATAACTAAAAATAAGAGTCTCTTGGACTTGTCTGCTTGAACTGGCTTTGAACTAAACCCTCAGAACTCAGCATCCTGAGTAGCTATAAGATTTAGTCATCACTGTCCAGTCTACTACTTACTTTTCTTTTTATTTGCCAGTCCTGGGGCTTGGACTCAGGATCTAAGCACTGTTCTAGGTTTGTTTTTGCTCAAGGCTAGCACTCTACCTCTTGAGCCTCAGTGCCACTTCCATCCTTGTCTGTTTATGTGGTGCCGAGGAATCAAACCCAGGGCTTCATGCATACAATGAAAGCACTCTACCACTAAGTCAAATTCCTAGCCCTACATTTTAACAATATGTGTTGGCTTCTGGTGAGATATCTACCTGACTCATCCTCAAGGGGAAAAAATACCCTGATCTGACATTTTATGCAAAATAAATAAAAGCATCATTAAAACTTCAACAACAATGAAAAGCAGGCCATTAATTTAGTCCCAAGGGCATTCACTTCTAGATGTCTCCCATGTACAGTTTTAAAACGAAAAATCTGAAACTGTAAAAGATCTAGACCTAGGACAGCTAGGAAGGAAAGAAATGGAGCATTTCAAATCAGAGGGAAAACACACAAAATAGAAAATTAAGGCAAAGATAATCCCACTTGAGAGAAGTAACTCATTTATACAAAAAAATGTGTGTTTTGCTTCGTTCAGTGTATGAAGACACACAGACAGACACATACAAACACATGTGTGCACACACACTCATACATACACATAAACCCACAGAGAGCCAGAGTGAAGAGAGAAAAATATGGTAGAACATATGACAGAGTTTTCCAGGAAATGATAAAATCTAATTCTCATGAGTTTATACCAGATGAGCTGGTAGAGTGATGGTGAAAAATCTACATTAGTAAAGAACTAAAAAAAACAGATGACATATTTAAGGCATTACAAATTTTTGCTAATATATGGCTTAGACAAATTATACATAGAGTACTTTATGTAATTATAAATTCACTTATGCAAATAATAGTAAACGTAAGCAAAATTCAGATAAAAGTACCCCGTTGATTATTAACAAGGTACTTGGGTCATTGCAGTGAACAGTTGGGAGACATTTAAGGATCTAAAGCAAATCAAGTATAACAATCACTCCAAAAGTACTTTGACATAAGACCAGAGGACACTCCACCATTAAATAGGCAGAAAATTGGCTTGTTGTGCTGAAAGTGTTGCTTTGTAGCTAACCATCACCTCATTTTTATTATGCAAGTGTAATTTGCTTAGTTTAAAATAATCATCTGTCAGATCAAATTATTTTTTTTCAATTTGCTTTCTACTGGCTTAATAGTTTTGTTTTTATTTAATGTATAAGCTATATTTGGCTTTGTGATGTCCAACTGGCTCCCATTCAGTGTCTTATATTACATAAAACTGGAGGTTAAAGATGAATTGTATCTGAAAATCTCAAATATATTAAGAGCATTCCATGCATTTTCTATCCACATATTAATGAAATCAAGTCCAGTATTGTGATCATATTTGTGCAGAAGTCATGGGATAGGTTCAAATGAGAAAGAAGATATTATTGTTATTTTATTTTAGTGTGCTGGTCCTTGGGAGTGAAGTCAGGGCTTTTGTACTATCCCTGAGCTTTTTTGGGCTAAAGGCTAAGGCTCTACCATTTGAGTCACAGCTCTACTTCTGTTTTTTTTTGTGTGTGCTTAATTAAAGATAAAAGTCCCACAAATTATCCTGCTCATGAATGGCTTCAAGCTTCTATGCTCAGATCTCAGTCCCCTGAGTAACTAGGATTACAGGTATGAGCCAGCACTGCTCTATAGTATAATTCCTTTAGAAAGTCACTTCATGAGAAGTTTCTCTTCATTGAGCTAATCACAACTCCTGATATTAGAATGACCCAGACTGCCAATGATAATATATTGACTGGATTATTGACTAACACTTTATCTATAGACTGTCAGGGGCTATAGAAAACACCAGGTAGAAGCAATTCAGACATTGAATGAAAAACCATATACACCTATAATAAATATGCATATAGATATATATATACAAGCATTCTATTTTAAATGTTAATCTATGCAAATTTATCTCCTTTTTATGACAATTGCAAATAATCAACTGACCTTTCTGAGGCAAAATTTAATAGAAAGAAACAGACACTGATGAATGATTATCACAAGGGCAAGATGAATTGGTACATAATTTTTTTTTTTTTTTTTTTTTTTTTTTTGGCCAGTCCTGGGGCTTGGACTCAGGGCCTGAGCACTGTCCCTGGCTTCTTTTTGCTCAAGGCTAGCACTCTGCCACTTGAGCCACAGCGCCACTTCTGGCCGTTTTCTGTATATGTGGTGCTGAGGAATTGAAACCAGGGCCTCATGTATATGCGGCAAGCACTCTTGCCACTAGGCCATATCCCCAGCCCTGGTACATAATTTAAAGCAAATCCTTTTATACTTTTCATCATGTGTACAGAAAAAAATATAATAATTGCACTCTGGGGTAAGCAAATGTGATTATTATAAGCAACCAGTATAGCTGATATTTTTATCCCCATCTCTTGATATCGAGGAATTAGGTATCAACAATGTGTGTGTGTGTGTGTGTGTGTGTGTGTGTGTGTGTGTGTGTGTGTGTCCTGTTTTTGACCTAAATTATGAGTCTTAGGACTAGATTTTCCTTAGACAAGACTGAGGAACTGAGCTAGGAGGCCATGTTGTGAGGCTCCTGACTTTAGAGAAATAATCACTTGTTGCATAAAAGATGCTTGGCTTGTCTATCTCTACACTAATAAAATTCAAGCCACTTGCAGATGAGGAAAACATTTAAATGGCAATAATTTTCAATTCAAATGCCAGCTGTGTGATTGATAATGGCAGCTTAGAGAAGTTCTCTGAGAAACATTTCAAGCTTTGTTCTAAGTCCACTCAGAAATAATGCTGGCTTGATTAATGGCAGTTACCATGGCTTTAGTAGATAAAAGAGGAATTATTTGATGGCCCATGCCATGAGGATTATTGTACAACATAAAATATATTCCATGCAACATTTTCTTCAAAGAGATTTTATGAATTCAAAGGATATACAAAAACCTTTATATGTCAGGTTTGTTGTGTTGCTTTGGCTATAATTTTTATCAATACATCTTCCTTAGTGCTTTATTCTGTTTCTTTGTGTCTGGTCCTTCATTTTCAATGTGGGTGGTTACTTTAATTTTTAAAAAATCACTTCATATTTTGCTATTTTCCTTTTTGTCTTTCTCTTAAGTATAATTATGTAGCAGCACAAAGGAGGACATAGGAAAGCACTGCCAAGATCATATAGGAAGTTGGATATTTTTAACCTTTGACTTGAGCTCTCACAGAAGTTTCTACAACACAAAAGAAATCACAGGCTCATCCTGCTGATACCCATTGTCCTGTGCTTATCCATTTAAAGAGTTTTACAAGTCTTCAGTAATCAGGCCTGTGATCCTAATTACCCAGTAGTCTGAGAAAATGTTTCTGAGATTCTTATCTCCAATTAATCAACACAAAGGCTGAAAGTTGAGGTGGTACACAAGTAGCAGAGCATCAGTTAAAAAATAAACAAAGGTCTAACCACAATAAAAATGGACTTTGCTCCCACATGTTAGGAATCTATACAATATCAGTGATAATTTCATTTCAGACATACATTAATGTTCAATGTTTTTTATGTCTGCTAGGTGTCACACTAAACAACTGAAGGATATACCAACAGAAAAATAGGTTAAATCTATTCACAAAACAAAAACTATAAATGGCCAATAAATTTAAAGATTCAATGTTAAGTGTCATCTGATTTGACCTAGCAATTCCTTTCCCTATTTTCCCCCTTTTTAATGAAGACTTTGGGGTTTGAACTCAGGGCTATTTGCTTGCTTGGAAGATACTCTAAAACTTGAGTCTAGCCTTCTTTATTTTTAATATTTTTCATTTGGGTCTTCAGGTTTTGTCTGAAGCTGTCCTCGGACCATGATCCTTCCATCCTGTGTATAGGCATGTATCCTTGTACAAGGTTTATTTAATTGAGATGGTAACTGTTGATTGTTCACTATTAGTTGTTTGCTTGATCTGGTCTCAAGCATGATCTTTTAATCCCTGGCCCTGAGAAACTGAGATTACAGGTGGAAGCCGCTATACCTCACCAAGTTTCTTTTCAGAAATGTTAACGTCAGTAGACTTTTGCAAAAACTCCATTATGAATTTCTTTGAAGACTGTCTTAAATATAGCCCCACTGCAAGTAAAAGGGTTTAAAACACTACTTAGTGAAGTTACAAAGTTCTTTTCTCACACAAGTATTGAATTGCTGAGGAGGGAAATTGTAGAGGATAAGGCTGATAAATGCTTTGAAAATATAGAAACAATAAATAAAGATAACAGAAGCATTAAGAATAAGTGTCTTGAATATCAGTTTCAAATTCTGCTAATGGCTAGGTGCAGGATTGTCTTTGTCCTTTCTTCTGGGTCCTTTATTAATCAGAGTCTTCCTCCTTATCCTAGCACCTGTAAGGGTAATTTTCATTAATGTGCCAAGAAGACCTCTGCTGGCCATTGTCAGGGCTAAGGTAGTATCATGGCTGAGACGGATCCCAGCACTGTTTCCATTTATTCTTTCACAAGACAGAAAATTATAGCTTTGTGGATTTGTTTGTTTGCTTGGTTTGGGGAGAATGGAACTTTCAGAAGCAACACTTGGCCCTTGCAAGTGAAGAAATAGTGTAAAAGGTAAAGTGGTCTGACTACAAATCCATAGCCTGATGTTACTTAATGTGACAGATTGTTAGAACTTGGGTGGACAAGGAAACTCTTACTCCAGTGCTCCTGTAGAGAACAAAAACATCCTTATTTTCCCCACAAAACCAGTGCATTATCCTTGTCTCATGAGTTGGGAAACTTAAAACAACCTGCTGGGAACTGTTGTCTAATTCTACACGAGTAAGGCACATGGAAATGTCTGTGCTCTATACCAGGAATTTCCCATGCACCTATAGTCACAAATGTTGGATGCTTACAAAATTATCATGATTGTTCCAGGATCACACTTGCTTCATGTTTTAATTTTGTTGGGAAATAAAAAATACCTCTTCCCTCTCACTGAACCTATGTGGAACTTAGTAACATCATTATGACTGAATACTTCTGTTGCTGAGTCTTTGGGTCTCTAAAGAAATTCAATCAGATCAGACATATGTACTCATCCCAGGAAGCTATGACCCTACTGTGCTCTTCAATGTGGCAACGGGTTGTAGCCACCCTACCATCCCTGTTACTGTTGTGTCCACCTTATAGGCCTTCTGACACAGAGAGAAGTTACAACAGTTTGGAAGTGGCCAAGAAGGGGGAAGATAAAAGTATTCCATCAATAAGGTGTTGACTGAATACAGCATAATGTTGCATTGCATAAAGGTCAGGTAATACGTATTAGTTGTTTAACTAAGAGCTTGTTCCTTTGGTGTCTATAAACATACTGCCTGGGCTGTAAAAGATAGACATAGTCCCTTTATTTTTATAACCAATTTGGGTCAATACGTTCAACACAACCACTGGGTTAACTCACAGGAGGTCCGGATGTCCTGGAGAGCCTTCTCTGAATGTTGAGTGATATACTAGGATATTTCCTGCCTACGGAGTCTCTTGTATTCTTTTTCCTCTTTGCAATTCATGAAACTATTCATGTGTACAAAGCTAAAAAAGATAAGCAGGGCAAGATTTGCTACTCAGTAGTAGCTCTAAAATAATGAAAACATTCACGTTTTCTAAATAAATAGTTGGAGGTTTCCCCTTCACGAAGAGTCATTCTCTGTTAATGGTGCTGTAATTTGAAATGCCATTGGGTAGGAAGACAATATGCTTACTGTGTGTGTTTCTTTCTGTTTTTTTTTTTTTTTTGATTTATTGAGAGGTCTCAAATGCAGTCAATAAATGCAATCCCAGGTCTGCGTTTCTTGCCTCCTCTAGTGCATAGTATAAGAAAAAAATCCATCTGGTGATGTGTACTTCTATCTACCTGTTCTAGTACCTGTGGGTCCCAGTAGAAATTCATACTGGGAAATTATTATCCAGAAGCAAAGATGGTAATAAAAAGTTAGTGATGTATCTGTCAATAACAAGGAATATATATCAAATTACAAGCAAGTGTGCATATGTGATTCTTAGGCACTGAACATCACTTGTCCAATATTTGTCATGTTGAAATCTTGCCACTTTATAGTAAGATTATAATATTTAAGATTTATGAATATATTGTGAGAGCAATAAATCAGAGACTGAAGACAGGCACCAGTGGTCACACTTGTATTTCCAGCTATGCAAAAGCAAGATGCAGCAGATAATTACATATCTAATTAGCCAGTGAACAGTTGGTCTGGAAGTATAGCTGAAGTGGTAGGAGGTCAGCTGGGAGCAAACAAGCTGAGTGAGCACAGGCTCTGAGTTCAAGAGAGAAAAAAGAAAAGAACAAAAAGGAGAAAAAGGAAATCTGTCTGCTAATGACATTATGAGGTCTCCTTTGGTATATAAAAATCAATTGTATCAAATTAGTGATTTTTTTTTCTTTTATTCTGGTCTGAGTTGAACTCAGAGCCTGGGAGCTGTCCCTCAGCCTTTCTGTGCTCAAGGTTAGTGCCACTATCAGCCACAGCACCTCTATCATTTCTCTCTGAGTAGTTTATTGGATCAAAGAGTCTCAAAGACTTTCCTGCCCAAGTTGGCATTGGACTGCGATCCTCAATTCTTAGCTTCCTGAGTAGCCAGGATTCCAGGTGTGAGAAACGGGCACCCAACTCGATCAGTATTTTTAACAACAAAAACCTATTATAAGTAGCTCAGGTGATTTTGACTTGGTGATCAACTGGACCCCACCAAGTTAATTTCTAACATGATTATCTGTAGTAGTCTATCTGGGTGAGGCAAAAATGTGATTTCTTAATACTCAGCTTTAAAGAGAAAAGCATAGATCATTGAGGTAACCAATGATTCAATGAAAGTAGTACTTGTTCTACACTGAAGACATATACTATCAGATGAAGTCTTAACAGGATGATTTTTTAAAAACTCAATAAAAACAATATACAAATATAGATAGACTTGTGCTATAGCATGAAATGAGCTGAGTGATGGCCAGAAACAGTGCATCCAGTGGTTAAATAGTTGGATACTATTAAATGCTTAAAATAAATACACCACTCTGCTTGAGCTTTTGATAAATTTCTTCTAAATGTTAAAAATTTTAAAGTAGAGAGAGGGCCAGGAAAATTTAGAAAGATTAAGAAGCATGTGCTTCTTAACATGCTTGTAACAAAAGAGAAAAACATTAAAACCTATAGCTGTCATAAAAGTATGCAGTACAATAGTAATTATGTTGTTTATATATGCTGATAGTTTATTACATGGTAAATACAGGGTGAAATTGTCTATATGACTTATCTCATTTAATTCCCACATTTAACACAGTAAGTTAAGTAATAATCTATTGTCACACTCAATAATTTGTTACAAAGAGATTATTTTAAATCAACTAATCCTAAATGGACCAATCATGTACTTTTAAAAAGAAGAAACTTGCCCTGTAAATTGTTACAAACATGTGTAATCCTAACACTCCAGAGGCTGAAGCAGGAGAAACACCCAATTAGGCCCTGCCTAGGCTTCCGAGTGAGACTCTGTCTCAATCAGTGAATTAATCAATTAACAAAAGAGAAAATTGACCCATGTGTTTTCTCAGTCAAATTCGCTTGGGAAAGATTCAAATGCTTTAATGCAGCAATGTACAAATACACCCAGGATGGATAAATATAGGGTGCAAAACTGAGAAAGATCGTCTTCAAGAGAGGATCTTCCTAATTCTGGCTTAGGTTGTACTTCCTAGATAGCACTTCCCTAATGAGAGTTTGCCTTCATTATACTGCTCCAATCATCAGCTCATTTGAAATCTACCTTCCTTAATTAAACTGTGAACCCCTTGAATGCAGTAATTGTCTTTCATGTGTGTGTATGCCACCAGTGAAGACTGGCAGCACTACTGCTCTTGCCCACTTCTCTTACTCACAGCTGCCTAACACTTGAGCCACATCTCCAGTTCCACGTTTTGCTAGTTATTTAGAAAGAAAGTTTTAAGGACTTTCCTATCCCAGCAGGCTTCAAAATTCACTCATCCACATCAAAGCCTCCCAAATACCTAGAATGGCAGGCTTGACTCACCAGCTCCTGGATCGGTAACCTGTCTTAATTTCTTTGTCTTCCAAGTGTGTCCATTCTCATCTTGTTCAATATCGGAATTAGATTAAGGTTTGTTGATTGAACAAGTAATCAGAGGAAGAACTTGATTAATTAATGGATGTAACCAGCATTAAAGATGGCCTAATCTTGGGAGAACTTACTAATATTTTATTGAAAATCTTAATTACTTGGTATGACAGTGTTTTAACCTGTAAACATAAAGTTCATATTTCATACATGGATGATTATTCAGGAAGATGGTCATGGAATACAAGATACTTCTCACATACTGGTTATGTTTTATGGCTTATCTGAAAGATCAATTGATATTCATCAACAAATAAATTTACCCACATATGCCCAGTGAGTTGTTTTATTGAATACAGCAAAATTGATTTTAGCCATTTTGGCAGGTGAAAATTAAAACTGAGTTTGCTTTGTTTTACTTCTTAGTGACACTCAGTCACAAAAGCAAAACAAAAGTAGTACATATGTTTCTTAGGAATTAGAGGTCAGATATTGTTTTATGGTACCATTTCATTGCCTATAAAATAGAGTACAAGACAGAAAAGTTCAATATGAGAGTGAAAAATGCTACTATTTTAGCAAACCTTTTGAAGTCAGTACCTTGCTTTGTATAGACTGTATCAGATGGTACTATTTTCTTATGCAAGAAAAATTTATAAGGAAATCAGCAATTTACATTTCACACAATTAATTGCAGGTGGTAATTAAAATTCTCTGGTTTTTCATGAAATCACACTCAATCCTCAATAGATGGCTCAATTTCATAGGGACACTGGATTCTATTTGGGATCTTGGAGAGCTTAAAAAAACACATCCTCAAATTATTTACTTCAATATTCCAATGGGTAACTACTGAGAAACCTGTCTGAACCTACACTGCTTACAGTGTGTCATGCTGTAACAATGAGCAAACCTTCCTTTAGTACTTGATTTAACAAAAATAGCTGTATATAAAACAATGCAGAAAACCTTGCAGGATACAGCTATGGCTTCTAAACTTCTGTCCAAATCCTGTTTGCATTTAAAAAAAAATACACACTTGCTTTTGGACTTTATTTTTATTTTAAATAATTCTTGACAGCACTAGGGATTTGACAGAAGACAGCTCTGTTCTTTCTAGGCAAGCACTCCCCCACTAGAGCTACTCATCCTGGTTCTCAGGACCTCAGTTGGCATGCTAGAAAACTGGGATTTATTTTTGTTTCTGTAAGAATCTTAATAGCATTCAAAGAGAAACAAAGTGTCCTGGATTTGTTAGAAATCCAAGGGACCGTAAACTCCTTTCTCCTGACCCCTGGAATAGCAAAGAGCAAACTGACATTATAACTTTTTAGACGTCTTCAAAAGTAGCTTTAGAAATTACACTTACATACACCTATGTAGATTTCAGGAAATTCTATGTGAAAATTAGCTTGAATTTCAAATGTTATCATCATGAAGGCTAAAAACATTTTGAAATGCCTGATTCTTCTTTTCAAAAAGAAAGAAGGGAACAGTTAAGTCAGAAAGAGTTCTAAAAGGAAAAATATTTCAAAATGTTAGTATGTACAGAAGACAATATTGTTGTGTCAATATTGAATTTCTTCTTTTTACTTTTTGAGGTTGGTTTGGCTTGAACTCTAGGCCTTGTAACTTGCACTTGAACCCACTTGAACCAGACCCCTGGATCTTTTTGATTTGATTACTTTTTGGATAGTCCTGTGTCTCCTGCCCTCGCTGGCCTGCACTATGACTTTGCTGCTTATTCCCTCACACAGCCTACATGGCAGTTGCATATCATTATGTCCAGATGATTGCTTGAGATGAGGTCTTAGTGCAAAGGCTGGTACTGAACCTCCATCCCCTGACTTCCTCCTGAGCAGGTGGATTGCAATCATGCAACCAAATTTCTAAGTTCTTATCTTTGAACTTTGCTAAAATAAAATGATTACCTTGTACTTATGAAATGTATATTAAATAATTTAGAAGAAAAAGTTCATGTCTGCAATGTATGGCCAGGTTATTAAGGTAATTTTCTTGGAACTAACTTAGAAAGAAAATGTTCTTGAAGGAACACATAATAATAAAAAAAATTAGATAAGTTAGAAACACTATATGTTAGTAATTGATAAATTCAAGGTTGGCATGGTAGTACATATGTATAATCACAACACTTAGGAAGCAAGGCAGGATTGCCAGTTTGAAGCCAATGTGTGCTACATAGAGGAAATCTGTCTCAAAAAAAACTAGAGCCAAGAAAACAAACAAACAATTGCTAAATCTAAAGGAAAATAATTTTGTACCATTTTTGCAAATGTAAATTTCAAATTATATTTTAGAAACTATTAAAAGTTGTAAGGCTTGTACAGCAGTAAAATTGACATATTATTACTCTAATGAACATAATAATCATTTGAGGCAATATTTTGTATTTGTAGATTAACCATTAATAGAGTTGCTGAAAATGCTGATTTGTCTGTCCTCATTTTGAGAATAATTCTTGGATTGTTCTTATTCCCATTTTAAAGATGGAGAAATGTGGAAAACAGAATGACTCCAGATTTTTAGCTTGAAAGACTTTGTTTTGTAATGCTCTTCTACTAACTCTACCACAGATTGTGTGATCTGCCCTCATTGAGGTCATAAAGGCAAGCCGGTGGTTTGTCCTGTTTTTACTAGCCAGCTGTCAAGCTGCAGGAATTTGGGTGGTTGCAGATCGCTAAGCAGCTCTATAATTTAGAATCAATTTTCTAAGCTGTCTTGTCTTTATTTTCATAGC
The DNA here is from genome assembly GCF_023159225.1 of Perognathus longimembris pacificus. Taxonomy (NCBI): domain Eukaryota; kingdom Metazoa; phylum Chordata; class Mammalia; order Rodentia; family Heteromyidae; genus Perognathus; species Perognathus longimembris. Next base: position 70,499,723 of record NC_063165.1, read on the forward strand.
ATGTTATTGGTTTTCATTCCAAGGTCACACTGGGTCATCTTGGCAAGATCAACAGTGCAGGTGCACAGAGGAAGGAAATGCAGGAAACGCTATCAGCGTATGCCCCATTGCAAGTAGAACAGGGGGAGAAATCAATGTTGCACAAGTAGAGTTGAGAAAATCATTAGGGAAATAAATGATGCTTTCAGGAATAACATCAAAGAATGTGGGTTGTATTTGGAAAGGCATAGGTATCAGATGGGAAGAGAGGACAAGAAAGAAAGGAGAGTTTAGAAGCTCCTGTTTGCAGTTATTATTTTACTAGGAAGTAGGCATGCTCCTCTGAATTTAAAATGCTTTTTTATAAATAAATTCATCTCTGTCTGATTTCAGTGTGTGGACAAATATTTTAAATAAATGATGTGTCTAACAAAAATAATTCGACAATTACAGCTTTAATGTCCTTAGAGTAGAAACACATTTATGTTATATACATATTGCTGGTGTTATCATATTAGCAAGTGATTTCTTGTTTTATTAAACAAAGTTTCTTGAATTCATACAGAAACAGAATGATAACTGGAAGCATCATTTTAGAACTAGACTGGATTATTTTATTTAAAAAATGAGGGATTTGTACTCGTTTTCAATTAAAAAATAGTAAAAGAAAAAGGAAATGAAAAGATTTGGCAAGTTTCTAATATTTCCTCAGTTTCCATACTGAGAAAGAATGTCATGACTGGATCTATCTCACTGGGCCACCATGATGGTTCATAGTATCAATAAATGCACGTGAAACACTCACACAATGCTGGCACCTACTTAGCATTCAATTGATTGAACTGCAAGTCACATGATCAAAACTGAGGAACACCATTCACTCTGTGTTCAAACCTGAATGAATACTAGTACACACACACACACACACACACACACAAACACACACACACAGCAAGAAAGGTGGAATTCAGAAGGAATCATTTGCATTTTAAATGGGATGTGGAGAATATTTAAAACAAAAGAAATGTACATGGAACAGTGAACAACGTAAGTTGTTTTCAGAATTACAGCTAGTTCTTTGGAACTAAGCAATGAAGTAAGTGGGAGTCCAGTCATTCTTGTTCTTTTCCTGTTTTTATCTTGCATTTTACAGTGTGAGATTTATATTGTTACATTTCCATACACATTTACACTACAGTCTAATTATTCTTATCCCATCTAACACAACTCCCCTCCTTTGTACCCCAAACAATTTCAACAGGTTTCATTTTCCAATTTTTCTATATGCAAGCAATATATTTGGACCATATGAACTGCTTTGACGTTCATTATGAAAGACCACACTTCTCCCAATATTACCCATAACCCACAGTGACTATCTTAGTTACTACATCTTACCTCCTCTGTCTTCTCATAACTCACCTGCCCTATCAGAGAGCCAGAAATCTCTTTCATAACCTGGACAGTAAAAGATCACTTACTGACCTGACTGGCCATTTATGTTCAACTTTCTGTTTTATTGTCTTAATTCAAGGTTATAATAAGAGAATACTGCTGTAAACAATAGCCTTCAGTAATGAATAATACCTTAAAATTCTCTAGCATTTGTATTTTTCCTCTTAGTTTAAATCTTTTCTAGACATATACAATCATATACATATTTTACATTAATCATCTATAATTGTAGCCATAAAAGATAAAAAATTATATAAACTATCTCTAATGCACATATGTAGGCAATTATTTCTTACACACATTCTCCAGACATCTACTTTTTGCAAAGAGAATCTTTAATGGCTTTCTTTATTGTTTATATGGTGCATTTTCTCCCACAGTATATTTATTTGATGTTATTAAATACTATGTTTTAAATTTAATTTCATTGTCAAGGTGATGTACAGAGGGGTTACAGTTGCATACATAAGATAGTGAGCACATTCCTTCTAGAACAAAATTACCAACTCCCTCATTTTTTCCCACTTCCCTTACCCTCCCCCACCACCAAGTTGTAAAGTTCATTTCCGACATAGTGTCTTATGAGTATCCATGTATCATTGGTTCACCATTTGTTCTTAGCCTCACCATTTTGTTGTTCCTCTTCTGTTCACAAATTCAGATAAACATACATAGAATACAATGGCTTTCTTTGCATGCCAGTAAATGGAAGAAAGAATGCACACAAAAAATTCCTCTGAAATCGGGTCATCATACTATAATGTATAATGTAAAATACTTTTAATAAGCCCAATCTGGAAGCCACTCACCAAACAAACCAATTCCATGCATAAGTTCTATGAAGATCAAATATTCTAAATAAACTTTGTCTTACTAGCAAATATGCAGAAAGCTTCCATATGCCTTAGGAACTTTATTGACCTTATGCCAGGCATGAAATTTAGTGTTATTTTACTTATATAAAAACTTTATTCTTAATTTTCCAACGAATAAGCACAATAAAATGAATAGAACTATAAAATTTCAGATTCTCATCATGCGTATTCAAATGCTCATCAATTTGGAGATTGTGAAATCTACATTTTCTCTAGCTAAATATTTTTGAAGAAATGCCATGAAATTCTTTTATTTCCACTGTAAATATTTCACTTTAACTATGTCTTTATTTTTTTCACCCAGTGCCTGCACTATTCTACTTCGGCCACACCAACACTTCCAGAAGTGTTCTTTTTTGGTATGTGTATTTAACTTTTTCACTCAGAGCTATCAGTCTATCATTTGATCTATGGTGTCCTCTGTTATATCAGGAAATTTTAACATCTAGTCTCTTATTATTATTATATACTGTTTATTCATTTGTTCAAGGTCGGTTTTTATGTGTCATTTGAATGAAAGATCATCATAGGACTCATTTCTGTAGCTCGCTCTTTATTCATTTGCAAAGCATTTTTGAAGAAAGGCATAATTTCTAGCATATTACTGTACTCAGTAATATGGTTATTTTGACTTCCATCACCACTGTAGTGTAAATTCTTACCTAGGTCTTTTCTCCCTAAACTAATTGTAAAACTCAGAATCAAGATGTAGCTAGATTAAAATTTCTATTAGTACATATTAGTTGCTACAAAGGTGTTTCACTGTGGTGTTTATATGCATGCATGTGTTTTATCTCTATTAAGATATCTTCCTCTGTTATTTCCTTCCCATCCCCCTCACAGTGAATATGACTCAGTATAAAGAATGAAATTATGACATTTGCAGAAAAATGAAAAGAACAGGAGATAATTATGTTAAGTGAAAAGGGCTTGGTTTTAAAAGATAAATGTCATATTTTTCTCCTGTATGTGGATTGTAGACTAGTCCATCTGATGCAAATGTGTGACTATTCTTCAATGGATAAGCAAGAGTGTGAGAGTAAGATGATAATGAAGGATTCAATAATATAGGAGTACATTTTGTCTATGGATAAAGACATCATAAGAAACCTCAGTAGATTAATTTTTGTGACAGTACCCCACAGGTGTATAATAAACTTTCAATAAGAGGCATCTAATTGTCCAATCCTCACCAGCTTGATTCATTACTTCATCTAGAATTGAAAACAGTACTTAAACCTATTTTTTTTTACTTTATCTATTAGCAAGATATTTTTCTAGAAAGACAAAACTTCCCAGTCAGGTAAAATTCTTGATTTTTCCCTCCTCATTTATCTTCATTGAGATTGACACTAGTCACTAGTCAATCTCAAAATGAACTCAATCGATTAATATTTCCACATCATAAACTAAGAGATTGTTTCACATTTGCACATGTGAAACGTCAGATTTGTTTGTCTTAATTTTCCTTGGACAATATCTTATAGTACTGAATATTACAGCAAGACAATATCTATGCCAGAAAAGTATTTAACTAATTTAGATTCTTAAACAAAATACTAAAGAAAGGGGTTAGTAGTAAGGCTTGATAGTGTACTTGAGTAGCATGAGTGAAGTGCACTATTCACACACACACACACACACACACACACACACGTTGTATTGCTAACTAATTAAACAGAATATAAGATATGTTGTATATTGTAGGATGTACATATTGAGTAATGTTATACATAAGAAAAGACTTCACTGAGTTTATAGGATGCTAATAATGCAAAACTCGATAAGATATAAAAGGAGAATCATAAACTCTAGTAATAATTTTATTTCTGAAAATCTACTGTCTTATCTACTTATGGTTATTTATCGTAGTATATTCAAAATACTTTATATTATGTATCCTATGAAATGTTATCAAGTGAGTAATTGGTATGTATGGATATCTAGTCTTAAAAAAGGGTACAAATTTTTTTCTTTTTTTAATTAATTATTTTTTTCTTATTTATTGTCAAAATGATGTACAGAGAGGTTACAGTTTCATACGTTAGACCTTGGGTACATTTCTTGTACTGTTTGTTCCCTCCTCCCTCCTTCTCCCCTCCCCCCTCCTCTTCTCCCTCTCCCCCCATGAGTTGTTCAGTTGGTTTACAGCAAATGGTTTTGCAAGTATTGCTTTTGGAATTGTCTTTTTATCCTTTGTCTGTCGATTTTGATATTCCCTTTCACTTCCCTAGTTCTAATACCAGTATATACAGTTTCCAGTGTACTCAGATAAGATACAGTGATAGTACAGGTACATCCACAGGAAGGGGATACAAGAGGATCATCAACAATTGAAGCTACAGTTTCACATCACATGTTGGAAGTAATTACAACATTGATAAAATACTTGTTTCCATAACATGGAGTTCATTTCACTTAGCATCATCTTTTGCATTCATAGGGGCATAGCTATTAGGCTCTTGTGATCCTCTGCTGTGACTAGCCTAAACCTGTGCTAGTTATTCCCTATGAGGGACAATAATTGTTATTGTGACAACTTAACTCCTGACCGTTAAGTCCTTAAGGTGTCTGTGAAGGACTCTGGAAGTTTCAGCCTCTTCTCAAATTTATCAGTATTCATGTATGGGTTTTTTTTTTTTCTAGAGAGTTTCAATGGCTTTACCAAGTTTTGAAAAGAAACTGTTTTCTCATTTCTCTACCTTCCCCAAAATGTCAGGAATCAATGATATACTTGCATTGATGAATGAGAGTGTAATAAAAACATTAAGAACTGGGAATATGAAGATTTTTATTGCCAGAAAGATTCAATTTATCTCACTGTATTTACCTTCATTTGGATGTATTTTTCCCCACACTTGTAGGATCTGAAATATATCTCCTATTCTTTTAGTTTATTTTTTTGTACATCAAAAGACATAGCCATTGAGGATATTGCTAGACATTATGTCCTTTAGCTTTGAAATTCAACATCTATTCCTTTGTCAGCACCATTAAATATAAAAGTTTATGGAAAATAAATTTTAGAGGAAAAACCTAAAATATTTTAGGAAGCTAGAATTGGTCACAAAAACACAACAATCTAAATAAAACATGGACTGAAATAACTGCCCCTATTTTAGTATATGGTTTTGACAACAGAATCAGGAATAATTTAGAGCTTATTTCAACAATAAGTTCTAAAGTTCTAATATACATTTTATATAATTATATAATCTAAATTATAGCCATAATTTATAATATATCATAAATTATAATCACTTTCATCAATATTTTAAATGTTTGAAATATTTTTTCAATGGATTGCTTTTTTTATTCTGTATTTTTTACATGCTTGACTCTGTAGTTATCAGAACTATGTTTCAATATCAAATATTCACTGATGTAGAATTTCATAGATATGTTCCACAAGTTAGTGAAAATTTTAATCCTATATTCTGTATACTTTGTTCTAAACAGAGTTTGCTACTTAATAATGAAAAAAAAGGCCTTTTCCCCCGATGGATATTTTATTTCATTTCTGCTTAGTGGTATTTCTTACAATCCTGTTCCTTAATATAATCATCCTGGAATTATAAACACACTTAATCAAATGCTTCAGGAACTGATTACCAATATTTCTAATTAAAGATATCATTGACAATAAGCAATTAGAGTAAACAACATTTTAAACATGGTTAAAAAAAAACTCTGTAAAATACAAATTACTGGAATTAAAGATGGTACTTGGTTGAAAGTTTTTCAGGTTGCACAAAACATTTTAATACTGAAGTCCAAGAAGTATTGGGTTAGATTTGCTTAACTGGAATTTTACTTAAAAATTCTGTTATTACTAGTGAAAGCAAGACTTGGTGAAGTTTATTCCTTAGATTCAAGAAGGAAGAATTATTATACACTGTCTCTCTACTTTCATTGATACTGCATTGTGTGTGTATTAATATGTTTTAATTGTCTGTTTACTATTTTGTTTTGTTTATTGCTGTAGGTCTGTAAGTTAAGTGGAATGGTAATATTGTCCCATTAATACAAACAAAGTTCAAATTTTTAGTTAAATAACTTATTTGATATTTTTCTTTATTCCTTAACTAAGAATTGGTTGATGCTAGCACTCAGGTTGAGAGAATGAATTGTCCTCTCTTTGTACAGGTCCTGTCTTTGTGTATTTTTCAGATAAAATGGGGAAAGAGCTGGTCAGGAAAAGTCAACCTGTAGAAAACAGGTTGGAGCAAGGGAAAACTTGACTGCAAGTCAGGTTTAAAAGCAATTTTTTAAAAAATAAATACTTAAAAAAATTTGTTAAGTAGTTGTACAAAGGACTTGCCATTCAACACAGCAGCTTATGAATACAGTACTTCTTGATCAATGTCACCCCTCAACATTCTCACCCATTTCTCTCACCCGACTTCTTAATTTTTAAGTTAAGTATTAAACTTTTGCTGCTTAACAAAATAATATGTGTATACAATTCCTCTTGGTCTGTGTCACCCTTTTAACATCTTCACTCCCCTTCGACCCACCTCTTCCCTTATTTTTCCAAGTTCTGTGGCATATGCAATGCATTTTACCCTGTTCATACTACAGATGACTAAATGCATGAATGACTAAATGCCCTCCATGTCAATGAGATTTTTTATTGTCATGTAAAATGTAAACCGTTTAGGAGGTACAATAAAATGGTAGTAACACATGTACAAAATATGTAATGAGCAAAGTGGGGGTAGTTACTATTTCCTTCTCTTCAAATATTTATCACTTTCAAATCTTGGAAATCTTCAGACAATTCTGCTTATTTTAAAACATGTCATGAATTGTTATAGATTATAGTTAACATACCATGTTATGGAAATTAGAATTGATTCATCCTAACTTTACTGTGAAAACTCTTACACCGATCATCTCTGTAGATGACGGCTGGACTCTACTTCTTTGACATTACAAATGAGTGAGAACTCAAGATATTTGTCTTTCTGTGCCTGACTAATTTTTTCTCAGATAATGTCTTCTAGTTCAATCTAAGTTGTGGCATATTATAAGATTTCATTTACGATATCTAGATAATCTTCTATCATATACATACACCACATTGCCTTTATTTAAACACTGTAAAAATTGTGTAGTTCCATATATTAGTTATTTTGTATGTTACTGCAATAAGTTTGAGTATATATAGCTCTTGAGTGTAATGATTTTGATTCCTTTGAATGTGCCCTGTACTGGGACTACTAGATGATACAGCAGTTATATTTTTACCTTTTTAAAAGAACCTCTGTACTACTTTTATAACCACCAATTGAAGATACAAAAATAAAATGTACTGCTAAATAGAAATATATGCTTGTGTCATACCTAAGAGAGTTACTGTAAAAAATGTGTCTTAATTACATTAATTGTTTTAACATATTTAAATTATTTATAAGGTATAAATGTTCAGATATAAAAATCTCCTCAAGCTTTAATTCTGATTGTTCTATAGACAATGATTCCAGTATGAAACAAGTTGCAATTATACAATATATAGGCAAAATGTTTGAATTTTCAAAACAAGAAAAGATATAAGTAAATGAACTACATTATGATGGATTTATTTAATCTCAGAAAAATCCTAGAAAGATAGTTGCAATGCAAAATTTGCAATGCAAAATTTTTGCAATGAAAAATTTGCATCTTTACCTCCTACTGTATATGAGTCAACTCAAAATGGAAAGAACATTATTTAAACATTATTTAAATTTGAAAAGTTACTATAGAAAAATATAAAGGAATATTCTTAGTTTTAGTCTGGACTAGTGGATTCTTGAATTTCAGAAAGAGCGTTACTTCTAACTAAAAATCGTTTAATAGAAAATGAATCAATTAACAGAGCAAAACAATTACTTGCAGATTGACAGAAAATATTTTAAACCCATCATACCAGCAACTGACAGATATATGTGTGTGTGTGTGTGTGTATCCATATTTATACAGGAATGTATGTATATATGTATGTATGTATGTATGTATGTATGTATGTATGTATGTAACTCAACCTAATAGAAAAACATGTACCAAGGAAAATGTACAAAAAAAGATCTGAATAGTCATTTCTATAAAAAAGACAAATAGCAGTCATATATGATAAACACCGTTCATCATCAGAGAAATGCAAATTAAAATGAAATGAAATATTAGTGCATCCAAGGAAGAAAAGCTATTGTCAAAGAAGATAAAAGACAGTAAGCTTTGGTAGGAACACGAAGGAAAAAGGACCCAAGGCACACATTCATATGAATTTTAAAGTAGTCTAGCCATATGAAAAGCAGTATGGAGCTTCCTCAAAATTCATTCATCCATACAAACAATTCATACATATAAACAGCAATTCCATGATGGGATACATATCCCAACCTGTATGTTGTAGAGACATCTGCATTTTCTTTGCAGATGGACTGTCATAGCCATAGCAACATTATTTTAAATAGCCCAGAACTGGAAATTACCTAATTATCAACCTATAAAGCGATAAAGAAAAGGTGAGCATAAATGAACTTGAATATCATTCAGTCATAACTAAGCAAGGAATGTTATCATTTATGGCCACCTTGATGGAACTGGAGGACAGTATGCCAAGTGAAATAAGGCAGGTGTAGAGAATCAAATATATTTCATATGAAGGACTTAAAGTCCCTCATACAGAAGGGAAGGGTAGAATGGCGGTTTATGTGGGAGATGTAGGGAAAGTAGAGAAGAAGGAAGCATGAAAAAAAGTTGACCAATGTGTTCCATATTATAGTTACAGTGGAGCAAGAAGTTCAGGTGTGCTATTGTACATCAGCGTGTCTATAGACAGTAATGTATGGTTCATTTCAAATAAAAGTTCTAGAAAAAAAGTATTTTGAAAATTTTCATCATAAGAAATAAACATATAAAGAGATAAATATGTTTAATTTGTCTAAGTATTACATAGAGCATGCATGTATTAAAATGTTACAATATTATATGTATGATTTTATTTTAATGTATCAATTTAAATAAATGTAATTATCTAAATCCTTAGTCAAAGTTGTATACTTAATAAATCTTTGGGGCCATTTTTATATTTAGATTTTATGTTGGTTAAGAACAAAGTTGGCTTTGCATGTAACTATAATATCATGTCCTTCCCCCTTCTTTTTCTGCCTCTGTAAATGAGAATTAAATTGCTAGATAGTAAAAAAGTACTTTGAACTAAAGTTATTCTGTCTATGTGGTAAGAAATGTGGGCTTGTTTACATTGCTGACTTTGTAAGAATTTCATAAATTAAAAATAATGGGAGAAGTGTTAAGAACAACATTAAGATTAAATGATTTCTAAAATTGAAATTGGAATCAGGGTATATTCCTACATATAAAAGCTCAAAATGTGAAACTTCTTAAGTAGTACATATACAAAAAAATCTTCCATGTTTAGGTAGACTAAATGTTCTTGATTATGTTATAAATAGCATAAAACATCAAGAAAAATCAGAAATCTTAGACCATCAAAGTTAATGTGCTTCCTCTTTCAAAATAATTGATGTAGAAACCAAAATTTCATGGAGGCAGTATTGACAATAAGTAAATCTGTAAGATGATTTGTGTTGAGAATAGAGGAAGAACTCTGTAACTCATTTAAATAAGCTAGCTGGTACTCTCTGAATGGACTAAAACTTCATTTGACATCTTTCAAAAACATTGGACTGATTAAGAATCTCTGACAGGGGCTGGGGATATGGCCTAGTGGCAAGAGTGCCTGCCTCGGATACACGAGGCCCTAGGTTCGATTCCCCAGCACCACATATACAGAAAACGGCCAGAAGTGGCGCTGTGGCTCAAGTGGCAGAGTGCTAGCCTTGAGCGGGAAGAAGCCAGGGACAGTGCTCAGGCCCTGAGTCCAAGGCCCAGGACTGGCCAAAAAAAAAAAAAAAAAGAATCTCTGACAAATATGCTCCACATTATTATCCATTAGTAAAATGTAATCTGTTACCAGAATGCAATAGCACTGTATGTATATTTATGCTAAAGGTCAGAATTAAAAAGAACACCAGTGTCAAGTCCTGTAAGGGATGAGGAACATGTCTTATGAGAGTGCACATGGAAAATGCCTCAACCACAATGGGAAACTGTGTGCAAATTACTTATAAACTTAAACATTTATCTTCCAAGCCAGATATTTCAGTCATTATTATCTCCCCCCAAAAAAGACTCACATGTACCCTAGGTCTGACACAGGATAGATGCATCATTATCTATTGTACTACAAATTGCATTCTACCAAAATATCTACCACTCTCATGTTCTGGGGTTTTGCACAAAATTTCCTCTCTATTTTCAAAAATATTTAATGCGAAATTTCAAAGGGAAATTGATCCATTAATAAGCTAAAACTATAGCTTTCATCTTACAAGGAAGATATCTTTAGGCAGTCTTCTAAGGTGTGGATTAGGATTTGCCTAAAGAGATCTTATAAACCCTCTACCCTTCTCTGTTGCATACTGCCTACAAGTGCTAAGAAAATTTCTTGGTCTCCAGCCAACTTAGAACAGGATCATTGTGATTATCTGCTGAATTTTGTTCTGACTAAATTGTAAATTGTTCTGACTAGATACCACATGCCTCATAACAAGAATAGCTCAATAGACAAAATAAGATCCCTACTGTGTCAAATTTGCATTCTAGTACTATAAAATGAAATGGAAGTTTTCAAAAATCATTTGTTTAATAGTTTAATGATAAGATAGAATTTAAGGATAAGTAGAGCTACCTAGCCAAAGGAGTTACTATTTTTGAAGTAAAATCTGAATAGGAAGAAAATACTTAGCATTTTTAATTTATAGTTGCAGAAGCTTATTAAAGGAAACAATATTTTTGGACATTACATTCAAGGTAACTCTGTCTCTAAATTCATTTTATTATATGCTATTAAAAATGTCTTCGAGTCAGACACTGGTGGCTCATACCTGCAATCCTAGCCACTCAAGAGACTGAGGTTTGAGGATGGAAGTTCAACACCAGCAGGAAAGTAGATGAGATTATTGTCTCCAATTAACCACCAGAGAAACAATTGTGGAGCTCAAAGTGGTCGAGCACTAGCCTCGAGTGAAAAAAGCTCAGAGACAGCACACAGGCCTTAAGTTCAAACCCCAGGAATGTCAAAAATAAATCCTGAATTCAATTAATCCTACCAAGTATGGTGTAAAGAAGGATCTAGGCCCTAAAATGAATATGATATCTAGAGGCAAAATAAGAATCTACTTGGATTCCCTGCATATACATGTATATTCCATGTAAAATGACAACTCTGGAGGAGAGAAGGTGCATTCAGTAATTAGTTCTAATGTAATCCAGTCATAGTTATGGACCCATTATCTTCCTAAAATTAATTATGTTGCTAAATAATGCAATGTGAAGAGGAGGTGTGATTGTCTTGAACATTTATTGTGGCAGAGAAATACCTCTCATCTCCTGAAGGTAATGTAACACTTGAATACAGAGTCCACTGAAGGCTTTTTGTTGAAGTTGCTCACAGTTTTACAACAAAATAAGCTTGACATATTTGAGTAATTAAAATCATTTTTGGTAATCTTATGTTAGGATTGAGAATTGAATTAAAATATTTAATGACTCCTTTAAACCTGTATTTATGATTTGGCAAGTCACATTTAGTGAGCTACTTTGATCTGCATGCACATATTTTTGGAACCATTTATTTAATAACATCTTCTGGAAGAGACCAATGTCCTGTAAAATTATTTTTTTTAATATTTTCATGGCCAGGTACCAGTGGCTCATCCCTTTAGTCCTTGCTACTGTGGAGGCTGAGATCTGAGGATCGAGGATCTAAGCCAGCCTGGGTAGGAATGCCCATGAGACTCTTATCTCCAATTAACCACCAGAAAACTGGAAGTGGTGCTGTGTCTCAAGTAGTGGAGCACTAGCCTTGAGCTAAAGAGCTCAGGGACAACGTCCAGGTCCAGAGTTCAAGCCCCAATAACAACACAAAATCCATAATAGACAAAGGGATGATCAAAGAAAATTATAAAATACAAAGTTGACTAAAATTAGACTGGTTAATTTGTCAAATGACCTCTCAGATCTTTATTTTTCTTAACATATTATTGATTCACTACTGATTCTCAAACAGAAGTAAAAAAGAATAATTAATTTCCTATTCAACTATGGAGACGTTTTCATGAACACAGCCAAAATCTTATATAGATGTAAAATTAAAATAAAGACAATCCTACTTTAACATTTAATAATACACTGTCTCCTTAAGATGTAGTATATTTGAATCTAGGTAAATAATGTTTTTTGGTTTAGACAGAGGGCTGCAAAGTTTGCATAAATGAGCAGACAAGAAATATTTTCTGTGAAGTATATTCTTTATCATGACTACTCAACTCAGTCATTGTATGATGGAATTAGGGAAAGATAGGTATGGTTATTTTCAAATAAATCATATTTTCAAAAATGTCTAATGGTCCATAATTGGCTAATCACATTTATGTCAAGAAAATAAATCCTGGCAAAATCATATGTTTTAAATATTTTTTTTATTTTACTATGCATAACAAATATGCATATTTATAATTGCTGTGGGAAACTACATTATTATGTTGATAACTAAAAATTATCCTTGTGTTACTTGAGATGTCAGACATTCAAATCTGGCAGTATTTTTATTAGACAAGGCTGTTTGTTTGTAACTTTATATCTTTTCATATCTGTAAGTAGTTGTCAAAGAGGTTATACTTCAACATGTTAGTTAATGCTTAAAATGTATCTTGAGGTTCACGAATGTGGCTTAGTGGTAGAATGTTTGCCTAGCATGCATGAAGCCTGGGTTTGATTCCTCAGTACCACATAAACAGAAAAAGCCAGAAGCACACTGTGGCTCAAGTGGTAGCTATCCTTGAGCAAAAGAAGCTCAGGGCCAGTGCCCGGGCTCCAAGTTCCAGCCCTAAGACTGGAAAACAAAACAAAACATCAAAAAAAAACAAAAAACATGTGTCTTGATCAATGTCATTCCTATCACTCACCCAGATTTATCTGAATCCTGCTCATCCTCTCTAGTTACACCTTGAATATTATGATTTCATTTGCCTACTAATCTCAATAAAACAAAGAATTTTAATCAAGATTTGATCATTTTTATTAGCATTGCTCATTTATATTTTATTGGCTATTTGGTCCTTTCTGAATAAATCTAAGAACATATGGCAAAGGTCTCCAAAAAAAAAAAAAGATACATCTTAAAGTGGATGAACACAGGCTTTAAAATTTTCCATTATTTCCCCATAACATCACATTTTTTTAACTTAGAGAGATTATTATCTAGCAATGTTTATCTTATAAACATGGACTTTTTCTTTTGCCTCAGACCTCCAGCATGAATTTACCCTTCAAACTCTTCAATTTTTTAGGATGTATAAAAGAGTGGCATACTGTTTTATGAACCATTTGAAAAGATTTCTTCATGTTCGCCTTCATTTATTTATCTATTTTTAGCTAGTACTCTTTTCCTTGAACCATTTTCAGCATTTACCCAAACAGCATGCTTTTATCCTGGAAGGTGGGGAGAGAGAACAGCGCTTCACTTCTCTAAGGCACTTGCCTCCCGTGGTACTGATATCCTAAATTAAGAGCTTCCTCTGAAACTGTTTAAGATTTTGTATGGAAGATAGGACAAGACACAGCAGTTAGTCCAAGAGAAGGGCAAGTGAGCAGTGTGGTGGTAAGTGGGTTAATGAGAAAACTAGGGCATGGAGGCCCATCCTTCAAAAGACAGCAATCTCATCACACTGACAGGTGACATCGAATTCTAGCTGTCAGGATACTGCTGCACTACCTGTGGCAGCTTCTCAGCGTCCAAGCCTGCAGTCATTTCTTGCTCCAGAAATGAGACAGGGGCCAAACAGAAATGTATCCTCTGCTATTGTTTGAATCCTATGCATGCTTAATCTTACAAATTGATTTCCTTCTAAGCCAAAAACAAGAAACAACTAAGTATTAGCTATCTGTGCCAGACTAGTTACATTTCTCGGAGTTCTTATTGAGTCATATACTGTCTGTTAATAACCAGTAACCAAATGTTCTAGAAAATTAGAATATAAAATTGGAAAGAGTCTTAAATATTGCATTATTAGAAATGGGCAAATTACATTAGACTTGAAAATTGTTATACCTCAAATAAATAAAGAATCTTGAGACACAAAACAAATATAAAGAATCACATAATTGAGAGATGTTTAAAAGCAGAAAGTTTTAGAAAAATAATTAATGTCTGTTTGTTACTAAATTTATTTGGGTGTAAAAACAGACCCAATATTTGTTTGCTTTTCTTATTAGTCTGATTTATTGAATAGAAATAAAAGAATCACTCTGTGTAGAATATAATTTTGAACAATAATGTTTTAAGTCCTAAGATATGAAAAGAACATCATATCTAAAATTTCTTTAATAATATATTCAATTTTTACCCTTCTAAGTATAAGTTTGTAATAATAGATATTGAATTGCATTTTATCTGACCTAAATTATAAGATGTTAGATGAGTAGTTATGATACAATGAAATATAATTTTAGGTTGTTAAATATAAAATGCTTTTATATATTTTAATGTTACAATTGGAGTATATTTTCCTAAGTACATAGAAAAGGGGAATTTTTACTAAGTCTCCAGCATCTGTATGAATAAGGACAAAAGATGTTGGCTATTTTTAAGTGCTTAAAATATTATCAGATTTCATCACAAGAAATTCTGGCACAGAATTCCTGAACTCTGTAAAATGTTGCATGTTCTGCAGTTAGCCGAGGTCTATATAACTACAGTATGTCTTCACAAATTTCTTACAATATGTAAATTTTTATGAAAAATCCATTTTACATTGTTGCATGCATTGATTTTTCATATATAGGAAGAAGAAATTGGTTTCTAATACATAGCATAGCATTGTCTCAGCGCAAAAGCATTTTAAATGACGTCTATCCCCTTTAACCAGATATGAAAGAAAACTGGAGATAACATACACAGGAGTTCTAGCAAGAATTTTGACATTATTTTTCTTGTGATATCATTACAGACAAAATGGGAGGAAGGACACCAAAATGATAAAACAATAAGACAAATTCATATTTTATTGAACCCTGGGGTTGAAAAATGTCAAGCTGGAGAAAACCCTCCACTGTTATATTTCCTCCAGGGTTTTGTAGGGCCTGAGCACTGTCCTGGAGCTTCTTTTTCTTTTTGCTGAAGGCTAGCACTCTACTTCTTGAGCCACAGTGCCATTACAGGCCTTTTCTGTTTCTGTGGTACTGAGGAATCAATCGTGCATGCTAGACCAGCACTCTACCACTAAGCCATACTTCCAGCCCTCCTCCAGTTTTAAGAGGGAGAAAAATGCTTATCAGAAACACAAGTGTATCCTGTTTCAATAAATGCAAAAGCCATTTTGTGTATCAAATCAGAGGATGGAGATGTAAGGCAACATGGATGAAGAAGCTAGGTTAAAAAATTCTACTGGGTAAGCAAACATGACTGTATATCAACTCCACTATCTTGGGACAATATTCTACAATATTAAATCTTATGATTCTGTGGTTATTAATCAATAAGTAAGATGATAAATATGAATCTCCTATATCATAGCTTTGATGATAAAACCTACCTAGTCAAATTGATAAGAAAGATACACAAAGACAGGGAACTTAAAACAAATTTTGGAGAATTGTCACCAGATGCTACAGGAAAAAAAAACGCATAAACACAAAGCCCAGTCTAACAAGTAGATTAGAAGTCAGAGCATGGAAAATATGAATGAGAATGTAAATGTGAAATGTCTGCAACAGACACTGTTGAAAGTCTTTTCCATGTAAAATATTCATTTCTTTATTCTTCAGAATATGCCTGTGACAAAATGCAAAAAGTGGATTGTTTTAGATACAGAAAAAGTGAGTAATAGATGGAAATGGATCAAATTCACATACTATAAATTGAAAGAGTCAAAAATGTCAACCTAGGTCACCTGCCCACAGAATCCACACTCTGACTCACAGATCTGTGACATTTACTTTGGCATCAAACATAACCACTGCTCTCTCATGTTTCTGTGGTCTGGTAGTAGAAACCAGCTGAAACCTGTGAAACAAGGAGTCAATAAAAGTCATGGAGAGCTTGCTAATGACTAAGGGTCAAATAATGTAAATGTATGTGAAAAATAAAAGAAGGATGTGAAATTAATTATGTGAAAGTTACTTACATTAGATATGAAATCCAAAATTTCATTTACATGCTGACATGATATGTCTACCCATGATGAAGTAACTCATACATGGCAGCCCCTCTTCTGTGTAAGAGCAGTTTGAAAATTGAACAGTGATTGTTTATAGACAGTATTTTGAGCCCCAAGAAGGACACAAAATTGTGAGACCTATGACTGACCAAGTTTTTAGCCTAGAAACAGTTTCAAGAAGATGAAACAACATGGTAACTATACTGAGATGAAAAGACCAAATTTTGATTTGAGGAAGCCAGACTTGTAGTATTTGAGTAGAGACAGCAGGAACCTGTTCCAGAAAGTTGCATAAGATTGCCCCAAAGTCTCAAGTTGCAAAAAAACTGTACTTACAGTGACTGAGATCCAACAATGACAGGTAAAATAACCCTATCATGACATACAAATTATAAAACTACTTTCATTTGCAATTACCCAAAATATATGCCAATACAAAGCCTACTATGTTTCAAAGAAATACAACAAAAATCTCTAGGTATCGTTAGATAACTTTCATAAGGTTTAGTGTCTAAGTTCTAGAATGCTCAAAATGAAGATTGAATATAAGTGTTTAAATGATGAAGGCAGGGAGAAACAACCTGATTGAAAAACAGATTGCCATAATTTTTTATCAAATTATACATTGACCTGCTATCTGACCCAATGGGGTTACAATTTCAAGTATTGCTAGTGGAAATGAACATTTGAGTGTACACAAAAGGGTTACTCAAGAAATTCATCTTTACTTAATTCCTAATAGGCCCCATTTGGAAATATTCACTATATCGGTAAATAAACAGCAGTACAGCTTAAGGAAGTACAGTACATATATGAAGCAAAATATACTCAGACACAATCAGTGAAAATTTAATAATATGATCTTTTAAAAAAGCTTGCTAAGCAAATTACGTCATATGTCAAAGAAGACATTACTATATCATTCATTTCCATAAAGTGATAGTGAAAGTATAGACCACAGATCCATAGACACAAAGGTGGATTGAATGATAGTACTTTTAAATAACTTTTCAAAACAAATACCCATACCATGTTTGTGTTAGTGATTACACAATTGTTTCCATATGATAAACTCAAGTTTTACATTTAAAATAGCTTTTTTAATATATATATACTATATAATTTTCTTAGTTATACATAATATATATTATTTGTCTTTTAGTACCCATTGAGTTTAATTATAGATTCCAGTTACTATAAATGAGGAAAAGTATCCAGCCTATGTTTCTTTGGGTCTGGCTTACTTTGCTTATTATAATTTT
The DNA here is from genome assembly GCF_023159225.1 of Perognathus longimembris pacificus. Lineage (NCBI taxonomy): Eukaryota > Metazoa > Chordata > Mammalia > Rodentia > Heteromyidae > Perognathus > Perognathus longimembris. Next base: position 70,517,582 of record NC_063165.1, read on the forward strand.
TTCCAAGTCCTTGCATTTTCTTATGAATAGGGAAAGCGTCATACTTTCTGATGGAAGCATAAAATACCATATTTTCTTGAGTCATTCATCCACTGAGGGGCATTTGTATTAATTCCATGTCTTGACTATGGTAAATAATGCTGCAATGAACATGGTTGTGCTGATGGATTTTGGGTAGCCTGGTTTGTGGTCAACTGAATAGATGCTCAAAAGTGGGATTGCTGGGTCATAAAGGAGTTCTATGTTTAGTCTTTTGAGTAATCTCCATACTGCTTTCCAGAGTGGTTGAACATTCCCACCAACAGTGTAGTAGCATTCCCTTTTGGCCATATCCCTGCCACCATCTGTTATTGTTAGTTTTCTTGATAATGGCCATTCTACCTCAGGTGAGGTAGAATCCCAATGTTGTTTTGATTTGCATTTATTTTATGGCTATATATGTTGAACATCTCTATATGGGTCTATTGTCCTTTCTTATTTATTTATTTATTTTTTTTTTGGCCATTCCTGGGGCTTGGACTCAGGGCCTGAGCACTGTCCCTGGCTTCTTCTTGCTCAAGGCTAGCACTCTGCCACTTGAGTCACAGTGCCACTTCTGGCCATTTTCTGTATATGTGGTGCTGGGGAATCGAACCCAGGGCCTCATGTATACGAGGCAAGCACTCTTGCCACTAGGCCATATCCCCAGCCCCCTTTCTTATTTCTAAAGACAAATAATTGCACCTGGACATGCTTAATTAAACGGCAGTCAGTCTAAATATTTACACAGTAAGAACAAAGGAGGATATTCTTTGGAGAGGATTATAAGGGTTCACTAGCTATGTGTATATGACCATATAAAATAATACATATTTAAATGTACTCCAAGAAATGGAAGAAAGAGATTTTTATTATACTGTTATGGTTCCTCTCTCTCTCTCTCTCTCTCTCTCTCTCTCTCTCTCTCTGTCTCTCTCTCTTTTTCTTCTTTGTTATATTACCTTCTGTCACTGTTTTTGTTTTTTTGGTGTTCCTGTACCTTCTGTCTTGTATATGAGGTTATCTATTTGGGGAGGGAAAAGGGAAGTCCAGAAATAGTGGGACAAATCATGAACCAATTCATCCGTGAATTGCACTAGAAAACTATGTTGGAAATGAACTAAATAATTTCAAGTGAAATGAAGTCAGGAGGGAACTAACTGGGAGAGAATGAGAGAGAGGGTGGCACTGTTCCAAAGGAAATGTACTCATTACCTAAGTAAAGTAACTTTAACTCCTCTGTACATCTCTTTTACAATAAAAGTTGTATATAGCTGGCCTCCGGTGGCTTACCTCTGTAATCCTAGCTATTTAGGAAGCTGAGATCTAAGGATTGAGGTTCAAAGCTAGCCCGAGCAGGAAAGGCCATGAGACTCTCATCTCCAGTTAATCACCAGAAAACTGGAAGTGGCGCTGTTGTTCAAGTAGTAGAGCTCGAGCCTTGAGCTGAAGAGCTCAGGGACAATGCCCAGTGCTCAGAGTTCAAACCTCATGACAGACCAAAAAAGTGTGTGTGCATGTATACATATATAAAATTTGAAAAATTATTTCTCAAAAGTTGATTACATTAACTATAAAGCAATGGGTTCATAACTTTGGTGTATTCTTTGTAAAATATTTTTGACATAGCTGGTTATATGTTTAATTAGAGCCACAAAATTATCAAAAATATTTCTCAATCAGATATGACATAAAGAGAAGAATAATAACTTTTGGACAACGGGTAAAATTACCACTCTCAAGCAACAACTGATATGCTGCTACCTCTACTTCCATTTCTGCATCACACACACACACACACATAATTTTTGTTTTTTGCCAGTCCCGGGGCTTGGACTCAGGGCCTGAGCACCATCCTTGGCTTCTTTTTGCTCAAGGCTAGCAGTCTACCTCTTGAGGTACAGCGCCACTTCCAGCTTTTTCTGTTTATGTGGTGCTGAGGAATTGAACCCAGGGCTTCAAGCATGCTAGGCAAGCACTCTATCACTAGGCAACATTCCTAGCCTGCATGCCATATTTTAAGACATTTACCCTAGGGACGTTCATGATGCTTATACTGAAAGATCACAAAACAATGCTCTGGTTAACTGTAAATACTTTCAGTTCAAGAAAGAGAAAGCCCAGACTACACACTGTCCAAACATACTTAGACATAGTGATAGAGATTGTTTTGTGCTATACAGCTTTCACTCATCTTCACTAAAAAACAATTTTAATACCATAATATAAGATTTTGTTCATTAAACTTTATTTAAATTAAGCCGATGACACTTGAGCAGAAATTGTTTAGCAGAGCTGAGCTAGGTATTAGTGCCTCAGGCCTGCAGTGCTAACTTCTCAGGAGTATGTAATGTGGAGGACTGAGATATAAAGGCATTCTGGGCCTTTTATCAAGAACAACCTGGAATTGAGATAGGTCTCAAGTGTCACAGAAATAACCCTGAGTGGAGGAGGAGGAAGAGGAGGAGGCACATGTTGCTATTTTATGTTATCAGGGTTGTGGCCAAAGGAAGCAGAACTAGGTCACACTGGTGTAGTAACATATCATACAAAAATGAGTACCACCTAAGGTAGAAGGAACATTTTTGCGGATGTATTTTTTTCTCTAAAGGTGACAGAGAGCTTTCAGGCATTACTGATTTCTAAAAGATGAATGATAACCATTTTAATGATGTACAAGATCATTTTTACAAGCATGTATTTAGCAAAATGAGCAGTGTGTAAACATTATTTATAATTCTATACGGAGCATTTTAGGAGGTGTTACAAATGGAGGGCAATTGTTAAGAGTCAGCTAAATATGGAAAGAAATAAGAAACAAATTGCAAATGATGGCTATTATTTGAAATTGTGTTAATCTTATTTAAGTCAAATTTTTCTAGATACCTTTCATTCTATTGCTGAAGATATGGCCTAACAATTCTCCTGGTTAATTGACAGTCTTATCAGACACTTCAGTGACTGGATGTGGCAATATTATGACATTCAGGGCTAGAGAGAAAAACTTCTCTACTTGCTTTAGGTTGAAAGCAGAGCAATTCTCAGAAGCTGACAGCCCTGCTTCTTTAAGCCATGAAAGCTGCCTGAACTTGTCAGCTTGCTTTCATGGTACTTTTATTGAAATAATGCAAGAACAAAAGTTATTTCAGTGCTGACACATTAACATTGGATTTCTTTTGTAATATGGTATAAATGTTACAGGACCATAGAAGTTGGGATTGACAGTGTTTAAATATCATTAAATCAAACCAAAAAAGAACCAAAAAACTGGGAAATCCAAAGGACCTATTAAGTTTACAATGCATCATTAGGAAAGGAGCAGACTCAAAAATCTCATGAAACTCTTAGGCCTTATTTAAGGTCTAATTCTTTTTTTATTTAGGCCTTATTTTAGTTCTTTATTTTCCTGTTGTTCATTCTTTAAGTGTGTTGGTATTGATCATGAACTTAAGGCCTCTTATTTTCACTTGAATTTTTCAATCAAGGCTGGCACTTGAGCCACAACTCTACTTCTGTTTAGTAGGAGGAGGAGTAGTGGTTAATTGGAGATAAGTATATAAAGGAGATTTTGCTCAGAGACTGGCTTGAGACCAAGATCCTCAGATCTCACCCTTCTGAATAACTAGGATTACAGAAGTAGCCCAGCAGCACTTACCTATTTCAACTCTCTTTTAATTGTTTTTGTAAGACCCTCTTGGTTACTGTCAGTAATTGTAAAATCATTTTATCTGATAATAAAATTCAAAGCAGGGCCAGTTAATTATGATGATAATAATTCCAGGTTTCTATAAGGCTTTATGGCTCAAAAGGATATTTTATAAGACTAGTCTTCAGTACTTCATTTTCTTATGTTAGGACTTTAAAAAGATAAAAACTAAAACCTCACTTTTATTAAAGTTTAGTGTTTAATATCATAGGTCAGAATAATGGACAGCTTTCCCACTATCATTTACGTTTCACACAGTTACAAAATAAATGATTTATCAGCAAAATGAATAAAAGCAGATGAAACTTTTTTTTCCCATTTTGTTCAGGGGCTAAATGAACTATTACTGGATATTGGAATAATCATTATTTTATTCTTGTTAGACTAGCCCACTCTTTGCAAGGGGAACATGTCTGGACAAGCAGCTCTCAGGTGACAGTGACAATATTCAACTCAATCTTATCCCAGAGCCCTTCAATTTCACACATATGGTGGTGGGATTAACCCAATTATTTTCTGGAGCAGAAGGGAAACTTTTACATTTGCAGTTGGATAGAATGCTTCAGAAACTAGAAAGTAGGATTTTGATATCACAACAGGTTCTGATAAAGGCAGAAAAATCAGTTAGTGTTTATTAAATTTTAGCACTCATTCAGACGCAGAGTTCAGAAGGAAGTATCTATGAGTCCCTCATAATCCATTCAGTTCTTTGCTTTGATTCTCTGGAATGTGTGAAATATGAGACTTTCATTTAACATACATATCAGGTAAAATATTTCAGCAGAACCACTATTTCCAAGACCTTGGTTCTAGCACAGAATATACCCTTAGTTGTATTTATATTGACATATATAACACATAAATGTGAATTATGAATATTTATGCATGCAAATATAGACATACATATGTATGTATGCCCTATTATAATACATATAACAAGATATGTGTACATACCTATATAAACAATATATACATATATATATTTTTCTACCTCCTACAAGTATATACCGTGAGTACACATGGTACACACACACACACACACACACACACACACACACACGTATTTTCCATTATAAGTACACGTGTATGTTAGGTCTGATTGTTCTCTATGTGAAACCACATATAGACCCCTTCCCCTTTGTTCTTTCTCCATTCAAGACTGCACTTGGCCTTCCCAAGTAGTCTGCACCCAGCACCTGTATGTAACCCAGGTAACTGGCTGCTGAGCACCTGGGGACTGTGGGAGGTACCCCAGCTCTGAAGTGATTTCCTCATATGATCTGATCACAACTCCTTCCCATAGGTCACTGTATAATTTCTTCACCATTTGTTCATACTGCTACATACTACCCCCTACTCTACTGTGCAGTTGGCAACTTGACTATCCTAAATAAATTTTTTTCTGCCTGAACCACACCGCAGTCTCCTTTTGGTAACCCTAACATCTGGTGCTGAAAACCAGGAGTGGATAATATCAGGAGTTGCTGGATCTATGCTGCTTCTCTTTCTGAGGGTCAATCTACCTCTTGGCCACCACTCCTCAGACCCAAACTGCTGAAGGAACCCTTCATCCCACCTCCCATCTCTACTATTGATGATCATGCATCCAACCATGCCATGTCCTGTCTATGTCTGGTGAGAAACTCAAGTCTACGGTCCCTATTTGTCTCTCTTTTAATGTGGCACCAGATCAAAGAGATCCCCTATGCATTTGGGCCAGTCTCTTTGTCTTTCAGGGGCTTCTGAAGTGAGAATTTGACTCGCACTGTAAGAGACTTGTGGTGGACTGGACCACCTTCCATCTCCTTCCTCTTTGTTCTCACCAAACTCCCTCCTCATGTTTCTTATTCCAATGGTGTCCCATCGATCTCTCCCCAGCTGGGAGATAGATTGGGATGTCTCATTAGAGACTCTTTAGATACTTTCTACCCAAGGACTAATAAAGTCAAAACACCTTACTCTCAGAGGTCTGGAAAATTTCTGCCAACACCATGGCAAATGGTCAAAGGATACATTCAGGCTTGCTTTGTTCTCCTTGCTCATTCTTCTCTCTCTCTCTATCTCTCTAAGCAAATACCTTCTGTTGACCTTCACCCCATATGCCTGCCAGGGATGAAACACAATGGGGTGGCCATAGCCTCCCAGCCATCTCCTCTGGAAATGTAACTCTTTTTTTTTTTAATTTCTATTTTCAAACTGATATACAGAGCTGTTACAGTTTCATACATTAGGCATTGGATACATTTCTTGTACTGTTTGTTACCTCCTCCCTCATTCCCCAGTTCCCCCTCTCTTTCCCTTCCCCCCATGAGTTGTTCAGTAGATTTACACTAAACCGTTTTGCAAGTATTGCTTTTGTAATCGTTTGTCTTTTTTACCTTGTGTCTCTCGATTTTGGTATTCCCTTTCAGTCTTGAAAATGCAACTCTTTAACTTGCAAATGTAGTAGAATCAGTTCTCCTCCTCTCTCTCTCTCTCTCTCTCTCTCTCTGTCTCTCTCTGTCTCTCTCTCTGTCTCTCTCTCTCTCTCTCTCTCTTTCTCTTTTTCATTTGTTCCCACCACAAAGTTCCAAAATGGTAGAAGTTAGACGCTTCTACCATTTACCATTTACCATTTACCATTTACCAGAGTAAACTTGTCCTTTTTGGTGTTTGGGACTCAGACAACAAACCATTCCTTTTCTCTTTGCTGAGCTTACTCAATTCGGAATCTGGTTCTTAATTTCTCCTATTCAGGCAAAACTACTCTAGGAGGCTGCAAAAAGCCCTCTGAAGTAATTCCTCCCTCTTATGTTTTCCCTACCCAATAGCACTATCCAATTACTCAAACATTAACACTTGAATCCCTTCTTTCTGTACCTTCGTTGTGCCACTTCCTGTCCTTAAAAATGTCTACAGGAATTTAGGAGAACTCTGGCCTACTCCCCTTGAAAATCAGGTTTGAGCACTTCCCTCAATTCTTTTTGCAGGCCCTGGGGCTAATAGCCACCTAGGAAGTGAAAAAGGCCTTGTGGGGGTTTTCATGTGACCACTCTTCCACCAAGCTAATCCTCCTAAACCCACCCAGATTTTTGGAGGTCAGTTTGTATGCTAATGTGTGTTTCTACCAAAATCATTTTACCTGTTCTGGTTAATTAATGTTTGTTTAAGAATGGGGATTCTCTTAATTTCTGGCAAAAGTTTTGCATGTTGAGTTTCATCCTGTATTTTGTTTGGTGTTGCCTGTTTTTCTAGCATTGACCACATGGTTCTGTAATGCTATGGATAAAAGTATCTCTTGCCACTGAAATCCCAGAAAACTTATGGCCAACTTTCATTTACAAAAACTGGAGTTCTATGCCTCTATCAGAAAGAATGATATTGCTCCATTCGAAAGGAAATGGAAGGACATGGAAAGAAATCATACTAAGTGAAGTGAGCCACACCCAAAGAAACACAAACTCTATGGTTTCCCTCATAGGGAATAATTAGTACATCTCTAGGATAGTTACAGCAGAATATCACAGTAGTTCCTTAGCTATGCCCATATGAACACATAAAATATTGCTAAGCAAAATGAACTCCAAGTTATGGAAACAAGTGGTATATCATTATTGTAGTTATTTTCAACATTCCATGTGAAACTGTACCTTTTCTTTCCTCTCATAGTCCCTTCCTGTGGTTTTACTCCTGCTGTTACTATAACTGATCTTAGTACCCTGGATACTGTATGTATGTGTATTGGCTCTAGGTAAGGGAAAGGAAACCAAAATTAAGAGACAAAGGATAAAAAGACAAACGATTGCAATAGCAACACTTACAAAACCAATTGGTGTAAACCAACTGTACATCTCATGGGGGACTGGGGAGGGGGAGATGGGGCAAAATGAGGGAGGAGGTAACAAGTTGGATAAGAAATGTAATTGCCTTACATATGAAACTATAACCCCTCTGTACTTCACTTTGACGATAAAGAAGATGAAGAAAAAGAACAGTATCATAAAAGTCTGTAATCTTGTTCTTTCTATACAAAAAAAAAGAAACCCAAACACCTAAGACCACCTTAAAACTTTAGTGCACAAGTGTATTGTGAATATATTCAAAACAACCTCAATTTAATGCATATAAATCTACCATCAAAGGAGGAGGTAACAAGTCTGACAAGAAATGTACTCACTGCCTTATGTATGTAACTGTAACCCCTCTCTACCTCACCTTGACAATAAAAAAAAAATTAGTACCATCATGGTGAGACAACAAATGTATTTTCTACCAAACTAAATTGCTTCTGCCTTGAATTTTGATGTTTTTTGGTACTAATATTTCCTGATTTTTTTTTCTTTTTGACTTCAATTGTAACTATTATCTGTGCTGCTTGTGACAAAAATTAGGAAATAATCCTATTGGTAATCACTTATACCTAGAATGTGAACCTGACTCATTGCCAAGGAAAAGGACAGTTTGGGTTGGCATTAAAACTTAGCAAACTTCTCTTCCTGGACAGCCTGGCTCTGGATAGAGTAACAGTAAATTGTCTTGAGGAGAGTTCTCATGCAGTTTTAAGGTAACCAAGACTTAACTGGCTCCACCCACCAAAAGGAAAAAAAAGGGAAATTTTAAACTCAAACTGCAAAGAAACTTATCAGACTTGAGTGTGAACAAATGTGTCTAAGAATTATGATTAAGAAATGTAAAGAAAAAGAGAGAAATTAGTAAAGAAAGTCTTTGGAAAGGAATTGGGCCATTTTTGGGAGATAGGAACGAATTTGGAAAGTAAAAATTGTCTTAAATGTTTGTTTTTAAAGTGGAGAAATGAAGAAATTAAGACTACTGAATGTTTCAGTAAGTATCAGATTGCATGAGTATGTCTTGAATTTAAAAAAACCAAAGTGCATTTAAGTGTTTTATGTTGTGGTCCTTCCTATGAATACCTTTTAATTCAAATACTATTTTGGCTGTCTAATATATCTGTTTCCCAAGTATGTAAGCCTCCTTGGATCCATACCTGACAATGGTTTAGATCTTAATTACAATTCTAAATTGCTATATTGAATTAAAAATTAACTAAATTGTTTAATCAGTTGTTCAAATCCTCATCATGACCATGATTGAGTTTCATAGTTACAGATTTGATCCTTTGCATCATTTACAGTCAGACCCACAGAGGAATAAATGACTCTTACCAGTATTTATTGGTCAAACTTAACTTTTATTCTTAATTAGTTCCAGGTAAGCCCTGCATAAAACCTATTTCTATTGATCTCCACTAAGGAGATCTTCTATTGGAAATAAAAGGGGACTACTGGCAAAAACTCTCATTTAATCTGTTAGTCACGCCCCTCCAGTGTGGTATGCAGTCAACTTTGACATGTTATCCCAGCAAGGTACAAAATACCAAATGGTACATAATCGTAGCAAGAGGAAGAGACCTCCCAGACCCACCAAGACAGAGCTAGTCTGGTGATGAGGGTCCACCCTGAGGCAGTTGAGAATAACTGCTCAGATAAGAGGGCATGGTGTCAGATCCTAAATGGAATCACTTTATACTTACCCTTTCAAAACTAACAAGCGCCAGGCGGTCAAAAGAAAATAGTTTATAAGCATGCCCCTTGCCCATACCTGTCTATCTTTTTAACTGGGCAGGAACTTATATCTATTGCCTGCTGTTTCAATTTATAGCGAGTCACCCACTGTAGTGGGTCCACACAACTATAGTACAAGAAGTGACCAAGGAAACCACTGGTCCCTTAACCACTCAAATCTAGCTCCACCTTTTGACTGGTTATTCTTAACCAATCCACCATGCTCTCCTGTACCCAGCTGCCAGATATTAATCAATCAGAGATCATTAGGGACATGAGCCATCAACTCCAGGACTGCCTGGAAGGCAAGAGATAGGAAGTAACCAAGTCATCCAGTTTTGTTTTGTTTTTTTTTTTTTTCATTTCTGCCTTTAGTAGATGGTTGCCCTTCCATCTACCATTTGTGAGCCCTCTAATAATGTTTTTTTTTTAAATTCTTTGCTTATGATCGGGCCCATGTTTCCTAAAACTTCTTCAAAACTTTATTCAACAACACATATGCACATTCATCACCAAAGATCTGCTTTTGCTGCCTTCTGTTGGATGAGACAGCATCTCTGTCCTCTCCCCTAATGTGACACCCCTTGTCAGCAGGTAGTAGCCAGGGAGTTAGCATCCCTTTATAACTATCAAAAGACTGGAACATTAAGTCCACCAGAGAAAAACAGCCCCTTCCCTTTGTTTTCTCTCCACATGAAACCACATGTAGACCCCTTTCCCCTTTGTTCTCTTTTTGTGCAAGTCTGCACCTGGCCCTCCTTGGAGGTCCTTGCCCATCACTTGTAACCCAGGTAACTGTCTTCTCTGTACCTGGAGGCAGTGGGCCGTCCCCCAGTCTCTGAGGTCACTTCCTGAACCATGTTTTGGTCTCCTTTTGGTAACATTTACAATATGTACTATTTTCCCCTCTATTTGAATGTCTAATACACACATATGAGTATATACCCATACATATGAGTATATGTGTGTATTAGATATTCAAATTAGTAAATTTTAACGGTTTCTACCAGAGACAATTTCATCTTATCAAGTTAAATTTAATAAAATTATAAATTCCAATACATCGTTGTCCTTTATAATTCAAGTCTTTTAGGCCATGCCATCCAACTCCAAATATCCTATCTTATGTTCAGATATGGATACTATTTCAGACTTGGCATTGAAATATCTGTACTGAAGAACCTGAGAATAAACATATAACTTTGACATGACAGGAAAAAAGGAAGGTTAACAAAATGAACTTACATAAATTTATTAAAGTATACCCTTTGATTTAATCAAAATCATGATTGATTTAATCTTTGGGAAAACAGAATAAAATCTGAAGTCAAGAGATGTCTCTTGTGATGTTGCCACTTAACTAGAGTTGTACCCTCAAGCAATTTACTAGAGCTTTGTGAATACGGATTCGTTTTCTGTTCTGTAAAATAAGGACAATAATACCATCTTTCTGGGTTTTGCCAAAATTAAAGGAAATAATTAAACCTATAGAGATACCACACTGATTTTCAATTAGCATCTAAAACAAGTTACTCCTGTAACTTACTGTAATTAATCCCCAAATATAACATCCTCTATGGGATCTGAACTAAAATCCAGTGCAAATCCTACAAATGCCCATTGTGTAATTGTCAATCATATTTGCATTATTTTCCTTTATAGAATCAATTTATTTCAGATCACTGTAATATCCCTTCTATGTTCTTCCATATCCCACAATGCATTTCAGAGTCATGACTGATGCAGACCCTGTGTAAATTAGTTCTGTGATAGGATTTGTAATATTCCTCTAGCAGCCAGTGAGTAAAGATATTTCAGTGCCCTGACATGAACAATTTTTTTCACAGGAATTTATTTTCTCCATTTCACCAGATGGAGTCATACACTATATAATTTAAAATATTTGTCAAACGTTGCTGGTCTGATATTTCTGTCTTCTAAAATGTGTCTTCCTTTTTACCCAATGGCTAATGTATGATCTGGGCTTTGAATTCATCACCCTCTCATTTTATTTTCATAAATAATTAAATTATATTGCAACAAATATAAGTGTATGAATGGTGTCCAGTTTAGGACAGCTTGCTCATCTGCCACTTTAGACTTGACTCAAAGGAAGATTCTCTTTTCTTTCACAAATAGAGATTAGGATCCTGTGCACTTGGGATGTAGTGGGTAGCTGGGTGGTATAGTGGGTAGGTGGAAGTATATAGTTTAGCTAGGCTTTTGCATTCCTCAAATAATTTCCTTCACAGTAATCTACATTTTGTTAGACTCAGGGGATATTAAATGTTTAAGAAATCTAAAGAATTTGATAGTGAAGGTAGAAGTATCCTATAAATATTTAAGTAAAGAAGTTGAATGGTATACAACTGTATCCAGATGTATTAATTAAAATGAGAAAGATTCAAAGGAGAGCTCAAACAGTCCTTAGAAAGCGAAAGTCAAATTCAACACAATGAACACAGGCAATGAATATTTGAAAGGTCTGGAGTGGGGTCAATGGGAACAGGGTAGACAAATGAAGAGGCAGGGGGAGAACATAGTAAAAAAAAGAAGGTTTGTGAGAGATGGAGAATGTTGAAGAAGGTGACATTGATCAAGATGCACAGAATTCATAAACCATGTCATTGAATGGCAACTCCTCTGTAAAACTACTTAAAGACACAATTTTTTTAAGTAAGAGAGTAGATAACTCGTAAGTCCCAAATCTACAACTCAAGGGAATTACAACACATTGTATAAGATTTTTTTACCAATTTCTCAGAGGATGAATTCCCATGCATCTCTTTTACCATTTATACCTGCCATGCCTTTTTCTTCCTTTTTTTTTCTTCCTTATTTTTCTTTAATATTCTCACCAGTCATCTGAAAATGGAGCTGATCTTGTGGTTCTGACTTATGCATGGAATAATCACATATTTTCTAATCTTTTATGAGTTTAAAAATAGTTACTGTTGTTAAGTAGTTTTTAAAAGGAATTTCAAGTTCAGACATAAGGCTATGAGTACAATACATGTTGGTGAGAATCACTAATTCCATTCTTCTCCTGTTCCATTTCCCATCCTATCCCTACCCTCAAATTATGTACTTCAAATTTACAAAGTATGCATTGAATGTAATGACTGCATTTGCTCATTCTTACTTCCTCTAAAAGATAGATATTAAAATTAGATATTTTCTAGTTTTAACAAAAGAGCAATCATGTAAAACCTTCATATTTTTCTAAGAAAACAGGAGACATCAGAAGAAATGGAGCTCTTACATTTGTGTTTTGTGTGTGTGTGTGAGTGTGTGTATGTGCGTGCATGGGCATGTGCACACGTGCTCAAAGCACACTGCTTTCTCTTCTGTTTGCATTAGTCAATCTGATTTGTACAGTGAGTTCAAGGAATTCCTCTCAGAACTTATTTATCAGTCTTTTTTTTTTTTGGACCCGGTAATCTATTTTTGTTTAAGTTGGCTTTTTTAAGCCTTTTCTTTTTCTATGTAATGTATATATATATATATATATGTATATATATATGTATATGTATATGTATATGTATATGTATATGTATATGTATATAGATTATCAAACTGAATTACAGAGAGGTTACAGTTTCATAAATTAGGCATTGGATACATTTCTTGTACTGTTTGATACCTCATCCTTCATTCCCCCGTCTCCCCTCCCCCTTCCCCTTCCCCCACCCCCCATGAGTTGTTCAGTTCATTTACACCAAACAGTTTTGCAAGTATTGCTTTTGTAGTTGTTTGTCTTTTTTTACCTTGTGTCTCTCGATTTTGGAATCGCTTCCAATTTCCTAGTTCTAATACCAGTATACCCGGTTTCCAAAATACTCAGATAAGATACAGAGAAAGTGTAGGTACAACCACAGGAAGGTGATACAAGAACATCATCAATAATAGAGGCTACAGTTACATATGGCACATTCAAAGTAGTTACAACTGTGATATAACAATCATTTCCATAACATGGAATTCATTTCACTTAGCATTATCTTATGTGTTCGTAAGGGTATAGCTATTGGGCTCTTGTGATCCTCTGCTGTGACTTGCCTAAACCTGTGCTAATTATTCCCTATAAGGGAGACCATAGAGTCCATGTTTCTTTGGGTCTGGCTCACTTCACTTAGTATAACTTTTTCCAAGTCCTTCCATTTCCTTACAAATGGGGCAATGTCATTCTTTCTGATAGAGGCATAAAATTCCATTGTGTATATGTACCACATTTTCCTGATCCATTCTTCTACTGAGGGGCATCTGGGTTGGTTCCAGATTCTCGCTATGACAAATTGTGCTGCGATGAGCTCCTTGGCACAGGATGGAACTTTCTTAACAAAGACCCAGAAAGGCTACAAATCAAAGAAAGGTTAGACTAATGGGACTGCATCATACCACAGAGCTTCTGCAAGGCAAAGGACATAGCTCGCAATATAAACAGAAAGCCCACAGATTGGGAGAAGATCTTTACTGGCCATTCAACAGACAAAGGCCTCATATCTAAAATATATGCAGAACTAAAAAAATTACCTTCCTCCAAAACAAAACTGCAAAGAACTAATAGCCCCCTCATCAAGTGGGCTAGAGACTTAAAAAAAGACTTCTCTGATGAGGAAATGAGAATGGCCAAGAGACATATGAAAAAGTGCTCTACATCACTGGCCATAAAAGAAATGCAAATCAAAAAAACATTGAGATTCCATCTCACCCCAGTAAGAATGTCCTATATCAAGAGAACTAACAATAACAACTGTTGCAGGGGATGTGGCCAAAAGGGAACCCTACTTCATTGTTGGTGGGAATGTAAACTGGTTCAGCCACTCTGACAAGTGGTATGGAGATTCCTCAGAAGGCTAAACATAGAACTCCCCTATGACCCAGCAGCCCCACCTTTGGGTATCTATCCAAAAGACCACAAACATAATGACACTAAAGCCACCAGCATAACAGTAATTTTTGTCTTCAAATACAGGTAGCTAAAGAAGCCTCATTCATTCACGGCACAAGGAGGTAATGATAAGCATGCATTTGTGTTATTTCTTTTTTTTTTTAATCTATCTATTTAACTCTTTTTTTTTCAAATTTTTATTATCAAACTGATGTACAGAGAGGTTACAGTTTCATACGTTAGGCATTGGATACATTTCTTGTACTGTTTGTTACCTTGTCCTTCATACCTCTCTCTCTCCTCCCCCTTTCCCTTTCCCTCCCTGAGGTGTTCAGTTCACTTACACCAAACAGTTTTGCAAGTATTGCTTTTGTAGTTGTTTGCCTTTTTTTACCCTGTGTCTCTCAATTTTGGTATTCCCTTTCAATTTCCTACTTCTAATACCAATATACATGGTTTCCAATATACTCAGATAAGATTACAGAGATAGTGTAGATATAACCACAAGAAGGTGATACAAGAACATCATCAATAATAGAAGCTATAGATACAGATGGGACATTGAAAGTAGTTATAACTGTGATATAACAATCGTTTCCATAATATGGAGTTCATTTCACTTAGCATAATCTTATGTGTTCATAAGGGTATAGCTATTGGGCTCTTGTGATGCTCTGGTATGACTTGCCTAAACCTGTACTAATTATTCCCAATAAGGGAGACCATAGGGTCCATGTTTCTTTGGGTCTGGCTCACTTCACTTAGTATAATTTTTTCCAAGTCCTTCCATTTCCTTACAAATGGGGCAATGTCATTCTTTCTGATAGAGGCGTAAAATTCCATTGTGTATATGTACCACATTTTCCTGATCCATTCGTCTACTGAGGGGCATTTCTTATAAGAAAGAAGCCAAAGCAAAGCAAGTTGTTAAACTAAGGAATGGACTTTTAATAGACAGTAATTTAATATGAATTACTTTTATATAACATTTAATTTTGTGAATATGCTGTGAGGGGATTGTCGAGATAGAATTATAGAAATATTTTAGCATCAGAATAAGAGTTGTTTTATGGTGGTTTGTGTGACAGGGCCTGGGAATTGTCCCTAGGCCGCTTAATGCTCAAGGCTAACACTCTACAACTTGACTCACAGCACCATTTCTGGCATTTTCTGAGTAGTTTACTGGTGATAAAAGTCTTGTGGACTTTTTTGCAAGAGCTGGCTTCAGATTGCAATCCTCAGATCCCAGAGTAGCTAGGATTCCAGGCATGACCCACCACTTCCTGGAGGCTCTTTAGTTTACTACTTCTTCTAGTATTTGAATGTTTTTAAGAGTACTGGCATATACTATATTAATTTCATAAGAGAATGAATTCTTTATTCTGGGACAATAATAATGATATAAAGGTATGTACATATGTGTGGTCAATTGTAAGAAAATAAAACAGGCCCTTGCAAATATGCATCATATACAAAACAAATATAAGCGATTTAATATACAAATAGAGCCATCATGTAAAAAGATCCTCATTTGCTCAAGGAGAAGTGACAACAGATAGACAAAATGCAGCAACTGTACTCAGTGGACACTATGTTCAAAAGGAACTATAAAACTTGGGGGTGGAAGGGGAAGGGAAACCTTGGAGAGAGTGAGAGAAGGGGTGACGTTATTCAAAAGTAAATGCACTCTTGGCCTGAATTATGTGACTGTAGCCCTGTTTTCAGCACTTTCAAATATTTTTTTTAAGTGACAAAGCAGGTCCTGCTGGACCAATAACTTGATCAAAGCAGCATTGAACCATACTGTAGTAATACTGTAAACCGGAAAGTATTAGACAATTCTGCAAGAGCTATTTTAACCTCACATTTTATACCTAGCCCAAGTACCAGCCATGAGTATTACAAAAATATTTAAAATATGTAATAGATCATTATTTTCACCTCCAAGTTAGTCTTTCTCAGACGTTATTAAAGAATATCTTCTTCTATAATGAAGGTAGAAACAATAAAGAGAACAGTACCAGATACAGGTAAAGAAGCAAGAAGAGGGTGACAAATAGAATTACTACATTTTTAAGTATATAAGTTAGGATATAATAAAGCCAAAGAGAACAGATGGACAACAAATTCTAAAAATGAAACTCTATTTCAGACAAGACGAGAAATGACTCATGCCTGCAATCCTCTCTACTCAAAAGAGCCTGAGATCTGGAGGACCACAGTTTCCAGCCAGTTCAAGTAGAAAGTTTTACAAAATTCCATCTCCAAAAATAAAATCTAAGCTGGAGATACGGCTCAAATGATAGATTATCAGTTTTAAACAAGCAAACTGAGCAAACATGAACCCCTGAGTTCAAACTGTGGGATAGTGAATAGATAGATAGATAGATAGATAGATAGATAGATAGATAGATGAATGGAAACTACATTCGTGGCTAAAATGGCTAGCAAGTGTGCAACCTTGAATTCAAACCATAGTATCACAAAGAAGATGAATATGTAATTAACTGAAGTAGAACATATCACATGTCTGATTTGGGACTGAAGGATTAATCCTTGCCTCATTTTCCCCAGGACAAGCAAGACACCAGGTGCACGTGAACAGATTGTCCACATGCCTGTCAACAGGCTGGTTATTCCAATCTGGGCTTGGCCAAGGACTCCACCTTTGGTCCCGAGAGGACAATCTCCCCTCACCCCAGGTAAAGCATTCCACTGTGGGCTTAGCCAAGGACACGACGCTGGGCCCCCAAAGAGACCATAGACCATTTTTTACTTTCTGCTTCTTTGTTAAGCTCTATATAAGCCCACCCTCAAATCTAGTCCCTTGAACAATCTCCAAACCGAGAGCAAGGTCTGTGCCCTTGCTGGCAATCAACAGTCCTCACATCTTGACCATTGAGTCCAGACTATTCCTTTTCCATTCTCCTCCATTTTCCTAACAGGGACCAAACACATAGTCATAAAATATACATAATAAATAGTATTTTGTGTAAAGCTTGAACAAAATATTGAATAGATGACATAAAGAGATACAGAGCAGATGATGGAATGTATTGACTGTTAATAATTTGCAATTATGTCCACTCGGTACATTAATTCTACATCTACAAATAATTGTATAAAATAATATTTGAGCCAGGCACTGGTGGCTCATGCCTACAAGCCTAACTATTCAAGAGGTTGAGATTTGTGGGTCTCCATTCAAAACCAACCTGGGGAGAAAAAAATGATAAAGTGAGGTCATAGGTTCAAGCCCCCAAACTAGTATAGAAATAAAGGAAAAAAAATCTGCAATCACAGCCTTATAGTAAAGCATAAAATCCAATAATTTAAGGGGGTTTCTTTAAGGTATGAGATCCAAATTTTAAAAGTTTGGGCTATATTCTTTCCCTACCTTTCTCTACCTCTTCTTTTCCTTCTTTTGTTCCTTCCTTCATTTCTTTTTTCTTTCCTTCCCTCTCTAGGAGTTTCAGTTCTAATTCACTTCTTTAAAAACTACATCCATTGGGCTGGGGATATAGCCTAGTGGCAAGAGTGCCTGCCTCGGATACACGAGGCCCTAGGTTCGATTCCCCAGCACCACATATACAGAAAAACGGCCAGAAGCGGCGCTGTGGCTCAAGTG
The DNA here is from genome assembly GCF_023159225.1 of Perognathus longimembris pacificus. NCBI lineage: Eukaryota > Metazoa > Chordata > Mammalia > Rodentia > Heteromyidae > Perognathus > Perognathus longimembris. Next base: position 70,535,386 of record NC_063165.1, read on the forward strand.
GCAGAGTGCTAGCCTTGAGCGGGAAGAAGCCAGGGACAGTGCTCAGGCCCTGAGTCCAAGGCCCAGGACTGGCCAAAAAAAAAAAAAAACTACATCCATTGAACCAAGAACAAAAATTAAATAAAAGATACAATACGATACATTTAACACTCTTTCTATATTTTGAATAATTCACTGTGTACTTTCCAAGGATGGTATTGCTTTCTCATTCCATTGTAATTATGTGTAGATGAACAGCGATGCTTTTATTGCTCCATATATCTAGCTGATTGTTTTCCACTGCTAAGATAGTAAACTAGAAGCACAAAGTATGTGTATATAAATATTTCATGACTTGTTCAAATTTATTTACTAATTTTATTATTTCACTATATTTATTAGGTAGGCATAACACTGAAGGAAGAAATTAAATTTTTGTTATTATCAGTATAATAATATGTATTTAGTAAGATAACATTTAACAGTAAAATTTAATAATATATTTCCTCAACTTCACTTAATACAATGAAGTAGTTGTATTATATCTATTTTGTTATTTTAAATAAAATAAGTATCTATGACAAATATTTCTAACATGTAGTTGGAAGAATCACTAATTCAATTTTGCAAAAAAGAATTCTAAATCAATTAGCTATCTAGGAAGATAATTTAGTAAGTTGTGAGTGTTTAGTAAATATTTTCAATGATGATTCCATATTGGGAATAACTAGATATTTAAAGGTACTGAATTTAACTAATAGTAAAGAGACTTTACTTTGGAGCATGTGGTAACTGCTAGTGTCTATTTGTTACACATACTGGGTTCTAGGGGAAGTGAATTAAATCATCATTCTCAATGTAAGAAATGAAATTTTTTTCAATGAACAGTTGTCCCAAAAGCATAATCTTATAACACTTTAATCTATTGTGCCATTCTTGGGAGGATTTGTCCTATGTTCACACCAGATCTTTCACTACCCTTAGAGTCAGAGAATGAAAATATGGCTGCCAGTCCCCTATCTCATGTTACTGGGAGCAATTGCTTGCTTGTATTGGGAACACATAGGAAATCAAGCCCCACGACCAACCAAAAAAAAAAAAAAAAAAAAAAAAAGAAAAGAAAAGAAAAGAAATCAAAGGATGAAGCAGGGGAAAACAGAGCTTACCTCCCACCTTTGGAATAAGTTAAATCATTGCTAAATTCCAGTTCCTATCAGAGAATGGCATTCTGTTATTTTCTATACTAAAAAGTAATATCTCATGCTTTCAACTTTAGACCTATTTAGAGACATGTTTAGGCCATATTCAGTTGTTGAATTAAAAATAAAATGGCTTCGTAGCCCATTGATTTCATCAGATTTCCCAAGGCATTAATTATTTCTGTAGGAATAAGAAATGAAAAAATACAAAATACTGTCAAAATTACATTAAAAATTATTCTGAGTCAATGTAGTAAAGTTGAAAGGTAAAGAAAATAATTGCTTGTCAAAATTGAAACAACCTACTCCTGTATGCTCATTGCTAGAAAAAAAAAAGCGATTCTGTAAAGCAGGAAATCTTTTTTTTTTCAATTTTTTATTATCAAACTGATGTACAGAGAGGTTACAGTTTCATATGTTAGGCATTGGATACATTTCTTGTACTATTACCTCGTCCCTCATTCCCCCTTTCCCTTTCCCCCCATGAGGTGTTCAGTTCACTTGCACCAGTTTTGCAAGTATTGCTTTTGGAGTTGTTTGTCTTTTTTTTACCCTGTGTCTCTTGATTTTGGTATTCACTTTCAATTTCCTACTTCTAATACCAGTATACACGGTTTCCAATATTCTCAGATAAGATTAGAGATAGTGTAGATACAACCACAGGAAGGTGATACAAGATCATCACCAACAGTAGAAGCTACAGATACAGATGGGACATTGAAAGTAGTTACAACTGTGATATAACACTCATTTCCATAACATGGAGTTCATTTCACTTAGCATTGTCTTATGTGATCATAGGGGTACTAGGCTCTTGTGATCCTCTGCTGTGACTTGCCTAAACCTGTGCTAATTATTCCCAATAAGGGAGACCATAGAGTCCATGTTTCTTTGGGTCTGGCTCACTTCACTTAGTATAATTTTTTCCAAGTCCTTCCATTTCCTTACAAATGGGGCAATGTCATTCTTTCTGATAGAGGCATAAAATGCCATTGTGTATATGTACCACATTTTCCTGATCCATTCGTCTACTGAGGGGCATCTGGGTTGGTTCCAGATTCTCGCTATGACAAATTGCGCTGCGATGAACATTGTTGTGCTGGTGGCTTTACTGTGATTTTGTTTGTGGTTTTTTGGATAGATACCCAAAAGTGGGGTTGCTGGGTCATAGGGGAGTTCTATATTTAGCCTTCTGAGGAATCTCCATACCACTTGTCAGAGTGGCTGAACCAGTTTACATTCCCACCAACAATGAAGTAGGGTTCCCTTTTGGCCGCATCCCCTCCAACAATTGTTATTGTTAGTTTTCTTGATATAGGACATTCTTACTGGGGTGAGATGGAAACTCAATGTTGTTTTGATTTGCATTTCTTTTATGGCCAGTGATGTAGAGCACTTTTTCATATGTCTCTTGGCCATTCTCATTTCCTCATCAGAGAAGTCTCTTTGTAAGTATTTAGCCCACTTGATGAGGGGGCTATAGGTTCTTTGAGGTTTTGTTTTGGTGGAAGGTAATTTTTTTAGTTCTCCATACATTTTAGATATGAGGCCTTTGTCCATTGAATGGCCGGTAAAGATCTTCTCCCAGTCTGTGGGCTTTCTGTTTATCTTGTGAGCTATGTCCTTTGCCATGCAGAAGCTCTGCAGTTTGATGCAGTCCCATTTGTCCAACCTTTCTTTGATTTGTAGCCTTTCAGGGTCTTTGTTCAGGAAGTTCCGTCCTACGCCAAGGAGCCCAAGTGTTTCTCCTACTCCTTCCTTTAGTGTTTTCAGGGTGTCTGTTTTGATTTCAAGGTTTTTAATACATTTGGAATTGATTTTGATGCAGGGTGATATATAAGGATCTAGTTTTAGGTTGTTGCATGTGTTGAACCAGCTTTGCCAGCACCATTTGTTAAAGAGGCTATCTTTCTTCCAAGCTATTGTTTTAGCTCCTTTATCAAAGATTAAGTAGGTATAGTTCTATGGGTTCATTTCTGGATCTTCAATTCTGTTCCATTTGTCTTCAGGCCTGTTCCGGTGCCAATACCAAGCTGTTTTTATTAGTATAGCTTTATAATACAGCTTGAAGTTGGGTATTGTAATTCCTCCAGCACTGTTCTTTCTGCTTAGGATTGTTTTTGTTATTCTAGGTCTTTTACTGTTCCATATGAATTTCTGGATTGCTTCCTCTATTTCATTAAAAGTGGGAAATGTTATAATAGAAAAAAAATTCAATAATCCATTTCTTCTGATGCTTAGTTCTAAGAACTTTATGAAAACCAATTATTCTCAAATTTACTCCCATTGAGATTTGTGTGTTTTTCAACAATAGCCTACATTTTAGTTCTTAGAGTTCTTCATCTGATGTTCTGCATACTAAACCCTCTGCTCCCCATATTCCAATGTGCCCTTAGGCACCCCCATTGTCTTTTCCAGGCTCTGCTTCATGTTGTTAGCTGGTTCTGGCAACAATTGCTTCCTGTTGTTGCTAATTTCTGGTTGTCTTCACCATCTTCAATACTTAAGGTTGCTAATAAAGCCAATTCCTTTCATTATAACCACCCTAAATTACATCTTCAGGAGAAACTTCAACATAAAGCTATAGGTGATAGAGGCAGAAAATTACCCTTTTTTGCATAAAGAGACAAAAATGTATCATCACTTATATTTCTTTACATCTGCCAGAATCTTAAGTGAGGTCAAGAAATGTGAGCTATCTGGATGTATATTACAAACTTGTTAGCATGAAGGAGGGCCTATTTTTAAAGTACATGGGGGCTACTAGCTTTAGAATTTACATTCAAATAGGATATTCAACCAAGTACTGATATCTTAGGCCCATAATTCTACTTACTCAAGAGGCTGAGGTCTGTGGATCAAGGTTCAAAGTCAAATCTGAGAGACTCTTTTCTCCAGCCAATCATTAAATAGCAGAAATGAAGATGTAACTCAAATAATAGGGCACCAGCCATGACTGACAAAAATGAATCTAAAGATCAAGGCCTGGGGTTCAAGCACCAGTACCAATAAACAAAAAGGCAGAGGGGAAAACATATGGGACATTTTTTTCTAATAAGTAAGGAATAATGTTCTATTTGTTTATACCTTCTAGTGTATGTCTGATCTTTAGCTTTAATAGAAAAGTAGAAAAGAAAAATACCATAGGAAGAACATTGGCAGCAGTTTAAGTGGGATTTTTCTGTGTGATTTCCTGATAATTTCCTACTTTTTCATGATAAATGTAATGCACAAAAGATGAATCAAGCCTAAATAATGCAGCAGTATAGGCTGTCACTCTATCTCCATTGATCTTTGTGACCTATTTCTTAGTATAGGTTACATTTCTCATTTTTCAAAGAGTAAGGAGAAAATGCATGCCATGTCAAAGGAATATGTCTATTAAAGTAAGCCAAGTGGAATAAAAAAATAGGAAGGTAAGGATATAAAAATGTTTAAAGGGCGATTTTTCACTTTAAAAAAGAGATTACTCACTGAGAGTAAAAGAGAAATGACTGCCTGGGAAAATGATATGGTTTGAAAATAATCTAAGCTAAAGGACTCTGCAGTAGACATAGGGATCTGAACTGTGGATGCCATAATTCAATCCAAACCTTCCATGCCCAATACCTAATACTGATGCAAACTTCCCTTAGGAAGAATGAGAAGAGTCATAAAGATGATAGCAGAAATACAAAAACTTCCACTGCTCTTATGTTCGTAAAGGGTCACTTTGGAATTGAAGTCCACTCACATGAATTTAATGGCACCAAACTAAACAAGAGCTGATCAAAATGATCAAAATGCCTGATGAAGAGCTTACGTCTATCATGGATCTTTATCATGAATTGCCACCTAAGTCACTTTTTGTGTTGCAGCTTCAAGTTCTTCCTCCTAACTCTACTGTCTGTCTCCTCATTTGCTTCTATCTTACATTCTGCTTCTCATTTGGGCTTTCCTAACACAAGCTCTTCTACTTAAGGACTTCCTCATGAAGAGTATTTTCTCTCTTTGGCCCAGAATTCAGTACAAATTTTTGACATTTCAAACTTATTAGTCAACATTCTAATAGTTTCTGCTATACCTAGAGACTTAAAGACATTGTTCTTTTCTTATACTCACTGCTGATTCCACTCACAGCTAGCTAAGTGCAGGGATGAGAACCTAATCTGGCTATGTCAGACAGCCATCTAACCTTACTTAAACTACCTGCCACTTTCCAAAATATGGCATTCTCACTCTTGTCATCCTGTTTTTTATTACCTTCAAAAATGAGTGGTACCTCATTATACATATTACCCCAGCTATTCAAGGGGCTCAGTGCTGGAAAACAGTGTATCAATGCTAGCAGGGACACAGAGTCTAGGAGACTCCTTCTCTAATAAACCACCAAAAATGTTGGAATAAGCATGGGTCAAGTGGTAGCAGCCAAAAGGAAGCAAGTAAATCCAGAGCTTCAGGCCCTGAGTTCAAGCCCTAGTCCATCCAGCACACACACACACACACACACACACACACACACACACACACACACACACACACACACACACACACACTTTTTATCCTACTTCTATATGTGATTGCCACCATAGAAACAAATTTTCAGCCATTTGTCCAGCCATTTATCAAGTTTCTATTTGACTTTCGCTACTCACATTAGACAGCACTTATAATAATTCTTCTATCACAATGAAACCACTAGTTGTTTTATATTTCATCTCTATTGAAGATAGCCATAATAAGATTTACTATAACTACAACCACACTAGGGGTGGGGGTGGGGGCAGAGGGCAAGGTGCTGGGTAAAACACATTGATCATACAAAATCCTCACATTCTGAATTCCATATAATAATATTATTGCAATGATCACCATTTTACAGATGAGGAAAATCAATATTTCTGGGCTTAATAAGATTTCTAACTTCACAATAAGTATCATAACTAGACTCAAATCTGAGTTTTCTCATACACAAGCTGGAGTGTATAAGTCTCTCTTGACACCTCCATCAGCCTAAATATCCCTAAAATGTCCCTGGAGATAGTTACAATGACATTCTTTCCTCCTTTTTTCCTCAGAGTGTTTAAGATAATGATCCAAAGAAGTTTTCTGAAGGACTGCTTAAATGGACATTACATTCTGCTTTATTTTCTTTTGCCTTTTAAATCAACTATACAAAAAAGCAATACAGGTGAAAGTAAAATAATTCAAGTTAAATTAAATAGAAAAATATAAACCAATTTCCTGATTATTCATATCTATTATGAACAGGGTATTGCAGTCACACCTTTAATCCCAGCACTCAGAAGGTAAAGGAAGGAAGATCCCAAGTGTCAAGCCAGTCTGGCCTGCATAGCAAGCAAGACCCTGTTTCAAAACAAGTAACCAGAACGAAGTGGAGGAATTAGAAAAGAGTAATATATGGGAATTTGATAAAAAAAAATATATTGCATTCATGAATATAAATATCTCAATAAAACTCCAATGTAATTTATGCTAATAAAATGACAATTAATTGCTACTTTTTTCTTTGGTCAATTGTAGAGCTTGAACTCAGGGACTGGGTACTGTCCCTGAGCCTCTTTGTGCTCAAGGCTAGCATTCTACCCCTTAAGCCACAGCACTACTTCCAGTTTTTGAGTGGTTTATCAGAGATGAGTCTCATGGGGACTTTTCTGCATGGGCAAGCTTTGAAACATGATCCTCAGATCTCAGTTTCTTGAATAGCTATGGTTACAGGTATAAGTCACTGGTTCCTGTATAATTGCTACAATTTTATGATAAAATATAAAAATCATGTGTGGGCAACCATCATTGCTAAATAGAAATTCTGAGCATTCTTAAAGGAGTCCTTATCATTTTAGTGTAGCAAGATCCTAAAAATAAGTTCTCTCCTCTTTTCTATTACTTTGAATATTGATAATAGAGCCAAGATTTTATTATCTGCCTACTCTCAGTTATAAATTTGTAAACTGATCTTACTCAATGAAGTTAATTTTGACCTGAATTCTTGAAAATCAACAATACATCGAAGGATACATTTTAGTCTTGTTAAATAGTAATATGCTCTAAATAATTTATATTGAAATCTCCCAGTCATAATCCAGTGTCACTGATAATATATCTGATATTAGTTGGAAAATTACCTTTGAAAATGTTTTGTTGCAGGCTAAGAATATGGCTTAGTGGTAGAGTGATTGCTTAGCATGCTTGAAGCCCTCTGTTCAATCCCTCAATACCACATAAACAGAAAAAGGCAAGAAGTGGTGCTGTGGCTCCAGTGCTAGCCTTGAGAAAAAGAAGCTCAGAGACAATGCACAGGCCCTGAGTTCAAGTCCTAGGAGGAAAGAACGAAAGAAAGAAAGAAAGAAAGAAAGGAAGGAAGGAAGGAAGGAAGGAAGGAAGGAAGGAAGGAAGGAAGGAAGGGGAAAGAAGAGAGAGAAGAGGGAGGGAGGGAGGGAGGGAGGGAGTGAAAGAGGGAGGAAATGTTTTGTTTCATTATTAACAAGCCAAGAGAAATGAAAGAATGAAAGGCACAGCAAACATGGGCTGTAGATATACAAAGTAAGTGTTGCAATGAAAGGTAAGATTTAAAGAGCTCTAGTGGCTCACACTTGCACTTCCAGCTTACTCAGGAGGCTGAGATGTGAGAACCACAGTTTGGAGTTAGACCAGGCAGAAAAATCTCCCGGATGACTATCTTCAGTCAGACTATAAAAGCCAGAAGTGGAGAGATGGCAAAAGTGGTAGAGTGCGAGTCTTTCACACACACACACACACACACACACACACACACACACACACTCATTGTGAGAGGGAACTAGCATCCTAATCTTCATCCTGGAGACATTTGTAGGTATGTAAACAGCAAATGTTTTTCACAGATGCGGCCAACCTGCCAGCTGTTGGGCAATTCCAAGTGACAGAATTTCCATATGAGCCTTGGTTATTACTAAGGCATGTCTTTGATCATTTGTTTTCACTTGCCTGTTTCACAGACACACAGAAGTTATTTTTACACCCTAACAAGTTTGAAAAAATATGTTGAGTGGAAATCTTGATATATTTGAAACTGGCTTTGAGGGTACAAGATGTTTCAAAATCAGCCTTTTCTAGATTTGGTAGATCTGAAATGATTTTTTTTTTTCCTTTTTTTCTCTGGCCTGCCTATATATCTACAAAACCTGAATTTTCCTTGAAATGCTTTGTCTATGACACGTAATTGAACAACAAGAAACTAAAAAGCAAGAGACCAGCTTGATTATTTAGTAACCTGCTACCTGGGTAAATCACTTAGAGTCAACATGACTCCATTTCATCTTTTAAACTCTTTAAAGTGATGGTAACCAATGCTATTTGAAAAATTAATGTTTGATTTTACATTTTAAACAATTTTGAATAATTTGGGGATCAGAGAACACCCCTAACATGAAGTGAATATAGACTGTAGAGATAGCAAAATTCCTAAAAAGAAAAAGATTGAAGGATATGGCTGTTTAATGTAGAAATTAAATATATCTAAACTGCAAATGAGTCATACAGAAACACACACACACACACAGACACACACACACACACACACGTTTGATGCTTTAAGCAAAGAGCAGAAACTTCCCAGCATTCTTTGGAATCAGTATGAATGTCAGTCCCTTTGAGCTCACTGATTTTAAGAAGACAATAATTAATGAGTATCTGCAAGGGTTCCAGCATGCCAGGAGTAGGGGCAGGCAACATTGAGACACTTCTGGGAGCTAGTTTGTACTAAAATCTCTCTTAGTTTTCTAACACACACACACACACACACACACACACACACACATACACACACACACACACACACACACCAGTAAAATGTTTTCTTGACCCAATATGACCTTTGATAGTTTTGTTTTTGTTTTGTTTTTTCCAGAGCTATGGACCGAACTTGGGGCCTTGCGCTCACCAGGCAGGCACTCTTCTGAGCCAGATCCCAGCCCCTGTCCTTTTCTTTTCTGTTGAATCTTCCTTCTATGTCTTTGTGTTCCTTTTTATTTTCAGGCTATTCCTTAATTCTCTCTGCTCCATTAGAATCCAAAAGCAAATTCTGAGCTTCACAACCTGCCTCTCTATTAAGCAATTGTGTACTGAGGTATCTTTATACTTTCATTTCTATGGGGTGAATTTTTATCCCCTAAGACTGGTGGAAAAGAAAATATTTGAGGACTTGGGATCTTTCCACCAGCAAGTTAAGAAACTTAAGGGGGTGCTTTAAGCCACCCTAACTCTGGGCTAAATTATCAGCATTGGAATATTGTGATCATGATGACTTAGTATGCCATTCATTTTATTCCCTTTGTATAATAAAGATTCTGTCTCCAATTTTAATGTGACTTCTAACAGTTTCCTCATGACCCCACATAGTGCCCTGCTGGGAAAAAAGCGCCCAAGGCTCCTTCTTTGGTGAAAAAGCTTAGGTCTCAAAGAGGAACCCATAGCTTGGCTGCATCACATAACCACTATTAAAAAACGAAAAAATAAACCAACCAGCTCCCTTTCTTACAATTTTTACCATTTTAGGAACTGCTTGAAAGTCATTTCATTTCCCCATAAAGTTGTTTTATACAAGAAAAACACTTCTTCATACTCTCTTGGTAAACAGAGAACAGTGTTTTCATTTCCTTGTTTGTTCTTTTGGTCATTCTGAGGATTAGACTCGAGGCCTCCTCCTATATGCTAGCGTGTGCTCTTCCACTGAGCTATGCTCACAGTAGCAAGCATTCTCAGACTTGGTAGCCAACCAAACTTTGTATGGACATCCATCCTCTTGTTTTATACTGTCTACCATGTGTTGACAGCTCTGGCAAGCTGAGTGATGTCCCATTTATTTTCACAGTAGTAACTTGTAAATTCCTGGAAAACTCTCCCATTTTCCAATTTCTTCTCCTGTTTTTAATCTGCTGCCATAATTTCTTAAATGTGATTGTTTGTTTAGATATATTTTAACATGTTCATTAATACTTCAAAACCACCACAACTCCTCTTGTGACCTGTCTATCTCTGAAAGTATAGTTGGGAGGGGAAAACATGGAAAGGGGTTACACTGTTCACAAAGATATATACCCATTATCTTATGCAACTGTAACCCCACCAGATATAACCTTTCTAATAATATTAATAATAATAATAATAATAATAATAATAATAATAAAAGAATTCACAGCCAGGCTCCAGTGGCTCGTGTTTGTAATCCTAGATACTCAGGAGGCTGAGATCTGAGGATCATGGTTCAAAGCCAGTTTGGCCAGGAAAGTCTGTAAGACTCTTATCCCAATTAACCACCAGAAAACCAAAAGTGGTGCTGTGGCTCAAGTAGTAGCAAGTGGTAGAGCAGCTAGCCTTGAGCTGAAGAGGTCAGGGACAGTGCCCAGTGCAACAGTTCTAGCCCCATAACTGACAAAAAAAAAAAAAATCACCCACTTCTCGACAGATGTTAGACCTACTACACAGATGTTTTCTATTTTTTTCTTTCCACTTGACTTTCTTGCTCAAGCCTGCTTCCCCTTTTTTATTAGTTAATTGTAGTTTCACAAATTTGTATTCCTGGGCTGGTTTTGAATTGCAAACATCAGATCAGCCTTTTGGGTAGCTAGGATTACAGGCTTGAGCCACCAGTATTAATTTATACCTCTTTTAAATAGATTTCCTTTATACTTTTCAAAGTAAAATAAAAATCACCCCTCACTTTATTTATATTTCCATTTGTTTTTACATATGGGGCTAATTGTATATAAAGAAAAATATTTTTGTATGGAAAATAGCAGCTTTAGTGGCAGTATGTATGTATGTAAGTAGCATAATTCACATAGAAACTTGCAAATACATATCTCATTTTATATAGTATATAATTTATAATATATACAGGCTTCATTTTTTTCTGTGCACATATGATTGTATACAAATACTGGTGGACAATGTATGTAATTATGAGTATATTTGACTACAAAATGTAGTGCTATTTTTAAACAATAAAATAGATCACAGATAACATTAATATAACAAATGGACTTTTGTCAAATTTAAGGTAATCCTTATTACATGTCACATAGGTGTCTTAGAAAAGTGAGATTCATGGAAGTCAGCCAGTGACGCTGCAGTTTACTGCACAATTACAGTGTATATTAAATCATACTCCAAACTATGAGATATTTACATTTCATTCCTTCTGAGTTGCTGTTCGTTTTCTTCCAGAAAACTATTTATATACTGTCAGCAATTCTAAGGTCATCTTTTTCTATTTTTAATAAAAAAATTATACCAGAAAATTTTGTATACATGCATGAAAGCAAACATCTTGAGAAAAAGGATTATATTTTAACATTTTTCAAGACATATAATTTTACAATGCGTAAAGTATCATTACTTATTTTAATATTTTAGAATGTCAACAAAATGCAATTTGGTTTTGAAAATAAGTCTCCCATCCCAGCACCGTTGGATTTATTTTTTTTTTAAAAAGGAAAAAGGAAAGGAGGCAGTCTAAATTTTTCTTGCTGCCCTCACACAGATATCTTATATTGAGAGCCTGTCCTTCCTAGGAGAAGATTATGATATTATTTTGAAATCCTACTCCACCAGGTGTCAATAAAAAACTCTCACCTGAATCTTTAGTAGCAGAAGGAAAAGACTCTTGTAGGTGAGCAATGTACAAAGAAAGCCAGAGAAATGTCTATGCACTCAATCTGAAATGCCCACTCCCATCCCCGGGGAATCACACATGGACTGTAATTGAGTCCCTTAGAACATGATTGCACACCAGAATTTCAAAGTTCAAGTGCATTCTCCACACAGCATCAAAACAAGCAGGATGATACCAAAGGAGAAAAAGGATGTCTCCATCTCTTCTTGTCATTTGCTCCCCACCCCAAAAACAGAGACATGTTCCTCACACCTCACCCCTAATCCAAATTCAGAGGAATAACATATAGAGATCTTAGCAATATTGTGAGACAGGAATATACTTTTGTGGATGTTACTGCTTCATATTTTACAACTCCACTTTTTAAGACATGAGCACAATGAACAAAAAGGAAAAAGTAATAAAATGACAGAGTTGCGCACCAATGGCTCATGTCTGCAATTTTAACTACTCAGGAAGCTGAGATCTGAGAATCATGGTTTGAAGCCAGCCTAGGCAGGAAAACGTGTGAGACTCTTTATTTCCACTAAACTACCAAAACAGGTTGGGAGTGTCGTTGTGACCCAAGTGGTAGAGTGCTAGTTTTGAGGAAAAGAAGCTCACGCACAGCGCCTAAGCCCTGAGTTCAAGTTCCAGGACTTACACAAATAAATAAATAAGTAGATAGATGATAGATAGATAGATAGATAGATAGATAGATAGATAGATAGATAGATAGATAGATAGATCTAAATAAAAAAGAAATGGAAGGAAAAGTTTATTCAAGTTTACTCAAAAATTTGAAAATGTACTTCCGAGATAGCCTTCCTGGTTGAATCAATTTACCAAAGTTATTTATATTTTTGGTTTTGTTTTTCCATCAAATCTTGGATTTGTAACTAAAAAGCATTGGAGGGTCCTAGAGAAGTCATAAGGAGAAACAAGTCGGTTGAAGCAAGTGGTGTCTCTTTCCTCAAAAGAAAACACAAAAGCAAACCAAAAAACAATGTATATTTTACAAAAGCAAATTCTGGACCCATCAGCCCATTCATTGACTTTCTGGGTCCTTGAATGATGGCAACATCTCCCTTACCACAGCCTACAAGCCTCTTATACCTACCTCTGCACTAAAGCTTCCACTTCCATCCTCCCTCACACACTCTGGTGTCAGTGGTATTTATTCTTTTTCTGACAAGCTTCTGCCCTAGGGCTTTAGTATATGCTCATCCCTTGTCCTGCAAACCTCAGCCTCTTCTAATGCCATCGTCATTGCTACACATATTTCATATCTGGATCCAACTGTTTTTTTTCATTCTCTATGTCAGTTTAGGCTGCACTTGGCATTTCTTTTCTTCATTTTTATCTTTAAATGATTTATAAGGTAGTTACCATTTAACATTCATTTCACTGTCCAATGCACGTTATCAAAGTTATGCCTCCCATCATTCTCCTCTACTGCTCTTAGCCACTCCTCTAAACCTTTATCACATGTGTACATTGATTAAGATGGCCATATTCATCCTGTGTTCTCCCTTCCGTTTACTGGCTTTCCCTCTAATATTCCCTCCCCCACAACTGTTTCATCTTTCTAATATTCATTTTGTTAAACTGTCTGTTAATTATTCAGGTTTATTCCATGGAGCTTCTGTCCCATGTATACTGTACTTTAGTCAACATGATCACATATATACGCATACACCCCATTTTGTGTTTACACACGAGTTTATGTCTAGGGTCTAAGAACTATGTGCCTTTTCTTTTTCTGGGCCTGGATTACTTTATACAGCATGGTGTTTCTCCCAGACCCATCTATTTTCCTGCAGATTATATGATTTCATCACACACATCCACATTCACATGTTGTAGTGCATCTAGAGTGTTTCTATAACTTGGCTATTGTGAACTGTGTTGGGATGAACATGGGTGTGCTGTACAGATGCTTTACTTGTTTTCTGTAATGCAATCTTTCAGATAAATACCCCAAAGTGGTATCACTGAGTTATACATTTCCGCAATGGAATTGAATTGTCTATTTATGTGCTTGTTGACAATGTGTTTAGCTTGAAAGATGGTTAAAAGCAATATAAAATTCTATACATATGTATTTTTCTGTGTGTATGTAGAGAAATATGTGCATATTTAGCCAGAGAAAGAATGGTGTTTCATTTCCTTCTTTTTTGCATTGCAATTTCTGAAATATTATACAGTTATTCTGCAATAACCAAATAAAAATAGATGAAAGTAAGGGAAAATAAGAATTGGTAAAACTGCATTCCCCAAACAAATGCTTTAAAATACTATGACCAGACATGTGAATGTGACCTCATTTAGATAGATTGAATCTTTGAAGATATTATTAAGATGTCAGATGCACAAATTAGTGTGCCCCTAAATCCAATCTCTAGTGTTCTTTTAGAAAAGACACAAAGACAGGACCACACAAAGACAGAGGAGGAGGAAGGCCATGGGAAAACTGGGCAAAAATAAAAGAGATGCAACAAGCCAGAATACCCCAAGGATTATATTTACAATCACAATAAGATAGGCAGAAGAAAAGGAAATCTCCAATGGAACCTTCAGAGGGAGTAAGATCCTAAGAAACATCACAACTTAAGAATGCCAGATTCTTTAACTGTGAGAGAATACACTCGTGTTTTACAACACTCTTGTTTCTTTGTTATCTTCGAATGGCTTGGAAAACCATTCAGAGCCTTCAGAGGTCTATGAAAATCCTCTACTCGTATTTTTCTTTCAATTTGGAACATTCTGAGCAAGGCAATGCATTTTGTACATATAACATTTAACAATCTGTGCTGGTGGCTAAGCCTCATGTATTTGTGATTTGTATACATTTGTCTCTGTGTCCTCTAAACCTATTTCATCTCTTTAAAGAAATGTGTTGTGGGTGGGGAACCACTGGGTCACTTATCTCCATAAGAATATTGGTGTCCCTTCCTAACTGAGCACAACCCTTGGTTGCACATATTTGTTAAAAACTAACAGTAGCTAACTTACTTAGTTTTACCTCTTTCCACCTTGAGTAGCATCTGAAGCCTTAAGGGGAAGAACTAGTACATTGTGTTTTAAATACTCCCTTTAACTGCATAGTCAATAGTCAGTTCACATGGAATCAATTCTGTTTATAAAAACAAAGCATCAACTGGCTTTACCAGCTGGTAGATCCCAGGCTTGCCAACTGGGAGATATGAGACAATCCAAGAGCTATTTGGCAAGATTCTGCACTTGACAAAAGGGAGAGTTGTCAGCAGCATCAGCTGAAAGCTGAAAATGAAGGCTGAGGGTAGCTTAGCAAGCACTGAGATGCCAGCCTCCTGGTTCCTGTGCTGCTGCATTGGGAGGCAGCCCAGTGCAATCACAGAAGCTCAGCCTTTGGACTCAGGAGCATCTGGATATGAGCAAACAGACTGCCTTCTCGGCATCTCGTGTTCCCCATCTTCAAAATGCTAACAATGACACTTGCCTTGTGGCCACACTACCGTTTGAACTCATGGCCTTGTGCGTGCTTGGCAGACACTCTGCCACTTGAGCCGTGCTCAGAACACTTTCCCTGGAAGTCTTAAGGTTCTATAAAAGCCCAGGACAAATCTGGTCATTTAGTAGTTGCTTAAGAATAATAAAATTACTATTGCTGTTTTTGTTTTGTTTTGAGAAGCAATTGTTCAACTCACAAAGTGTGTTTAGTTTCATGGATGGATTCAAAGAAGGTAAATATAGTTTCTGTTTCTAACAACCTGTTTCAAAATCAAGGCATTTAATTTGCTCATGGTCAAATTTTATCAGGTAAGAAATGAAAAGGTAGGAGGAGGATCTTGGGAGCACCAACTTTATAACACAGAGAGAATAAAAGAAAACAATGCCAATTTTCATTCCATCATTCATGTCCACAATCACTGAACTATTTTCACAGAGTTTTTTCTGACTCAGATGTGATATATAACGTTAATTTCACTGTAGGGGCTGATAAAACAAGAGACAGAAATCCTCATGTGAGTGCCAGTGGTTCATGACTATCATCCTAGCTACTCAGGAGGCTGTGATCTAAGAATTAGTTTGAAGCCAGCCCCGGCTGCCAGGGCAGAAAAGGCCATGAGAATCTAATCTTTAGTTAACAACTAAAAAGCTGGAAGTGGAGCTGTGGCTCAAGTAATAGAGTACAAACGTTGGGAGAAAAAACAAAAAAACAAAAAAACAAAAAACAACCCAGGGACTGTTCAAGTACTGGTACAAAACAAATTCTCAATTTTTATTGACAAAATATTTTAAATAAAGTGACAAGCATTTCCACTATATAGTAGAAAGAGGCTGAGTTTGAGGTGCTAATATTAGTGAAGACAGTAGAAGAAACATTGTAAGAATCATACATTATTCTACATTTGTAAAATAATATAAAATAATATATTTTTTGATGTGATTTTGTTTCTGTGTATAAAGAAGCATAAATGTATGACTATTAAAACAGTAGTATGGAAGAAATGACATTATCAAGAAGCACTGTATTAATAAATTGACACCTTGAATTGAAACTTAAAGAAAATACAAAATTAAAATGCATAAAACAACAGTAGAGATGACCTTTGTGTGACATAGTTTCAGAATTATTTCTCCATATTGAATGTACTATAAAATATAATTTAAGCTGCACATCAGTGGCTCACACCTGTAAACCTAGTTACTCGGGCGGCTAATATCAGAAGATCATGGTTCAAAGATAGCCCAGGCAGAAAAGTCTGTGAAACTCGTATCTCCAATTAACCACTAAAAATCCAGAAGTGGAACTGTGGCTCAAGTGGTAGAATCTTAAGCACAAAGCTCATGGACAGTATCCAGGACCTAAGTTCAAGTCTTAAGACAAGTACACAGACACACAGACAGACAGACAGACACACACACACACACTCTATATACATGTACACACATATATATGTACCTTGAATTTTATAGTTAATGTATCTTATGTGTATATTCCCCCCAAACCACAATGCAGTTACATTATTTACATGTAAATGATATCTATACTATACTTAAATTTGCAAGAAATGACAAATTAAAATTTTTATCTCAGTGCAGCTACTTTGTCACACTTCATACCCAACTCCATTACTGCTCTAGTCCATTACAAATGTTCAAAAACACAGGTACACAACTTCAGGCTGCCCATTCAATCATTTTTGGGTACCATTCTCAGGTCCTCCAAGTCATTCTGTCACAGCCTACATCTCCATGCATTCTATGCCGGTGCCACTACAAGATTTCTCTTTGTCTAAATACAACACACAGCGCTCACTGTGGGGTCCAGTGGGCCAAGTGTCTATCAAGAAATTTTTCTAGTCTCTACAAATGGGTGTCATCATTGACTTTTGCTCTCCCTTTCTATAAACTAGAGCAATAATTCCTTTCACATATGCTCATTTCCTTTGTTATTTTACTTTAGCTTTTCTTGATGGTAGTTGGAGTTTTTGAACTTAAGGCAGGTACTCTAACAGCTGATACAATCATATCCAACTGACTAGCTTGGTTTGGGTGAACACTTGTATAAAAATTAGTATGTAATAAATATTTAATAAACACTTGCTTTTCAAGTTTGTTTAAATATTAAGTAGCAAAAATGAGATGGGTTTTATAAGCCAGGTTATTTTATTACCACAGTCAGTAATATACCATCTATTCCTATCACTATTTCTGTGCAAGTCTGGAAGGATTATTTTATATGGTTTCATGATAAACTAATGTTTAAGCATTCCACAATTGCTAACTAAATAATACATATCAAAATGCAAACCATAGGCATTATCAAATTTTTAACTATGTCCAACAGTTTTCCATCGCGGTTTCTCATAACTTCATCAATAGGGCTGTTTTGACAATATCATACTTTATTTTCTGTGGCTATAACAGATTATTGAGATTGGGTAATTGATAAATATGTTTGTTTTGATTCATGGATTAAGAACTGGGTAGTCTAAGAGCAGGCTACTGATTAGGGAAAGTCAAGTGAGCATGTTCAAAAGAGCAAAACGAAAGACACAAGTGGTTAAATAAGAACTTGTTCTCCCAACAACTAATGAGGTCCCAAGAGAAAAGCATTCATCCTTACAATTCCCTAATCACCTGTTAAGGTTCCACTCCAACACCATTAAATTGGCAATTAAAATTCACACATATGGGGACAAACCACATCTAAGTCCTAGCAGGTAGAGTAAGCATACTTGATGAGCAGAATTGGTTATCTAAGGGGAGATAAAAACAGGAAATGATTCACAGCCTCCTGACCTTTGCACTACTGAATTTTAAGCAAGTACGAAGTTGGATATAAGTAAATGGCAAAATAAAACCAGTTAAGTAAACTAGGAAAAATGGCCTTGATGAGAAATACTGATTTTTATGCACCTGGTAAGAAAATTTTCAAATATATTGGTGTCTGACCAACACAGAAAGTCTGACCTCATACTCTAAAACCAGCAAAAAAATTCTGGATTTTACATCAGCACATATTCTGGATTTTACATGAACACCGGTGGTAGTGACATGGAAAGTACCATGCAGCCTGTCAGTACCAAACCAGTATTTACTGCAGAAATGGGTTTATGATATAGAAAAGGAACTTGCTCTGAAATAAATAAGTTGAAAATCTTGCAGGCACAGAGGCACATTTGAAACAAAACTAAAGTAAACTGGTTCAGTGATTTTCTCTTCCAATGAAAACACAAGCCACTCTGAGTCTAATTGTCTACTATATCTCTTTCTTAAAATTAGTTTCTCTTCCTTGACCTCTATTAGCATTTTTTACTTTTAATACTTCTTAAAATAAATGTCATTTTAATACTTCCCTGCATACATTGACTATTTTTATTTTTAATTTTGTTCTATCAATCCATGGCACTACATAATAGTGTAAATGTCTGTCTAATCACTACGTTTTAGTTAACAGTCAAACAAATAGGCTAATATAATTTGTAGCAAACATTTAAACAACTGTGTGAAATTCAATAGACATGAAGTGAGTTATAGGTAGAAAAAAATGTTCTAATTTATTATTTTTTCATGAGGAAATTCTGTGCATCCTGGTGAATATAACAACGTGAAAGTTCTTTGAGCTGAAAAACCCAAAGCAAAGAATGTTACTAGTATTTTTACTAACATAGAATACAGAATTCTTCATGCATGTTAAAGGAAATGTATTGTTAAATTTAAAATATTATTGTTCGATCTTATGTCATATTCCACTATATTAAAAACACACATAAGACTGACTGGTTACATATTGTATCGAACATTTCCATGAGGATAAAGTATAAAGCAAAATTTTGTTCACCTTGCATGATTAAACTTGGAGCAAGATGGAAAGATGTGTTGAAGGACACTATCAGGTGTCAAGCTTTGATTAAGTGGCCAAGCAGAGCAGAACAAAAAACAAGGAACCTAAATGGAAGTTTGAAGATAGAAGTAAAAATGAGAACCACCATATCTTTCTTTTGATTCATTGTTATGTTCTTAGTTTTGGACTATAAAGGTAATTTAAGAAAGCTAGAGCTACTACTAAAGTTTAGTAGAGTTTGGGGTTTATGTTATACAAAAGAACTATAAAATAATAAGTGTACTTCCTGAAACTTTATATAAGTATACTTCTATATTATTTGAGAAAGTTATGCTAATAAAGACAGGTAAATAGGTAGATAAATAACAGGTAGATAATAAACAGGTAAACAAAATAGGTAATATAGATACAGATGAGATGAGAGTTAGGTAGATAGATATCTTAGCACAAGCTCCATGTTGAGAAGATCAAGTGATGGATTATTTAGCTTTTCCAAGAATACAAACATACATGATAGATGATAGATAGTAAGTAGATGATAGATAAACATGCTTGATAGGTAGATAGATATCCACATATGCTTAATGTTGAGAAAATACAGGATGGAATATTTACCTTTGCACTGGAACAACTAACTATTGCCATCACTAATGATGCCCTCGACCTACTGGATTAAGTGTTAATGGCTGACTCTGCTTACTGTCCTATTTATACTGTGACCATTCCCTCTTCTGTATTCTACCCACAATAATCATAAAGCACTTATTTGCTCTGGTCTTAGTTATTATTATTGTATAAATAGCTTCATGCCGAAACCCATCTCACTCTTTGACTGTGATTTACCACATACACAGGGGTCTTCTCTCTTTCTAAAAGCATTTAATCTTTTCATTGAAACAAATGTGATCTCTTCTCTGACTGGCCACTTTCCACTTGAACTTTTAAAACTTAATTGAGGGTTCATGGACAAAAATAAGAGCCTTAGGACTGTGAAAATAAGAATAAAGTTGGAGAGCTCACATTTCCCAATTTGAAAGTGTCTCACAAATATTTGGAAATCAAGAAAAAGAACAGAAAAAATCAATCTTAAAAGAATTTATACCTAGGGAAAATATGCATGTGTACTATTTTCTAATGTACCACATATGATACATACTATTACACACAGCATTGAATACAAAGTGAAAATATGTATTTTCCACATACAAATTTCAAAATTAAAATTCTTGTGCATAAACAATATTAAATGCAATGAAGAGGCAACTTGCAGATAAGAAAAATATTTATAATGCAAATATTAATAAACAAGTGAGCTCAAGAATAAAATGAAAATAAAAAGTAAATAAATATCTCTAGTCCAATGAAAACAGACCAAATAATAGACATTTCTTTCAGAAAGGTACTCAAATAGTCAATAAACACATTGAAGTCTTTTGGCATCCTAGGTAATTAAGAAGCAGCAAATCAATCCACAATAAGTTATACTCATTCAGAAGATTTTAATTTCAAAGACAGAAAACCCAAAACAAAGGATATAGAAAAATTGCACGTCTTATATATTATTGATGGGAACTACAATCTCTGTAGCTCCTTTAGAAATAGCTTGCTGGTTCTGCCAAATGCTAAATCCAGATTTACCATACAATCCAGCAATCTTATTCCTAGATGTATAAAAGAAAGAATTTAGAGTATAAAATTATGCTCACACAGAACTTGTATATGAGTATGTATAGCAGCATTATTCAAAAAAAGGTACAAACACCCAAATTCTTATTAGCTTGCAAATGGATAAAGAATAGTGATATTCTCATATGATGAAATACTACTTGGCCATAAAAAGAAATAATACTGATACATACTACAAAATAAATGAACCTTGAAAACATGACTCTAAATGAACAAAAAACGTTCATTGACAGATTATACAAAGCACATGATTCTATCATTTTAACATATGCAAAAAGAGAAATCTACAAAGACAAAACATGCAACAGATCTATTCTCAGAAGCTGAGAGATTTAAAAGGGGAATGACTGTAGTGGACTTCAGGATTCTTTTCAAGTGTGATGAAAACGCATTGGAATTGGCAATGCCATAGAGCTTGAAATTACATTAAAAACCAGTGAGGTCCACACAGTTGAAAATGGTATGCAGATTGTATCTGTTCTGAAGCTAATTAGTCAAAAATGTATCTCCTGTGACTGATTGTTTAGACTAGAGAAGGAATTCATTCTAGTACAATCTGCCGTTCTATTTTAGATGCACTGTAATGAGCACCCTCCTGTACCTTAATTCTTTAGACTTCTCACATCTTGAAGAAGGGGAGTCTTGCTTTCTTGTGTTTCACTTAGAGTCCTTTGAGTAGCATTTACTGATTATGAAGAAAACTACCCCTGGAAAGTGTAAATGTATCATGAGAAAAGGAAAAAAGTATTGTGCTTATTGTTGTTGTTGTTGCTTTTTTTTACTTTAGCTAAACCAGAAGTGTGCTAAGCAGCAGTGTGAAGTGTGTTATTTTTAATGGCCATTTAATGAAGGGCCGTACCATGCCCTAATCTATAGGTACACTTCCCAGACCTGTTTAACATAGAACTTGGAAGACAAAAAATTGTCCAGCTGCTCTCCATCTCCTAATCATGGAGGGTGAGGCAGTGGCCGTGGGAATTTGTTAAAGCAATGGAGTACATTCATTACAGCACATTCATTGCAAGTTAGATTGCATAGCTTTCTTTAATCATACTTATGTTGGTCATCCTGTGAAGTATGGCCCAGTAAAGAAAGAGTCATATTTCATAAACATCAACTTCATATTTACCTTTGTGTTATAGGAGTCTTATTTAAATGTTATTTTCATATTTATTAAGTTTACAGTATTTTTTATCTTTGCCAAGAGAAAAAAATTCAGCATTTCTTTCTTTTATTATTTACTTCTGAACTTCAAATGTTGTGTAATTTATTTATGTATTTGTTTTTTGTTTTGATTGCTGGAATTAGGACTTACACTCTGGACCTGAGTACTGTCCCTTTGCTTTTTCACCCAAGGCTGAAGTTCTACCACTTGAGCCACATCTTTACTTCTGGCTTTTTGGTGTTAATTGGAGATAAGAGTCTCACAGATTTTCTTGCCTGATTTTGCTTTGAACTGCAATTCTCAGATGTCAAACTCTTCGGTAGCTAGGATTATAGGCTTAAAACATTGACATAAGGCTAAGACAACTTTTAAAATTGTTTTTTTTTTCTATACAGTTCTCTGGGAAGAATAACACTATTCAAGGCCATAAGAACATTAAGTAACTGTCACTGCTTCCGTTTTCTGCTTTTTCTCAGACATAATATTCATGATTTTAACTAGGACTAAGAGATTCAAGTATCTGGGTAGAGATTATAAGGACTAAAATTGAAATGCAAGACATCAGCATGTAGACCCAGTATTTAATCATGCATTTGAGGCATCAAGAATTTCACTTCTTAATCTTTAGTATGAATAGTAACGAGAGCATTAATGATCTCCCAGATTCCTTCCAGTGGCAGAAATCTGAAACTGAATCATTGCTCACATACAACTGTACAATTAGAAAGAGGGAAAAATAAATGTCTTAACTCTTCCGGGTCTTTAGACCTTTTCGCAGGGCCCTCCACCAAGGGAAACTCCTAATATCCGCAGAACGATTATCCCACCCAACCCGTGGTTTGCCCACAACTTCTGTCTTTTGATTAGTGATTGTCGTCCACGTGGGATGTGACTGTCATTATTCGCAACATTGACTCTGAGCTTTCACTTTATTCTCCTCCAGTCTGCTGAGCGATGGCTTAGAACTGCCTGCTCCCCTCAGCCTGCCAGGCGGAGTTGCTCCTGGCTCCTCCGGGGTTCTGCTGTACTGCCAGAGGCTGTCCTGGAGGCTGTGCTTCAGTGCCTCTTTCAAAAGCCTGCCCTGTGCTCATTAGCACACTTCAACTTGGCACCACGCCAAAGTTGGCTATTCTGCTGCCTTTCTACTACTTAAGCCATGCAACATCCTGTGTACAAACTGCAGATAAGGGCCACAACTCATATCCTCACTGCCCTCTTTTTAAATTTAATTTAATTTTTATTGTAAAGGTGATACACAGGGAGTTACAGTTACATAAGAAATGTAATGACTGCACTTTTCTTGTCAAACAATGTTACACCTCCTTCCTTTTCTCACTATCTCTCCCTCCCTCCATTCCTCTCCCCACAAATTGTAAAGTTCATTTCCAATGCAGTGTCTTTTGATTTTCGCTGTAGCATTGGCTCACCCTTTGTTCTTTGTCTCACCATTTTGTTATTCATCTACCCATCCTCAAATAAGATAAACATATATACAAGACATAGGGTACCAAATGAAGCAAAGCAAAACAAAACAGTGGCAACAGGGGATGAACCAAAACGGGGGGGGGGGGGGGCGGAAAGAAAAAAGAAATAACTACAGTGTATATTAAAAACAAACAAAAAACCTCATTTCCATACCTTAGAGTTCATTTCAACCAGCATCATTTCATATGGTCATATGTACAAATTTTGTTAAGTGAAGTAAGCCAGACCCAAGAGATATAGGCTCCATGTTTTCCCCCAATTGTAATAATTAATACGTATGTAGGATAGTCCTAGCAGAGGATCACAGTAGTTCAGCAGCTATGCTCACCTCCCTCTTCATTGATCTGATGTGAGAGGTCTCCTGACACAGGAGAGGACCAGTTTAGCATTGTTTAAGGAGAATACAGAGAGGTCCTGCATCTGTGTCTCATTCTAGTGGATGAGCTCTCATCACTAGCTTGGTTATTCAGTCCTTGTTTAGTTATTTTGCTTTTGATTATTGGTTTGTATTGTATTCTTATCATTTCCCTCTTAAATCAACTCATTCTATAAAATTAGGACCTCTTAGACTTATCGTAAATTTCTGATTGTAAGTAGATCCTGCTGAAGATAGAACCTCATGAAATCCATTTTCCTACTTCCTGTAACTATTGTTCTCTTTCCAACTCATCAAGTGGATTTTCATATAGAGCTTATATTATCAGGAAGACATAAAGCTTATAATCATAAACAAAATGTAGTAAACTTAAAATTGTGTATCAACCATCATTATACTTTAATATGTCAGAATCATACCTATCATTGGTATCTAGCGAGCCCATTTCTTTCTTTCTTTTTTTGTGAATATTTTTATCATCTTTGAGTAGTTGTACAAAGGCATTGCTATTCACCAAAGCAGTTTATGACTACAGTGCCTCTTGATGAATATCACTCCTTTCAACCTTCTCACCTAGCTCTCCTACCTTACCCTTTCCTTTACTTATCTTAATTTTAGGTTATGTATTGATTTTGTTTGCCTTTTAACCAAGAAGTTATGTGTTCAATGCATCTTGATTTGAGCCAGCACTTCAACATCTTCACTCCCACTTTGACCCACCCCTTTCCTTGTATTTCTCAATTCTGTGGTATATACAACAAATTCTTGCATTATCCCCTCTCCCTCCTCATTCTTTTACCTCTCTTCCTCACACTACCCCCTTACAAGCACCCATTTCCTGGTAATTATTTTGTTGGACTTTGATTTTGTTTTACATATATATATATGTCATATATAAGTATGTATACATATATTGCATATATCCATATATAGTACAATACTTGTGTTCTGCCTGAATTTGATTCCATATGTGCAGAGCTCTTTTCTGTCCCTGGCTTCAGTCACCCTTTCTCATGACTGCCTGGGTATTGACACACAACCACACTGCCACCATAGTTAGCTAAGAATTCGTTTATATGCTTTACTTGTGCAGGAGCTAGGAAATTCAATATTAGAGTAGGAGTCTGATTTCTGCATATCTGCCTCATCTGACCTGACCACAGGGTAGGGTGCTAGGTTCTGCCTAGCATTACTAATTTGCTCAGGTGAATATCACATTATAAGCCAGAGCAGAACAATTAACAGGTAACACCCTAATAAGGAACAGATACTCACAAACTACCCTAATGGTAAGCCTAGCATATTTTTTAATTTTGTTTTCTTCGAGGCACACTAAACACCTTACATCTTTCCTCTCTCTTTTTATAATAATGAAGTCAAAGAAGCTGCTTTTGACATTTTTTCTTGCATTAGATTGCTAGAGAGGTGACAGAAATGATCACAGAGGAGTTGGCATGAACAACAGAAAGTTGTGTCCTCACAGTTATGCAAAGTTATAAATCCAAGATCAAAGTAAAAGGGAGATCTCAAATAGTGTACTTCCTTAGTAAGGCAAACTTCAGCAACATACAGCATCAGAATTCAGATACTAAAAGGGAGAGGGGGGGAGAGATGGAAAAGTGGAACAAAGGGAGAGGAGGACTGGGTGAGAATATGGAAAGAGGTGACATTTATCAAGCTATATGATATTCATAAACTGTTTGATGACTAGCAACTGCTAAAGGTAATAATAAAAACAATTAAAAGAAATCTCTAAATGCCAAAAAAGAAAATTCTAGTCTAACACAGTGTTGGTAGAGTTGTTTTCTTCTAAGTCCTTTCTCTTTGGCTTTCAGGTGACCATGTTTTCCCTGTGACTTTACAGGGACTTTTTTCTGTGTGTGTCCTAACCTTTTCTTATAAGGTCACCAATTTTATTAGATTAGGGCTCATTCCAGTGCCCTCATTGCAATTTAATTATCTCTATTATCAAATACAAATGCATTCTGTGGTACTAGGGGTCAGTACTTCAGCATGAGAGTTTTAGGGAAATAATTTATTCTGAGAGCACCTCTGGTCTGAATATCATATAGATTACATGGTCAAATGTTTACGAAATCTTAGATTCAATTTAAGCTCTATCATCATACCACCCACAAAATGACTGTTATTCATTGGAATTACTCTTAGAAAACTCACCTAAAATAGTGCTCTGGTTAGTCTATATATTACTAAGTTACAGGTTTCTCGGTTTGATTCAGTTGTTCTTCAGGTGCCAAAAGTCTTTTCAGGAGCGACAGGCATCACTGAAAAAGGTTTCTCCATATTAAATGTCCAAGTTGACAAATACGAGGGATTCCAAGCCTTTCTTGGAATATTGAACTACTGATGCCATGGTTACAACTTAAGAGTGTTTATACAACAAGTGAACAATTTCAATAAGATGTATTCCACAATTAATTGCCTGAAGTTTATTATCTTTTTGGTGGAATCTTTGAAAATGCACATATCTGTGTTATATTAAAAAGAGCCATTTCATCATTTTTCCAAGAATAAAATTATATATTCTGTTCTATCACTGAATTGGAAAATCAGGGAATGGGTAGAGAAGGCTGCATAAGAGTTTTGTTCAAACATTGCTCCATTCATAAGGAAATGGAAGGACTTGGAAAAAAATAATACTAAGTGAAGTGAGCCAGACCCAAAGAAACATGGAGTCTATGGTTTCCCTCTGAGGGAATAATTAGTACATGTCTATGATGGTCATAGAAGAAGATTATAATAGTTCAATAGCTCTGCCCGTATGAACACATAAGGTGATACTAAGCAAAATGAACTCCAAGTTATGGAAACAAGTGTTATATCAGTGTTGTAGTTATTTTCAACATGCCATGTGAAACCGTACTTTTTTTCTCTCCTCATATTCCCTTCCCGTGGTTTTACCCTTGCTATCACTGTAATGGATCTTAGTACTCTGGATACTGTATATACGTGTATTCGATGTAGGGTAGGGAAAGGGAATGTCAAAATTGAGAGACAAAGGATTAAAAAGACAAACCATTGCAATAGCGATATTTACCAAACCATTTGGTGTAAACCAACTATACAAGTGCGGGGAGGGGAGGGTGGAGGTGGGGGGGGATAAGGGGAGGATGAGGGTGGAGGTAACAACTTGGATAAGAAATGTACTTGTCTTACATATGAAACTAACGCCTCTGTATTTCACTTTTACAATAAAGAAGAAAAAAATGAAAAAGCAGATTTTAGCATGGTTACCAATGGACTGGAACAGATCATGCTGAGTAAAAGATTAGTTCAAATACACTGATTTTCCAGACTCTACATTATGCCCCAAATTCAATTATAAATCTAATTACAACTTTAATTCTTAAACAATCAATTGGATTGGATTTTTGTTTGTTTGTTTGGTTTGTTTTGGACTATTTTCCTTCCTGCTGACTCGTAAGTGGTGTCTCCAGCAGGTGTCAATTTGTCCATCACCATGCCACCTTTCCTATCAACAGTTATCAGAATGTCTTAGACTACAAGACATACAATCTTAGGTGCACAGCATGCATTTCTATGCTCAGGCCTAAAACTAGAGGATCTGTGGTTGGAACAGGAGAGCAATGCCATGGTATGATTACAGAACAATAGTCCATTCAAACACTTGTCTAAAACATTAATCTCATGGTCAAATATATTTGAGAGATCTTTCAACTACATATAACTATTCATTACATACAAAATTTATTGCAGCCATAAAAAGTCAAAAATTTCTGTTGTAAATAAGTTTGTATAATTCAATTTGGCTTTCAGCTTTCTTTAATGAATATACACTTGGTAATATTATCAAGTCATAGACTCCAGGTGATTATGGAGCATGGGAGGGAGAAAGAAGAAAAAGTTCAGGCTTTTGTATAACTAACAGAATGCAACAGGTATGCAATAATCACCCAGGGTGTGAACATTGATGTAAATCACTATATTTGTGAAAATGAAGATGTGGTAAATTCTTCTTATTTGGGTGTTTAAAAAAGGAAAGTTTGGGTCTTAGTTTCCTGCAGACAAAGCTAATTTCACATGCAAAAGGCCTATGGGTTTATTGCAAAATTAATATGTACATATATTTATATATCACAAAAGCCTATGGCTTAGGTGATTTTCCTTCAAAAATATGATATTCCAAGGATTTAATTTTTCAACTGTCACTGAGAAATTTATTTCTGAGTGGCTGTTGAGAGGCAAAACAAAAATAGAACACATTTTTATTTTCTCATCTAGGATATATCTCTCAAAATTGTGTAGGATTAAAATTTACAATGTTAGCAGTTTGAAGTAGCATTACAAGATTTATTTTCACATACTTAAAATTCAACATCTCTTCAGAGAATTCTGGAATTAGAAAATGTTTACTTTAGGAACACTCAACTATGTGTTGGTTCAACACAAAACCATAAAAGAATTCATGAAGCGTACGTAACATGTGGCTCTTAGAATCTGCTTGGTAAATTGTTTTCACATAAGTGGTAAAAAAAAACTAAAAAAAAAACAGTCCTTGCTTTTGAAAATTGTGTAGAGAAGTGGCCTCACAGATAATATAAACCGTAAATAACCATCACACTTTATATAAAGTCACAATTTTAGACATCTACTCCCTCCTGATTTTCACTCCAATAAAATGTCTCTTCATGAAGGAAATCCTCTGTAGAAGCACTAGTGGAAGCTAAGCATTTGGAATTTAGCTAGTTTGATTGGATTTTAAGGTTTACATTGTTTTAATTAATTTAAATTCAGGGCAACACATTGCGCATGGCTACCATACTGCATAACACTATTCTCACTTTTCTAACTCATGACTAAGGATGGAATAAAGTTTCTATGGTTTGCATACCAATGTCCTCTTCAGATGCTGCCTGATGATGTTTCATCCTGACAGGGCAGATTGCCACTATTTCTGTGAAGTTTAGTGGCAGATAACCTCCAGGCTTTAGAAGTGTCAATGTTTCTTTTAATTATAGAAAATTATTTCACTCAATATGTCATGCTTGGAGAGGCTTCTCCTCAGTGCCTACTTGCAAAAGGGCCATAAATCCTTGGTTATAATGGGTGCTGGCGACTCACCTCCATAATTCTAGCTATTCAGGAGGATGAGACCTGAGGATTGCAGTTCAAAGGTAGCCTAGAAAAGTTGATGAAGCTCACATCTAAAATTTACCTCCAGAAAAATGGAATTGGTCCTGTGGCTCAATGTAGTAGACAGCAAGCCTTTGAATGAAAAAAAGCTCAGGGCCAGTATCTAGGCCATGAGTTCAAGACCCACAATCAAAAATAAATGAGAGAGAGAGAGAGAGAGAGAGAGAGAGAGAGAGAGAGAGAGTGAGAGGAGAAAGAAAACACGTGGTCGTGGTCTTATAATATGGGTATTAGCTCAAGTGGTAGAAAACTTGTCTAATAATCACGACATGAGACTCTGCATTCAAATCCAAACATTGCAAAAAAAATAAATGAATAGTCTAACTTTTTATAATTAAAAAATATTAGCTCATCTACACAATCTTTTTTGAAAATAATTAGTTATTTATTGTTAAAGTGATGTACAGAGGGGTAACAGTTTCATACATAAGGCGGTGGGTAAATTTCTTTCACAATTTGTTACCTCCTCTTTCATTTCCCCCCTTCCTCCTCCCCCCTCCCCCTCCCCCCATGAGTTGTTCAGTTGGTTTACACCAAATGGTTTTGTAAGTATTGCTTTTGGAGTTGTTTGTCTTTTTAACATTTGTCTCTCAATTTTAATATTCCCTTTCCCTTCCCTAGTTCTAATACCATTATATACAGTATCCAGGGTACTCAGATGAGATACAGTGATAGCGTGGGGGCAACCACAAGAAGGGGATACAAGAGGATCAACAACAAAAGAAGCTACGGTTTCACATCATATGTTGAAAATAATTATGACAGTGAGATAACATTCGTTTCCATAACATGGAGTTCATTTCACTTAACATCATCTTATGTGTTCATAAGGGTATAGCTATTGGGCTCTTGTGATCCTCTGCTGTGACTAGCCTAAACATGTGCTAATTATTCCCTAAGAAGGAGACCATATAGTCCATGCTTCTTTGGGTCTGGCTCACTTCACTTAGTATAATTTTTTCCAAGTCCTTCCATTTCCTTATGAATGGGGCAATGCCATTCTTCCTGATAAGAGGCATAAAATTCCATTGTGTATATGTACCACATTTTCCTGATCCATTCGTCTCCTGAGGGGCATCTGAGTTGGTTCCATATTTTAGCTATGACAAATTGTATTGCGATGAACATTGTTGCCCTGGTGGCTTTAGTGTGTTCCTGTTTGTAATCTTTTGGGTAGATGCCCAAAAGTTGGGCTGCTGGATCATAGGGGAGCTATATGCTGAGCCTTCTGAGGAATCTCCATACTGCTTGCCAGAGTGGCTGAGCAAGTTTACATTCCCACCAACAATGTAGTAGGGTTCCCTTTGGCCACATGCCCTCCAGCATTTGTTGTTAATTTTCCTGATAATGGGTATTCTTACTGGGATGAGGTGGAATCTCAATGTTGTTTTGATTTACATTTCTCATATGGCCAGTGGTATAGAGCACTTTTTCATGTGACTCTTGGCCATTCTCATTTCCTCTTTAGAGAAGTCTCTTTTTAGGTCTATAGCCCACTTTTTCAGTGCGCTGTTGGCTCTTTGAGGTTTTGTTTTGGAAGAATTTAATGTTTTTAGTTCTGCATATATTTTAGATATGAGGCCTTTGTCCATTGTATGGCTTGTCTGTTGTTGTATTTCTGGGCTTTTGTTAAGGAAGTTTTGTGCTGTGCCAAGGAGCCCAAGTTTTTGTCCTACTCCTTCTTGTAGTGTTTTCAGGGTATCTGTTTTTGTTTCAAGGTCTTTGATCCATTTGTAATTGATTTTGGTGCAGGTTAATATATAAGAATGTAGTTTGAATTTGTTGCAGGTGTTGAACCAGTTTTGCCAGCAACATTTGTTAAAGAGGCTATCTTTCTTCCTGCCTATTGTTTTTTGTTTTTTGTTTTTTTTTTTTAGCTCCTTTATCAAAGATCAAGTAGGCATAATTCTGAGGGTTCATTTCTTGGTCTTCAGTTCTGTTCCATTGGTCCTCAGGCCTGTTCTTGTGCCAATACCAAGCTTTTTTTATTACTATAGCTTTGTAATACAGCTTGAAGTTTGGCATTGCAATTCCTCTAGCACTGTTCTTTCTACTTAGGATTGTTTTTTCTATTCGGGGTCTTTTATTGGGGTCTTTTATTGTTCCATATGAATTTCTGGATTGTTTTATCTATTTCATTAAAAAATGCTGTTGGGATATTAATGGGTATTGCATTGAATTTGTAGATAGCCTTGGGCAATATTGCCATTTTGACAATATTAATCCTCCCAATCCAGGAGCATGCGAGGTTTTTCCATTTCCTTAATTCTGCCTTAATTTCGTTTTTGACATTTTTTAAATTTCTCATCATAGAGGTCTTTCACTTCTTTGGTTAAGGTTATTTCTAGGTATTTTATGTTTTTTGAGGCTACTGGAAAGGGCGTTGCACTCTTAATTTCAGCCTCAGTCTTTGGGTCATTGGCATATAGAAAAGCCTTGCCCTGGTCCTGTCTCTATGTAATCTTATCTACTAAGAAGTTTGCAATTTGGAAGTTCATAGATCAACATCAGCCTTAGGCAGAAAAACCCATTTGACTTCATCACCTAAATACAACAACAACAACAACAACAACACAAGAACAACAACAACAAAAAGCAGTTCTGGAAGTGTAACTCCTTCTGTAGAATGACAACCTAGCTAGTGTGAGGACTTGAGTTCAAATTCCAGTGCCATATAAAAGTAAAAATTAAAAAGACAGGCATTTATTTCATTAATGGACCTATCTGATATATCACAAATTCACTTGTGTTTAGATTGTTTTGCTGTTCACTTTTCATCCTTCCTAACAGGGAGCTCTGTCCTATGTTTCCTCCAAATGTTAATGCCCAATACAAGTGCTATAAACCAAACCCTCTCTACTTGTATCTTCAGAAGTCAGCCAACTTTAATTTTTAGGAAATGATAACTTGTGTCCCTTTAGAATACTAACTATGGTAAAATGATAGATGACAATTTATAGTGTATGACAGTTTATGTAAAATAAATGATCACAGTAGAAAATACACATGCATTATTTTCCTTAAGAAAAGATGAGACAAATACAATTTAGGTAAGGGAAAGAAAGACTAATCAACTTTACCTATCTTGGGTTGGAACTGAAACCATCAGTAACTGTGTATAGATAAGAGTACAGTATTTGCACTGCCTATGTAGTCCTGGGATTCAAATTCAGAACATTATATTCTTGCTTGTTTTTGTGTTGGCTCAACCTGGCACTCTACTACATAAGCCACTCTACTTCCTGCGAGTTTCTGGTTACTTGGTAATAAGAACATCAACAGTTTATCTGTTCAGGCTGACTTTGAACTGTGATTCCCATGTCTCAGCCTCCTAAGTGGTAGGTAGGATTACAGATGTAAGCCACCAGTGCCTACCTATTTAGCTTGCTTTCTTCCAGGGTATATTTCCTGGATCTCTTTTGTGGCTTCACCAACTGGGAAGACATAGTGATAGTTCAGTGGCAGTCAATACCCCCAGGGATCAGACATTGATTTCTAAATATCTTCCTCAACTGAAAGGTATTTAAAGATGAAATAAATCCAGTTTTAAATAGAAAAAAGGAACTAGAAATACATAGAGTAATAAATTATTCTTGATAAAAAAGAGGACAAAAACGCAATTGCATAAACAGAGGAAGAAAATCCCTTCCTACAGTACCATGACATTTAATAATATAGGAAATACTAAGTTTAGAAAATTGGCATCTGGCAATGAATGACTTAGGCAAGAGTCATTAATGATTTCTAAAACTAGTGGGTATAGTTTGGGTAAATACAGTACCTATATTGTCTCAAGATATACCTTCACATATTATCTATGAAATGGACAGGAAATTAACAGGATTCAATAATCCTGTCACATACTGTGTTAAATAACTAAACAAGAACAGTATCAGGATTGAAATCTCCTCATTCAATGAACTGAGGAAAACAAAACACCACTATGAAGTGTTTCTGTTAAAGAAAAAAAAATAATCTGAATTAATGAGGAACACCCAACTTGGAAGATATTTCACCAAGCAAATGACACAGACACTGCAAAAATATCAAGCCATAAAACTGGATTCAGGATCAAGGAACTAATTCAGATTAGAGAATAACAACCTATATATTCAAAGAATGCATCTGGATCAGGAATAAGAGTACCTGTAAAACTATTTTTTTTTCTGTTTTTGGCCAGTCCTGGGCCTAGAACTCAGGGCCTGAACACTGACCTTGGCTTCTTTTAGATCAAGGCTAGCACTCTGCCACTTGAGCCTCAGAACCACTTCTGGACATTTTCTATATATGTGGTGCTGAGGAATCGAACCCAGGGCTTCCTGTATATGGGGCAAGCACTCTTGCCACTAGGCTATATTCTCAGCCCCACTAATTTTTACAACTACTTAAATTAGTAGATCATGATGAAAACATATTCTTAAGTTTCCTGACACCAATAGCTTCATTGTACCATTATCCATGACTCTATCAGTCCTTATGAATTACAGACTAAACATTTTCAGAAATAAACAGTAAAGATATCTACAACCCAGTGTCAAACAATGCATATGCATACACATTAAAATGATACTTGGATACTTTATGTAGAGGTAAGTACTCATTTACTCAGGCTTGAACTCAAGACCTCACAGTTGCTAGTCACCTGCTCTCCCTCTTCATCCATGAGCTCAGCTCAACACATATAGTGTTATCAGGACAAAAGAGGGCAAATTTTAATGCAGATGGAACAAGTGCAAACAACTGATGAATCTGGGTAAATGCTACAGGAAATATCTTTGCACTACTCTTGCAATTTGTCTTAAATTTATCTCTACAAAATTACAAAAAGCAAACTTAAAATGTTTATTTCTGTCACCACTGTTGAGAAATTCAATAAGACCTAATTTATATTATTTTGTGACTCCTCTCTCTGTTTATCTACATATACATATTAATATATGTATTATAATGTATATGTAGATATAATATACACATATAACTGTGTTACATTTAGCATATACTTGTTATATATTTATATATTACATGTTCTTTAAATATAACAAGATACCTTACTTAGAGATGGTCAATACAGATAATACCATATTTTAGCATTACTACAGTTATACAAAGTAAAATGATTATACATGAATTGTTGGAAAAACATTCAGAAGACCTGATTGTTAATGAAATGAAATGATTGGGTTGCTACTTACTTGAGGTCTTACAAAATTGCTATTATGTTTATTATGCTGTATGCTTTAACTATTTGATTAGTGAATAAAAAATAACTTCTACGGAATCTTGTCAGTTTATACCTGGTACTAGTCATACTAGAAATATTTTCTGTAAGAGGTTTAAGTTTATCAAGAGAAACATCTCACACTATAGATAACAGATTCTGAACCGTGTAGATTTCAAAATTGAGTGGGAACATGAAATTATGTTGTTCAGCAGGATTTATCACTTCTCAGGCCTATACCTATTATTTGTATTACTTTATTGATATTTCCTGTTCATTTTTTCCCAGATCCATGAATTATGCTCATAAAGAACAATTTGAGTCTTTGAGAAAGATAAATGCATTTTCCAACATTAAATTTGAGAAATACAGGTTTTAAATATATTCCAACGAAATAGCCAACATAATTTCATGGCTGAAATACTCATTTTTTGTTAATATCATCCCTTATATTTTGTATTAATTAATGGTTCTACTTATTGACTTTATAAAGTTTTGCTACTATATTAGTAGCAAATGTACTCTCAGATTACTGGTAACAACCATAAATAGTTTAATCAAATTTTTGGTGCGGTATTTGATACAGTGTATAGTTTTAGAATTTTCAAGTTGTATTTTATATTTTTCTTTGAATGCTGCTCCCAAGCATAGATTGAATGAAAAGCTACATCTTAACTTTTTCAACAGTAAATTTGAATTGTTGGTTTGATATTACATCAAACTGGTTCTCTGATTTTCCTACCTCTCTTATTTACCTTGTATGATAAACGAAAAATAGTATTAGTAGAATGTTACCAGACTCAAGTCAGATAACTCGTAACTTACTGGTAAATATTTTTAAGCAGATGATTTTATTATTCTCACTACAGATTTATTTAGATCTCTAATTCTTCAACAAAACAGAATTTCTACTGATCGACCACTTGTTTTCAGGAGTTGCTAATACAACAACATAGAGTATCTAAATGATGAATGTACCAAAGAACACACTGATCTCTTAAGAACAATAACCACTCAAAATTGTTCTCCATAGGATATTATCTTAGACATATCAGCAATCAACAGGAAGTTTCCTTGCAACGGAAGGTGAAACCTTGTGTTAGTAAAATTATTTTTCAAAACCACCATTAGAGTTTTAAAGGAGAGCTTTGACTTAGATAGCTCATATTTTTCATACTTGTTAACTTTAATTTATGAGATATTTTTGGTGCTTAATAATCCTCTTTAACATTTTTAAGAACCAAGTGGAAAATATACTTCATGGACATCTAAAGCTTTAGGATACACGCAAGAACCACCAGGAAGAGAAAGTGAAATGGAAAAATGCAGGCACATTTTTATTTTTCTCCAACCAAGTGGCAAGGCATTTCATGCTATGAATATCTAACACATTACTTTGACAACTAGACACATATTTATATTTTCTGCTGTTCTAGTCAGGGCATAGTTCAACATTGTCTCAGTTGATTTAGTACCAACTCAAGTCAGTCTTTAGACATTTGTCCTGGTAACTGGACCACGAATACCTGGTGAAGACTTGTCACAAATTACAGTGATGCTCTTTATTCTTTGAATGGTTTTGTGTCAAGGGTAATGTGGAATGGGAAGTAGATAAACAACACATGGATCCACTGAATTGTAACAGTGGGAATATTCAGTAAACTGTGTTGTTTGATACACTTCACTAGAGTAAAACCACTGAGAAGATATTATTCTCCAGAATTTCAAACAAGGAAAAAAAATTATAAGAGACACAGAGAGGTACATAGACACAAAGCTTCAAGTTTGTATGGATATCAAAAAATAAAGTATAAGGACACTTTAAGACTAAATCAAGATGAGGATATTTGTACATTTCCAGGCAGTTACTTTCTGTAGCACTAAAATTAAAATCATATAAAAAACACTATAACCAACATAAATTTTGTAAGATACATGAGAAATGGTTTTCTTCTACATGTTTCAGCACAAGCAAATGGAATATTCATTAAAATAGTTAACCTTTCTATTTCTTATTTTCTTATTTTTCTATTTACCACACAACTCTCTATTTCTATTTGTGATTTTAACATATGTAGCTAACTAATGATTTTAGAGAATTTCCTATCTTCTAACTCTCATCAGACCTTACTGATGGTGTTATAGTTATGGTGTTAATGTAAATATCAGATTCATGTACCATTTATTTGAGTGTCTGGCTAATATATTCAATATTTATATGCTTTAGTTTTGAGAATGGAATATTGCTGATTAGAACTTTGAAACACACACATGTGTTTGCGTGCACATGCACAAGTGCATGTAATATGTTGAATTGTACTCTTCTATTGCTGAAACACATAGCAAAAGAAACTACAGATACTATCACAAAGGAAAAAATGAAAGCCTTTCCTCCCATCTTGTTTACCTTCCATCAGGCTTACTTAAGAGGAACTAAATCATAACATATCTTTCATGTATTCTTCTTCTCACAGTTGGTAGCCTATGAAAATCTAAACCCATTTTTCCACATTATTTACATACAAATGTACTTTTCTTTATTGACACACACAACCTTTGACTTACTCTGTAATGATTTCCACCCACCTCTGTAATTCTGCATGAAGTTATAACCACTTTTCTTCTTGTTACTCTTTTTTTTTTTTTTTTTTTGCCAGTCCTGGGCCTTGCACTCAGGGACTGAGCACTGTCCCTGGCTTCTTTTGCTCAAGGCTAGCACTCTGCCACTTGAGCCACAGTGCCCCTTCTGGCCGTTTTCTATTTATGTGGTGCTGGGGAATTGAACCCAGGGCTTCAGGTATAAGAGGCAAGAACTCTTGCCACTAGGCCATATCCCCAGCCCCTTATTACTCTGTCCTTTGGCAGCCTATTTTGTATCACCCCATGCACTGCAGAACTTAATTCAGTACAAAGTTTTGTGGTTCTGTCTTGCCCTACATAGTTAGAATAAGACGTTTTTGCCAGCCATGGGGGCTTGAACTCAGGGCCTGGGCAAAGTCCTTGAGCTTTTTTCTTTTTCAGCACTAGTCCTCTACCACTTTGAACCAAGGCTGCACTTCTGATTTTCTGGTGGTTAGTTGGAGATAGTAGTTTCATGGACTTTTCTGCCTGGTCATTAGATCTGTGATAATTAGATCTCAGCCTCCTGAGGAGCTAGCATTACAGGCATGAGCCACCGGTGCCTGGCTACTAAACCAGTTTTTGTTATATTTGGGAAATATCAAGGGGATTTAGAGAATAAATTAATGTGTTTGATGAATAAAAAAGCTTGCATTAGTTAGAAAGAACTTCATATTATTTAATGTACATATGTGAAAATGGATTCAAGCAACTTAAGGGGATGGGTGGAGTGGTGAGATGGGTAGAAGGATGGAAATGGTGGTATTGGTCATAATGCATCGTACTCATAGATTGACATTTTGAGTTGACACTCTTTTTCACAACTACTTAAAGATAATAAAAATTTTATATATGCACACAATATCCCAAGACATTCTTTCCTGAATTATGACAAGGAATGTAATTTAGTCACTATTTACTCTTTGCTTTAATTCCATAGTAACAAAGAATTATTAGGGTATGTAATGAAATAAGTTAGTAGATAGATATCATGTGAATTTTCCTATGGATAGCACAAACTATTTGCATTATATGCTTTGGAAAAACACAATGATTATCGTTTTTTATAATTCAATTGATTTTTTATTATCTCCAAATAGATGTGCAAAGGAGTTTCAATTAAACATGTCAAACTATGAGTGGAATACATCTTGAATAGATATAAAGATTGGGTTATGCTCCCTAGCAATAAGCTACTGATACATGTGACACTGAATAAATGTATCATATTCTAAGCTTAAACAGTTAGAGCATGCATACTATACTTGAAATGTTTTATTTTCAATTTTTAGCTTGAAAATTTTGTAGCATGACAGAAGTCAAACTTGATAATCTAAGGATTATTATGGTCAGTGAGGAAATGGACTCAAAACTCTTTGAGGTGATGAAGATAAATAAACATGGGAATACAGGAAGTGTCCATGTATCATTTATGGTGTGAATGTTTTAATTTGTGCAAATTTACATAGAAAAATAGTAAATGGTACAGTAAAATGTAAGGTGATATACAGACAAAACAAAAAAGTTAACATATTAATGGGTTGAACAATCTAAATGGCTCAAATAGACTGGCCATTACAGCATTGCATTTACTTTGTTTATAATGACAACCAAACGATAGGATTTAAAAACAAACCTTGAATTTTAGTTGTTCTAATATTCATTAGAGCATAGTTCGTCTAAAACTTATTAGAGAAATAGGGTTCCTAATATTGTAAAACAAAATAGTTTTAATTTCCTCAAATAATTTGACATTATTCTAGTATGAAGTCAGGTAGTTGGTTGATGTTAGAGAAGCCATTATTCATAGGTTTTATTCATAATCCACACCTGCATTCTCATTTATCTATACCTCTAAGAAAAAAAATCTGTGAAGTATTGTATTATTTTTTTAAATATCAATAAAACCATAAGACACAAATATATTGAGAAAAATTCAAGGGAGAGGAAATGAATAAACTAAAGCCATGGATATAAATCATTGTAATTAGTCAGAACTTCCATTTTAAGCCTAAAAAATAGAATGAATTTTGTTCTTTTCCTTTTCTTTTTACTGCATAAAATCTTCATGTGTAAGTAGGAGACTTTATCTCCATCAACATTATATTTTTAAAGGAAATTTTCATGTGATACTATATAAGAGAATTGAGTAACATAGTAGATAATGTTATTTACTTCATTGGTATCTAATCATTAGAACTAAGAAGTCCTTATTATAATTTCCATAAATGTTTCCATAGTTGTTCACTGTTGTTTGAGTATTATGTAGCCAATGTGATTACCTAATATTTTAAAATATTTCTTTTCTAAAAAAATTTAAGGTGATATAAAGAGGGATTACAGTGAGTACATTTCTTGTAAAACTTGTTACCTCCTCCCTCATTTTTCTCCCACCTTCTGTCTACCCCAATCTCCCTGCCTCCGGAGTTCTACAGTTAGTTTACAACTTCTTGTCTTGTAAGTATTGCTATTTCATTGGTTTGTCTTTTACCCTTTGTCTCAACATTTTGATGTTCCCCTTCCCTTTGCTAATTCAGAAAAACATACATATAATACCTACTGTACTAAAATCAAATATAGAGACAACAGAGGCTACACCATAGGGAAGACAAACAAAAGAAAAAAAGAAATAATTTCACATAGTACGTGAAAAATGACAACAACAATGATAAACTACTTGTTTCCATATCTTGGAGTTCATATCTTTAGGAAGTGGCACTGTTGCTCAAGTGGTAAAGTGCTAGCCTTGAGCTGAAAATCTCAAGGACAGTGCCACAGGCCCAGAGTTCAAGCCCTATGACCAACCAAAAAAATTCTTTAATCATTCTAAATGAATGACAAACAGAAAACCCCCATTTGGGAATAGCACAATAATAATTCCAACAGACAGGAGTTATTGGTATTTTTTCATATTCCTATCTTCTAGTGTTCAGAAGTGTGAAAGGAAGATAAGAGGGAGAAAAGAGAGAGGAGAGAAAGGAAAAGAAAGGGAGAGGGGAGGAGGGGATTAAAGAGGAGAGGATCAGAAAAGTACCCTACTGGGAAGAATTGAATAAAATCTGTAAATACTATATTATGTTGAGTTGATGTTGATGATTGTAACATGCTTATCACAGGTTAACAGAAGATAGGTACCAAGAGTCTGTGTATACTACATCTATGAATTTTATGTGTTTGTACTATTTTGAAATTAAAAGGGGACAAAAACATTCAATGTCATTCTGAGAATCCTTAAAACTCTGCAAACATTTTACTGCCTAGGACTCAATTCTACAATTTTACAATAACCTGGGCCAAGAAATTTATTAAGAGTAAATTTTGCCAAATAGACAACTTACAAAAATAGGTAAATACAGTCTCCTTTTGGCAACTTGATATAGACAGCTGCCAAGTATAGCCTTCTGAATGTGAGGAATTATAGCACATTACAATACGATTCATGAGTGAGAATCTGGACTAATATTCACAATGCTATCTAGAAATTATATGTAGACAATTACTAATCCTTATTTCAAAATGGGAATGACAGGGAAAAGACTTAGAAAGTACACTGAGGTCCTAAAAAATAATGCTTGTGTGGATTATAGTAGAGAAAGCACTAAACCACAAACTGAAAGTAATTACATTAAAAAAATCTTCTTAATCTAATTTGATGTACTATCCCCTTGGAGAAAGGTACTAATTGGTAATGCTAACACAAATAGAGAAAAGACAGCTGGATTTGAGGAAGATTAGTAACATCTTTTATAATATTTGGGAAAAAGAAGGAAAACACTCAAAGAACATATGGATAATTCTATTTTGATTAGTTTAATTACTAATTAAATTATTGTGGTCAATAAGTTCGTATCACCCCAGATAAAAAGTATAAAGAGCTTTTTTCTCAGCCAAATTAAATGAACAGGCTATTTGTCAGTGATACGTTGGACAGAAACTCAATGGTGCAAAGAGCCTCTGCCAAAATCAGTCCTCTTTTCATGGCCACAAAATCCTCATTAACATGAATCCAAACAGCTTACTGAGAAAAAGGATATGTAGTGCAAAGATTGTGCTCTGATGCAGCCAGAAACAGGAGGAGCAAATGATGTTCCTTGTCAGAACATCATTCTGTTCCTTGACAGAACATTTGACCATATTATGCTACTGTTCCCTAGAATCTCTTTTGACAGCTTCCCTACCCTAAACAAGGCTGCCATTGACTGTCATAGAGTTATGACAGCTGACTGAAAACAGTAGTTGACAATTCACATGCATGCATTTGTTCATGTCCAATAATATAGTTGATGTCTCCTTAAAAATGTATAGGAGCACACATTTTTGTTTTATTATTTCTTGGTTAATTAGCTGGCATGCACTTACAAATTGTAGGCCCAGAAGTTCAAGAAGAACAAACTTACCAATGCTCGGGTAGCCAGGTGTGGAAGGGTCTCCTCCAGGGTTCAGGGTAACCATGAAATTATCATGGTTAAGATTTTCAGTCACTGGTACATCACAAGGATCAATATATAGAAGAACACCTCCAAATCCAGCCTTTTCCAACAAGGAAATCTAAAAGGGGAGTAACAATTTAAACTATTTTCATATACATTGGAAGTTCATGTATTACCATTCACACATGAGGATACAATATGATTATTCTTGTTTATTATTGTTATTAGCTAGGAAGACAATTATCCAATGCAAATTATTTTATATTTATTCTAACCTCTGCCCTTTTCCCCTATAGGTCCTACAATATTTAGTCAGCGTTCTTACGTTGTTTATGTGTGGTATCAGTGTCTGGCTCATAGAATTTCTCCTTATTTCTTTTCTTTATTAATTGCACCAGCAAGTTTAGACTTTCTACTTCTGTGAATATCAGAGATGACCAAAAATATGTACTCACTTCCTTACATATGAAATGTAACCCCTCTGTAATTCACTTTGACAATAAAGGGCTCTACTCTTAAAAGCATTGGTTCTGCTCATTCCCATGCCTTTACCTAGAGTAAAAATCACAACAGTGTTTTTAATACATTTCCTCCTGAGCCAAGCCTGCCAGGATAGTTGTTAAAACGAAGAAACCATTTCCCATTGTTTGGCAAACAGTCAATGTTTTGAACCTCACAGGCCTCCTACCATATCAGTCATATTCTCCACACAGGATGCCAGGCCAGGCCTGACAGCCAGGAAAGTAAGGGATTGGCCCAAAACCCCATGAAGGGTATGGGGCATCAGTTTCCATCTATCCTATCCTTAAACATCTAGAAATAGCCCCAGGCCACTTCTGAGAAGTCATTTTAATATAAAGAGACCACTTCATTCTGTTTTTCTGTAAGTGTACAACATAACAGGACCGGTAAACTTAACCTTCCCAAGTATTCTGTGTTCTAGCTTGGTAAATTAATTATTTTGGAAAGCATATTAGCATGACTCATATGAGAAACTATAATCATGATTTGCTGATTCTATTTGCTTCCCATAAGAGAGTAAAATAAATTAGAAGACCTTAATGAAATAAGATTAAGATTAAAGGTATTGAATAAAGACAGCTACTACTGCTTATAATGTGACTTTACTTAACACCTATATCTCACTTCCTAATTATTGCTTATTTTTTAGTGAGTTTGCAATAAGTAAGAAACAAGAGTACTTGTGGCCATGGCTGAAACACTAAAGGAGGAAGCAGTCATGCTAATTTTCTCTGTTATTGCACATTATGCATTGAATAAACAGGCTTGGAGTAGGCACTGAAGAACACTGGTAGCCAGGTGCCAGAGGCTCATGCCAATAATCCTGGGTACTCAGAAATCTGAGATATGAGGATCAGGATTCAAAGCAAGGGGTAGTAAGAAAGTCTGTGAGAACCTTCTCCCTAATTAATTACTAAAAATGCAGAAGTAGGGTTATGGCTCAAATTGTAAAGCATTGAATGAAAATAATAACAAAGGCAACAAAAACTAATGGAAAGTGCTCAGGCCCTGCGTTCAAGCCCCAGTACTGGCACACAAAATACAGAAAAGAGTACTGTAAACCAGAGAGTACATTAAATGGGTGTTAGCACCACAAATATTCTTAAAATAGACCTTGAGAAAATTCTTAGTATCCATTTCTACTGGAAACAAAAAATATATAATTATACATAAAACATGATTCTAACTGCATAAAGGAAACAATTAAAAATTTAAAAAATACCCCAAAACAGAATATACATATACTAAACTAATAGCATTTTCCTCTACTTTAAAAGTGTTCTGTACTTTACCATTTGGGCTGTAATATAAAAGCCTATATTTTATAACAAAAATTTTCAAAGGTAAGATTGAGACCCTAAATAAGTTATAATTGACTA
Source organism: Perognathus longimembris pacificus (assembly GCF_023159225.1). Taxonomy (NCBI): domain Eukaryota; kingdom Metazoa; phylum Chordata; class Mammalia; order Rodentia; family Heteromyidae; genus Perognathus; species Perognathus longimembris. The sequence goes on from NC_063165.1 coordinate 70,578,588, forward strand.
ATTGACTCCAATTTTGCTCCTTTACCAAAAAACTCAGATTGTGTAATCATTCTATCCTCTGAGTTCTTTTAATAGAGAGGAAGGAAGAATTTAAAGGGAGAATGGGGATGATGAAAGAAAATGTACAAAGACTATATGAAAAAGAGAGCTAGTTTTAAAAATTACTCTTTCAAAGTTCACCATATTAGTCCCTAGGAAGTGCATTTAATGGTCCATGTGCTATAATAACATGCCTGTGTGTGTGCGCATACGTGTGTGGACATGCACGCACATACACACTTACTTGACATTTTTACTCAAAGATCACACTATCACTTGAGCTACACTTCCGGTTTTTGTTGGTTAATTGGAGATAGGAAAATAATATTGGGGATTTTTCAACTTGGGTTGGATTTAAACAACAAACCTGAGATTTCAGCCTCTGAGTAGTTAGCACTGTATTCAGGAGTCACTACCTGAAGTGTAATAGTTATTACTTAAAAGAAAAGATATATTTCATAAATTCTACTTAATGCAAGGGAATATATAAAAATAGAAACAAGTGTTCAAAATATTATAAGTTACTTTCTTAGTATTTAAATGAAAATAATACTGGCAAACAAAACAATTCCATGAAACAGTCTCTCAAGAGAAGTACTTACTGTGAAGATGGTGGAGGACCCAGACACATTTATCATGAACATGCAAATATACACAATCAACATATGATTTCTTTTCTTTTCATTATATCAGTACATGTACATTTGCATATATTGTAAAGACATGATATGTAATTTTATTGCCTGTGTAACCTTACATGTAGATAATATGTCATATAGGTATCATACCATATGCAATATCATTATCATATATGTGTGTGATATTAATAAAATTATATTGCGAGGACAGAAATGGCTTAATTCTACCGGTTGTACCAATATTGTTATTATATTCATATTATATTATATTTTATATTATGATACAATAAATTCCTTGTAACTAAATCTTGGAAAAATGACTATTTTTAAGAAATATATTTTCATAGGTGCAATGAGTAGATTAAAATATTATTTTGTATATGATTTTAATAAGCTAAGTTCCCAAAAGAGAAGTTGCAACTTGATACACACAAATACACACACACACGAGAGTACAGTAGTTCTCTTATGTATAGTTTAACTTTTTTATGGTATTAACTAGTCTCTTTACATTTTTGTTCACAAATATGATGTGATTTCCAGAAATAAATAACCCATATGCTTGAGGTATTCTGTGTCTAGCACATTTGTGCCCTATATATGATTTTTCATTAGTCACTTACACTTCTCCCTGATTATTAGACCAACTTTCACAGTACAATAGGCTGTGTACAGATCCCTGTGTCACAATGCCTCTCTTATTCAGTTCATCTCCTTCCGAGAACATTGGTCAGCTAAACTCTTCAGGAGAAGAGCAAATGCCATGCAACATATGTTGAGAGAAAGCATACTCATATAGCTTTGGTTACACAGAAATTCCACTTTTCTGTGGATATACCACATGTGTAGTTTTGACTAAGCATTGTAAAAATTAATAGGTGAATGAATAAATGAAAAAAAAACAAGGCCTATGATATGATTCAAGTGGTAGAATGCCTGCTTAGTAATTTGTGGTCACTTGCATAGCTTTTTTTCTTGGAAAAATATATATTATGTGATGTAAGCCATACCCAAACAAACATAGGTTGCATGGTTTCCCTCATTTGGTGTTAACTAGAATCAATAATAAACACACTTGGTAATAAAAATACACACTTGGACATGATTAATTACATAGGACACTAGGTATTCACATAATCCAAAGGAGGATATTCTTAGGAGAGGATCACAAAGCCTCAATAGATACGTGCATATGATCTTACAAAATCATGTGCATCAAAATAAGCTTCAAGTAATGGAAGCAAGAGACTTTTTGTTACTATTTTGTTTTCTTTTTTTTTCTCCATTGTTTCTGTTGTTGTTGTTTTCTGTACTTTTTGTCTTATCTGTAAGTTCATCTGTTTGGGGAGGAGGGTAAGGATAGAGTAGAGGAATGGAGGGACAAACGGTAAACAAATGCAGTAGTAATACTCACTAGAAGCTATGTTGAAGATGAACTATACCATATGCCAGGAGGGAAAACCAGAGAGAACGAGGAAAGGGGTGACACTGTTCAAAAAGATAAGTACTCATTGCCTAATTTGTGTACCTATCATCCCTCCATACATCATCTTTACAATGACACTAAAATTTAAAAATGCAAAAGAAATTATCTATTTTTTTTTACAAAAAAAAACATCATTATTAAGACTTCAGGGGCACTCTCTGTTCCCTGTATATTGTATGTATTATGTTTGGGGGCTTTTTATTTATTTATTTTTTTTGCTAGTCCTTGGGCTTTAACTTAGGGCTTGAACACTGTCCCTGGCTTCACTGGACCTCTTGAGCCACATTGCCACTGTGGCTTTTTGTGTTGATGTACTGAGGAATTGAACCCAGGGCTTCGTGCATGGTAGGGAAGCACTCTACTACTAAGCCACATTCCCAGCCCCTGTAGTCACTTTTATAGAAGTAAAATACTGACATTGCTATACAAAGTTAGCTACAGCAAGGCCTTCACTTTCAAAAGTTCATTCTACCAGTGGGATGTCTAAATTTTTATCTTGTTTGATAACCTTGATTTACTGACCAAAATGGTTCTAACATTGATATCATTCCTTGGCACAAGCTAGGAAATAGTAATTCCCTTTATTCTTTTTTCTTTCTTCTTCCCTCCCTCCTAGTATCCCTCCCTCCCTTCCTTCTTTCCTTTCTTTCATCTTTCCTTCTTTCTTTCCTCATTCCCTCTCTCCTTTTCTCCCTACCTCTCTCATTTCCTTCCTTCTTTACTACTAAAAGTATATTTAAAACACTTTCCTTATATTGATTCTCAGGAGATATAAGTAAATATTTTAAATTTTTCATTAAGCTTCTATGAGATGTAAGATATAAGGAACACTGTAGTATTTATATTTACTATTTGGACAAAGGAGTCTTTTGAGCCATTGAACTCTTCCACTTCAGGTTTTTTTTTAATGTTTAAGTATTTTATTGTTATTATAAAGGTGATGTTCAGAGGGGTTACAGCAACAAAAGTCAGGTAATGAGTACATATCTTTTTAGATAGTGTCACCCTTTCCCTCCCTTCTTACCCAGTTTCTAGCCCTGCCCTTCCTCACTACAAGTTTTAGAGTTCATTTTCAATATAGTGTCTAGTGAACAGTACCACTGTTGCTTTTATTCACCCTTTGGTCCTCCATTTTGTGCCCCCTCTTACCTTCCTCAAAACAGACAAGCAAGAAGAGAACACAAAAATAACAACAAAGACAAAACCTCTTGTTTCCATTTCTTGGAGATCATTCCTATAAATATTATGATCAAAAGCACATAGGCATTGTGCCTTTGTGTTACTCCCCTAAGAGCATCCTTCTTTCAGATTTATTACACAGTTGCAAATCCTTTGAGATTTATTATTATTCCATTTCAGATTTGTTATTACACAGTGAAATGCTAATTTTGTTTTCCAAAATGATTTCACAGCATTCATTCTCAAAAATATGCTGCAAATTTTTGCATAAGAACAATCGCATAATCGTGCTGGGTTAAGGAGATAGTGTTGACGATGCTATCAACTTTGCATTTATGTTGGGCATGTTTCTACTTTTAGGAGGACCTCAATCAGCATTTTATTCCCAAGGAGATATTAAATATTGTATAAATTTACTGAACATGTTTATACAAATTGTCCATCAGTGGTAGTTACAAATCCTTCTGTAGCTCAACAGTATTTTAAATCACGTTTTCCATGAAATTAGAAATCACTGAATCAACCTCCTACACACCCTTCCCCGACCTTGTTTTACTAGTTCAAAGAGCCTCATAATACTGAGCCAAACAATCCTTGCTCTGATGGATCCAGACTCAGCAAGATCGAGCTGCCTGCAATAGCCAAAGAGTGACTGAGAAATGGTTCTTGAATACCCCCAAGACACATTTCAGTTTCCAAACCACACTGAGCAACTTCTTTCATGGCTGCACAGTGACCACAACATCCATGCTAACAAAAACCTCCACATTATTTGCATCAAGTAATTTTTTTTTCTTTGCAGAAATAAAAAAAAATTGCAGTTAAATTTAGCTGTAATAGAGTAAGATCAACTTGGTTTTCATCTTATATGCATAGTATTTAGTAGAATACTTGGCACAAAAATAATATTTTGAATATTGTTGAGTTGCACATAATTTAGAATAGAACTTATATCAGGTAATGAATGGATGAATATGGTACAAGCATATAACTTAGAGTCCATGTTAAAAGCACCTGAGTTATTTTGTTTTACTTTTCACATCCTGGGATCAAAATCCTATGCAGTACATATTCTTGTGATTTCTTATAAATATTGTGATGATGTAGCATAACTTGAATTTTACAAAGCAAATCATTTAACTAAAGGCGTTTTGTCCTCTGTCCTTCATTTAAATGTACACTTGAAATATTTTTTCTTTCCCCTTTTGTTTTGTTATCTAGGAACATATATTAAGTGGTTGAGGCTAGCCCAATGGTGTTTGACATCATGATTTTATCCTTCCATATAAGTGTCTTTACCCTGTTTCAGGAAGATTGGTTCAATATTTCTTGCCATGTACATTATTAATTAATTTCTTTTCAGGTATTATACATAAAGGTAATTCCTACTAATTACCAGTAGTCACATCTAAAATAAATGTTATGACAAATTCATAAGTAGAACACAGTGAAATTGTTCACCAGGTCTTATAAAACTCTAAATTTATGGAGGATTATTTTTATCAAGGTTGTTAGTCTGAGACCTATTCTGGAATTCATTCCATTCTACTGCTTTGAATAGAAATCATTTGGGCATTAAAAAGGAAGATAGTTTTCACCTTCAGGAAAATAATTCTTCAGAGAAAATCAGAGCCTGGGAGGATAAGAGACAGGATGTTGCTGTAATTTCTATACTTTCCTCCTTGCTTCCTTTTATTTTAACTTTTCAACAGAAATCTCTTTTCTAGTCCAGAAGGAGGATGTGGTGGTAACTGTCATTTAGACAATCTGCTTATTCTCTAAGTCAGCAAGAGGGTAGTAGTTGGATTCCACAGGTGGCCTTTATTCCACTCACAGATGCTTCTAAGTTGTCAGCTCACTCCTTTGAACTGACTGAACTTGGCATGCTCTTTTGATTTTCCCTATTCAGGATGCCTGCTACCTCCAAATTGCCACATGCATTTCAAAGACCAGACCAGGAGGCTCATGTTTGTCCATCACGTAGCAACTTCAGTCCAGCTCTACAAGTATCATTTTACCTTCAGACCATTTCTAGCCAGGCCTCGAAGTAAAGCTATGCAGGAGGCTGGACTCTGAGCATTGCAATTTAAAGCCTGCCTGGCAGAAAAGTAGGTAAGAGTCTTATCTACCATTATTACCAAAAAGTGAGAAGGAAAAGTGTGGCTCAATTGATAAGAATGTCACCCTTGAACAGAAAAAGCTAAAGAAGAGCACCCTGGCCCTTTGCTTATTCCCCAGTATTGGAACAAAAATAACACAAATATAAAAATATAAAATAGAAACTACTTGGGCCTCCATGATGAAATATAAACATAACATAAAAGTACCAGGGATGAAAGTGGAGTTTTCTGAATTCAAATCTGGAGATAATTTCACTAAAATACACTTTCCTTTTGATCGTACATATGTTCTTTAAAAATTGGCTAGCAAAAAGTGAGTTTATAAAACACATCTGGTACTTCTTGCTCTGCCCTTCTTTGTGAAAAGATATTGAAATCAATACTATGAGGACTGTGTGCCTATTGCTTTAGATTGATAGAAAGAACAGACATGCACTTTTCAAAAGTACTATTTGTAAGGTTCACCAGAAAGGAAAAGAGAGAAAAGAGCAAGAAGGAGTAAGAGAGAAAAGGGAAGAAGAGTGGGGACTGTGTTGAGCGGAATTATATAGGAAAAGAGAGGAGATATGGCCAGGTGGATTGGATGTGACCTCAGAGAAGGTGGAGGTAACTACTTCCAGTTACCTAGGTAACTCAGGTACTGTGCGCAGACTTAAACAGGTGGGGAGCATCTGCATGGAGCTGTGAACCTTACATTCCGGCCTTTTAATAATTATGAAAAAGGGCACCAACTCTCTCTGGCTACTTCCTGTTGACAAGGGGCATCAGCATTAGGGGTAAAAGGTGGAGATGTGGCCCCTCAGGGAGAAGACAAGCATCAACTGTCCCTTGGTGGTAGATGCCAGTTCTTGCATGAAGCCTGGAAGAAGTCTCATGAGGCAAGGGCTGTAACTTATTAGGAATTGACCACGAATACTTGTCAGAGTTATTTCTCTAAACTGCCTGCTTTTTCTTTTGGCTTGAGGAGATCAAACCGAGAATGATTAGCCTTTGAGAGGGAATCTGGTGGGGGGGGGCATGGTCCCTGTAACCCAACCCGCATCACACTCTTGCAAGCACAAGCCTAAATGTTGGGCCATTGTGGCTGGTTTTCTAGCCTATGAGGCATTGTGACTTTATGGAGTAGCCTGGTGAGGACATGAGGAGTCCATAAGGATGTAGAAGGGGTTCCACAAGGACATAGATGGGGGTTCGCAAATATATAGAGTCAAATTCTCGATCCAGGCATCCCTGAAATGAGAACAGACTGGCCAAAAGGGCATTAGGGGTCCCTCTGGCATGGTCAGACAAACAGAGGGCCTGTAGATGGGAGTCACTCACCAGACTTAGAGAGGAGATGGTGTGGTGGATGCATAGCCAACAATGGTAAAGGCAAGAAGTCCAAAGTGAGGTCCTCCAGCTTTTGGCAGTTTGGTGGAAGGAGGGCCGGTCAAGGAGGTGGATTCACCCTCAGAATAGCAGAGGGAGGAGGGGATCTAGTGACTCCTGACTCTGTTCCCTCCTGAGTCATGGCACCAGATGTAAGTTTCTCCAGAAAGGAAAACCACCACACGATTCAAGAGAAAGGAATTTATTGGGGGAAAAGCAAACTGCTAGCCCACACAAGATGGAGGTGTGAGGAGACAGAGGAAGGAAGAAAGGAAAAAGAGAGAAAAGGAAAGAGAGTGGGGACTCGTGTTGAGTTGGATTTTATAGGGAAGGCAGGAGACATGGCCAAGTGGGTTGGATGTGACCTAGGAGAAGGAGGAGGTAACTGCCTCCAGGTGTACCAGTTACCTAGGTAACTCAGGTACTGGGCACAGACTTAGGTGGGGGGCATCTGCGTGGAGCCCTCCTGGGTAGGGACCTTACACTATTATGGAGATTAAAATAACTTAAAACAATACATTGAAGTATTAGGTTATAGTCTAAGAGCCATAGTATCATAAAAATAAAAGTGAACTTAAAAATATATGTAACCTTTCATAATAAAGTTCTTAATTGTTTAAATTAAACAGCTTTGGCATATATGGGAAATAAGTATATTTAATGATGATAATACACAATCACTTCTTCAGCTTTTTTTGTTCTTTGTCCTAGGGCTAGAACTCGGGGCCTGGGAGCTGTCCCTGAGCTCTTTACTTCAAGGCTAGCACTCCACCTATTGCATATCAGTACCATTTACTGTTTTCTGGCAGTTAATTGGAGATAAGAGTTTCATGAACCTTCCTACCTTGACTGGCTTCAAACTGTGACTCTCACATCTCAGCCTTCTGAGTAGCTAATCTTACAGGGAAATATTTTGATATTTTCCTTCTCTACTAAAATCATACTCCTGGTAGGTGTCTATTGTGACCTGTGACTTATATATTGGATTTTAAAGGTGTGAATAAATGTGTTTCTAAGATTTCTGTTTTCTTTGGTATGTTTCAGAAGTCAATTCATGTCTATTAAGGTAATGAAGACTCACTGTAAACACAAGGAAAGGAATGCTTATATCATTCTTTCTCAAAATCACTGAACACCTTAAACTGTGTTTTCAAAATGCTATTCTTAATAAATCTGAAATTATTTAAATAATTCCAGTGAGATTAATAAGAATTGAATTCTGCTTTCGGCAAGAGAAAACCTTGAAGTTATTTAGAAGACTTTCTGCAAAGTCTTCAAAAAAGTATCTTTACTTTACATCATTAAAATTCATAAAAGAAAGAGGGAAGGGAGGAAGAAAAGAAGGAATAAAAGGAGTTAGGGAGAGAGAAAGGATGATTGGGTGTAAAAGAGAGAAATGAGGGAGGAATGGGAAGAAGGAGAGCCAGAAAGGAAGAAGAGGGAAAAATGGAGATTAAAAAAATCCTATTTCTAAAGTATACATATGTGTTTTCCCCACACACTCCTGATGGCTTGAATTCAGGGCCTACAGTTAACTAAGCCAATACTATAATACATCAATCTTAACGTCCTTTTGTATTTGCAATGCAGAATCTCACTTTATGCTTGAAAGGGCTCACAATGTGATTCTGCTTTTGTTTGTCTTTGTTCCTGGATGACAGACCTGTACCATCACACACAGTCATTTAGTGAACAGAATCTCCTATACCCTTAGGCGGGGAGACTTGAACTTTGTTTCCCTACCCTCAGTCTCCCAAATAGCAAGGATTAAACACTTGATGGACTGCACCCAGTTCATATTTGTTTACTTTTTTTTTTAACTCTAAACATATCTCATTGCAGCCTCATAATAGCTTGTAAAACTATTATTATAATGTGGTAATCCTGACACAAAAATTTCTCAGTCACAAGTAGCTACTTAATTAATGTCAGATTTCAGATTTGAAAATGTGTTCATATAAAGTCACACTGCTCCTAAACAATGTGAAAGATATAATAGTGCAAATTTCCAAGTTTCAGTGTTTATAGAAAAAAATTATATTAAATTATTTTTCAGGTTTCTCAATAGTTGCTGTATGGAAAAGGCTTAATGTTTAAAATTATATTATTTTTCCAGACTTTGGAAATACTGAGGAATTTTTTTATACTTTAGTTTATCTTAGAGAAAAAGAGTTATGTTAGTTCTCTATTTTAATTATTTTATTTTATTTTTTTGCAAGAAGTCAACTCTGTAGCTTGGCTCATAAGCAAGATAGCAAATGGGAAAATTCTGGATCAAGGCTAAGAACCTCCATCCTGGTACTGCCATTAAGCAGTGGAAGTGAGATACACCAGTGAGTAACAATGATAAAATTTTGCAAGTTTATTTTCAAAGGTCAATCTTGAGGAAAAAATGAAGATATTGTTCCATTATCATGTAATTCCAAACTCTATTTGCTTTGCATTGTATGTTTGATTGAAAGAGCTGGAAATCCTAAAATCTTCCAAAAGCTGTATATGTTTTTATAAATCTCATTTTTTTCTTTATAATTTTATGTATTCCACTCCCTATAAAAGCTTATGCATTAACAATTTAAAATAGTGATTTGTGGCACTTCTTTTACCAATCAGTGAACTACACATTTTGCTATCACATTAATTTTATCTGTTAATAAACCAATCCACTTCACAGGAATATAATTTCTTTACCCTCTTGAAATTAATTTGCTTAATTATATAGGCTGAGTAAGAAGACATGAGCAGCTAAGGGATGTTCCCATTCCTAGGCCTTCTCAAGGATTCCATCTAAAGGATGAAAATCAGATGCATGGTTCATGTAAAGTATTAAATTACAAGGTAAATTCCATGTTATCTTCTTTAGTATTACTAATTGGAAAGATTTACTGATGCCAAAGAAGAATCAGTGTGCATGCCTCTTGGTACAGCTTATAGATCACTAGTCATTACCTTTGCAATCCTCTCTGGCAGAAATTGACAATTAACAATATAAACTTGAGGTTAAAGACATATTTTTTCCACTTTCCTAGCCCAGAAATGCTTTTGGCTTTCTTGAGCATCCTGAGTCTCTGATTCCCTTTGGAGTGAAGAACTACATTATTTGCATATGTAATTTCACTCATATCATAGATATGGCTTAAAGAAAGAGGTGGCAAATCACATCCTGACTCTGACTTACTTTGTAAACTCTACATTTAGTGTTCAATCAACCATTACGCTTCCCAAGCAGATGTTCAACTGGACAATTTAAGGCATCATTTCATTAGACTGTATCCCAGGTGATAGTGGTATTTATGACAAGAGCTCCTACTCTTTTCCCTGACTCTAGTACTGTATTAAGGGAGGATTCTGTACAAGAAACACATCCAGTTTAATAATCAGTGTGCACAAAAATGATGAAAAATGTTATCTTAGATACATATTTGTCAAGTATCTCCAATGTGATAAAGAACATTCGGGCAACATTAGAAAACATGGAACAGGGATAAACATTTTAAATAGGAGAAAACATTAGGAAGTCACCTCGTGCAGCCCGACATTTTTCTATAGAAAAATCTAATGCGTTTTTTTGGCAAAATAATATTTTTTGTTGCATAGAAAGTTTTATCCCCTATGAATAATATGTAATTCTATTTAAACAATAAAACAAGAGTGGAATTATACTTACGCCAGCATATCTCCCTATTCTGGGCATTTATAGAAATGATTAAAGCTATTGCACACAACAAATGGGAGTAAATATACTTTGTATTTTTTCCTTTTAATTGAATGATCCTTGCTCCTGTTGTAATAACAGGTTTATTTGAGAGTGACTGTAATTTGTTATAAAACATCAGCTTTTATAAATGGAAAATGCTCCGAGAGAACACTGGAAGATGTTTATATATTACTATTTATATATAAATGTTATTTGTATATAACTATTACTATTTATATGTAACTATTACTTAGTACCTCCACTAAATTTCAAAAACTTGATACAAATTAAGTATATACTTTATTGCTAGATCTTGCTTACCAGTGCTGAGAAATCCACAATGTTCAATTCTAATTAAAAATGAAATTGAACTGCAATTCCCTGGAAACCAGGGCTGATCAGACTCAATAAGCGTTACTTAATTTATTTCAGAAAGAAAATAATTGAATTGCTCATAGAAAAAGGCAGAAATGCTTACATTGTAAAAGAAATGTATGCTTCCAAATATTTTAAAATTTTACTCCATTTTCAAATGTTGGTGGGTGTTTATACATCTTACATGCATACATCAAGAGATTCAAGGACACAAGTATATATGTTTCTGTTCATTTATCTTTACTAATATCTATCACTCTCTTTATGTGTACATTCACACACACACACACACACACACACACACACACACACACACAAATGAACCAGAATGGCCCCATATCTTACATATTTGTACTTTTCTTGTTGGACACATAAATCATTACTCATTGTAATTAACTTTTCCAGTGCGATTTGTAGTTTTGCAAAAAGAAAATGACCAAGTTTAGACTTACCATCAGTTACTTTTTACAACTACTATAGGAGTTTTTTAAAGTATTAATTAATTTTCTGATTATCATTTCATTTACTTTTATTTGTTTAAGAAAATGTCACCCAGTGAAGTATTGTAATTTTTCCATGGCTATTATTGCTTTATAGTGAAAATGCAAATTTTAGATATAAAATAACAGGAGAATATGAGAAAATAACATGAACATAAATGAAGAAAAAGTATATTGTTGTTGAAGAGCAGGGCATAAGATTCTTAGACACCTGCATTTGATTTTCCAATTCATTTACCAATAATCAAGATAAAGATAACAGAGTTCTAGCACGTTTGAAATTATCCTGAAATGAATAGTTTCCTTTTCAGAAAGATTCTTCTTTATATGAATGAGTGGATTAATGTGTGACCATTAAAGAAAAATTCTAGACACTATTCAATTTAACACAGAAAAAGAGTGGCAAACCCATATAAAATGTTTGAATTTAAAAGTAGTACAATTTGATCTAGTTGATGGTGTCTCATATGTGTAATCCTAGTTACTTAGGAGGGTGGGATTGAAGGATCCTGATATGAAGCCAGCCCAGGTAGACAAGTCCATGAGACTCTTACCTTCAATTAACAGCCCAAAGAACAGGATGTCAAGGTGTGGCTTGAGAGGTAGAGTGATGAATGAGCAAAGGGACAGTGCACAGGCCCAGAGTGCAAGCCCTATTACTGACCATAAGAAAAATTAATAAAAGTTGAAGATGCATATTGTACAATTATGAAATATATTAAAGACATAGTCAATGTCTATGGGATAAACCTGAATCCACCAAACAAAATTAAGTAAATACTCAAGTGGATTATAAATAAGATAAATAAAATTATATACAGATTTTCCTGTTGTGTATATAGTCTTGTGGATTTGAAGAAACTCAAGAAGTCAATAATAAACTTAATATAAAGGGAGGATATATTTATCAGAAAAGGGACTCCCCTTTCCACAAACATTTAAAGTGTAATTTATAAAATTAGTTGAAGAATATTTAGTGACCATAATATTTGCCGTAATTGAATCCACTAGAAAATAAAATAGTAAACAAAATTGATTCATTCCTAAAGATTCTTAAATCACAAAGCCAATCAAAAGTACCTAATAAATAGGACAGACATTAATCTGATTTGGGGAGGGGAAGAGGAAGCACAGAAATAAATGGTGGGCTAAAAGGTGAACCAGTTCCACTGAGATATTCATTAGATACTTTTTTTGGAAATGATCTCTATAACTTGCTGGGGGAAGGGAGAGGTGGGGAAAAAACTGAAAGAAAATTAGAGAAGGCAGAGCTGGGAAATGGCCCAGTAGCAGAGCGCTTGCTTAGCATACATGAAGCTCTGGGTTCAATTCCTCAGCACCAAATAAACAGAAAAAGCCAGAAGTGGGGCTGTGGCTCAAGTGGTAGAGTGCTGGCCTTGAGCAAAAAGAAGCCAGAGACAGTGCTCAGGCCCTGAGTCCAAGCCCCAGGACTGGCAAAAATAAATAAATAAATAAATAAATAAATAAATAAATAAATAAATAAGAAAATTAGAGAAGGTGTGACACTGCTAGAAAATAAATTTACTCCTGATTTAACTAACTTTAACCCCCTCTGTATCTCACCTTTACAATAAAAAATGAAAATAAATAAAAGTAAGTAATAATAAATAGAATGGGTGACAACTAAACTTTTTGGATTCAGGGCAACCATACACTTATCTAAAGATTATGTTTTATATAATTATAATTTATATACTATAATTTACAGTTTGTATATTTTATATGGCTTATAAATATATTATAAAATAAATATATATAAGGTAGTTTATATATAGTTTATAGAATAGTTCATGTATACTTTACATTGAAATTTATTCATTTTATTCATTTTTTTAAAATTTTTATTGTCAAACTAATGTACAGAGAGGTTACAGTTTCATACGTTAGGCATTGGGTACATTTCTTGTACTGTTTGTTCCCTACTCCCTCATTCCCCCCTCCCCCCTCCTCCTTTCCCTTTCCCCCATGAATTGTTCACTTGATTTACACCAAATAGTTTTGCAAGTATTGCTTTTGTAGTCGTTTGTCTTTTTACCCTGTCTCTCGATTTTGGTATTCCCTTTCAGTTTCCTAGTTCTAATACCAGTATACACGGTTTCCACTGTACTCAGTTGTGGAAAGAAGAGATAACATTAAGTCAAAAATTTAAGGAAATACAAAGCAAAAACAAAAAGGAGAGGTGCATATAATTTTCAATTTTGTGGGCCTAAACAAGTATCTATACACTGAACTAACTACAACCATTGAGCTCAAAACAAATTTATCACAACTGACAGCAAATTGAAGATCCTAGCATATGGATAAATTAAATATTTCTAAGGCAGCCTGACCACATCCCCAGACTCAAATCAGACAAAATATCCAGCAGTGGAACATCTGGCTCTGCAGCTGCCAGGCGTGCACATGGCTGGAAATGAGCTTTGACTTCTCTGGGAAACTAAAGAGAAGATTGCCAAGGGGAAAGGCCTTTAATAAAGCCAACAACAGGCAGAAACAATGCCAAATTAATATAGAGATTAGTACAGGCATATGTCATTTTGTCTCAATTATAAAAGCCATATTTGCAAAAAGGAGAATGATAGAGGTGCAATTGTTAGACATTTCCTTAATAAACACCAGTCTGTCTCACATAGAGCAACGTCTCTGACCACAGGAAGATGGGAAACCAAGAAGGATTGGTCTCTTCTATATCTGCACGGTTTAGTAGAAAAGACAGCTCTGTAATAACTTCATTTTTATAAATCCAAAAGCTTATGACCTTAGCTCAGGACTGTCAAGGAGGGAAAAAGAAACAGACAAGACTTGATAACTCACATAGAGTCAAGTCAGCACAATTCCACCTTAATTTCCCATCTATTTCCTCCCCATGTTGGACTGATAATAATATTTCTTTGTTATTGGACTCAAAACATATACCTCCTTTTGTAAACTTTTATTATCTCTAAGTGGTTGCACAATATTTGAATTTATAAGTACAATGCATCTTAACCAATGTCACCCATGTGATCATTCTTATCAACTAGTTACACAGTTCCATTTTCATATATATGTATATATATACATACATACATTCATTCATACACATACATTAGGTATTATGACTGTATCAGTCCACCATTCCTCTCTCCATTGGTCCCCTCCCTTTGATCTCCCTTCTTCCAGACAACATATGTTTTAGCTTCCTGGTATTTATTATATTGAACTCTGTGTTAGTAGTTCAAAGGTTTTATACCAATGCCAACCTCCCTGTGAATACAGTGCTTTAGATGATAAGTTTATGTTTATACACATATGGAACAGTATGTTTTCAGATATGTTTATAATTAACTTCCATATTTGAGAGAAAACATGTCCTTTGTCTCATTTAGCCTGACTTAATTCACTTAAAATAATTCTTTCCAGGTCCATCCATTTTCCTATAAAGAACATAATATGCTTCCTTGTGGGTAAGTGAAATTCCATTATATATGTGTGTATGTATATGTAATTGTATACAACAAGATAGATAATATAAAGTACACAATATATAAATCGTACACAAAAATATGAAATAGTATATAAATTTATATATATATTTATAATATTCTTGATCCATTTGTCCATGGTAGGACACCTGGACTGTTTCCATATGTTGGCTATGGTGAATGGGCAATGGGCAAAGATGTACAAATGTCTTTACAAGTACAAGATGTACAATGACTCCTCATTCAAGCTCTTTGAGAATATTAGTTCTCAAAACTATTAGAAGTAATATCGGAGCAGTTTTCATTGGGTTGTTTAGGTCTAACTCTAAATGTTATCACAAGGTAACAGGAGTCGTCTCCTTTGATGATCCTTCATACTTCCTTTAGCTTACAAATTTATAATTTTACAAATCTTTCAAGCAAGGAATCAAAAGCTTATTATGAAACCATAGTCCTAGGTCCCCTACTGCTCTATGGGAAGTATTGACAACATTTATAAAAGTATAAAATAAGATAATAGAATAGATAAGCTAAGAAATCAAATCAACGAGAAGACATCATTGAAGTCATAGAATCTGGGATGCCTTGCTATTGTCTGTCTTCTCGAGGAGTACAATCCTTGTGGGAAACTTCAAAAAGGAGAACAGAGGTTAAATTCTCAGATGGGAAATTTTGTGTAGGGTTATTTTTTTTTTTTTTTTTTTTGGCCAGTCCTGGGCCTTGGACTCAGGGCCTGAGCACTGTCCCTGGCTTCTTCCCGCTCAAGGCTAGCGCTCTGCCACTTGAGCCACAGCGCCGCTTCTGGCCGTTTTCTGTATATGTGGTGCTGGGGAATCGAACCTAGGGCCTCGAGTATCCGAGGCAGGCACTCTTGCCACTAGGCTATATCCCCAGCCCCTGTGTAGGGTTATTGAAGCAACATTATAATAATGCAATTTTTACACAAAAAATTAAAGAGCCACTAATAATATACACCATGAAATTTTGTAATGTAGAGATTCATGCCAGGTATTACTATACATTTTAGGATTTAAAAACACTCAGGCAAATATCTGAAACTTGAACAGTGGTTTTCTTGGTGGTATTCTCCCTCATTCATATTATGCAAATGCAAAAACCCTCTAAAACAAAAACTATTTTTAGTAATTGAAGACATTGTAGTTTTTTTTTTGTTTTTTTTTTTTTGTTTTGTTTTGGCCAGCCCTGGGCCTTGAACTCAGGGTCTGAGCACTGTCCCTGGCTTCTTTTTGCTCAAGGTTAGCACTCTGCCACTTGAGCCACAGCGCCACTTCTGGCCATTTTCTGTATATGTGGTGCTGGGGAATCTAACTGAGGACTTCATGTATACGAGGCAAGCACTCTTGCCACTAGGCCATATCCCCAGCCCCTGACATTGTAGTTTTTAAAAGCATATTTTTCCTTCCTATCCATACTCTATCAGATAGGCCTCTGTGTGCATTGAATGCACATATTGTTGGCACTTTCTTAAAGAAAGCATTTGTCAAGCATTCTATATTTCGTAGAGCAAGAAGGGTTATCAAAAATTTACTATCTAAAGAATGTTTACTAACACATTATGGTTTAAAGTCTCATAAGTCCTACAGAGATATTATTAGGATGGACAAATAATGATTAATATTAAAGCCCTAAAAGTAAATCCACTCAAACACATATGGGTAAAACAAATATTTGCCTTTCATTCATTCCTGTGTAACATTCACCTGAAATCACTAACTTATTTCCTCTTGTTTATTAATTAATTCCTATGCTATTATATAGTTCAAGTTACACTATTTGGGATGTTATAAAATCAAGGATGAATAGAAAACAATCAGAAGCACAATTCTATAACTCAGAATTCTCAAAAAGCTACATGTATTTTTAAAATGGGAAAGTATTCCTTTTTCTTCTTAATATCCATTATTGCAGCCTGCAATCATATGATCAAATTCAATCAATAATTTATCTTCTTAAAGTAAATTGAAGCAATCCCCAGGCCTGTAATGCATATAGTTAATAATGCCCTCTACAGGAAGAGCATTTGAATATATCGTACAAGCACTTATTTCTTGCATTTTTCTCCCAATTCACATTCTAAGTAAAGATTTTCAAATCCTCAAGGTGTGAAATCAACATTATTATTATTATTATTATTATTATTATCATTATTATTTTGCCAGTCCTGGGCCTTGGACTCAGGACCCTGGCTTCTTTTTGCTCAAGGCTAGCACTCTGCCACTTGAGCCACAGCGCCACTTCTGGCTGTTTTCTGTATATGTGGTGCTGGGGAATCGAACCCTGGGCTTCATGTACAGGAGGCAAGCACTCTTGCCACTAGGCCATATTCTCAGCCCCGAAATCAACATTATTGATTAATCCAACATGAATATCCAGAGCAACTGGTGTCAGAATTTAGAGATAGATGTTATTTATCACTTAACAAGCAGGGAGGATTATTGTGGCTCAGAAGTATTTCATAAATCACATTCTTTAGGTACACATCAGTAGTTATCTTTCCTGCCAATTTTCTGTATTTCCATAGCTACTTTCTTCCTGCTTCTCTTCTGCACTCATCCTCATTACAGGAATAAATGAAATCATAGCTAATTGAGTGTGTTTCCGCATGAATTTTCATATCCAGTGAATCAGAAATGGGTAAAAGAGAAATTGGATTTAATGTTTTAAGAAAGCAAGGCAGAAAAGACAGCTGCATGTGTTCATGCAGTAGGGTATATAAATAGTTTCCTACATTGTGTTGATTCTGGCATGGCTGCCATTGCTTTGATAGAATTAATACACCTTCAAAATAAGTTAATAATAATGGGATTAATTTTAATTGCCCTTAAAAATTCAAGTGAAGAAATTGGAAAAAAAATGGAAAGAAAATTGGAAAAAAATACTTCAAAAATTGAAATAAAAATTTGAATTCAAATGGAAGTTGTTCATTTACAACTTGAAACTTCTTTCCTGGTTATGTTCAAATGCAGTAGGTTTATTGTAATTAAAAAATAAAACAGAATAGAGATGAAAAACGCATACCTGAGTGAAGTGAAAGGCCATTCCTGAGTGGTGACTACACAGAAATTAAGTAGGAATTCAAGGATGGAAACAGAATGTCCCAGAATAATTGCAGGTAGGTATTTGGGAAAACAGAGATCTATGGAAACTCTAGAACTTTCCAAGTTTATATAGGATAGGATGTAGTCCAGTAAACCAGTTAAACATGGTTGGGTTTGTTATGTCTTACTTTTAAAAAAAATTATCCATGTCTTTATTGCCAAAATGCTGTACAGAGGGGTTACAGTTTCATATGTACGCAAGTGCATATACTTCTTATCCAACTTTTTACCTCCTCACTCATTTTCCCCCATGCTCCCTCCTCCCCAGTTCCCTCACCTCCCTTGAGTTGTGGGGTTGGTTTAGACCATACAGTTTTACAAATATAGCTGTTGCCTTGGTTTGTCTTTTTATTCTTTTTCCTCTCAATTTTGATATTCCCTTTCCTAGTTCCAATACATGTATATACAATATCCAGGGTACCAAAATGAGTTATAGTGACATAAGTGGTAAAACCATGGGAAGACAGACAAAAGCAAAAGGGTTTCACATGGTATGTTGAAAATAACAACAATAAACTACTTGTTTCCATAACTTGGAGTACATTTTACGTAGTATCATCTTATATGTTTATATGGACATAGCTATTGAGCTATTGTGATCTTCTGTTAGTATTATCCTAGACATGGACTAATTATTCCCAATGAGGGAGACCATAGAATCTTTGTTTCTTTGGGTCTGGCTCACTTCACTTAGTATGACTTTTTTCCTCCAAGTCCTTCCATTTCCTTACAACTGGGGCATGTTGACCAGGCTACCCTTTAGTACTTGAAGTCCTCCTTCAACTGCCTCTCAGTGACTGGGACTACACTTGTGAGCCACCATGCATGCTGAGCAAATGTCTTTTTCTGTAGTTTTCTTTTGGCAAAATCCTTGCTTCATAGACTAATGAAAGTCAAGATGTCTCTTTAGAAATTTCATTGAAATTTTATTTGCAATCAAATACTCACTGCACACAAAACCATAACTAAAATCCAATGCTCTGAGCTATAAGCAGTGACATGAAAGTACTTGATCAATCATGGTATGCTTAAGAATTTATATTAATAATTAACTAGCTTCTAAGTCCATCTAGACCAGTGCTCATAAAAGATATTAGTTTCGAAGGGCAAAAGTTTAACTTAAAACTAAAAAAAAGTCCAAGAAGAGAATGTGGTAGCTTCATTATGTGTATATGAATATTTTGTTGCTATGCTTCCTTAAGTCTTATTTGTAAGAAATTAGAAAATGAAAATACATTTTTATTCATTCAATATCATTGTATATGTGCTTCCATGGGCTCCCATGTTAGGCACAGTATCCGGAATAAAATGACTAAAGAATAATGTACGATATTTTCCAGGCATTGACACATCTGAATTCATCATATTTGGAAATATGCAATGAATGACCTAAACACAACTGAAAGTTCATGCTTAATTACTTCAAGTTTCATTATATGAGTATTTGCTACAGATAAGAGTACAAGTGATTAGCCTTGCATATTACTATCATTACAACATTAACACTCAAAACTTTCTAATAAAGTGACTTAATTTAGAGATAAGTAAAACACACATAGTATCCAACAAATACATAAAGCAATTAAATTGCATAAATATTTTCCCCCTAGGATTCTAGTAGCTGGTTTAGGAATGTTGTTCTTCCAAAGACTTAGTGAACTCCTCTGAGAACAGGAGGCAATTTGATGTAAAAAGTGTATCTTATATTAACAACATTGTTAGAGAAAACAAAAACAAAAAAATTGCAATCATTTTTTGTGTGTATTGCAATTTACACTCAAGCCCTTAGATTTTTCACTCAAGGCTGTTGCTCTATTATTTGAGTCACAGCTCAACTTCTGTTCTTTTCTTTTTCTTAATTTGGTTGGCTGGTTAATTCGGTAATTCTAACTAATGACCATAACAAAAATGAACAGAACAAAATGAAAATCTTGGAATTCATTGTTGAACTACTGTCTCTTGGAATTTGGGTGGAAACAATTGTTTTAGATTACACATCAGCAAGCTTTCTCCATGAGGAAACAGATTGGGTTTTACAGGCCATGCGATGTCGGTTGTAGCTGGGAGACTCTATAGCTGTAACAAAAAACAGTCATAGACAACACCTATGGTCCAGCCTCTGGAGAAAAGTAATACTTTGATTTACAAAAATAGGCTGTATGGTGGATCTGGCTCATGGGCTCTAGTGTCCCAACAGTTACTGTAGAGAATTTCCGCAGGCTGGCTGCCTCACAAAAGCATGTCCTTAAAAATATGAAGGGCCCTAAGTCATCTATGACACGTGGTCCAGCTCTCTTCCACTGCATCCTTCTCCAACAATCAGAAAGTGAAGCAGGTGATTTCTAATGCAGAGAATGCAGACAGTAGCATTCCTTCATTTCTTTTAGTTACCTAGCCTCTGAGAACCAGTAATGGGCCTAACATGTGTACTCATTCAAACTCTAGACAACATTTATTGTAATTGTTTTGAATTTTTTAGGATTCATAGCATGAGCATATTCGCAATACACAATCGACATTTACAGAAAGAACTAAAATGGACATCTGAATAGATATAGATATCTATCTATACAGATGTATCTATATAGATATCTATATAAATATAGGGATCTATACATATCTATATTAGATCTGTATTGATATATATATATATATATCGGTCTATCTATGTATCTATTTTCCTATCTATAGCCTTCCTTTGGCTACACAATTATTTATATGAAGTACATACTGGTGATTATGACAAGCAAAATTTTTGCTACCTATTTTGATGGTATACTGAAGGTGACCCATTTGTCTGATGAGTACAAAAAGAAGGCAAGTTATGGGCTGTGTCCTTGAAATCTTGGGAGAGCTAAAATATCAGATTCACAACCAAAAAATAAGATATGAGGGAATTGTAAAGAATTTCTAGTCAGACAGATTAAGAAAAGCTCCCCTGATAGCTGGGTGTGAACTAATTCTGAGAGATATTGTTCACTAGATAAGTATGTTGCAAATAATGGACACAGCACTAACAAAGACGTGAAAGTGAGATTCATATGGATTGGCCTGAGAGTGACAAATCAGATTGAAAATGGTGACCAATAGGCAAGGAGTGATGAGTATGAAGCCTGTATCTCAGGGAATTAAGTTACAGAAATCTTTGCATGACTTCTTGGGGGCATACAGCAGCTCTACCCTAGGGTTCTAGAAGCATAAAAGTATGTTTGTATGCAAAGTATGTTTTCAGTCATGTGTTCTGGTATTCTTCAGAATGGTTCAAAGACTTTTCTGTGAGAGATTGTACTTCACAATAACTTGTATGTTTCTATGAATAGAATTAACAAAGAGACGAGAATGGTTCCTTTCTGAAAATGTCCTTACTAAGGAGGCTTGAATCTGAGAATCCTAGTTCAATGCCAGCGTGGACAGGAAAGCCAATGAGAATCTTATCTCCAATTAGCCAGAACAAAGCTGGAAGGGGAGCTGTGGTTCAACTGATGGAGTATCACATATGAGTGGGAAAACTAAGGGACAGCACCCAGGCCTGAGATCAATCCAAAGTATACACACACCCCCGCCCCTCACACACACGTGGGAGGAGTTCAAAGGCTCCAAACACAAAGCAATAAAGGGGAATTACATTGATTTGACTATAGAAAAATTGAGTATTGATATATCAACTATATCCCAGTAATATGGCAATAATGTGTTAATAAAAATAGTAAGTTAAAGAAATGAAAAATCTTAGGTACTTTCATTTTATTATTACAGACAGTATTCATGTATAAAATTTTCATGATGCCCAATATATTTATGCAATTAAAATAATAATTTTCAAAAGGAAGGAAAGAAGGATAGAGTACAAGAGTGCATTTATCTACACATGAGTTTATTTATGTAGGTTAATATCCAACAGTTTGTATGTGTGTGTGTGTGTGTGTGTGTGTGTGTGTGTGAGAGAGAGAGAGAGAGAGAGAGAGAGAGAGAGCACATTAAAGCCAGTACTGGGACTTGGATTCAGGTTCTAGACACTCTTCCTTAGCTTTTTAGCTCACAACTATTGCTCTACCATCTGAGCTACAACTGTACTTCTGAATATTCCCTGGTTAACTGGAGATAAGGGACTCTCCACCACTTTCCTACCCATGTCTTATAAATTGAGATCTTCGCATTGAAGACTCCTGAGTAGCTAGGATTACAGGTGTGAGAAACCAATACTATGCCCACCAGTGTCTTTTAATGAGGAAGAAAGATTTTAAAAAAAGGAAGAAAGAGAGGAAAGAAGGAAGGACAGAAAGAGGGAAGAAGAAAGGGAGGGAGGGAGCAAAGAAGGTAGGGAGGGAGGAAAGAAGGGTGCATATGTATATGTCTGTGGTTTAGGATGACAGCCAGTACTTCAGCAGAGCAGTAGCATTATCAGATCACATTTTGAAACAATCCTTTGACAGAAACATGGAGAATTCTTGTGAATAAAAGACTATCGACAGAGAATGCTGGATGTGTGAAGCAGAAGTGCAGATGCACTGGAGAACTAAAGATTTGTATTTAAAAGTTGCAACCCTAGGTAACTTCTTTGCACGAGGGCATGAAGGAAATCTGAAGAACTAAGGGTCACTTACTGATTTCTAACTTGGATAAAGAGTTGTTTTGTTGAATCACTCCTTAAGAGAAAGGAATGCAGAAGTGGAAAAGATTCAGAAGATGGAATGAATTCGCATTCAATCATTCAAGTTAAGGAACCTTTGAAACATCTAAATGGAGCTGTCCAGCACTCAATGATCTGAGCTGTGATGCACAACTCCACTGGGCAAACTTTGTTACAAAGTCAATTCTAGTCTTCTGTTTGATAGAGCTTAAATTTCCCTTTAAAGATACAGAAACCACATTAGTTCAGGAAATAACTTCTCCACAGGACATGATCACATTCCTGAATGTCTGGAAATATATACTGATGTTGACAAATTCCAGGCCATTACTCTGTGATGGACACTCACTCACATAATTGCTTATATTAGTGTTTGCCATTCTCAGAGTACCACTGAGAATGAAGAAGGTTCTATTATCTATGCTCTTTGTAAAGTTGGCTAAAAGCCATGATAACTTCTCACTAATACTGCCTACTTCTACATGTTTATGCATATCATTTGGAAGGGATGGGGGGGGTGCCGATTTGTACCAGACCCAAAGGCTTCCAGTTACCCTCTTAGTTAAGCCTTCCATAAGCTTTATCTTGCCACCTGCAGAGAAATCAGTATTGCATATTACTGATGTTCTTGGCATGCCATGTGTTCCATGCTCCCTTGGAATGATTTCTGGGAGGTAGTCACTGTCATCTTTACTTCTAATGTTACAAAATAATAGATCACATTTAGGAACTAGAGTTGGTTTCAAAATTTCAACTTAAGTTTGGAACTTCATTCTACTATGTTGGACAAGTTACCATAAACTCTCAAAGCCATAGTTTATATCTTTACCTAATGGCTAATGCAGGGTGTTTGTGAACATTTGTATGGACACACTTTGAGTTTTCAGTATATGAAGTCTTGCCTCAAATGTTTCAACAATAAAGCTATTTTATGGAATACCAAGGAACTTTTCTTGGCGGTCCTCATTTTTTAATACATATTTTTGGTGGTTAAAAAAATAAAAACATTCAGAATGTATCTGTCATTTCTTCACAAAATACTCTGGGAAATATTCTAGAAAACACCTGGACTCAGAAAAATAAAATTTGGTGTGTCTATTTTCATTCATAACCATAGCTAGAATTTACAAACATATTTATGTGACATGCTATGGACCATTTTAATTACATTTTATCATTCAAATTTCCCAACACTTTGTTATATTGAGTTTCTGCACATTCTTTGAAAGATGTGACTTTGACTCAGAGGTATAGATGATCTAAAGTCCTGTGTTTAGTCAGTTTAAACTGTGAATTTTATTCCATGTGTTTCTATTCATTACAGTGATTTGCCTTTGCAATACCCCCATATTTGTGCAAACAATTTCCATGCTAACAAGATTTGCTGAGTTTAAGATGAAGGAACACTGCATCTTCTCCTACTAGATGGACCACAACCACAATTACATGAAATTCTTTTAAGCAGTAGTTCCTTTTTTCAGCCCTTCAACCTGGCTCACAGCTTACACATTGGTGTTCAAAAAACATTTGTTGAATGAATGACTGAATTATAAAGATGACTCCACAATAAGTTTGTTAAACTTAGAATTTCCACAGATGTCAGAAGCAATTTGTAAAGTCCAAACTCACAATCATGTGTTGGAATGAGAATTTACAGAGGCTCAATTTAAAATCTCTCAATGACAGGTAATGACAGAATGAAAAAAAATTTATGGATCAAAATAAAGACTTAAGTATTTTGTAGGTAGAATGTACCAAGATCGAAACTGATAATACAAAAAAAAAAAAAAAACCTCTTCTCACACAATCACATCAAATTTCTATCATTTAAAGAACAAATATATTTTAAAGCTGCAACAAAGATAAAAATTAGATTATATTCTCATGACCTAAAGCTATTAATCAGAGTAGTTCTTAAAAGATTTCAGAAAAGAGGCTTAGGATAAAATCCATCATAAAGTATAAAAACGTGTGTGCAATGATTGGCTTTATGTTTTTTTTCATTTTAATTTAAAGTAATGTTGAAATTTGTTCCTAGCAGCAAACTGAGTAGATTTTTGCCTAGCACTTTTAAGACTGTAAAGCTATTAGAAGGGGCAAGTATGTGACTGGGAAGAGTGAGACAGTGTGCCCGTTTTACCTGTAGTGTGCACATATTCTATATAAATAGTGAAAACCATAGCTAGAATATATGAATGTGTACATTTTAACCTTTGAATTAAGTTCACTCAAAGTGTATATTTTTGATAGCTTTCTCTGGATAATTTGGTAAAATTACCTCTGGAGACAACATATATGATAAATTGGAGATTTTACAAACAACCAAAAAAGAATCTATAAATGTTTTCTGCCTCTGTGTCAGTCAATGTACCACCATTAGTATATTTTTTTGAGATGTAAAAACAATAATTATTTTCTGGTTTGTAATTACTAAAGGCATATTCGGTACACTGTGTAATCACAGCTTTGGAACTCTCAAACATTTTAATGTGATTGCTTTGAGCAACCTTGGTTTGTAAATTTTCTTTCCTTTATTACATCATTGCATTAATAGGATTGTGTTAATGGCTTTGCATTAATATTATTGAATTAATGGGTATCCTCCATCATGCAACTATATGAATATTCAAGAGTTTATTTCCTAACATGATATTTCATTCCAAAGCAGCTTAGTATTTATCATCCTACTTCTCTGATGTTTCATATATGAAATATTGATTTGTAAAGTGCTTAAACTTTGTTCTGTTTCAATCATTTCTAGCTTAATCACATATGGAGCCCAGGGCTTGGTTAGGTACATATTAATTGTAACCAGCTATTCAGATATTATCATTTTACATGCACTTGCAGAATTAGACATGCATTGTTTAATTACTTGTCAAAGCATATCTTTAAGTATATCAATATTACACGATAAGCCCAGTTGTCATTCTTACTGAAAAAAAGTACAGCAAAGGGGCTAGGGATATAGCCTAGTGGCAAGAGTGCCTGCCTCATATACACGAGGCCCTAGGTTCGATTCCCCAGCACCACATATACAGAAAGCAGCCAGAAGCGGCGCTGTGGCTCAAGTGGCAGAGTGCTAGCCTTGAGCGGGAAGAAGCCAGGGACAGTGCTCAGGCCCTGAGTCCAAGGCCCAGGACTGGCCAAAAAAAAAAAGTACAGCAAAAATTAAAACATTGTGACTGTGAAAATTCTAATTTAAATCTTATGAACGATTGCTAAAATATGACTATAATTAAAATAAATTACCAGAAACATTCAGTGGAAACAGTGAAGATCAATAGTCTATATTCCTTAGCATTCAAAGAAAATCCACAGATTTGATGACTTTAGAATTAGGTAATATTAAATTATTCCCTCCTCAATTATTTGTCTGTAGACATTCATATTGGTAAATAAAGTACACACCCATTTTATGGAGTTTCAAGGAAAACCTTGGAAGAGAAATGTCAACATACTGTGTTTGGCTGCACATATATATGACATGTTACATATATATTGACCAAAGAAACACGCAAGCATACATATATATCATATACATATTAAATGTTACATATTTAATATATATTATATTTTTGCCATATTTATATTTATTTTGCCATATTTATATTTTTCCAGAAGTTGTGCTTTTTCACTGGCACTCACACTCAATATGTATGCACAACCTCAGTGACCACTTACCTATTTTTTGTCACCAATGAATTTGCCTTCTTGTTTCATATTAACAAAATTTTATACAATGTACTCTTGCAGTCCCATTTTCCTCATATTGACCACTTTTAGATTCATTATACTATTGCCAATATCAGTAATTTGATTATTTTGATTAAACTGTAATTTTTAATTTTATTAATAGACAGATTCACAATTTTTCCTTCCATTACCTTGTGGATAGCTACTCAGGTTGTTATCGGTTCAGGAATTTTGTAAGTAAGGCTCTATTAACTTCCAAGTTCATGTCCTTTGCTGGATGTACATTTATACACTTTCATTGTTTTGGGGTAAGTACTTATAATTGGAAACTAAAAATGATTTAGCAACTTTGTACCTTAACAAGCAACTAGATTATTTTCCATAAAATACAACATTTTACACTGTCTCAGAAATCTATGAGTGTCTATTCCTCTTATCAATATTCAATAAATGTGTTGAAGTGTCACACTGCAGTTTTTAATTACTTTTCTTTGATAATAATACTGAAACTTGCATATTATTTTATAGGCTTCATATTTGTATATCGATTTTCAAATAGTCTTTTCACTGTTTTATGATTATATTTTGTCATATTAGGATAATATTCTACATAGAATTGCTTTATCAGGCTTATTGATTGATAGAATTTTCCCAGGACTTGCTATTTCTATTTTCTTTCTTTCTTCATTTTTATTTGTTTTTGTTTTGGCACTGATGAACAATCAGAGGTCTTTCTACATCTAGGATCAGTGCTTTACCTCTGCGCTTTACTCATTGCCCATTTCTCATTTATTGTGGTTTCCAGAGCAGATTCTTTTAAATTTCAATAAATTCATTACTTTCTTTTTTTTTTTTGGATTCCTTGTATGTTAAAGAAATCTTTGCTAATTAAAAGTTGTTCTGTTTCCGATTTCTACTAAGATATTTATAATTTTTGTGTTCTCAGTCTATGATCCTTTTTTTGTGTTGATATTTGAAAGTCAAGGTTTCTTCTTTGGCATTTTTTAAAATTTAATTTATTTATTAATTGAACACAAAATTTTTGTACAGGGTGTTGTGCAAAAAGGGTACAGTTACATAGTAGGGGAGTGTGTACATTTCTTGTGATATCTTACGCCCTGTTTTTCTTTCCCTTCTCTAGGTCAGGTAGACATATATACAATATACAATGTATCAAGAACATATACAGTAGCCACGTGGCCGCGCCCAAGAAAATTCGCCTAGGGCTTTAAATGCAATGTCGATATTAGATAATATGTCGATAGTAGTCTTATATGAACGTACATACATAGATTTTGAGCTATTGTATTCCACTGAGAGGTCAATTTTTTACCTTTATGTGTTGAGTAATTGTTTGGTTTTAGTTACATACTGTTGGGTCGCTGCCCCAATCCTGTGGGAAATTCTATTTAACAGGCAGTTTTTGGTTTCACAGACTTGGTCTCTACTGTCTCCCCCTCCCCCCACCTTAACAGTCATATATCAGGGAGATCATGCCCCTTTGTTTTCTGTGTTCTAGGCTTGTCTTGCTCAACATTATTTGTTCGAGTTCTGAGCATTTCCCTGAGAATAACAATATTTCACCATTGCTAATCACTATGTAGTATTCCATTGTGTATAGGTACCATATTTTTTGGATCCATTCATCTGTGGAGGGGCATCTGGGTTGTTTCCATATTTTGGCTATTGTGAATTGTCTTCAGCATTTTTTTGAAATTTACTGACCCTGTGAGAATATATTCTTGTGTGAACTCTCTTTACTGAAGCAAACTGCTTCTACTAATTTAACTTTCTCAACTACAGTACCTTTCTAGAGATCTTTAAGTCGAAAGGTAAAAATACTCTAAAAAACAATTTACTTTTGGGTTTTTTGTTTGTTTGTTTGTTTCCTTTTTTTTTTTTTTTTGCCAGTCCTGGGTCTTGAACTCGGGGCCTGAGCACTGTCCTTGGCTTCTGTTTGCTCACTGCTAGCACATGCCCACTTGAGCATAGCGCCACTTCCAGCTTTTTTGGTATAAGTGGTGATGAGGAATTGAACCCAGGGATTCATGCATGTTAGGCAAGCATTCTACCACTAGGCCACATTCCCATCCCTCAATTTACTTTCAAATCCCATATGATCATAACATGTAAAAAGTTTAATGACTATTTTACAAAATTAAAAACACTAAGGGTGTTTGGTTGGGGAAGGATGAGGAAGAATAATAAAAGGGGCTAAATTGTTCATTGTATTCTTGAGCATATTTATTGAATGATAATTCCTATGTACAACTAATTAATGATAATAAAAAATCTATAAAATATAGAACACTTAAAGTTTTCATAAGACTCCTGGAAGTTGGGTTAAACTGTGTTTATTGACCCACCTAATGAATTACATAAGTCACAACTTAAAAAAAGTCACAAATATCTAAATCTCTAAATACAACAAATTATAGTAGGCTTTCAAGGTACCTTTATTTTTTTCATGCTTGTTTGAAACATATCTTTAAATCTACACTCTTCTGTCCTTTGACCTTCTAAGTAGCCTGTTTTATTGAAATAAAACACCAGATAAAGCTTGGAAGACATCCAGAGTTCAAAATGTTGCTTGAGAAGAGTCAGCAACTGATTTAGTTTGGCAAAAATATACCTAAGCCTCCTACTCAGCATCCCACCATGATTCAAGTAGGACACTAAATAGGCAGGACATATGCAGAGTAATATGGAAAATTCATAACCATGAAGCAACACAAGGACTGATAAAATCTGGATGGGTTCTTAGCAACTGGTTGAGGAAAGCTGGTGTGTATTAGCCCAACACCCACCTGGGTACCATTCCTCCCATAACTTTGGCTAGTAGGAAGCATTAAGGAAAATGAATAGAGATATGGATAATTAGATGAATGAATTAAAAAAAAATCACTCTGCATCACATGAAACAATCTGATTCTTAAAACCTTTGAAATGTTGACCCTTATAATTTTGGGGGAGTTCTAAATCATTATTAAAATTTTAAGAAGGAAAAATAAAACCCACCAAGTTGGTAAGCAAAGTGATAGTTCATCTTGTCTTTTCAGATTCCCACACAAATAGGTCTGGTTTATTTTAAGCCATATATCATCACTTAAAAGTTAATAAGATATTTTGTAAAGTGGTGGTTCACACTTCTAAAAAGAGCTATTCAGGAGACTGAGATCTGGAGGATCATGGTGCAAAGCCAGCTTAGGTAGAAGAGTCCCAGAAACTCCAACTCCAAAAGAGAAAGCAACTCATAAACTCATATGGAACAGCAAAAGACCTAGAATAGCCAAAGCAATTCTAGGCAAAAAAAAAAAAGCAGTGCAGGAGGTATCACAATACCAGACTTCAAGCTCTACTACAAGGCCATCATAACAAAAACAGCCTGTTATTGGTATAAAAACAGACCTGAAGACCAATGGATTAGAATTGAAGACCCAGAAATAAAACCGCACTTATAGTCAGCTGATATTCGACAAAGGAGCTAAAGACATACAATGGAATAAACAGAGCCTCTTCAATTACTGGTGCTGGGAGAACTGGGCAGCCATATGCAGAAAATTCAAAGTAGACCCAAGACTATCACCATGCACCAAGATCAACTCAAAATGGTTCAAGGACCTCAACATCAGACCTGAATCCTTGAAAATACTGAAGGACAGAGTAGGAAAGATGCTAGAACTTATAGGCACAGGAAGGAACTTCCTGAATAGAGTCCCAGGGGCACAACAAATAGGGGAGAGACTCGACAAATGGGACTACTACAAATTAAAAAGTTTCTGCACAGCTAAGGACATAGCCACCAAAATAGAAAGACAGCCAACCATATGGGAAAGGATCTTTGCCAGCACAGCAACAGACAAAGGCCTAATAATATCTGTCATCTACAGAGAACTCAAAAAACTAAGCCCCTCCAAGCCCAGTAAACCAATTAGGAAATGGGTAAAGGAGCTAAAGAGAGACTTCACATGAGAAGAGATAAAAATGGCAAAGAAACATATGAGGAAATGTTCAACATTCCTGGCAGTAAAGGAAATGCAAATAAAAACAACCCTGAGATACCACCTCACTCCAGTTAGAATGGCCTATACTCTGAACTCAGGCAACAACAAATGCTGGAGGGGGTGCAGGGAAAGAGGAACCCTCCTCCATTGTTGGTGGGAGTGCAAATTAGTACAACCACTTTGGAGAACAGTAAGGAGGTTTCTCAAAAAGCTCAACATAGACCTACCCTATGACCCAGCCATACCACTCCTAGGCATCTATCCTGAACAACAGGTCCCAAGATATCAAAAAGACATTTGCAATTCCATGTTTATCACTGCACAATTCACAATAGCCAAATATGGAAACAACCCAGATGCCCCTCCACAGATGAATGGATCCAAAAAATATGGTACTTATACACAATGGAATACTACATAGCGATTAGCAATGGTGAACTATTGGTATTTGCAGGGAAATGGTCAGAACTTGAACAAATAATGTTGAGCGAAACAAGCCTAGAACACAGAAAACAAAGGGACGTGATCTCCCTAATATATGACTGTTAGGGTGGGGGGAGGAGGAGACAGTAGAGACCAGGTCTGTGAGACCAAAAACTTCTTGTCAAATGGTATTTTCCACATTTTTGGGTCAGCGACCCTACATTAAGTAACTAAAACCAAACAACTGCTCAACATATAAGGGTCAAAAATCAACCTCTCAGTGGATCACAATAGCTCAAAAGCTATGTATGTATGTTCATATAAGACTATTGTCGACATTACATTTAAAGCCCTAGGCAAATTTTCTTCGGCATAGGCCATGTGGTTACTGTATATGTTTTTGGTACATTGTGTATTGTATATATGTCTACCTGACCTAAGGAAGGGAAAGAAAAACAGGGTGTAAGATATCACAAGAAATGTACACATTGCCTTACTATGTAACTGTACCCTTTTTGCAAAGCATCTTGTCAAAAAATTTTGTTTAATTAATAAATAAATTACAAAAAAAAATAAACAGCAAAAAGTTGGGCGAGTGATGTGGTGTAAGTGTTAGAGCACTAGCCATGAGCAAGCAGGCTGAACAAGCTCAACCCCAGTGCCGGCAAAATACAAAATACAAAAACATATCACTTGCCTTTAAAATAAGGCACCGAATATGACAATACAAGAAAATAGATTATTCAGTGCCCCCACTCTATCCCTGCATATGTTTTGCTTCCAAGTAGTGTCTCATGGCAGTGTCAGTCTAGAGCAGACTTTTAGGGAGTAGTCATCTGTCCTTATATCCATTTTTTATACATATGTGCTCCATAGCAAGAGAAAATATTTTAATTTTTAAAAAGTAATCTAACAGAAAAGTTAAAAAAATCCTGCATCATTTTGTTTCATTTCTAGGATATTCTGTGTTCAATCATTTGTAATTATATTTCCTCTTCAAATTAAAATTGATGTTTGAGGAAGAAGCTCATGGTTTCAGAATGAACACTGGGAGCTTTCTTCCATATATCTAACACCCTAATCTGAACGAATGGTCAGAGGAGAAAGAGAACATTTTGGAAACATTTTGGGTCTAATACTGCTCTCTAATTCACACAAAAGCAAATGGTGATGGCATGCTGACAACATTTGAGAAATGGAGGTGCATTTAATTATGTCAATGAAGATATTGACATTTGTTAACTATGTCTCAAATATACAACAATTTTCAGGGCTTAGCTAGTATTTTAAATTAAAGATTTCCTGTTTTATAATGAAAGAAAAAGCCTATATTTAATCAAGGGACTTTTATTTTTGGTGTGGGGACTTTACATGGGCTTGAATTCAGGGCCTGGGCACTGTCCCTGAGCATTTTGGTAGTAGGCTAGCATTCTTCCACCAAGACACAGCCACTTCCAGCTTTCAGTTAGTTTTTATTGGAGATAAGAGTTTAAGAGAATTTGTACCTGGGCTGTCAGTGAACCAAGATCATCAAATTTCAGACTCCTGAGTAGTTAGGATTATAGGTGTGAGCCAGTGACCCCTGGCCAAACCAAGTTTATTCCTTTTGCTGTGTTTTTTTAAAAAACAAACTTTAATCCAATTCTATTTTAATAGCTATTTATGATTTTTATTGTAACAGCTATTTTTCTTCACTTAACTTAGAGAAAACTTAAAATTGCTTCTGTTCATAAACCTCTACAGTGATGGAATATTTTGATAACAAGATTCTTAAATGACTGACTGAGTCTTCAAACATTTTTTCCTTAATGGAAAGGCTTGGAAAAAATTATACTAAGTGAAGTGAGCCAGACCCAAAGATGGACTCTACAGTTTCCCTCATAGGGAATAATCAGCATAGGTTTAGTCTAGTCACAGCAGAGGATCACAAGAGCCCAATAGCTATGCCCCTATGAACACATAAGATGATTCTAAGTGAAATGAATTCCATGTTATGGAAATGAGTGTTATATCACTGTTGTAATTACTTTCAACATGGCATGTGAAACCGTAGCTTCTTTCTGTAGCTTTCTCTTGTATCCCCTTCCTGTGGTTGTCCCCGTGCTATCACTGTATCTCATCTGAGTACCCTGGATACTGTATACACTGGCATTAGAATTAGGGAAGTGAAAGGGAATATCAAAATTGAGAGACAACGGATAAAAACAAACAACTCCAAAAGCAATACTTGCAAAACCATTTGGTGTAAAACAACTGAACAACTCATGGGGGGAGAGGGTAACGGGGAGGGAGATGGGTGGATGGGGGAGGAGTTAACAAATAGTACAAGAAATGTACCCATGGCCTTACATATGAAACTGTAGCCCCTCTGTGCATCACTTTGACAATAAATAATTATTAAAAACAAGAACAGAAATAAATTTACTTTCCCTAGAAAAGTTTGATTCAGAAGCAAACTAGGAAAAAGAAAAAAATCATGGGGTACATTTTTTTTTAAAACTAGAATATGGTGACAAAAATTGATTTAAGAAACTTGTCCCCAGGCTGGGGATATGGCCTAGTGGCAAGAGCGCTTGCCTCGTATACTTGAAGCCCTGGGTTCGATTCCCCAGCACCACATATACAGAAAATGGCCAGAAGTGGCGCTGTGACTCAAGTGGCAGAGTGCTAGCCTTGAGCAAAAAAGAAGCCAGGGACAGTGCTCAGGCCCTGAGCCCAAGGCCCAGGACTGGCAAAAAATCCCCCAACCCCCCCCCCAAAAAAAAACCAAACCTTTCTCTGGGGATCTGGCTTAGCGGAAGAGCACCTGCCTGGGGAGCGCAAGGCCCCTGAGTTCGGTCCTCAGCTCTGGAAAAAAAAGAAAGAAAGAAAGAAAGAAAGAAAAAGAAAGAAAGAAAGAAAGAAAGAAAGAAAGAAAGAAAGAAAGAAAGAAAGAAAGAAAGAAAGAAAGAAAGAAAGAAAGAAAGAAAGAAACTTGTCCCCAAATGAGGTAGGAGGTAACAAGT
This sequence comes from Perognathus longimembris pacificus, assembly GCF_023159225.1. NCBI lineage: Eukaryota > Metazoa > Chordata > Mammalia > Rodentia > Heteromyidae > Perognathus > Perognathus longimembris. The sequence continues at coordinate 70,612,349 of NC_063165.1, forward strand.
TTGATAATAAATGTACTCACTGCCTTACATATGAAACTGTAACCCCTTTGTACACCACTTTAACAATAAAGAAATGAAAACACAAAAAGAAACTTGTCCCATATCCTCTAGTTGCTAAAAATAATTGTTTCCTTGAATAAACCTAAGCCTAAATTATTTATCTGTGTTTATCTATAATAATTCCTAAAGATAGAAATTGAGTTGGAAGAAGAATTGGGAACGTATAATTACAAAAGCATATTGCTAATAAATACATGAAATTAATTTCTTTAATAATGTTTCTGATATAGTCATTTTTCTTTAACTATTCAATTGGTTCATTGTAAGCTACCATCTGTAGACAGACAAATGCATGATCAGCTCATCAGTGATTTCATCAGTGATTTCTTGTTTAGATGGAGACACACATCTATTTAATGTTCCAGTAAGAATTTAGACAGGCCTGTTAGGACAAAGGTTAAGCCTGAAATGATACACAATGTTGTTTATATAGCATAGTTTTTTTTAAAGTATGCCAAGAAGGAAAGATAAATTTTATTCTATAAAAGAGAAAGTTTCCCGTGTGTGTGTGTGTGTGTGTGTGTGTGTGTGTGTGTGTGTGTGTGTGACAAAGGGCAAAACTCTTTCCCTGAGCTTTTTGTCTGCTCTAGGGTAGTGCTCTACCACTTTGAGCTATAGCTCCATAGTTCCACCCCTAGACCTCCTTCTGGGGCTAGCATCAAATACAATGCTCAGGTATCAGCCTCCTGAATGGCTAGGATTAAAGTCCTAATTAGTGCCTGAGCCACCAGCATCAGGCAAGTTTATTTTTTTCCTTTTTATAGGAATATTCCTAAGCAAATTATTATAACTCTTAGTGGTAATAATACATAATTAAAATACTAACTGTCATAGTTTTGACTAAGAGACCACATCCTGTCTAACCTCAGTCTGTCTTTATCTCCTTATAGGGTGCAATCCAAGCCTAGTTTACGAGGCATATGAAGTGCAGATGAGGAGGTCAGTGACAAACTATCAACAATAAACCTTCACTCCTGAGTATGAAAGGAGAACTGGAACCAGCTGGCTTCATCTTTTTCCCTTTTGATTAGACATGTGTAGGTAGAAAACATCTTTAAATTGAGTGTGTAAATGGAGGCAAAAATGGAGAATGAAATCAGATGAAATTGTACAACTATTCCAAAGCAATAGCAAATTGGGATAGCTAGTACAATGACAAGAAGAAAGACTCTCAGCTTTCTAATCCTAAAATACCATATTCATCCCAAGGGTAAAACAGATGAATGTGGATTCTGTTTTGCAGGGCTCTATCTAAACTAAAGATAATGTTGAAAGTGATTTCAAAATGGGGCAGTGGGGAAATGTATAGCTGTCCAGTTTCTTCTATCAAAAAAAAAAAATGTCAAGCTAGGTGCCTGTGTCTCACACCCGTGATCCTACCTACTCTAAGGGTGAGATCGTAGGATGGAGGTTCAAAGGCAAGGCAAATCCTTGGGATACTTATCTCCAATAAATGACCAAAAATTAAAAGAAGAAAGAAGGAAGGAAGAAGAGAAACAAAGAAAGAAGGAAAGAAGAGAGAGAAAGAGAAAAAGACAACAGAAGTAGAACTATGGTTCCACAGATTAGGGCTCCTGTCTTGATCAAGAAACCTCCAGGAGAGCAGTGAGATGCTGAGTTAAAGCTCAAGGCACAGCAAACACACACACACACACACACACACACACACACACACACACACACAGAAGTTCTTTGCTCACAATTTTTAACATAAATTTGCTCCTGAGATTCTAGGAAAGTGCTTATCTAATCAGTAACTAATTCCGGTAATCATATGTTTTCCACAGCATGAGGGTGGCTTGTGGAGTGCATCTTTATTTACGCTATATCCATATACTAATACATAGAGGATCTTATTCAGAGTTGACTGTAAAATTCAGAACCTCTTTTTAAATCACATTGACCTCTGTGACATTATCACTCTAGATCATTTCTCCCTCTCCAAATTTCAGGAAGCAATAAAATACTATGTAATAACTCCCGCCATAAAAAAGCCCAGATGGTTTGAACTAGGAATTAAAGTATGCAGTTTTGAAGAGACATAATATATGATTTTATGTCTAGAATGAATTCAAGCAACAGATTTACTATGTATTTTAACCCAAATGGGAAGATTTTAAAGGAAAAAAAAAGACCACTCCCTCTTAGGCTTTTAATTAAAGGTATATTTTCACTCAAAAGCATCAGCACTTTACATATGAGTCTAAAATGAAAACTGACATTAAAATGCACATTAAGGAGGTTTGGCTTTCAGGAAGAATCATGATCAGTAAATTCTTTAAGGTGGTAGGATAGGATTCCTTTTCCTAGAGCTATTGCTAGAACATTTTAGTAATATCAATGAGTATATTGCCAATGATAAGAATAAATCTCTTCCTTTAGCCTAGATTAAAAATCTACTTGCCCTAGGGTTCCACACAAATTGAATCCAAGCAGGAGAGATTATTTTGCTTGAGACTTGACTTTTTTGATACATGGAGTACAGGAAGGATGTCTGATCACCTGTTTACTTTATGTAGCCCAATAAAGAACTGAAAGAAAACGTAGAGACTTGTGCGTGACTGAAGAGTGAAACTTACTGGAGATGAACGGTATATAAGATAAACTTACACAAGAGGACTAATATAGAGACTTGTTTTATCTGGACCTATTTCATAAAATATCAAAATTAAGACCAAAATCCTTCCTCTAGAGAAGCTTTATTGTAAAATGATAGTTCCATAGATAGTTAATTTTTTTCTGCTCATATAGATGACATTAGCATAACTTTGGAAGTAAAAAAGTCATGAGCTTTCCAGTTGTGAATTCTAATCCTTTTACTCTCAGCTCTGCTACTTGCCGCAAGGAATAATTGCAACATAATTAATCACTGAGGGCTTCAGCTGACCATGGTGAATATGTTTTAAAATAATGTCACATAAATATACTTCCTGCTACAGTGACAAATCACCTCATTAGACTGGGTATTGTTTTTTCTTTCTTTTTTAATAAAAGATAGCATACCATGAGTTATACTTTCATAATTACTTTAATCAGAATTTGGCTAAGCATACATCAAGTGAGTTGTTCTGGTTGTTCTTTGAACTTTTTATTACATAGTTAGACCCAATATTCAATCTGCTACTATAAAGGTGTTTTTGAGAGGTTTGGAATTTCTTTCTGATAAATTAGTGCTGTTGGCTGAGGAAAGTACTTACTAAGGAAGTAATAGGGGCTGGGGATATGGCCTAGTGGCAAGAGTGCTTGCCTCCCATACATGAAGCCCTGGGTTCAATTCCCCAGCACCACATATACAGAAAATGGCCAGAAGTGGCGCTGTGGCTCAAGTGGCAGAGTGCTAACTTTGAGCAAAAAGAAGCCAGGGACAGTGCTCAGGCCCTGAGTCCAAAAGCCCCAGAACTGGCAAAAAATAAAAAAATAAAAAATAAGGAAGTAATAGCATAGGATATGAAGGTGGAATAGAATGAGTAGGGAAATAAACAGGGGGAAGATGATCCAAAGAACAGAACAAATGGATATCCTGAAGCAGAAGGGCAAATAGTGTCTTTTAGACACTAAAAGAAGATGAAAGCTAAATTGCAAACTGGTTTAGGATAAATTATGAATTATGCAGATGTTAGACTACCAAAGGGGTTTTAAACTAAGCATTTTTCTTGACATTTCAGTGGCAATGAAAATTCCTAGAAGGTTTTTAAACATGAGTTCGACTCAGCAGGCTCGTGGAGGGAAATGATCCCTTTGGTTGTTAGATGAAGAAATGGTTGAAAAGTAGGATGGTTGGATGAAGAAAGATGGCTCTGAAATTAGTCATTGAACTAGATCAACACATATTTCGACTTGACACTATTTGTTTTCTCATAGTGGGGCTTGAAATCAAGGTTTTAAATTGTTGTTAGGGTTTCTTCACTAAAAGCTGATATTCTACTATGTGAGCTTTAAATCTACTTCTGGGTTTTTGCTGGTCAGTTGGAAATGAGAGTGTCATGGAATGCTTTTCTGCCTCCACTGTCATTGAACCAGGATCCTTAGATCTCAGCTTTGTGAATAGCTGTAATCAAAGATGATAACCAGTAGCACCAAGCCTAATTTACTTTTTTTTTTTTTTTTTTTTGCCAGTCCTGGGGCTTGGAATCTGGGCCTGAGCACTGTCCCTGGCTTCTTTTTGCTCAAGGTTAGCACTCTGCCACTTGAGCCACAGCGCCACTTCTGGCCATTTTCTGTATATGTGGTGCTGGGGAATTGAACCCAGGGCCTCATGTATATGAGGCAGGCACTCTTGCCACTAGGCCATATCCCCAGCCCCCTAATTTACTTTTGAATCTGTATTCTGACCACAATCGTAAAGATTTTAGAAAAAAGAAAATTAATAAATAATCTAGTGTTGAAAAGATTATATAGAATAATTTATTATCTACATCAGATATCTTAGCAAAATCATGTCAAGATGAAGCCTGCATATGTGTGTATGTATGTATGTATATATATATACATATATACTTACATGCATATGTAAGTATATTAAGGTATACCAGTTCCAATGGTTTCATACTATTGTCCTTTGAGTGAGTAAATTGGGATACTAGAAATCTTATTTTTTTAATTTATCTGTTTGTTTTACTAAAGTGTCAGTCTGACAATATTATCAATATATTTTGCATAGAACCAGGTCCATCTTCTAGCAGATATGATTTTACTGGCTATAGCTTTAAGGATGTTTGTGAAGACAGCCAGCGAATAAGGACTTAGTAAAACTAGTTTTATTCTATTTTTACAGTTGGGTGATTGGAAAATTGACTCTTATCTTAACAAAACCTGAATTCCTTTAGCATGTGAAATATCTATATTTTTTCACTTAAGTCCTATTTTTTTTTTTGTTTTTTTTGGCCAGTCCTGGGCCTTGGACTCAGGGCCTGAGCACTGTCCCTGGCTTCTTTTTGCTCCAGGCTAGCACTCTGCCACTTGAGTCACAGCGCCACTTCTGGCCATTTTCTGTATATGTGGTGCTGGGGAATCGAACCCAGGGCCTCATGAATACAAGGCAAGCACTCTTGCCACTAGGCCATATCCTCAGCCCCGCTTAAGTCCTATTTTTATCCACTGCAATTATAAAATTGCTGTTTTCAAGTCTTTCACATTCATGTTGTCATTTTTGCATGACTTATGTAAACTCATTTCTTGCCAACAGCTACTGAAACTTATAAGATTACAGAACACATTTGGAATAGGATTCCCCAAAGCCTTGTTAGAACAAGAGTTATTTTTTTTTAATTAGGTCACAAAGAGAAGTGGAGACCTTGTTGTGTTGAATAAACTCAGCAGTGAATTGTTTAACTCTGCCAAAATGATAAGATTATAAGAACTTTATCATAAATCTCCTTTTCTGTTATTTCTTAGGTTTAATTACCTTACAGAAATGTACCTAGTTAAACAGTGATATGTACTAGAATATGATTATTGTATAAATAATTTTATGTGAATACAGTTTTGCACAAACTCATTATGACTGAAAAAATCAACATTGGAGTGCTTTATAATAAGAAAGTACTTTTGCTAACTTTTGGTGGTTACAGCATTGTCTTGGGCTCTACAAAAGGAAATGGTTGATTTTCAGCAGTTTTCTAACAATTTTTTTTTAAATTTGTTCTTTATTGTCAAAGTGAAGTACAGAGGGGGTACAGTTTCACATGTAAGGCAGTGAGTATATTTCTTGTTCAATTTTTTAACTCCTCCCCCATTTCCTCCCCTCTCTTTTTCCCTCTCCCTCCATGAATTTGTACAGTTGGTTTTCACCAAGTAGTTTTGTAAGCATTGTTTTTGTAATGGTTTGTCTTTTCACCCATTGTCTCTTTTTTGGTTTCTTATTTGTTGTCAAAGTGATATACAGAGGGGCTGGGGATATGGCCTAGTGGCAAGAGTGCTTGCCTCCTATACATGAGGTCCTGGGTTCAATTCCCCAGCACCACATATACAGAAAACGGCCAGAAGTGGCGCTGTGGCTCAAGTGGCAGAGTGCTAGCCTTGAGCAAAAAGAAGCCAGGGACAGTGCTCAGGCCCTGAGTCCAAGCCCCAGGATTGGCCAGAAAACAACGAAGTGATGTACAGAGAGGTTACAGTTTCATACGTTAGGCCTTGGGTACATTTCTTATACTGTTTGTTACCTCCTCCCTTATTTCCCCCCCTCGCCCTTTCCCACTCCCCCACCATGAGTTGTTCAGTTGGTTTACACCAAATGGTTTTGCAAGTATTGCTTTTGGAGTCGTTTGTCTTTTTATCCTTTGTCTCTCGATTTTGGTATTCCCTTTCACTTTCATAGTTCTAATACCAGTATATACAGTTTCCAATGTACTCAGATATATGTCATGTGATACCGTACCTTTTGCTTTTTGTTTGTTTGTTTTGTTTAGTTTCTCTTGTATTACCTTCCTGTGGTTGTACCCCCATTTACTATTATTTTTATAATGTTAAATCTTATTACATACTTATTATTATACATATTATGTGCTAATACATTTTGTAGAAAAAGTCAGGCAAGATTTTCAGAATTTTTATGAATTACCCTACATTTTTGGATTTTGTTTTTCCCTTGAAAATGTTAGGTCTTTAATATTAATTAAGTGTGTGTGTGTGTGTGTGTGTGTGTGTGTGTGTGTGTGTCTGGGACTTGAACTTAGTGTCTGAGCTCTGAGCTTTTTACTCAAGGCTAAAGCCACAGCTCCACTTCTGGATTTCAGTGATCATTTATTGGAGAGAAAAGTCTCATAAACTTGCATGCTTGGGCTGGCTTTGAACCACTACCCTCATATCTCAGCCTCCTGAGTAGCTAGGAATTCAGGAAAGAGCCATTGGTGCCTAGTTTATACTAGTATGGATAAAGAAACTCCCTTGGATAGAAAAACAAATATAAAAAGTATGCTTAAGATTTTTGATTGATATATTGGAAAGGTAACTCATTAAAAGCACACAAACAGTGACACAAATAGTGAACCAATTGAGCAGTTAAACCCTGTAGACAATATGTTGGAAGTGAATTTTACAACTTTGTGGGGGAGGGCAGTTGAGAAGGGAAAATCTGGGAGAGAATGAAGGAGGGGGTGACACTATTCAAAAGGAAATGTACTCCTAATCTGACTCATGTAACTGTAAGCTGTCCGTAATCAGCTTTTCAAAAACCTTTAATAATAAATAAAAACATAGAAGATAAAATGTCTAGAAAATTAAAATAAAATCACACCTACAAAAGAGGAAGAATTGGAACAATTTTAAGCGGAAGCAAATGTCTCTGGAGATCCTGTCCCAACAAATAAGCTCGGTGTAGGGGCTTAAATTTCTGGTCCCAGATACATGGATGAAAGCAGGTAACAGGTGCAAATAGGATGTTCACAATCTATGCTAACCACAGGTGAACAAACAAGACACTGTGTGACACAAAAACGTAAAGCATACAGTGCTGAGTGTGTGGCCTAAATTCATTGGGATAAAACAAAGTGCATGACTGCTGAGAAGTCATTTCACTAATTGGGGAAAAAAAATGGTCATAAGGAGCAGACATTTCGTTTTAGATATTTCACACTTTCTTTAGAGCTTATGTTATAGTGTTATTGTTCTGACCTCAAATAATTGTCTTCCAAAGCATGGAAAAGTACAAACAAAACCATGGGGAAAATACTCATGTCCGATTGGATGAGACTATAGCTTTAAGTGTAAGAAAATCAAGAACAAAATTCCTTTTTAATCATTTTTATATTTTGATTTACAGATATGATTTAAAAATTCTTGAGATATTTGAGAGTAATTGAATATGTTATTTTACATTTATTCCATAAATATTGAATATGTAGTCCCTAAGAACTATAACAATCTTTAAAATATTTAAAGCACAGCTATAAAATTTGGGTAACAATATATAATAAATTTATCTAATGCATAGTCCATCAAGTTTAGTAACATGAGAAGGATGAAATCCTTCATTTCTTCTTTGAGGACAAGGGCACACCTCATGGTGAAAAGTGAGCTCACTTTCAAATCACTAGGTGAAGACTTTGTGTAAATATTATGAAATTAATTTTACAGATGAATGAATGCATCAGAAGGGCCTGAGATTCCTCCAAGATCACAAGTTGAGCCCAATTAAAGACAAACATCTACTATCTCAAAGCTTGAACCATTCATTGTTAAGAACCTGCTTCTCTGCTTAATTTTGTGAAATTCAGTATTTTCAGAAGGTGGAAACTCTAGCATATTGAAACAAAATAACCCAGTGCACATAACTCATTAATATAATGAAATAAGTCAAAATAATCTGAATTACTGAATCACATTGAAAGTTCAAAATTCTGCCCATGTACTATGAAATATGTATTTATTTTATCTTCTGGTAGTCTTTGTTCTAATATTCAATTTGGAAAATGTTTTGAATTATCCTTATCAGAATTGAACTAATCTACAGATACTTATTTAAAATATTTAAATAATTAAAAATATGTTATTATGTATATGCTTATACATAATGCATATTCATAAATTAAAGAAATTAAAACTAATTAAAAAATTTTAGGCCAGCCACATTGACCTAGACATAATCCTAGATAGTTCAAAGTCAGAGATCAGGGGATTGTAGTTTGAGGTGACCCCTGAGAAAAATAGTGAGATCCAACTCAAGCAATATACCACGTGGGTTGGTATTTATAACCCTAAGTATTTAGGACCTCAGATATACTGATTGTCTCTAGAAGCCAGTTGGGACAAAAACAAAACCAGGAATCAGTACTGGAAAAAAATAAATAAATAAAGGAGGTCTATGGTGTGACTCAAGGGGTCTTGTGGAGCAAGCAGAAGGCTCCAAGTGTAATCACCAACATTGCCAAAATAATTCTGTGTGTCTATTATGATTACATATTAAAACCAAAGTAAAACAAAAATATCAATTAATTAGCACATATATACTTGAAATATGAGTTCATTATATTTAAAATGCCAATATTTATTTTTTATTTCCTAAACTACCACTTAGCTATGGACATTTCTTAGTCTCTTTTTGGGGGAGGTCACTCATTTCTCCTCATTTTATTTGAGTCAATTAGTTGTACAAGGGAATGGAATTGTGTCATGGCTACATTTGTATATAATGGGCCTTGATCAGACTCCCACTCCCTCCTCATCAGTCTCCAATTTCAAAATGCTTTATTGTGCCATTATTCCACCTGTTTTACATTCCTAATCAATCTATGTTTATAGCATTCTAAAGTTACAAATTATTACGGATAAACATTTGTAAGAGGTTTTATGCAAAAGTTTTCCTAAATGAATAACATGAATGGTAACCAACAGTAGCAATTAAAAAAAATCCTTAGTGCTTCTTAGGATTTAAGACCATTATAATTTATAGTAAAAATACTTTAAAATGAAATACTGAAACATAATAAGTGATCTTGGATGCTTAGAATATATTATTAAATAAAATTCTGGTTAAATTAGTAAAGTGAATTTTTATACCTAAGGACATGTGAATATTAGTACGTAAACACAAGATATAATCAGTACTCTCCCAACTACACTACATATACAGGATGCATTCATACATTTATATATTCAGGACTCTACTAACACATTAAAATGATGTTTCCATGAAGAGATATATTTGTAACTAAAATGAGCAATGTATTGCAATTAGTATTGGAATCATATATTAAATCAGATAAACCATGAGTGTGTGTGTGTGTGTGTGTGTGTGTGTGTGCATGCATGCACATGCACTACTGTGTCTTAAACTCGGGATCTGTGCTCTTGCTTTGGTTTTTGATCAAGAATGGCACTCTATCACTTGAACCATACCTCCATTTTCTTTTCTTTTCTTTTCTTTTTTTTTTTGGCCAGTGCTGGGCCTTGGACTCAGGGTCTGAGCACTGTCCCTGGCTTATTTTTGCTCAAGGCTAGCACTCTGCCACTTGAGTCACAGCGCCACCTCTGGCCATTTTCTATATGTGTGGTACTGGGGAATCAAATCCAGGGCTTCATGTAGATGAGGCAAGCACTCTTGCCACTAGGCCATATCCCCAGCCCCATACCTCCATTTTCAACCATGATTTTAGATAGAGTTAATATTTAGTAGATACTGAGAAATATTCATGTTATAGATGAAATATGCAATAACATCCTCATTTCTCATACTGATTTGTACGCTACTGTAGCTATGTCTCTATGTTTACTTTTCTCATCCCTTTCTGTTAGGCACTGATTTTTTTCTTATTACCAGGAAAGGATATACTTAAAAGTAAAATATGAGTGCCATATCATATATAAAATAACTCAATTCAACTCAATAGCATATATCATCATGTTTCTCAAGAGCCAAAATTAAAGACAGAAATATCCTAGTGGATGTGGAAGAGTATGAGTATAATCTGATTTTCTAATCTTCCCTAATACATTTTCTACATGAAGAAATCAAGGTTTATCTGTATTGTGGGGATGGAGAGGGCAGAACCAGGGCTGACATATTATAGCAGATGTGATTCTCTCAACCCTCAATATTTATCTGATGTCAACTGCAGCAGAATCGATGCATCATACATTTATGTGATAGAGTAAATTGCTGGAAGCAAATTTTCACATTAAGATGATAAACATAGCTATTAACAGAAATCAGGGTCTGCGGTAATCAGATCCACTAGAGCTAATTAATCTTAGCCCTGTCACAAAGATTCCTTGAGACCAGGATGATATCATAAACTATAGGTGGCACATTTCAAATGATGTCGCCTTCTGTCTCCTGTGTGGCAAAGAGACAATGGACAGCCTGCATAACACAGATTAACTGCACTAGCATCCTCTATTCCATAGGATACAAGCACAGGAATACCTTGTACAAGATCCCAATTTCCTTTCCATTCATAATTCTAAGAATAATATAATAATTAATGGTCACTATGAAAATTAAATGTGACCAATTTTCCCCACAAAAATTACATCTGATGTCAACCTGTTGCAAATAAAAAACAAACAAACATTAAGTGTGAGCTCATTTCACCAAGAAAAAGAAATGACATCTTGGTAGTTAAAATAGGGATTTTTGTTACCACAGATAGAAGCAACCAAGGTTAATTTCACCTCATTCATACATTACCCAGACTTAACTTGGTTGTATAATTTGATTGAAAATTAATATGATAAATTTATTCTAATAAAATGTATAAAAATTTTGTTTGATTTTTAAAATATAGAAACATGTTAAACTGATGTTACGTGTTGAAAGGCACAAGATTGATATTTCTGGGTGGAGGTCACTTTTTCTATCTTTTCCTAGTGTGAACTGAAGGAGTTCATCAGTCCTCTGTGTCTCATGGAGCAATTCCTAAATCTTTTGGTTTCACAAATCTATCACTTCTGTATGATAAGAAGCAGAGATTTCTTTCTTTCCTTTGGTTTTTTCTATTTTGATTTTGTTACTAAGTGCTAAAGTGGAATGAAGAGAAGGGTAAATGATAAGTTCTACAGGAAAATTATCTTCAGAAGATTTCCTACTATTTAGTTAATCTTATTTTTAAAATGTGCACATACTAAAATAAGTTTTGACACAATTTGAGTCTAAAATTTATAGCTCTGCCAGTAAATAGGTCCTGAATTGAAAATAAATGAAGACTCTTTCATGGGTTCCAGGATAGTTTTTAATGCTCTCCTCAGACTACTTTATTCTGATTCCATAACAGACAATTGATTAATTAAACACATTTTCCACTTTTCATTTTTGTGCCTCAAATTCTTCTATCCATTTTAAAATAGAAAAACAACAACCATGTATTTATATATATATATATATTACATATATAATATCTATGGAGATTCCATCAGAATTAGTTTCCAATTTCTATATCTTCATAAGATTAACTCTGTAAACTTACTTATTATTTGCTTTATTTTACTTTAAAGATACTATTGTGGTATCTCGTGATCTCTACTGCTGTTGGCCTAAATTGTTAATATTCGCTTGTAACAGAAATTTTATGAAACTATGTTGGGATTCTGAGATTAAAATAAACAGGAAGGGCTGGGGATATGGCCTAGTGGCAAGAGAGCTTGCCTCGTATACATGAGGCCCTGGGTTCAATTCCCCAGCACCACATATACAGAAAACGGCCAGAAGTGGTGCTGTGGCTCAAGTGGCAGAGTGCTAGCCTTGAGCAAAAGGAAGCCAGGGACAGTGCTCAGGCCGTGAGTTCAAGGCCCAGGACTGGCCAAAAATAAAATATAAAAAAATAAGCAGGAAAAAATGCAATTATAGAATTTCTGGCTGAAAAGAAATGGGAATACCAAGTTACTTATTAATAAGTACTCTGTAAGCTAGGTGAGGTGCTTCATGCCTGATATCCTAGCTACTCAGGAGGCTCAGATCTGAAGACAGAGCTTGGAAGCCAGCTTGATCAGGAAATTCCATGAGATTCTAGTCCTCAACCAACAAAACATTTGAGGAAGAGCTGTGGCGCAAGTGGTAGAATGTTAGTAAAAGGACAAACACTAAAGTAGAGAATCCAGGCCTTGAGATCAAGCCCTAGTTCAGACACAAAAGAGAAAGAACTGCTTTGTTCATATATGTAATTTGGGTGTGTGAACCAGACTTGGGGAATGATCTCAGGGTCTCTGAGCTTTTCTTCTCACGGTAGACAGAGTTCTACCACTTAAGGTACAGCTCCAGTTTCAGCTCTTTTTGTGGTTAATTGGAGAAAAATGTCTCATGGACAATCTTACCCAGGCTGGCTTTGAATTGTGATCCTCATAGCCACTGACACCCAGTCATACACACACACACACACACACACACACACACACACACACACACACACAGGTTAATTTGAAAAAATAATGACCTTTAATTGTAAACTATAGATAGATAGATGGACATATATATATATAGTTAATATTACATAGGCACATGTATGCATTTGTGTGTGTGTGTGTGTGTGTGTGTGTGTCTAGTATAATAATTTGTTGTTGTAAACTATTCAACTCTGTCAGGATCTATAACAGCAATGAAGTTAGTCCAAACTGGAGATGCTCCCAGTAGGCACTTCTGAATTTCCATTAAACATTCCTTATGTCTCCCCCAAGTCATCATAATGTCTCACATATCTATCTCTTCTTGCCTGGCTATCACACACAGGCATGCACCCTAAGATGATGCTTATTAAATATTAATCGTTTTCCCAGTTCCAAATTCTTCTCACTCAAGATAAGATTTAATGGCAATAATTTCCTAAAGAAGTTTAATGAGAAGTTTTCTCTAATACTAAATGAGCTCAAACATAAAAGCGCCCTATGATTTCAGCAGGCCCTCTTTGCTGGGAACACATTCCACACTGATACCCATCCAGCCTTCTTTTGTTGAGGGCCCTGAGGCGATGTCATCCTGGATGTCAGTATTCTGATGAAAAGTCAATTGGGTGAAGAGTGATTTAACCTATCATGACCATATCCAATCCAGTGTTTGGTTTTCACCCATATATTACATGGAAGAAATCAAGTAATATTTTTTACTCCTTTAGTCAAAGTGGATTTCAGATAGTCAAAATCCTTTGGTTAGTATTCCTGATTGTCTAAGAGTAGAACTTATGGGAAAACCTCTCCACAGAGATGAGAACCCAAATTCTAACAGGGAACATTTCTTAAAACCATTTACATCTCTTATGATATAGTGGTTAAACTACATTAGTGCTGAAGGTTAGATAATGTACTTTTTAAACATCTCTTGAAAATCCTGGCTTATCTCCCATCACAGTTTTTTTTTCCCTTTCCTTTTCTTTTTCTTTTTCTTTTTCATATATGTGTGCAGGACCTGGGATTTAAACTCGGGTCCTAGGTATTGTTCCTGAGGTGTTTATGTTGTTGTTGTTGTTTTGGTTTTCCTCAAGACCAACACTCTACCATAGCTCCACTTCCAGGTTTTTAGTACGTAAGTTGAGATACTAGTCTCACAAACTTTCTAGCCAGGGCTAGAAAGATCTGACTCATGAGTAGCTAGGATTACAAGTGTGAACCATATATGCAATTTTAGTTGAGTTTTCTGTTGTTTAAATGAGCTCAACACTCAAATAATAGTGATGTGTACACATTCATCAGTTATTGTTTTTCACATTCATTATCATGTATCTTTCTCATTCTAAATGGAGTCACTTAGGTCTTTTCATTTAGATGTAAAGGACCAGTATGAGAGCCACAAATACTGGTAGAGTCTGACAGTAAATTTAATTCATTAAGACCAGCAAATTACCAAAGACTGGGATCAGGAAGGATGTTTTGCTTGGAATGGCAGCCCCCAGGTGTGTGAAATGTACAACACTGGCTAAGAAATCCATTCATATTCTATGAACTCAATAGAGAGTATTCAACACCTCTACCTACAGGGGGATTTTTGTGAACATGAGGTCTGCTTATAGGAGATAATGGGTGTGAAAACAAGCTGCAAATTTACATAGATATTTAAGAATTGTTTTCTGTAAATCTCCACTCAAAACAGGAAGAGTTCCCTACCATATTAGGAAGCCACAATTGTAATATGAACATTTCTCAAGCAATTCTAAAAGGGTAAATAAATCAAAGACATCATTATTATTTTCCTAGCTTTATAAGGAAAACACACACACACACACACACACACACACACATTTTAGGGCAGTTTAAAAGTTTGAACAAATGGCCAAGCACTGTGTAGCTCACACCTGTAATTGTAGTTACTCAGTTTATCATTTGGAGTTCTGAGATTTAAAGCTCACTCAGATAGAAAGGTCTAAGTTCATCGCCAATTAAGCAGCAAATACTGGGCTGAGGGGAATAGATCAACCAGCCAATGAGATCAAGGGTTTGGCACTGAAAAAAACAATCTTGAGAACATACTCACATAAATTCAGTTGTAGATTTGATCTCAAAAGCTATAGAACTAACCATAATTAATAAATGTGAGATATGCAGTAGGAAGTTTATTATAAATGCAGTTGATGTAAATATATACATAAAGGTAAGTCTTGTCAGAATTATGAAGAATTCTAATGTCAATAGAATATCCTTTTTCTTCATCTATTCTATCACTGGAGGCATAAAACCTATGCAAAGAATACTAAATCAGAATTACTCTGATATAGATTGCCTTTTCTAAAAGAAAGCTTTATTTGTGTGTGTGTGTGTGTGTGTGTGTGTGTGTGTGTGTGTGTGTGTATGTGTGTGCTGGTATTAGGTCTTGAATTCAGGGCCTTCCCTCCTCCCTTGTTTCTTTGTCACTTTCTTGGTTTCTGTCACTTGAGCCACAGCTGTACAACCTGATATTTGCAGGTTAGTTGGAGATGAGATTCTCAAGGATTTTTCTTGCTAGGGTGGCTCTGAACTGGTAGCTTCAGATATTAGCCTCTTGAGTAGTTACAATTATAAGCATAAGCCACTTGCACCCAGACTAAAAAGAAACTGTAGATGAAATAAATTTTACAGATTTTATTTGAGCCATAAAGATTTACAATCTCAACACCACCCACATCTGTGAAAGTTCAGAGAGGCATGGTTTATTTAGCACAATGGGGAAAAAAAAGATGTTGATTACAGCTGAGAGAGGAAGCAAAGCACTTATTTCATTAAATATGTCTAAACATTTTTCTTAAGTAATTAAGGTCCTCACTTTCAGAGTCATCATATTTACATCTTTTATAATCAATTATGGTGGCGAATAATGGATTCAAACAGAAAGAATAATATAGCAAACTTAACAATTATAAAAAGCACTTTTTAAAAGCCTAAATGAAAATTTTATAGGATTTTTAATCAGTTATCATGTCAATGAAAGTATCCATAGCTACACTTGTATGATCTGTGCAGATAGACCACATAACCATCAAGCTGAAAGAAAAGCTTGGGTAGGAGCCTCTTCTTTTTTGTGTCTTTCCATGTCTTACTATTCAGTACAAAAGCAAACACAGAGGCTGGACCTTTATCAAGAAGAGAAAAGGAAATTGCTACTAAGGAATGGAAGAAATGAGCAAAGCTTCAATGTGAAAAGGGCAGAGTTCCAAGAAGTGCCTGCCACAGAGTTATCTATGATAAGAAGTCAAAACAATTAATGTACCTATAGAACTGTTTCAAGGTTTATGTGACATGTAACATATACAAAACTATTTCTCAAACACAAAGAGTGGGATAAATTACAATGAATTGTCTATACTTTCCCTCCCTTCCTCTCTTCCCCTCCTTCTTACATCCCTCTTTCCCTTCCTCTCTTCCTTTCCTTCCCTTTTCTTCCTTTCTTCCTTTCTTTCTCCTTCCTTCCTTCTTTCCTCCTCACCTCCATTCCTCTCTTCCTCCCTCCATCCTTCTCTTTTTCCTTCTACTGTCTCGTCTTCCTCCTCCTCCACCTGCTTCATCCTATCCTGTCACTCTCTGGCTTTCATATTTGTCTCCGTTTGTATCATAATATTTGTTTATGAGAAATAAACTTTTTAGTGTCTATCTTTATGATAATAAATTGCACTTACTCAAAGGCATTATTTATACTAGTTATATCATAATAAAATACGTAAAATTCAACCCTTCCAAGACATTATGATTTCATAATTTTCAAATGGTCTGAAAATATAATGAAATAGATTATCATGGAGTTAAAAAACTACCACACACACAATTTCTAAATTGCATAGTTAATTCATGACAATGTTGGAAGATTTATAAACATACTGCCATTTTGTTTTAAGGGATGACCCACACTTTAGTATTATGAATAGAATCTGAAGCATTCAATTACAAATTGTTGCTCTAAATTCACTTTCTGAAAGTATGATTACTATGAGGCAGAAGAAATGACAGCACAATATCTTTTGGTTATAGCCATGATTGAAATTATGTTTAAACCAAAATATCGTTTTTAGGCATAGTAATATTTGACATAAATCAGGCAGGAGTCAGTCAGCAGAGAGGAGAAGGGTTTTGCTCAGTATTCACAGCAGACTTAAAAGCTTTGAGATGCATTCAACTATTGTTTCTCATTCTGTTCAGGAACTGACTATATTTTCCATGGTAAATGAACAGCTCTGGCACCTTACTATCACAGTTTTGGAGGTACTGTGCTTTTGTAAGCACTTCTGAGGTGTGAAATGCCTCGTTAAGTTATTCAATAAATCAACATACCTTTTAAAATAGCAAGATAACATTTGCTTTGTTTTTGTACATATGATGTCATTAAAATGGTCTTAAGAATGAAAAGAAGCAAGTGTATTTTCATATAGAATCATACAGACACTGAATGAAACATTTATTTTCATCTGAAATATTCCTAGGATGCTACTTAAGGAAAGCTGCTAGATTTCTCTCTGCTAGGGAAAATGGGGATTTATTCAACATTTCAACAGGACAGCATCTTGTTTTGTCTGCACTATCCACTCAACATTCATTTATATACAGTACATTTATATACACCATGTAACATTTATATATACCACTCACACATCATGAGCATTTTTTCCTAAAAAACATAACAACTTTATTTTATGCACTTTTTCAGTCATCACAGATTTTTGCTAATTATGAAGTGAATGGTTCCATATATCATTTGTGGAAATAGAACTAAATCAACTTTTAATTCTATGCTATCCACTCTACAAAACAGTACATTCTGTCAGCTGAAATATTCATAATTGATGGGGCTTGGGGGTACTGGAATGTGACTCAGAGCTTTGCACTTGCTTGGCTTACTTTGGGCTGGTACTCTACCACTGGAGCCACAGTTCTCACCCTGCTTCTCTGGTGTTTGACTAGAGATGGAATCTTACAGTTCCTTTCTATCTGACTTGACTTCCAACCTCAATCCTCCAGGTCACAGTCCCTTGAGTTAGCTAGGATTGCAGGAGTGTACCACCAGGACTGGGAAGAAAACAATAATTGTTTTGGGTAGAGCTATCTCATAGGGATTAAAGAATGTGTGTATACAGAAACACACACACACAATACAAAAATGGGAATCTTTGAAATCTAAAGTATATATAGCTCAGCAAACATCAGTAGACAAATGCTCATGAAAACTGAGTTTCGATAGTTTCTCAGTAGTAAGTGAAATGTGAGGACTTCTTAATGCTCTTGCAGTTGTTTAATGACTGAATTTTGACCATAAATGGTTAATATCTAAAGATAATTCCTCAGCAACTCCAAAATTTAGTGCTTTCAATGTAAGTAGTCTGTGGAGCAAATCGAGTTTAAGTTTAAATAATATGTACAGGCCCCACAAAAAAAGTACTGAGGTTTGAATTTAGAGCTTTGTGCTCTCTTAGCAAATGCTCTTACACTTAGGCCAAATCTACAAACCCCTTTTGCTTTTGTTATTTCTTTTTCAGATAGTACCCCCAATTTTCCCCACAGATCACTTCGTACTCTGATTTTCTCCATCTCATCCCTTAGCTAGGATTACAGGTGCTCAGTTTTATTGTTTATCATCATGCTCAGTTTTATTGTTTGAAAGAGAGTCTCACAGCCTAGCTGGTGGAGAGTGTCACACTGCCCAGACAAGGTAGCGTGAGGAGGGTATGTCAAGGCATAGATCTGAAAAGCTTTTGCCTTCCCAGGTTTCTATTTATATTAAAATCTTACCTGATGGATAAATAATTCAATTTGTAACAAATAGTTTGGATTCCTGGGTGAGTGAAATTTGGACTGTGTTTATTAATAATATGTGGCCATGTGACAGAGTATTCTGGGATATGGTATATATTATTCCATTTAGAAAACAGCCAAAATGTTTGTGACTATATATATATATATAATTATATATATAATATAATATAATATAATATATATATATAATTATATATATATATATAATCAAACTGAATTACAGAGAGGTTACAGTTTCATACATTAGGTGTTGGGTACATTTCTTGTACTGTTACCTCGTCTACGGTTTTACATACCCATGTTGAAAATAATTAGAACAGTGATATAACACTCGTTTCCATAACATGGAGTTCATTTCATTTAGCATCATCTTATGTGTTCACAGGGGCATAGCTATTGGGCTCTTGTGATCCTCTGCTGTGACTAGCCTAAATCTGTTCTAATTATTCCCTATGAGGGAGACCATAGAGTCCATGTTTCTTTGGGTCTGGCTCACTTCACTTGGTATAATTTTTTCCAAGTCCTTCTGTTTCCTAACAAATGGGGCAATGTCATTCTTTCTGATAGAGGCATAAAATTCCATTGTGTATATGTACCACATTTTCCTGATCCATTTGTCTACTAAGGGGCATCTGGGTTGGTTCTATATTTTAAAGCAATGACAAATTGTGCTTTGATGAACATTGTTGTGCTGGTGGACAAATGGGACTGAATCAAACTGCCAAGCTACTGCACGGCAAAGGACATAGCTTTCATGATAAACAGAAAGCCCACAGATTGGGAAAAGATCTTTACTGGCCATACAACAGACAAAGGCCTCATATCTAAAATATATGCAGAATTAAAAAAATTAAATTCCTCCAAAACAAAACCTCAAAGAACCAACAGCCCCCTCAACAAGTTGGCTAAAGACCTAAAATGAGACTTCTCTGAAGAGGAAATGGAAATGGCCAAGAGACATATGAGAAAGTTCTCTGCATCAATGGCCATAAAAGAAATGGAAATCAAAAACAACATTGAGGCTGGGAATATGGCCTAGTGGCAAGAGTGCTTGCCTCCTATACATGAAGCCCTGGGTTCAATTCCCAAGCACCACATATATAGAAAATGGCCAAAAGTGGAGCTGTGGCTCAAGTGGAAGAGTGCTAGCCTTGAGCAAAAAGAAGCCAGGGACAGTGCTCAGGCCATGAGTCCAAGGCCCAGGACTGGCAAAAAAACAAAAACAAAAACAACAAAAAAACAACATTGAGCTTCCACCTCACCCCAGTAAGAATGTCCTTTATCAAGAAAACTAACAATACCAAATTTTGGAGGGGATGTGGCCAAAAGGGAACCCTATTTCAATGTTGGTGGGAATGTAAACTGGTTCAGCCACTCTGGAAAGCAGTATGGAGATTCCTCAGAAGGCTAAATATAAAACTCCCCTATGACCCAGCACACTTGGGCATCTACCCAAAAGTTTACAAACAAGACTATACTTGAATTTTTAAAGGCTTTTTCCCTGCTAATAAATATTGTAGAAATTTATAAATGTAGGCAGATATAAAAAGGTAGAAATCATCACAAGTCCATCTATGTAGTTCCTTAGGCACAGCACTGTAGTAACTGACAGGCGGAACAAACAAATCCATATAATGCATGTGAGTCCACACAACTTTGCTTCCCATTGTCCTCTTCAAAACATCCTGATGTGAACAGACTCTTCTCAAATGTCTCAAGAAAAACTTATTCTGCCCCTTTATTTTTCTGATTATTGCTAACAAAATGTCTTATGCTCAAGTTGACTCACTAGTCTAAATAGGATAGGCAATTCTCATGTTATTATCCCAACTCAGATATCTCATCTTGTCCTTCTACCAGTTCACATCTGCTATTGGAGAAGGAGTATTTGTGTAGAAACTGTGCTCCTACTTCTTTGCTATTGGAGATACATTAGAAGGCTTTCAGTGCATAGAGTTTTCAGATCTTACTCTTTGAAGTCCCATGGATGTTTGCAGCTGTCTTTGGGTGTCCAACGGGCACTTTGGGAACTAAGTGAAGCATTCCCTAGGCACTTTCCTTGGTCTGGACAAATGCCTGTGTAACATATATTGTCCCTCTCTCATACATCGGGCCTCAAGGTGAAACTCAGTGTGGGAGGAAAAGGAGATGACATTAGCTTTCTCTCACATAGACCGGTGTCTGGCCCATGGAAATACCTGAAAGCTTTTCTTTTCCCAATTTAGGAAAGAAGACCAATTCCAACACATCTGTTTGCTACTTAATAAATGTTTCTCTTACCTGAGGTTTCTCACACAGAGTCTCACATCAGGTTACCAGTCCAGTGCACTGCACATCATAATGAAGACCTCAATGTGGTTTCATTGAAGCCCCAGTGTCATTGAACATGTTGTTGCTCTTATAGGTTTCTCACAAATTCCTCTTTAGAAAAATCTTCCTTCATCTGCAAACCTTTCATACCCTCATACCCTGGGTAAGAGGGACACGCTGAATTGTATTCTAACTTACATAATTCTTTCCTTTGAAATTCTGATGCTTGATAGATGATTTCAAACTAAATGTACATGCTTTATCATAAGACTATCAGCTAAAATTTGACTTAGCATGTTCATTATGTATATGTTGCTTTACTATAGTAAAATAGACATAAAGCATATTTGTGCACTCACACACACACACCACACACACACAGCTGGAAGATTCAAGGCCTGAAATGAGATTAGGTTAGAACATTCATTGTTTCTTTTAAGTAGTGATCATTCTCTAAGCCAGTCATTTATTGTTTTTCTCTCTTAATTACCTCATCTCTAAGATGAAGATAATAGCCCTGACCTCAACAATATGGTTATCATGAATGCTAATGAGATAATATATGAAACATGATTAGAAAATTATGTAACCTCCATTATTAACAACATTTTCATCTCAGGCAATAATGCTACAATCCTTATTATTAGAATTGTAAATGTTCCCTTTATAATGTATTGGTTTGACATGTAAGGATAGTCATGTACCATTAATATTCTTTTGAGTATTAAATAATGTTCAGCAATACAAATTTATAATAATACTCAGTGTTAAACTAGGTGCATGTATCATTTCTAATGTTACAAAATATCATTTTCAACTTATTTTTCTCCCTGAGAATGCATTAAACAGTAATTTTTAGATAAAAATATAATTACTTTAAGTAATCTAATGTGTATTGAAAATTGTTCATCAAAAATAATACCATTTATCTTAATATTCTGGCTAGCTATAGTATAATACTCTGACTGGAGTGTAAGAAGATTGTTGAAAGATAATTTAAGGCAACTATAGAATGCTCTTTTTTCTTAAAAGAGCACAAAAGGATTCCACAAACACATTTGAACCTGGGAATTAGCAAACCTCATTAAATATTGAATAACTAATCCAGGAGCTAGTGGACCATACCTATAATCCTAGTAACTCAAGAGGCTGAAATCTGAGGATGGAGATTCAAAGCCAGGCTGGGAAGAAAAGTCTATGAGACTTTTATCTCTAACTGATCAGCAAAAAGCTGGAAGTGGAGCCGTGACTTAAGTGGTAGGGTGCCAGCCTTGAACAAAACAGCTCAGGTCCTGATTCAAAGCCCCAGCACTGGCACAAAAATGAAATAAACAAAAACAAAGATTGAAAAAGTAAAAATGCACTTTATATCCACAACTGTGGATTTCCAGGACATAAGCACACTGACCATTGTTTTCAAATTGATAAGAAACTGCAGTTAGAAAGAACATAAGTAATATGGGTTGTGGTGGCTCATTACAGAGCTGTGAATTGAGTTTCCTTAATTATTCAAATGCTTCTAGTAATTAATGTTAAGAAATTCTATTTAAATAAAATTAATAAAAATCTCACTTCACAACCTACTACATTTTCATTAAATTCTTGAGAATAGTAATTGTGAAGTGAGGCAGTTCAAAATTGATAAAATCAATCACAAGGGAGTATAAGTCAGCTAAACACTGTTCTACAATAAAACCATTGGTATGTAGTCTTGACAGTAGATCAGAGGCTTTACATATGTCAAGAGAAGACAATACTTTGGCTGTCTTTTTAGCATTACAGTTTGGGGACTATTATGAAGAACATGCTCATAGATCTCACTAACACATTAACACCCCCTTTAAAGTATCACTTTTGTTAAGGTATGTTGTCATCAGTGGTTCTGTCACAAATATTTAAATTTAAAATGTTCTATTTGGATCTGCTCCAAATCCAGTAAACCAATTATTAAAAGGGCAAAGGAGCTAAAGAGAGACTTCACATGAGAGGAGATAAAAATGGCAAAGAAACATATGAGGAAATGTTCAACATCCCTGGAAGTAAAGGAAATGCAAAAATAAACAACCCTGAGATACCACCTCACTCCAGTTAGAATGGCCTATACTCTGAACTCAGGCAACAACAAATGCTGGAGGGGGTGCGGGGAAAGAGGAACCCTTCTCCACTGTTGGTGGGAGTGCAAATTAGTACAACCACTTTGGAGAACAGTATAGAGGTTCCTCAAAAAGCTCAGCATAGACATACCCTATGACCCAGCCATACCACTTCTAGGCATCTATCCTGAACAACAGGTCTCAGGATATCATAAAGACATCTGCACATCCATTTTTATCACTGCACAATTCACAATAGCCAAAATATGGAAACAACCCAGATGTCCCACTACAGATGAATCTATCAAAAAATGTGGTACCTATACGCAATGGAATACTACATAGTGATTAGAAATGATAAAATATTGGTATTCGCAGGGAAATGGTCAGAACTTGAACAAATAATATTGAGCAAGAGAAGCCTAGAACACAGAGAACAAAGGGGCATGGTCTCCTTGATATATTACTGTTAGGATGGGTGGGGGGAACAGTAGAGACCAGGTCCACGAAACAAAAGACTTCTTGTCAAATGGTATTTCCACAGATTTGGGTCAATGACCTTACATTATGTATCTAATACCAAACAACTACTGAACATGAAAAGGTCTAGAATAGACCTCTCAGTGGATCACAATATCACAACAGCTATGTACATGTGATCATATAAGACGAGGACAAGCAAAAACAACTCCAAGAGAAGGACACAGGAGGATTCTATTGTTGACGTTACATTTAAAGTTCTATGTGAATTTCCTTTGGTGGATGCTACGTGGTTACTGTATATGATTTTGGTACACTGGCTATTGTATATATGCCTACCTGATCTAGGGAAAGGAAAGAAAAACAAGGGCGTAAGATATCACAAAAAATGTACTCACTGCTTTATTATGTAATTGTACCCCTTTTGCACAACATCTTGTCAAAAAAATTTAATTAATAAAAAATAATCTTTATAAAAAATGTTCTATTTGGAAACAGCCATTTTCCTGTGGTACATTCTGCCAATTTCTCTTTCTTTCTCTTTCTCCCTCTTTCTCTTCTCTCTCTCTCACCCATACACACATTCATACAAGGAAATATGCAGGTACACACATGCATAGTCTCCACACTCACTGAGGCATATGGCTTCAACCAAAGAAATGACTCCCTCTACCATCAAATAATTGGCATTGGACTGACCTTATAGAGTAGTGGTAATTTTCCTAATTTTAGGAGTGCAATTTGATTTGTTGTATTTTTCATTTTTTTAATCATTTTTAAATCCTCTCTGGTTCCATAACTCACATCGATGACTTCAGCCTGAAAGAGAAAAAAACACAGGAAGAAAAGTGTCACTTAACCTAATTAATCTATTACCATGATTTGTGGTAATCAAAATGTTCAAAAGAGGACTGATTCTGTCTCACCCACTCTTCATCGAAATAAACTTGATTTTTTCATTTCTACCAGAGAATGGCAAGCCTCCTAGTCACTTGGGGCAGAAATGTTAGTCATTTGTGTTCAGCACTTTCTCTTTTAAACAAATTACAAACTAAGCATATTTCTCTAAGAGACCACAAGGCTTGTTGGGTTCTACATTCATGTTTCTGCAATTGGTGTTATTTTATAAAGCACTGCAAAATTAATTGCCTTAAGGGACAATAGCAATCATATCATTCTCTGGCTTGCAAAAATCCAATGATTCATTTTTACCTAAATTAAATTCAGGCTATAACTAGCATGATGAAATTACTCCCAGCTGCTCATATCCTTGGTCAGCCTGAGCAGATGTGTATGTGTTAATGATAACATCATGATTTGGCAGCATGCAATGTGGGAAACCACATATGTAAGTCTGATGTTTCAGCATGTTGGAATATGGTCCTAAACCATCATTTTTTGTCACAAATCCTACCAACCACTACCTATGGTTAAAGTATGTTGCACATTTGTGTTACTCATTTTTAGAAGTTTCTTCCAGGTAGTATAGAACTCTCAGGACTCTGGTGACAATCAAAGGCTAAGCCCTCTCCTCTTCCCTGGAAAGATATATTGAACTATGGAGCCTATTTTTCATGCATTTTCATTATCTAAGACAGTTCCTTTCATCTGTACTTTGGTAATTTCTGTCATCAAAATAGTAGTTGTTTGTTTGCCTTCCAGTACATGTACAATTGTAATGCAAAACAGAGTGAGTGTTGGCAAAATGGTGAGAAAAACGGAGAAGACTGCAGACTTTCCACCCTTCCCAGCTAGAACCAATGCACTTCACTTATATACAGTTATTTGCAAAGGCCATTGCTTATGGTGAGTCCTTTTATGAAGTAAATCTTCTTCAAGAAGAAAATATGAATACCACTGCAATATGCATAAATCCATCCATTGAAGAAGGCATTTATAGCATAAAATAGTATTTTACACACTGTATTTATCTGCATTTGCAAGAACTAAGAAACCATCCAGGCCATTTCAAACGTTCTCTGCCTTATGAATTCTACTTAGCCATTGCCCAGTTATATAAAACTATTTTCTCTTTCAAATTTTAGCATCATCTCTGCCTCAGTCAAGACCCCCCCCCCCACACCTTGGACCCATGTGTGTGTGTAGGGGGAGGGTACACTGGCCTCGATTTCTGGTACATGGGAAGCTCATGTAAAAGGCTCAGTAGAATCTTGTTCTCACCCAGCTGTGTCATATAAAATGTTGACTCGTAAGTATTAAATTGAAATGACTGTAGCTTATTCAATATCTGAAAAGTTAAGCCATACTCTCAAGGTGATTTACAGGAAACCTAATTGTTCAAAATGCTTCTGTCAGAATGGCTTTTCATTATAATTTTCTTCCTATTAAAAAATTAAATCAGGTGTCTTTAGTATAATTTTTGAATTTGATGATGCTATTATCATATAAATAACTGTTGATCTGTGATCTTAAAAGCGTGATTAAATAAATGATCACATATTAATGATTCCATTGTAAAAATGAGAGAGTTCATATTTTTGTCTTCTAATCTGTAAGCTGCATACTAATTAAATTTGATTCAGTGACAGCATCTTTAGACAAGGATGTTTCTCAGTTGGTTGTTAAACTTACAAAACATGTTTTTTCTTATTTAGAAGCAGAGTGGAGGAAATCCTTGCTGTTCTGGTGGGAAAAGGCCAGACTGTTTTTTGTGTTCGCCTCTACCAGAATGGCATAGCCATTACAAAAAATACCAATTCTGTAAAGTCTTTCATGTTTATTGCAAAAATCAATGTCACAAATGCACAAGAATAATTTCAATTAAAGGGTTCTTCAATCCACCTTACTTAAATGTCCATATCAGTGACTCATGTTAGCCTGTGAGAATTTTATCTTACACAATGAAAATCTTTCTTAAAACAGATATCATATCCATCTATTTTGGCTTACACAGTTTCAGGAAGTACATTACACATCAATAATTACAGAAGTGCCAATGTTCTGAGGTTTTGACAGGTGATAATAAAAATATATCTATTGACTTCAGAGGATATCTTTGAACTACAGCCTGTCTGAAAGTCTTTCCTATTCACCTTCAAGTCAGCTGAAATCACAGCTGCATGAAAGCACATTGAATTTTTCTGATGCACAAATCAATATGCAACAGTAGGATAAAATGCCAAGTCTTTTCTTTTCACATGTTTGCTTTGTTACAATGAACCTCGTCACATCCTATTTGTCCTCTCAGCATCAACAATCATTTATTCAACCAGTAGAAGTACTACATTTAATTTATGTCCAAATAGCAGGAATTAAGTGATTTCTCACATTAATTTTTGAACTAGGAATCTAAAATATGAGCAACCATTGACAAGGGAACAATAGATTTTATCCCATGTAAAAGAAGAAAACATGGTATTACAGTGCAGTAGTCCACATAAAAGCAGTTGGAAAGGAAGCTGCATACTTCAATATTAATATTAATATACATACTCTCTATGCTAACAGATGATGGGAGTGATCAACCAATTAGCAAAGACTGAGAACCTGGAACATTAAAATGCGATAATTCATACATCAGTTATTCTGTGATTTGAGTGCATCTAGTACAACAAATCAACAACAACAAAAAACCTGGGAAATAAAACTATAGAAATCTGACATCCTTCATCTTCTTGCAGGAATTCAGTGTGATGTTGAAATAAATAAATCATTTACACTAAGTATTGCTCATCAATGAATTGCTAAAAGGGTTTCAGTTTTATGACAAAGAAATAGAATGTTAAATTGGTCAGTCTTCACAATTATTAAAGAGATATACCGAGGAACAAGTCATAAAATAATATATCAGTTCCTACTGTAGTATGGGAACTGTTTAAATAATTTTTAACTTTTGAGGAAACCATCCTTTATCAACATTTCATACAGAAGAATGGTGAGGCTCAAGTCACATGACTAGTAACACAAGGGTGACTGGATTTTCTCCATTAGATGGGATTTCTCACAGGAAACCATTTTATTGCAGAGGATGTTGAAGACTTGACAGCTCCTGTACAAGGACATTCCCAGGGGCAATAATGGGTTAAATATGGAATGATCAGTTCTAATCTCCAGAAACTACTGTACCTTCCTGTGCTCGGGATGTAGAAAACACTGACTGGTTTGCTTAAACAACAGGAGTTTATTGTCTCACAATTTTGGAGGCCAGAAGCCTCCTTGCTTGCATGTAACCAGCTTCTAGGTGGGTCTCAAATGGCAAGCAGACCCACAGACCCACAGACAGGCAGACACACAGGGAGAGAGGAGGGAGGAGGGAGGCCTTTTGAGAGAGGAAGGGGAGAGAGAGGGAGGGAGATAATAAGAGTCAATTCTTGCTCCCACATATTCTCTCTGGCATCTTTTCTTGTAAATACACTAATCAAATTAAATCAGATCCCACCCTGACGACCTCCTTTTAACCTTAACTACTTTATATAGACACCATTTCTAAATACAGTCATGTTGGTAGTTTGGGCTCAACTGATGAATTTCTGTGGAGAGAGAAAGTTCAGTACAGAAGGGAGCCTAAGAATATGCATTTCTTGTGTATCCTGAAGTTCCCATTTTCTTCAATATAACATTTATACCATGGAAAGAATAAAGTTACTTAGAATTTAATACAAAATAGCTTCCAACTGATGTTTTCATAATTCAGAATTTCTCCTTAAAATGAAGAAGAAAAATCAAGATAAATTTATTAAAATAAAAATTTAAAATCCTCTGTCAATAACTCTGAAACTACTGCAAGAGAAAGTAGCAGAAACATTAGAACTTGTAGGTATAGGTAGGAATTTCTTGAATAGAGTCCCAGGGGCACAACAGAGAGGAAAGAGACTTGCCAAGTGGGACTACATTAAAACATTTTTGCACAGCTAAGGACATAATTACCAAATTAGAAATACAACCAACAAACTGGGAAAAGATGTTTACCAACAATACATCAGAAAAGAGAGTAATATCCAATATATACAAGGAGCTCAAGAAATTCACCCCTCTAAACTTAATATAGCAATTACTAAAAGGGCAAGGGAGCTAAGGAGATACTTCTTAAAAAAGGTAAGAATGGCAAAGAAACACTTGAGGAAATACTCACCATCCCTGGCCAGAAAGGAAATGCAAATCAAAACAGCACTGAGATTCCATCTCATCCCAGTTATATTGGCCAGCATATTGAATTCCAACAATAACAAATGGTGGAAGGGATGTGGGGAAAAGGACCCCTACTGTACCATTGATGGGGATATAAACTAGTACAACCACTTTGGAAAACAGTCTGGATATTCTACAAAAAACCTTCCCTATAACGCAACCATACCACTTCTCAACATCTACCTTGGACATCATGAGCCAGGATATGATAAAGACACCTACACATCCATGTTCATTGCCACACTATTCACAGTAACCAAGATATAGAAACAACTCAGATGCCCCGGATATGTGGATCCAAACAATGTAGTACCTATACACAATGGAATTTTACACAGCTATTAGAAAACATAAAATAATGTCATTTGAGGGAAATAGATGGAACTAGAACAAATCATGGTAAGTAAGGTAAGCCAAGATCAGAGAGCCAAATGGTGCAAATTCTCTCTCATACACAGATGTTAGATCTAAAATGTACTGGGATATGATAAATTACACAGGATTCTAGATATTTTCATACAGTGAGACCAAAAGAGAATAGCCTTAAGAGAGAATCAGAGGTGTTAGACTCACGTGCCTCTTCATTTGTGTAAAAATAATATATATGCATATACATGAACTCCAAAGATATGGAAACAAATGACTTTAAAATTTGTTTTTTAGGGGGCTGGGGATATGGCCTAGTGGCAAGAGTGCCTGCCTCATATACAAGAGGCCCTGGGTTCAATTCCCCAGCACCACGTATACAGAAAATGGCCAGAAGTGGCGCTGTAGCTCAAGAGGCAGAGTGCTAGCCTTGAGCAAAAAGAAGCCAGGGACAGTGCTCAGGCCCTGAGTCCAAGCCCCAGGACTGGCAAAAAAAAAAAAAAAAAAAAAAATTGTTTTTTTTTTATTTTTTCTGGTGATTCTGCACTCTATATAGTATATTCACATGCTTTCGGTGGGAGGGTCAGGGGAGAGAACAAAATCTGAGGACAAATAGTGAAAAAATGCAGCAGTGACATAGATAGAAGTTAATGCAATTAATAGGTGGAGATGGGAGGGAGAAAATGGGAGAGAATGAGGGGATAGATGACCCTGTACAAGAGGAAATGTACTTACTACCTGACATAAATGTAAACCCTATGTATATCATCTATATAAACAAAGTAAAATTACAAAATCCTTTATCAATTATAAAAATAAATGAAAATATTAAAATTTTGTGTTTATTACAAACAGATAAAGTATAAAAATTTAAGGATATTTTATCTTAAATTCTCTAGTAATGTGAATTGATAGAAGTGAAAGCATGCATTTCTATTTTTTATTAATTTCTTCAACAATGACCATCTTGTTATTTTGAATAAAAATCTTTATAAAAATAAAAAAATTAAACAATGTTCAATTCAAATGTAATTTTCTAGATCATAGAAAAGAACCTGGAGAAAATAAACTATAATTCCAACAAGAATGTCTATTAATAAAATTAAAATAGTAATCAAAATATTTAAGCTTGATCAACATCAACTGCTAGAAATATAGCTCACATATACATAGGAATCATATTTCTAACCTAGATATATAAATTGGTAATTTCTGTTCAGTTATGTTTTCTATATGTAAGTAATTACAGTATATAGGAAAATGCATTGAATTCACATCAAAACTGATACTCCCACAAAGTTAATTGGGTTAGAAATGTGTAATTCTGTTTGGTGTATGGCTGTAGACTTTGTGTTGGGTATCTCCATTCTTCATTAAAAATGAAATATCTATATAGTTTAGTAATAACCAAACAACTAAGCTCCAATGGTCTCTCACTGCTGTCTAAAATCTCATCTACTCAAACAACATATTTAAATATCATGTCAATGCTCATACATATGCAGATGAGAAAAACCTGTGGACTCTTCCACAATTTCACACACTGCTTTTAGTCAAACTCTCTCTTTAGCACCAAGAATAATATAGGCTCTCAATAAAATAAAAATTAAATGAATGGATACATACACATGTATATCCAAACTATCGAAAATGAAGGGACAAAAATCACATAGCAAAAGACAAAACATATTTGCATTTGGGCCTTGATTGTGTTGCAGTTGACTGCAGAACTCCTAGGAAGCTTGTGCAAAGACATAAATGATAAATAATAAGTCATTATAACTTTGTTTTCAGGAGATCCAGTCTCACCATTGCTGCACTAATATTTTCTACGGATATATTTTCTGATGTTAGCATACCTCTAAGTAGCTTATAGTAATTGTCCCTTTTAATCATTAAAGAGATAATATAATTCTAGTTTTTCACGTGAGGAACTTCATATGAAGAAACATTAAATACAGCTTTCAAGCACATAGGTACTACATACTAGATAATCTATATTTGGGACTCTCAACAACATGAAAAGTGATCACATCATTATCAGTTTCACCTTTGCAAAGAAAGCAGATAGGGCAGGTAAGGAAATGGAAGGTGTGTGCAGGTGAGATCAAGGGGAGTGTGTATAGATGAATGGTAGGCAAATGCCGTCATTATAGTTAATGTACACGTGTGAAGATCGAGCTAGGACAATTGAGAGAGGATCAGTGTGGTTGAGAGAGATGGAGCACGGTGGAAGAGCTGCCTTTGATCAAAGATGCACTGTATTTAGAAAAGATAATAAAAATAATAAATAAGAAAAAAAGAATGTTGTAGTAAAAAAGGAAATTGAATGGCAAGGTGGTGGCCCTTTAATGGATCACGCAGATGGTGGGATGCTGATTCTTCAAAACCCTAACAATGTAGTTTGCTAAATGGACTTTTCTGGATCTCAATGTTCTCATTAGAAAAAAGATGGTTTTGAGATATAACAGTGAAACAAATTAATATTTGTCCCTGGCTTCTTTTTGCTCAAGGCTAGCACTCTACCATTTTAGCCACAGCGCCACTTCAGGCTTTTTCTATATATGTGGTGCCGAGGAATTGAACCCAGGGCTTCATGTATATGAGGTGAGCACTTTACCACTAGGCCATATTCCCAGCCTGGCAGCTTCTTCTTCTACTACTTTCTACTTTTTCCCTGGCTCAACGAAGACTTCTTGACACAATTATATACACTATACAGCTTGGCTTCAGTTTACTAATGATACCTGGGATAATTAAGCATTTAAGTACAAGCAAAGAACACACATCCCCCACTGAGAATTATTTTACTCATTCCTTTGCATTTTTAATTTTTTCCTCCAATTTAGGGTGTTAGATTACAGATTTCAGCTGTCAGGTGTCTGGTGTCACATTTCTGATTATAACCCCTCATTCAATGCTTTGATCACTCCAGTCAAGACATACCCTTAATTGACTGCTCTGCTCTTGTGCTCCACAGCATGATTCTCCTTCTAATTAATTAATTAATTAATTGTGGCATATTAATTTAATTTGCTTCTCTATTGTGTTGTTTATCTTCTCTGTAAGACTTAAATTACAGTTAGGCTGACTCTTCTTTTTTAAGGGTTGGATTTTTTTTTAATTGTACTTTTTTTTTTTTTTTTTGTCTTTTCTGCCTTTTTCTTTGATACTGGTGAATTGAACCCAGGAAGTTGCACTTGCTACACAAGCCCTTTGCCACTGAACTACAACCCTAGTCCGAGGATTTTTTTTTTTTTACCAGTCCTGGGGCTTGAACTCAAGGCCTGAGCACTGTCCCTGGCTTCATTTTGCTCAAGGCTAACACTCTACTAGCTGAACCACATTGCCACTTCTGCTTTATCTGTTTATGTGGTGCTGAGGAATTGAACCCAGGGCTTCATGCATGCAAGGCAAGCACTCTACCACTAAGCCATATTCCCAGCCCCTGGATTATTTTTTAAGTTTTAACACTTCGATGTAAGGAACGTAATGTAAGTCAAAACATGCACATAATGTATAACATTTAAGTTAATACCAATTTATCAACTATCAATAAAATTTAAAACTTTTTGCCAAGAGCTTTCTAGTTCTGAAAAACACTATATTTGTGGACCCTTAGTGAAATGTGAAAATCTCATTCATAAGAGATTGCATTAAAGTGTGTGGCCTTCTGAAGTGGTAGGACTTCCACAACAGAAGGTTTTGCCAGAGGACTGAACACAGAAGACAGGTGTTTACCTGATACATAGGTTAAAGCTTGTGTCTAGGCCTAGATGAATTTGGAAGAGTCTCCATAAAAACAGAAAAAGTCAAGAATATTTAATTGACAAGAGCAAAATACAAACAAGAAGAGGCTGATAGGATATTCTATCTGTTAGGAAATCGTGTGTGTGTGTGTGTGTTTTTTTGTGTGTGTGTGTGTGTGTGTAGGAAATAAACTTACAGAACTATCATGACAGTTTTATAAGGAAAAACTAAATAATTAACCTTTCAAATTCCATATGCTGGACATTTTACGAAGCAGATTGTAGCAATTACTTCTAGTCTCCCTTCAGAACATTTTGACTTAGTAAATCTCACCTATTTTCTAGATGAGGGAGCTAGAGCTTACATACTGAAGCAATTTGCCAGAGTTTGTTGCACCATGAGCTTGTGCAATTTGTTGACTAGATAACCCAGTGCCATCTCCTCCTATCAGACTGCGAGTTCTATGTGGCAGATCCAAGGCTGTTTTTCCTCATCACTCATCCTCTATAATAGGCAAGTAAAGGGTACTCAGTGTATGTTTGTTGAATGTTGAATGTATCCTGTTATAGAAGTGAGATCCAGCTGGGCTCAATCCTAAATTAGTCAAATTTCACTACCAAATTAAAATATAAGGAATGAGAAATTAATAATCACAGGGCACTTTATTTAATTAATGACACTCAACTTATTAAGGTAAGGATGTTGAAGGACAAGAAAATTCATTCAAGAGAATTTTTCCTGCAGGCTATGAAACTAATGGAAGAATTTTCCTTCTAAAATCAATTCGATTAGTGTTGGAAATAGGACAGAAACTTAAGCTGTGTGTTTTCCAGATAGCAAACTCCTAACAGTAGACATATTTTCCATAAACACTGGATTTTTAGAAATTATTGAAATGATATTAACCTTACATAGAATCTAAGATATTTAAGAACTGCTGTTTTGATAGAAATTCAAATACAAGATCAATTTGTTAAGCAAGTTCTATTAAGATTTACCTTTGTGAGTAGCATGTTTTAAATCAAATTAGGAATTAAAAATAGATTTCTTTGAAATAGGAATTGTGACGTGGGACCTTTATAAACAAACTTCATTACATTAAACGTTGGAATTCAGGGCCAGGTGCTGGTGACTCCTGCCTGTAACCCTATTTATTCGGAAGGCTGAGATCTAAAGATTGTGTTTCAAAACTATCCCAGGCTGGAAAGTCCATGAGACTCCTATCTCCAGTTATCCACCAAACAACAAAAAGTGGAGCTGTGGCTCAAAGTGGTAGAGTGCTAACCTTGAGCAAAAGAGCTCAGGATAGCACCAAAGCCCTGAGTTCAAACTCCATGACAGAAAAGAAAACTCAGAATTCAGACATTTTTTTTCACTAAAAATGACATCTTTGTCCTGATAATTTAGGGAATAGTCCACGTGGCTTTTACCTGGTTGGTTTGATGAAAATCTATTTTATTTCTTTGTTAGTTTTTATTCCAGTACCGGTCTTGAACTCAGAGCCTCACACTTTTCCTTCACAAGGCTGGAACTATACCACTTGAGCCACACCTACACTTTTCTGGATTTTTTTTCTGTTTCATGGAGATTAGAGTCTCCAGAAATTTCCAGCTTGAGCTGGCTTTGATCTTCATTTCTCAGATCTAAGCCTCCTCCCTAGCTAGGACTACAGGTAGGAGCCACCAGTGCCCAGTATGTTCCATTCATTTAAAAACTCAAATGGTTTGTACAGAGCTTATGAAACCAGAAGTAGAAAGTCATAGTTGAATAGGGGACTTTGTGCAAACTTTAAAAAATTAATAAGAGCCTTAGATAGCTGCATTCCCAGTCATTTATGTCATACATTAATGCTAATGACAGGAGCATATAGAAAAGAAAGGGAGACCCTTCCTCACCACTGAAAATGGCTCCACACTCACTTTCTATGTTATTGAGACAGTAACTCTATATGCAAAGCTAGACGCCAACTATTTAAATTATACTATTCCACTGGACTCCCCTAGCATGAATGGCCCTGCCTTTTGTTTCTTCTCAGCCACAAGGAAACAGACACAGATTACAAACTATACAAAGATTCCTGGTAGTCTTGCTACATTTTTTTCTCTTTAAGACTCGGACAAACTATTTGATGTAGTGCTCAGAGTTCATATGTTAAGCTACTACATCTTAATATTTCATATATAAAAGCAAACAGTGATCTTTAGAGCCAATATAACATAATTTATCATTTTTATTCAACAATAAAATATTTCATTCCTAAATTCTTTGGCCCAGAGTTAAGTTTAAAAATTAGAATTGAGATTTTATTTTTTATTATTTAAACATACTTATCAAAGCATTTTCCTTCCTAACAATTAACTGTGATCATATTAAATAGAAGACAGAAAGATTAAATTTGGACAGCATGATTAAGCATGGAAAAGTATGTGTTGCAAATCTTGATATACAGATATGACATTTTCCAATTTGACTATGATGTGCTTATATTCTGCCTAACAATAATCCTAATAAAAATACTTACTGAATATTTCCTAAGTACAAGGCTCTGTCTATGATCTTTTAATTACTTTCAATAGCCATCTAGGTGACTATTACAATTTCCCCCTACAGAAGAATTTATCAAGTCTTAGAGAATTGTAGTGATTGACTACATTTGCACAGTTGGTAAGGATGCCTTTGAACTCTGATCTCTACAGAACAGAGTGGTGAGGAATACGCTAATGACAATACACTTTTATGCATAGTTAATAAGTGCTGAAAATATTTCTCAACAAAATTGCATTGTCTGACTTGTCTTTTATGCATAAGAATTAAGATTTCCAGAAGGAAAATATCTCCCACACCTAAAATGTACAGAAATAAGAACAAATCTACAACTCAAAAAGAACATAGGAGAATCGATGTATAATAAATGTCATGCATTTTGCTTTGCTGCATGTGCCTTGCACAGTATAAATAAAATATTTATTCCTTAGGATGTGCATTGCTTAGAAAATTGATTCGCTATTGTAGGCACCCACTACCAGTGGCTTTAACCT
Organism: Perognathus longimembris pacificus; assembly: GCF_023159225.1. NCBI lineage: Eukaryota > Metazoa > Chordata > Mammalia > Rodentia > Heteromyidae > Perognathus > Perognathus longimembris. The sequence continues at coordinate 70,648,221 of NC_063165.1, forward strand.
TAGGGTGATATTATAGCTGCTATTTATCTTTTAAGAAAAAAATATAAGTATCTGTTTATTCCCTGATGCCAACCTTGCTCATGGTAAATTATTTATGTATTCATTTTAATATGCATTTTGCATTTGACAGGACAACTCTCCTTAGAACCCTTTTACTGACCCACCTGTCTTGATGATGGGGTAAACAATGTCACCTTCCTAGTGCGCAATGAATTACAAAGAAATGGTAAAGTATACCATCCATCATGCTGGCACTAAGTAGGTTTTCCACGTAGATCTCAGATATCACAAATGCTGTTTAGACTGTTACCAGAAAGCACAAATTGGAAGCTTATACAAAATGGCCATATGATGAATGGACATGACAGGTCCTCAAAGGGAAGGCACACTCCTCTTCTGCAAATAACCTTGTCAGAAGCAAAAGTTCTGGGGAGTTTTGCTGGCAGTCAAGACAGAATAATTTAAAAACCTATTAATGACTCTGCTGTGTAGAAATTCATGCAAACAGAATGTACTCAAATCAAAAGGGAAGGATGCCCACACTAGCAGCAACAACCATTCAAGCCCTATCCAAATTAGGGAAAGATCTGAAGCAACACACATAATCACTAACACTCTTAATTATTAAACATGTAACCTTCAGTAACCTAGTTTTGAAACATGTTTGCAAAATACAAACAAATATTATCCTTGCATATAGAACATTATATAGTTTTAAAAAACAGTATCAATGGCCAATGCTGTCTTCATGTAAATATGTAAATTTATACATACTTAGTATAAGCAATCATATTATTAATGTAATTATGGAAATAGTTATTGTCAAGGTCTTTGCCTCATTTTCATCATTAATTTCTCAAATTATAATATTTAAATACAAAGTATTTGTCTTATTCATAATTGCTTTTTACTTCCTTTAACATTTCCTTTCATTTAAGAACCAAGAAAAAGGAGCTGGCTGGCTGAATTCTCTCTCTCTGTCTCTCTCTGTCTCTCTGTTTCTCTCTCTCTCTCTCTCTCTGTGTGTGTCTCTCTGTCTTTCTGCCTCTGCCTCTGTCTCTCTTTGTTTTTCTCACTGATGTTTTAACTAAGGGTTTTGCACTTACCAGGTAAATGTTCAACTGATGACCCACATTGCCAGCCTCCTTTTTTTTTTTATAGGGGACTGGATGTTTTCAGATAGGATTTTGAGTTTTGCCCAAGTCCATACCTAGACCACAATCTTGTTTTCCACTATCTCCTGGAGTTGAAATTATAAGCCTAGTTTCTTCCATTGAGATGGAATCACAAAGATGTTTTTGCCCAAGAGGTTCCTATCCTGAGCTCAGCACCCACACAGCTAGGATGACTGGTGCATTCCATGATATGTACCTATTGGATGACAAAGGGTATTTCCAACATTGTGCCTTAATTGGCCTCAAATTCTGATCCTCCCAATTTCAGCCTTCTGGTCGGCTAGGTTTACATGTATGAATCACTATACCTCGATCTTTTGCTAACATAAAAATGTGTTTGAATTTTTGTCTACCAGATGAAACAGTATAAATTAATCAAATCAAATTACTTGAATCCTGTACTAGAAATACTGCAGATATTTAATATTAAATTCAAATTGTGAAAAATCGCAGGAACATGCTAGTTATATGTAGCACTGCTAAAAGTCAGAGTGGGATACAACATGGAATACAACAATGCTGAAATTCTAGTACCATTTCATGTCTCCACACTTCAACCTTTAAGTTAATTTCTATCTAAGCTGGAATTATTACTATACCCATTGAAATGCAAATTATGGGAGCTCATACCTATGATCCTAGCTTCTTAGAAAGCTTAGATATGAGGATCATGATTTGAGGCAAGCATGGGTAGAAAATTCTGGGAGATTTCTATTTCTAATTAATCAAAAAAAATTAAAAAAAAAACATATGTGGAGGTATAGGTTACATGGTAGAATGCCATCCTGAGTGAAAAAGCCAAGTACATGAGTTCAGGTGAAAAAACCAACAAGGCCTTGAGTTCAAGTCACAATACTAACATGGAAGGGAAGGAAGGGAAGGAAGGGAAGGCAAGGGAAGGGAAGGGAAGGGAAAGGAAGGGAAAGGAAAGGAAAGGAAGGGAATTAACTCTGCTTTGGATTGGTAGCTAACAGTAAATAAACGACAAAACTGAGATTTAAAACTACTCTGGGAAGCTTTAAAGCCTTTCATTTAACCAGTATGCCAAAAAAACAAAAACAATCTCTGTATCAAACCCAGCCAACAAAACAGTGTTGGAGATATAATGCACAGCTCACTCCTTTCATGTGTTTCCATCAAGAAATCAGAAGCATTGTGCTTCTAATCTTAAATGTGTGAATAATCACATCGATTTTCCACTTCATTTCTTATGTGCATACACAACCTCCAAACACAAAATCATTTCTGCTTCTAGTCTCTTCATATCAACATATTCAAATTGGTCTTTGAAATCATACATGAAACCTAGTCACAGAAAATGGACTAAGGACACTACAATCATATATTCAACACCTTTGAATTAAATTCTCCTATTCTCACTTTCAAACTATGATAAGGAAAGGCTTGGGCAATGCAGATCTCCCCTGCCTTTCCTGGTGCCTCCACAACTGGAAACATTTAGTGGTTACTTTGGGGCATTGTATCTTGCCAGTGAGCTCAATTTAGATGAAAGCTGTTGTTTTCTAATTTCATTTCACTGTAAATGACAGAGACAAATGATTGGATCACCTGGAGGATTCCGTTGGCAGAATAGGCAGCATAGGAGTAGAGCAGATTTTGGCTGCTGTCTTTTCTGTCTTCTTGGTTGCAAGGCTGGCCAGAAGGATGGAAGCACTGAGCACCGCTGCTCAATGTCACAGTGCTGGGGGAAGCGCTGGGAAGACTCAGCAGCACAGAGTAATTGACAAACTGCACATCTTCTAAGCCTAAAGAAGTCCAGTGAGTCTTAATTCTCTTTGAAATGTCTGTGTCAACTGCACTTGGATAGAGTTGCACCAAGTTTCTGAAAGACATTTTAAAAGCTGGATTAATACCAGGCAACAACAATAAAAATGAACAAAATCTTAATTCTTTGGAGCCATGCCTGCTTGCAAAGTGAGCAATTGCCCATACATGTAGTTGTTTATTCAGAGATGGTTATGAACAAATTATACCACAAGATCATACTGTATGCACGGGGATTTTTGTAAATTTAAGCAAGATGATGAATTCTTTATTATTATTACTATTGTGTGTGGGTGTGTGAGAGCGAGAGAGAGAGAGAGAGAGAGAGAGAGAGAGAGAGAGAGAGAGACTTAGAGTTTGAAGTCAGGACCTTTCACTGTTCTTTACTTTTTTCATTCAAGAGTAGTGATCTACCACTTGAGCAGCACATCTAATTCTGGCTTTTTGTTGGGTAATTGTAGTTAAGAATCACAGATTTTTCTGCCCATTCTAGCTTTGAACCACAATAATCAGCTATCATCAGCCTCCTTAGTATCTAGGATTACTGGTGTGAGCCAACAGCACCAGTGTAAATGATTTCTTAAGTGAAGAGCTAATTAAGTACCATGAGGCTGCAGAGAATGACTATCACCAACTAGTACTGTATTAATGCTGATTCCTTGTTGATACCATTTTCTTTCATCAAAAACTCAGTTCCCAAACTAGGAGGGTTCGTGATGGCTAAGATAGCTCTGCATTGTCATTAATGTGACTTCCTGTCACATTGTGGATTAACATTTACTTACTGATATTTAACATAACAAAGTAATTAGATACAATGTGTAGGCTGCTAGAAACAAAATAATATTAAAGTCTGTATAGTGACATAACCAGTTAAGTAAATGAACATATATTATTTTTGGTGTAATTTCTGTAGGTTCTATTCTTTTTCCTATACCTATTTTATATTCCCCTGTGAAACTCTTTATTTTCTTGCCTTGAATACTACATTAAATATTTGTGTATACATATTTATATGTATATGTACACATACACAGTTTATATAGATCTTAATCAAACATGTCATTTAATAATTTGATACAGACATAGGCTTTTTTGTGGCTGTCATGTAAAGGGAAAATTTTGTTTTTAAACAAGAGAATACTTTCTTGAGAATTTTATTGCTCTCCTGGCTATATCTTAAATGGTTATTTTCATAATATTGTTACTTTTACATACTACATTCATTTGTATGTTTGTTTGATAGTATTGGGGTCTGGGTGCTATCTGCTTTTTCATTCAAGGCTGGCAGTCAACCATTTGAGACACATCTCCACATTTGGCTTTTTGCTGGTTAATTGGAAATAAAAATTCTCATGGACTTTCCTTCCCAGACTGACTTCAAACCTTGATCCTCAGATCTCAGTCTCCTGACTAGCTAGGATGACAAGTGTGAGCCACCTGTATGCTGCATATGTATTTCTTTCAGTACCATGTTTACATGAGAACTCTATAAGAGAATTCCTATGGAAAGAACAGAAGTAGACCCAGGTCTCAGGGAGCATCACAGGGAACAACTCAGCCTTTGACTCAGCAGGCTGCTGACTGTATAAGGTGCATCACCTTCATCTTTCAGAACCAAATTTCACCAACTTGCAGAGGCTGTGCCACATTTCTCTCAATTTATGGAAGGACATGAAAGTGAAAGGTAAAGAACTGGAATATGTAGGGGTATAAAGAAAGAGGGACTAAAAAGGGCAATCCATAATCCAATCAATACAGAAACTGTGGTGCTCTCCCCAAAAGGCAAATGGGCAATAAAAACCATGAAAAATATTCCATATCCTTAGCCATAAAGAAAATGCAGATCAAAATTACATGGCGATTCCATCTCACTCTAGTCAGAATGACCATCATCAAACAAAGAACAACAAAAAGCACTGGTAAGGAGGCAGGAAGTAAAGAAAACTCTGTACAGGATTTAGGCAAATGAGGTCCCTATAGAAATCATTAGAATGTTTCCACAAAATTTAAAATATAGACCAAGTATAGATCCTGACTATATAAGCATATATCTCATGAGCAAGTCAATATTCAGTCAGAATACATGCACATTCATGTTTATTCAGCACTATTCACAATAGTTAAGCTACAGAAACTGCTTTAGGTGCCTATCAATGGATCAAAGGAATAGTATTCAGCCATGTGAAAGAATGAAAAATATCATTTTCAGAAGAGTAGATAGAACAAGAGATCATCATGTTGAGTGAAATAAGGCAGATCCAGAAAAAATGCTTTTTCTCTCCAGTGCAGAATCTAGAAATCCCCCAAAGATGATAGGTGTGTAAATAGGACTGTTTGGAGAAGGACTAGCAGAATAGGGAGGGAAGGGAGGTAGAGGGGCTGATGAAGTGAACATGGTTCAGGCACATTATGTGTATATATGAGGTTATCTCAGTGAAGTCCATAAAAAGTTTTTTTTGTATTGAATGCTTGAGATTCTTCCAGACTTTTTAACAGCTATTGTGAAAGATAAATAATTTTTAAATATGTCATTTTTTTCTTTGCTGTAGATAATTCTCCACTGAACTTTGCATTCATGTTTCTTTCCTTGGTAGATAAAATATAATTCATTTTAGATCATATGCATAGGTCATATGTTCTATAGGGCATGTAACTGCATGCCAAGGGAGAAAACGTCCAAAATGTTAAAAAGAATTCTTGATTCCTACTCTTCTACAATTCTTTAGGGGACTGACAAAGCTCATTAAAAGCTTTTCATTTTCAATATATTGTTTTACAATAAGTAAAATTCTAATTTTAATGTACAGAATTTCTAATATGTGATTCTTTTTTCAAATCATGAACCTTTCTCATTTTCTTCTAAGAACTTTACATCTGGGGAAAGAGTAGGAAAACAGAGTATGCAGAAAGGGATGTTGAGGACAAGATTGGCCTGAATGGATACCCACTTTTACATTTGTGTATGCATATAAGCCTGGCACCCCTTGCTTAATATTCCCCACTTCCACACAGTGGTAAATGCGCATATGTGGGTCTGTCTGGGCTCCAGAACCTATTACATTAGCCTCTTGGTCAATCTGCAATGATGTGTTTTTTTTTCCATTAATACATGTTATCACATATCAATATCCATAGAGACAAGTTGCTGCATTTATTCTTCTAGGGATTCATAGTCACCATTTATTTTGCCTTCTTTATTAACCTTGAGATAAGCTTTGAAGTTTCAATACCAATACTGTGATCTTCAATTTTAATGAGATGAAAACTCAGTTTGGGGGTATACGTGTCTTCTTTATATAAAGCACCCTTCAATCCTTTACCACAGAGTTACAATCTGAATATGTGAATACCTCCAAATCCCAAACACCAGATGGATTGTGCTAAGGAAGAGAAAATCATCACACTAGTAGATGATCATCAAGCAAATAAGATTAGCATTCCTTCTGAGGAATAGCCATACCATTTTCCAGAGTGGCTGAACCAGTGTACATTCCCACCAACAATGAAGTAGGGTTCCCTTTTGGCCACATCCCCTCCAGCATTTGCTATTGTTCGTTTTCCTGATAATGGACCTTCTTACTGGGGTGAGGTGGAATCTTAATGTTGTTTTGATTTGCATTTCTTTTATGGCCAGTGATGTGGAGCACTTCTTCATATGTCTCTTGGCCATTCTCATTTCCTCTTCAGAGAAGTCTCTTTTTTGGTCTTATGACATGTTTTTCCCATGGTTATGGATCATTACAGGAAGCCAGAGACATTTACAATTAATTCTCTATTAGTTTCTTTAATATTGTATAAGACATTAGTAGACTTCTAGTGCTAATTGAAAGTTGCATTCCTAAAATAAAAGCTCTATAAAATAGAATGCATACCAACTGCGGATACTTTGTTTATCAATATTTTGTTTATGATTTTTACATCTAATTTTAAAGTAGTTGCTGTGTAATATTCTTTCAGAATCATTCCTAATCTGCAATTGAAATGAGACAAACCTAAAATGAAGTAGAGATCTTTCCTTTGACTACTTCTCTAAGAGAAACTGCAATTAGAAGTTTTGAGAGAAAAATTAAGGTTTGATCAGAAATTGTTCCAAATTGAAAGTTCTGGGGCTTGAATTTAGCACTCCTTGCTTGTTCTGTTTGCTTGCTTACAGATACCATGATCCTTCCAATCTCCTGAATAGCTGGGATTAAAAGTGAGAGATAATGGACCACATACAATTTTTAAGCTCATCTTGAATTAGAGCTCTTTTGTTGTTCTCTGTGCAACCTACAAATTCTCAAATTTTCAGATTTCTGATCTTATAACATGCCAAAGTACTCTTTATTATATTTTGTTTTTCCTGTTACTTTTTCTTCCTTTTTAATAGTTCAAATTATTCTACTAGAATAAACATCTGTGTGTATTGAAAATAGAATTATCTATTTCAAAATATACCCCAAACAGAAATAAACTACCTCCAAGTAAGAAATTATTTCTTTTGAGCATTGATTTCTGGATGTACAACTTCCAGGATGAGACATTCTGTTTTTTTGTTTGTTTGCTTGTTTTTGGCTCAAGGCTAGCACTCTGCCACTTGAGCCACAGCGCCATCTCTGGCCATTTTCCATATATGTGGTGCTGTGGAATCGAACCCAGGGCCTCATGCATATGAGGAAAGCACTCCTACCACTAGGCCACATTCCCAGCCCCCAAGGATGAGACATTCCAGAAAAGCAATTATTAGTTGTGACCTCAGCTGCTCCTTAACAGACTGTAATGCTGATATTTGCTCAAAATTGATCAATGTGCTATTATTCTGCACATAATCTCAGCTAATAGAGATCAGATTACTTAAATCTCCTGTACTGTGATTATGGCTGCGATCAAGCAAATGAGAACACCTTTACGGCATGCTAAGATAACGAACAGATGGGTATAGAACATGCATCTTTCAGGTAGAGGTATGAAAAAGTGCCAGCCATGAGCAAGAACACTGACCAAGAACAAGATTTTAAATTCAAGCTCTCTGAAATAATGAGAAATTAATTCATTGATCATATTAATCATATGAATAAATTTCATTAAATGATCATTCTTGACCATATTAATCTCATAAATTAATTTTTATCAATTAATTAATAAGCAAAACATGCATCCTCATAGATGGTGACAAATATTTTGGATACACATGATGACATAGACATCAGTTCTTAGAATGAAAGGAGAAAATCCTCTTTTATGTACATATGCTAGTCCTAGCACTTGAATTTAGAGACCTAACACTCTGGCTTAGCTTTTTCATTCATGACTGGCACTCTACCACTTCAGCCACACCTAAACTTACAGATTTTTGCATGTTAATAAGAAATAAGACTCTCTCAGATTGTCTATTCTAGCTAACTTTGATCCAGAATTATCAAATCAGGAGGCTGAGACATCATTTCGTTACAAATACTACCTAACCTTCAAAAACATCAATCTTAAATTAGTGAGTACCTGGCATGCTCCATGTTGCTAATATAATTTTACATATGCTAATTTTAAAAATTAACTTAAATGTATAATTGTGTTTAAAATCTATTTAAAGAACTGGTGAGTTCATTTTTCTGAAATACATAACTTTGAACTCAAATTGTTTTAAATAAATTCATATTAATTAAGATACTTTATATTAATACAAATTCTATGGCCAAAAATAGTGCTAACATGGATGTATTTTATTTGAGAATTTTTACAGTTTTTAAAACTTTTCCTCACAGTAAACATTCTGGGATTTATAGTGAACAGTTTTGATATAATTAGGCAGGTTGCTCTATTAAATGTGAAATGTAATTAAATAATCTCCATTCACTAATTCAGAGAATGTGACAAAAGTAGGAGCATGCCATCCAAAATCAAAAGGCAATTATTTGAAAGAGAGTTTTCCTCGTCCTTAATTTTTAAACTAAGGGTTTCTCTGGGCCAGTAGTTTGGCAGGTAGCATAATGAACTGTCATGCCTGAGACTTAAATTTGAAAGTGACTTTGGCATTAATGTTCCACTGGCCAATGGAGACTGTAACTGGAAGGATTTCGGCTTTGCTAGACAGAATTCTGTTTATATCGCTGTTCAACACCTGCTACTGGATGAGCCACAGAGCAGCACTGATGTCAGAGTTGGGGGAACCGGTGCATGTAGTTTTCCTAGTGGCAGAGTTAATGCCAAGAATGAACTAAACAAATGGGCAAAAAATAAACACTTAAAGAAACATACTGACATACACAAAGGGGAAAAAGAATATTTACTAATACCCAATGAGATTTTTCTCATACACATATGGGAGAACATATGTACACAAGAATATTGTTCCAGTTGACAATTCTCATATACTTAAAAGTCAAAAGTTTCTTTAGGGTTGTTATTTGACTTGATATCCAGCCTAATAAAAATAAGTGTTGAGTAATTGTGTTGTTGAGTAATATGCATGTATGACATTTTAAAACTGTAATATGCACTCAATTTTTGATTTCTTAATTGTGCTTTGAAAATATTTAAGATTAGAGCACACAGTACAGCTCTCCCACACATAGTCAGAAGTTATTATAAAGGAGACTGAAACCTATGACCTCTGTCTGCCATGCAACAACTCAAGCCATGCCAAATAAAATTATTATTCATTGTTCCATTGTTTCTTAATTACTGAAATGGCATTCAAATCAAAATATTGTGTTTAATTCTCACAAAATACATGTTATAACTACAACTTTACAGATAAGAAATTGAAAAATAGATAATGCAATAAAAACATAAAATTGCTTAAGTAAGATAACTGAGAATGTTATTGTATTGTACTTCTACTTAGGTGTAAACAGTCCCAAGCTTAACTGATTTATAAACCAAATAAAAATGTTGAGTGCAAGAAAAAAGAGCTTCTGTGCAAAGTCATTGAAATGATGGGATGGGATTTGAGCTAGCAACCCATTGTTGCCAACCCTGAGGTCTTCAGCTTGAAATCTTTATGCTATTTAGAAATTGAGATCTAAGAAAATTAATATGCCATTTCTAGTGTGCAAATTTCAGAGTTTTAGCCAAGCAGCAGTGGCTTATGCCTGTAATCCTAGCTCCTCACGGGTGGATGAAATCTGAAGATAGCTGTATGCAGCCATCTTAGGCAGGAAAGTCCATGAGACTCTATCTCCAGTTAACTACCCAAAAAATCAGGAAGTGGAACTGTGGTTCGAGTGGTAGCCTTGAGTTCAAACCCAAAGACCTGCATATACACACAAAACAACAACAAAAATCAAAGTTTGAGAATTTATATACAACACCCAGGATATTGTTCGTATGTTTATCTGAATTACAGAAGGGAAGGGGAACATGAAAATGTTGAGGGAAAGGATAAAAGGTGAGCCAATTCAACAGCAATTCTTACAGGACAATATGCTGTAAACCAGCTGTTTGCGAGGGGAGGGAATTGGGGAGGAGGGAAAGTGGGAGAAAAATGAGGAGGTAACAAGTTTGACAAGAAATGTACTCACTGCCTTACGTATTTAACTGTAAACCCTCTTTACATCATCTTGATAATAAAAAACAAGTTTTAGACATGTTTGAGAACTGTCTGAACAAGAAACTAATGTTTTTAAAAATTATATTATTAAAATTAGTTCAAAATGAGATTATCTGAGCTATTTTTTTCATGTTCTCCTTTCTGCTTTGTAAGTAAAAGCAGGCATGTGATGGTCTGCTTGATATTCAACAAAGAATTAATTTGATATTTATGCAAGAGGTAAGGGGCTGGGAATGTGCCTTAGTGGTAGAGTGCTTGCTGATCATGTATCAAGCCCTGGGTTCAGCTTCTCAGCACCACATAAACAGAAAAAGCTGGAAGTGGTGCTGTGGCTCAAGTGGTAGAGTGCTAGCCTTGAGCAAAAAGAAACCAGGGACCTTGCCCAGGCCCTGAGTTCAAGCCCTAGGACTGGCAAAAAAAAAGAAAGAAAGAGAGAGAGAGAGAAAGAGAGAGAGAGAGAGAGACAGGAAGGGAAGGAGGGAGGAAGGGAAGGAGGGAGGAAGGAATGGAGGAAGGGAGGGAGGGAGGGAGGGAGGGAGGGAGAGAGGGAGGGAGGGAGGGAGAGAGGGAGGGAGAGAAAAGTATCTAAGTCACAAAATGGTAACTCCTCAGTACAACACTAAAATAATAACAATAATGTATTTTAAAAAGCTAGAGTTAGGTTCAACTTGACAGTAAAGAAAGCTTGATGTAGTAAAACATGAAAAAAGAATCAAACGTCCAGGTATCTATTATTAAAGAAGAAAAAACATCTTTAGTAATATACATCATAATTCAATATTCTTCACCCTTCCACATCCTCATATAGAAGATGGTTTCAATACTAGCTATCATTGAGTCCAGATGGGTAGTTAAAAGAAAAAATACAGTAAAGCACCACAGGATAAGTCATGTAAAATTTGTTTTACAAATAAGAAACAGGGCTAAATAAGCTCACAAGAGGCATTGAAAGTTGTAAAATTTTACAGAACATACCAGTTCTACTAAGGAGAATTACACTTGGTTTTAATAGTGCCTGGCTTCTAAGACTGCCCTTGCTTTTCAGAGAGCACAGTTGTCAAAGGTTAATTGTCAGATTAAATCATTTAGTTTATCTTAAACAAATTTAAAATAACAAACCAGAAAATGGAGAAATTAATCTAATCAGATACACATTACAAGTTTTCATTTCCACCTACTTGGGTTCTCTAACACCATGATATAAACTTAGGTGATGCAAAAAGTTTACGGAGATTTTGACTAAATGAGTCATTATTTATTCCAGTCTAATAGGCAAATAATAGATTTTGGAATCAGTGATTAGAAGAAATTCATTCTATTTCATCAAGATTACAGTAGAAATGTCTTATGCTTAGGTTAGTTCAAAATATTTTCAGATATTAATTTCAAGTACCTAAACATTAGCAGAATTTTCTTTCCTACAGCACTAATGCAAAGTTTATTATAAATTTACCTCTATTTTTAGTTTTGCTGGTACTTGGGCTTGAATATAAGGACTTGGTGATGGCTGTCCTTTAGTTTCTTCACTGAGAACTGGTGCTCTACCTCTTGAGCTACAAGGCTACTCCCAGCTTTTAGCTGGGTAACAGCCTTGTGGTATTCCGTTTCCAGGATGGCTTCCATATGTGATCCTCAGATGTCACACTATTGAGGATGTAAGATTAATTGGCAGAGCCACCAGTACCAGACATTTTGTATTTTTCAAAGTAGCTGCTAGGTCTTTCACATTTTCACAGGTCCCCAAATTCCAGCTAGCTCAGTAAATACTTATTCAATAAGCATACCTTTAGGACTACTCAAAATATAATTAGAATATGATATAAGCTTAATCTATTTCCCTAGATATCATATGAAATTTTGAAAAGCACTCCAACATTCACATCGAAAATAAATTTGTATATTGGCAAGGTGAAATGATTAACAAAATGTTTTATATTTCATATTTTTGTGTCACTGAAGCTGAAGCTGTAACAGAACCATAAAGGATTGCTTGTATCTAAAAACTGGTAAAAATCAGTAAAAATTTAAGTGTTGTTATTTGTTTCTTTTTAAACAAAAATACCTTCCTATATAAGCAGAGTCATCTTAGCCTTCAGCATTGAAGTCTTTATTAAATCTTATTAATTGTGTGACAAGTCGTAAAAATGATTAAGATAAACTGGTAACATATACCAATGCATAGAGAGTGTTGAAACTTTTCTGTGAAAATGAAGAGCCATTGGAAATAATAGCAATATGGAAACAAACAAAAATCCTGCAATTGCTAATCAATAGATATGAGGGTTGTGTTACAAAAACTCATTGAATATTGTGGTATCAAGGATGCTGATCCAAAACACCAACAGAAGGCTACTATTCCAGACTGAAAAAGAAACAGATATATAAGAGCAATCATCAGTGCACTGAGTCTACCAACTCCTATGTTCAAGGAATGTAAAAGTTAGCATTTGATTTTCTGACCAAAACATCTTAATTTCATTACAAATGTCCAACTCTCATTTGCATTGGCCTTGGTATATTTTCTGGACATTGTCATTAGATTTCTATTCTAAATTATATCTTTATGTTCTTGCTTTCATCCAACTCACAATCTAGATATATAGGTAGATATATAGGTAGAGAGATAGAGATAGAGATAGAGAGAGAGAGAGAGAGAGAGAGAGAGAGAGAGAGATCCTCTGAATATCTAAGGCGTGTCAGGCAAAATCAGTTAAAGTAGTTAATTGACAAGACAACCAATTTGGGAAATCTTTCTGAATTTTAGTAAAGTACAGAATATTTCAAAACTGACAAAGCAAATGTGAATGACACAAAAATGCAAATCAATAAGCTGAAAATTTTAACGAATCTCTCTTTGTAATAAAATAAGCAGAGGTTAAAGAGTAAAGGAAAGATAATTGGATAACTCCCTAGAGAGCCATTTGCTCAGAAAAGTGACATGGAGTAATATTTTTTAGAAGAAGAAAGTGAGCTAGGAAAGTGAGCTAGAAAGTGAGCTGGGCAAAGAAAAGAAATGCTATTGGATAAAACTTTTAAAAAATAACTAATTCCACTTATATAGGGATATCTATCTATCTATCTATCTATCTATCTATCTATCTATCTATATTCTTTTAGCTGATTAATTGGAGGTAAGGGCTTTTTTTCCCATGATGGTTGCCATCTGTGGTTCTCAGATCTCAAACCGGTGAGGAAGCTGGATTATAGGCAGAGTCACAAATATCTATCTATCTATCTATCTATCTATCTATCTATCTATCTATTTTAGTAAGGTTATTCACAAAAGTTGCCTCTACAAAAGGCCATAAAGCTAGTTTCAATTACTTTCAAACACTAAAATTACATGGGTTGTATGCTATGAATTAGAAAAGATTCCAAAACAGAATCAGAATCCAAAAGAGAAGGAGAAAATTGATCTTCATGAGCATTTAAAATTCCTTCTAACTAAACAATGTGAGAGATAAAATAGAGTAATAACATTTTCATTAATGAAATAATGAGAAAATGTGATAGAGTGGATATTTGTAGGAAGTAGCTAAAGAAGTGCTCTGAGAAAATATATTTGTATAAATAAATATATGGAAAGGAAAGCAAAAATCAATGCTCTAGCTTCAGATTAGGAAAATAACTGTGCTATTATATTGAAATTAATTTTCATTTAATATAATAAATTTTGAAAGAGAAAATTTGAAAGAGAAATAAAAATATAGAAAACACATGTACCAAAGAAGAAATCAACAAACGTGAAAGATAGTCATGTATTTGATCAGTCCTCTGGTAAGTTTAATGAAGTGATATATAAAAGAATATGGGAAAAGGCACAAATTGCCAGTCACATAAAAGAAAAAGAGATGACATTCAGCTCTTATATCATTCTAAAAGATAATACCATACTTTAACAATAACAAACAGTACAAGAAATGTATCCAATGCCTTATGTATGAAACTGTAACCTCTCTGTAATTCAGTTTGATAATAAAAAATATATATATAAAAACCAATTATGAAAATACATTAAATTCGCACAGTAAAAAGTCTTAGAAATTCAAGTACCCAAACTGTTAAAAATAAGAAGAAATCCAAGTATCTAATATTGACTTTTAAATATAGCTGAATGGATCTATGGTGTTCCATCCCCCACACAAAGAGAAATGGATCCTGTAAGATCCAAAAATTTTATGAGCGATCATTTACATCTTCAAAAAAGACCATGTTTATAACAAATATAAATTAAAGGATTTGCCCAAAACTTCTTATAAAAGCCAGAAAAACTTTGACACTGAAAGATATCAAGTGTATGCAAAAGTAAAGATGCTATCAAGACTTTTTCATAAATATGAATATAAAACTATAAATAAAATATACACAAGATATCAATATCAAAAGATAATTACATTATGACAAAGTGTGTTTCCTCTCAAAATACAAGGTTGGTTTACTTTTTGAAAAATCAGTTAATGAAATTCATAGCATAGAAAAAAAAAGAAAAAGAAAACTTTTATAAATTTAGACAAAAGCAATACAATTCATTATTTTTGTGGTACTAAAAATAAAACATCTATAAGACCAAGAATATGCATGAACTTTTAAAGCCTGATACAAGTAAAAATGTCTGAAACCAAAATAACAAAATGCGAAGTTCCCTCTTCAGGAAAAAAAACGAAGCAAAAATATCCACTATCACTATCACAATTTTACTTTATCTACCCTGGAATTCTAGCTCATGCCATAAGAAAAAGTTAAAAAAGAAAAACTAGTCCACTCTTTAAAAAGGAAGGAATAAAACTATCTACAGTAATAAAATTTTATACACAGCAAGGGTAAAATAATACTAAACTTCTTGAATGAGAAAATTAAGTTAACATATTCACTTGATATGAGTCAATATGCTAAATAATTTGTATTTTATGATAAACAATTATTAAGATGTTTAAGAAAAACATAATTTGAAATAGCAATTAAAAATTAAGTAACCCTCTTGAGAAAAATGATTAAAAGATTATTAGACAGGCATGGTAGCTCACACTTGTATGACAAGTTGTGTGGACAGCATAGATAGGAAGATCTACTTCAGCCAAAAGCCTAGGATTCTACTTGAATATATATAAAGACAAAAAAATGGAGGGATGGCTCAAATAATAGAATGCTTTCCTTATAAACATAAGACCCTGAGTTTGATTGACCCTTAGTTTCAGCAAAAAGAAAGGAGTGAAGGCAGGAAGGATAGAAGACAAAAAGGAAGCTGTAGTGTCTGAACCAGTTTACATTCCCACCAACAAGGTAGTAGGGTTCCCTTTTGGCCAAATCCCCTCCAGCATTTGTTATTGTTAGTTTTCCTGATAATGGACATTCTTACTGGGGTGAGGTAGAATCTCAATGTTGTTTTGATATGCATTTCTTTTATAGCCAGTGATATGGAGCACTTTTTCATATGACTCTTGGCAATTCTCATTTCCTCTTCAGAGAAGTCTTTTTTTAGGTCTTCAGCCCACTTGTTGAGGGGGCTGTTGGTTCTTTGTGGTTTTGTTTTGGAGGAATTTAATTATTTTTTAGTTCTGCATATAGTTTAGATGTGAGGCTTTTGTCTGATGTATGGCCAGTAAAGATAGCTTCTCCAAATCTGTGGGCTTTCTGTTTATCTTGCAAGCTATGCCCTTTGCCCTACAGAAGCTCTGCAGTGATGCAGTCCCATTTGTCCATCCTTTCTTTGATTTGTTGCATTTCTGGGCCTTTGTTAAGGAAGTTTTGTTCTGTGCCAAGGAGCCCAAGTGTTTCTCCTACTCCTTCTTGTAATGTTTTCAGGGTGTCTGTTTTAATTTTGAGGTCTTTGATCTATTTGGAATTGATTTTGGTGCAGGGTGATATATAAAGATCTAGTTTTAATTTGTTACAGGTGTTGAACCAGTTTTGCCAGCACCATTTGTTAAAGAGGCTATCTTTCTTCCATCCTATTTTTTAGCTCCTTTATCAAAGATTAAGTAGGCATAGTTCTGTGGGTTCATTTCTGGGTCTTCAGTTCTGTTCCATTGATTCTTAGACCTGTTCTTGGACAAATACATTCCTAAAATATGGAACCAACCCATATGCCCATCAGTAGATGAGTGGAACAGGAAAATGTGATCCATATACTCTATGGAATTCTATGCTTCTATCAGAAAAAAAAAATGGCATTGCCCCATTCGTAAGGAAATAGAAGGACTTGGAAATAATTATACTAAGTGAAGTGAGCCAGACCCAAAGAAACATGGACTCTATGGTTTCCATCATAGGGACAATTAGTACAGGTTTAATCAAGTCACAGCAGAAGATCACAAGAGCCCAATAGCTCTACCCTTATGAACACATAAGATGATGTTAAGTGAAATGAGCTCCATGTTATGGAAATGATTGTTATATCACTGTTGTAATTATTTTTAACATGCCATAGCTTTTTGTTGCTGATGATCCTCTTGCATCCCCTTCCTGTGGTTGTCCCCATGCTATCGCTGTATCTCATCTGAGTACCCTGGATGCTGTATATACTGGTATTAGAACTACGGAAGGGAACGGGAATATCAAAATCATCATACAAAGGATAAAACTACAAATGACTCCAAAAGCTATACTTACAAACCCATTTGGTGTAAACCAACTATAAAACTCCTGGGGGGAGAGGGGAAGGTGGAGGGGAAGGGTGGGAATGAGGGAGGAGGTAACAAATTGTACAACAAATATAACCACTGCCTTACATATGAAAGTGTAACCCCTCTGTACATTTCTTTGACAATGCGTAATAATTATTCCGAAAAAAGAACTGAAGTATAGCATAATAATTTCCAGAAATTTTAAGCATAAAAACTCTTCTAACTAAACAGAGACATGTATGATGCCCTATCCTTTTCTTAATCTCTATATTCTGTGTGTGTGTGTGTGTGTGTGTGTGTGTGTGTGTGTGTCTTCTAAATATACAGGTGGAACAAATTCCTTTCACTGTTAGAAATCTCCTATCAATGGAAATCCCAAGTAAAGATGAAAATTCTCATACATCTTTTAGAAGGAAAACAAATTAATTCCTTGGAGTTAATGGCATTAACGATTTGTTTTCATCATTGGACATATTAATTCATGCTTATTTTCATATTTTCATGATTGCCCCTACTTAGCTCACGTGAAAATGATAGCTAACAGTTACAGCCAGAGGTCTGAGTTTCCTTGGAGTCAGTCATTGTTGTTTAATCACAACTTACTATTCACCCCAGAATTCTACTAAAGTGCACGAAATGGTAAGAAATAAGTACTACCCAAGCAAAGTTTTCTAATTGCTATATTGAGCTTTTTTCCCCAAGGAAGGCAAGCAGACTGTTCTTATATTGTTTAAAAATATACACAAAAAGTTCCCAATTAAACCATGTTGTTTGGGAATATTTGAACTAATTTTTGACGGATATGAATTAACAGAACAAAACATGTCCTTGGAGCTCTAAGTAAGAATGGGACACAAAGCTGAGATTCTTCTTTGTTGTTGTTGTTGTTGTTGTTGTTGTCAGAAAAGAAAAGTTTTAGTGAGAGCTACAAATATACTGAACTCACACTGTTGCAGATTCTCTCACGGATTTAGAATAACATATTTTATTTCTTTTACATCTGATCCTGTATATTCTGGGCACATGAACCTAGCTAGATTATGTAGTCAACATGCACTAACCAGAGTTAATTGAAGGGAAAAAGTTATTCTTCTTCAAAAATATACTAGATTCCATGTAAACACAACAAAAATTCATACATTGAAGAGAATGTACACAAAATATTTAAGTAAGTGTTAATCAATGCTACACATACACAGAAGTATGGAAGAGTTGTCTAGGGTTACTCCATAGCTTGAGTTTTGCTAATATTTGAAATTAAAACAATGTCAAAATTCATAATTTCTACCTTGTTTTTTTCACTTCTCTTGGCTTTTCTTATTCCTTCTCCCCCTCCTCCTCTTCCTCCTGCTCCTCTTCCTCCTCCTTCTACTCCTCCTGTCTTCTCTTTTTCTCCAAGAAGCATGCCAGTACAGTACTGGGAAGTGAATTTGTGGCCCGAGCATTGTGCTTTAGCTTTTGTTCAAGGGTTGCAGTCTACCACTTGAACCACTGCTCCATTTGTGTCTTTTTGCTGGTTAACTGAAGATGAAAGTCAAATGGATTTCCTCCCTGGGTGGTCATCAAACTTTGATCCTCATATATCAATCACCCTGCTGAATAGCAATGAATCACTCGTGTCTGACTTTCTTTTCCCTTCTTTTTTATGTTTTTGTATGCATGTATGTTTGTGTGTGTGTGTGTGTGTGTGTGTGTATGTATGTAGGTATGTATATATGTATGAGAAGATCTGATCTCACCAATTTGGAATTCTCATATCATTGTTATCTATGATCACTGTGCTTATTCAATGAACACATACATCTGCTCCTGTCTAACTGTAACTTATTAAGCATTGAGCCATCCTTCCTGTTTCTCCTTCACCGTGAATATCCCCTAAGTCCAGTTACTGTTTTACTCTCAGTTTCTAAGATCAATTTTTAGAGTCTACTTAGGAGTAAAAACCTGTAGACTTGTGTTTCTGTGCCTGGAATATTTCAATTGAGTCAAAGATATCCATTTCCAATCATCAATTTTTAGAGTCTACTTAGGAGTAAAAACCTGTAGAATTGTGTTTCTGTGCCTGGAATATTTCACTTGAGTCAAAGATATCCATTTCCAATCATGTTAGAAACAACAGAGTGCCATTTGTGTATGAATAGAATTAAATGGTTCATATGTTCCAAGTTGTTTCAAACCATTCATCAGCTAATAGACATGCAGACTATTTATATCTCCTGATTATTGTGAACAGTGCTATAAGAAACATGTAGATTTATCTGCATTTCCATTTAGATACCATTTCCTTTAAATACATTGAGAGGACATAGATCATGGCTCTGCTTTATCTCCATTTCTTTATTGTTGTTGTAAAGGTGATGCAAACCTCTGTAATGGGTTACAGTTACATAAGTCAGATAAGCAATACATTTCCTTTTTAACTATGTCACCTCTTCCCTGGCTCTGGTTCAGTTTTGCCCTCCTGTCCCCACCCACCAGTTGTATTGCACATTTTCAACATATTGTCTAGTGAGTATCATTGCTACATTTGTAAACCCATTGACCCACCATTTTTGTGATCCCTCTTACCCTCTCAGAGATAGATAAATGAACTTGATTCTTGTCACCCTTTCCATCATTCCTTCCTGCCATCGATCTCACCTTCCCCCATCCTCTCATATAGAGACTTTTGTTTGTATCTCCCTGATAATTGGGAATGGTGAGCATTTCTGTCAACCTTCTTACCCATTTTTAAATATTCTTGTGAGAAATGTCTATTTAGATGTAGGTTCCACTTTAAATTGGACTATTTGTTTTTATTTTTTCAGAGTTTGGGGAAATTCTTATGTAATCTATCATTTCCTTGATACAAATATGTACTGTAAATATTTTCTCTCCTATAAAATTTTCTCTATATTCTTTCAGTTGTTTCATTTGCTATGAAGAAGTTTTTCCATTTGATGTAATTCTATTTGTCGATTTTTGCTTGTTTTCTGAGATTTTGAGCCTTGTCCAAAACGAAACACAACTCACTGATTCCCAGTGTCCTAAAATACGCGACTTTGTCTTCTTCAAAGTATTTTATAATTTTCAGGTTTTTACATCTAAGTCTTTAGTTAATGGTGAAGTGATTTATGGAGCATGTGATAGACAAGTGTCAAATTTCCTTCTCTTCCATGTGGATAACCAATTTTCCCAAAGCAAGTGAAAATACTGTACTTGCTCCCATTTGTTTTTAGCATCTTTGTCACAACTAGTTGGCTATAGATTCTTGTGTCTCTATTCTCTTCCACTGGCCTATATTTTTGTTCTTATTCCTATACCACCCAAGCTATACTGATTACTGTAGGATCGTAGTATGTTATGATGTTTGGTTGTATATTTCCTTGGGCTTTGCTATTTTAGATAAGGTGTGATATCTGAGTGTACTATACATATATATCTCCAGTATCATGATACTTATCACTTTATTTATGTTATCCTCCTTAACTAAGTAGTATTTTTAGTTTCATCACCCCCAATCCAGAAGGGTAGTTATTGTAAAAAAATCTGAAGATTGCCACAGATATTTTGCAACAATCTATGTCTATTAGTAAAGAATAAATATTTTATATACTCTCAAAACATTATTAAGTATTTGGTAATTCAATCTGTTTCCTGAAGACTGCTGGAACTAACAATTGCACTAACAATTTCAGACTCAAGCCTACAATCCTAGATAGTCAGAAAGCTCATATATGACAATCACAGCTTGAAGCAGGAAGATCAGAAAAGTCCGTGAGACTCTTATCTACAATTAACCAGCAAAATGCTAGAAATAGAGGTGGGGCTCAATGGTAGAGCAGGATCCTTGAATCAATAATCCAAGTAGGAGTGTTGACATACACATGTGCATGCATGCACACGTGTGTGCATGCACGCACACACATACACATATATATACAGAACAAAACTGAATTTGGTTTTAGTCTTGACAAAAACTAATGTATTCAAAGAGATGAAGGAATAGGGGATCATGATGTATTATATGCAGCATTGGTCATCTTTTCCTTCTTTCATTTTAATTATTTCATCTTATCCTGAAAGCTAAAAAAAAAAAGGATTTGACAAATCATATAAGCATCTAAGTAGTATAATTGTGACAGACTACTGTCAGACTAGAAAATGCATTTAAGTTATCTTTTGAACAGATGAATACAAATGGCACTCAAATTATTCACATATTAAAAAAACTGACATGATATTACTATCGTAGAAATTAAGGAAATGAATCATTTCCTTTGGAGAGAATTCCATTATGCCTGCATTTCTCTCTAGGAATATGTTTGTTTACTGTCTGCACCAATCCACACAAACCATACTTACTTTTTTCCAGGAAAAGATAATACTAATTTTATTTATTTTTTAATATGTTTATTGCCAAAGTGAAGTACAGAGAGGTTACAGTTTCATCTGTAATACAGTGAGTATGCTTCTTACCCAATTTGTTACCTCCTCTTTCATTTTCCCCCTCCTTCCTCCTCCCCATTTCCCTTTCCTCCCATGAGTTGTACAGTTAGTTTACACCATAAAGTTTTGTAAGTATTTCTGTCTTTTTATCCTTTTTCTCTCGATTTTGGTGTTCTTTTTCCCTTTCCTAATTCCAACACATGTATACACAATATACATACTAGGGTCTGGGAAGGTGGCCTAGTGATAGAGTCCTTGCCTTGCATACATGAAGTCTTGGGTTAGATTCCTCAGTATCACATATACAGAAAAAGTGGGAAGTGGCACTGTGGCTCAAGTGGTAGAGTGCTAGCCTTGAGCAAAAAGAAGCCAGGGACAGTGCTCAGGCCCTGAGTTCAAGCACCAGGACTGGCAAAACAAACAAAGAGTATCCATACTATCCAGATTATTTTTAGGATTAAAGGTCAAGCACTGAATCAGTAGATTGTTTTGAGGTGGTTTTTTTTTTTTTTTAATGCGGTAAGTATAGAGGAGTTAACAGAGAAATAATTCAATAGCTTCTTTTAGAAATTAGTATATGAAGAGAGCTAAGCCTTCCAAGAGAGAAGCAAATGTTAGGCCATTTAAGCCTGGCTGAAAAATGGACACAATATTTACACACATTATCATGTTGCTATGACCTAATCCTTTCTGATACAGTGGTTAACGGATATTACTTGCAGGATTTCTGAGTCCAGTATCCTCACAGACACATTTGGTCACAGATGTGGTATAAGATGAGTAGAGGCAGGTGATAAAAAACTAAAATCTAAGTTGTGTGCAAATCCCAAACAAAAAAAAAAAACTGTTGGCTACTGATAGAAAGTAAACCACACAGATCCTGTGTAAGTTTATTATTTTAGTAAAGGTCTTCATGTCCTGGGCACAGAGGAGCAGGAAATGCAAGGGGAAGTGCCATGGATTTAGGGCACTAGTATAGTGTTAGGTTTGTGGTTCAAGTACCAGTGTCTTATTAATGAAAAAGAGGTAACATTAACATGCGAGAAAAAATGGACAAGGTTGTTTCAGTAACACATCTTTGCTTATTGATGGAATTAGTATTGACAAGAATGATAGGTTATAAATATTCACATCAATCTTAAAAAGCAGCTCTATTAAAACCTTAGAGATAACAATGCAAATGTTCAGGCAAGTATCATTAATTAGATGATCCCTGATTTCAGAAGCTGAAAAGGAGATAGATACTACATAGAGAGAGTAACAGATTCCAGTTGAAGAAAAAGAAAGTCTTGGTTGCTGGGAGCCACTAGTTAAACCCATGAGCTTTGTATTATCAAACATAACATGAGCACGGAAAGCATGAACAAGCCCTATAATTGACAGAGATCCATCACATATAACTACCACAATAAAATCAAGCATTGATACAGCAGAGTACAAATTAATATATAGGAACATGAGCTGGGAGCCAGTAGCTCATGCCTGTAATCCTAGCTACTCAGAAGGCTGAGATCTGAGGATCACAGTTCAAAGCCAGCTTGGGAAGAAAAGTCCATGAAACTCTTATCTCTGATTAAACACCAGAAAACCAGAAGTGGCCCTGTGGCTCAAGTGGCAGAGTGCTAGCCTTAAGTTGAAAAGCGCACGGACAGCACCCAGTCCCAGAGTTCAAGAACCATGACCAACCAAATGTGTGTGTATGTGTGCGTGTTTGTGTGTGTGTGTTTGTGTGTGTGTACATCTGTGCTCTGAAATTGTAGGTCCTAAAGTTTGAACTGACAAACTCTACTATATCTTTACCAACTACATTTAGTTATGTTATCTGTAGAATTCAAGGTTTCTAAGGTATCAAGAATGAAGAATATTAGTTCAAATATCATATTTAATATTTTTCACACAAGGATATGTTTCTTGTCACTTGAAGACTTTTTTTTTTGCCAGTTCTGGGGCTTGAACTCAGGGCTTGAGCTCTGTCCCTGGCTTTTTTTTTTTTTTTCTCAAGGTTAGCACTCTGCCTCATGAGCCACAGCACCACTTCTGGCCACTTTCTTTATGTGTGGTGCTGAGAAATCGAACCCAGGGCTTCGTGTATATGAGGCAAGCACTCTTGCCACTAGACCATATTCCCAGCCCCTTGAAGGCTCTATAAGGAAAAAAGAACGATTTTCTGATGACATGAATTTTTTCAATTTCTCAGAGGTTAACCAAAGAAGACTGATGATAAACAATACCTTAACTCACCTAGAACTCAGGTGGGACAAGAATAGATCCATCAAAACTAAATCAGTCACTGACATTCATACAAAACATGCAATTAATCCAAAACTTTATGCTATCTCAAGATAAATAACTGTCAGGAAATCATTATCTCCTGAAAAAAAGGATGTTTATCTCTGTTATGAAAGCTAACGTAACAGCAATGGCTGGTTCCTAAGGAGGTCTAATTTCCTATTAGTTTTGGGAATTATAAATTGCAGACACTTACTAAACAAAAATTCTATCGGATGAGTGACAACAGTAAATGTAACTTCTCTGCTTAAAAGCAATGTCAGTCATTCTCAAAATACCTTGATATTAGGTTTTGAATTTCAACTTTGGTTGCCAAAATAGGCATGCTAACTCATATTGGGCTTATGGTTCATGCAACCTATGATCTTTTTTATACTTTTCAAAATTTCATAATGGTTTTCTTCCCAGTATTCTGACAAAACCCTTGTTCAGTATTGTGATTTAAGTAGACAAGTTCCCTCTTTCAATTCGCATGCACAGAAATATAAACTAAGTGTGATATGCTACTGCATGCAGGGTAATGATGGAGATGGAAAATATGTTTCTGGAGTAAAAACCACACTCAAGTCTCCACTCTCCCACTTAGCAACTTGGTGACATTGGGCGAGCTATTAAGGCCATTTCCTCACTCACTTTACTGTAAAAGGATATCATAATGTTGCATGCATTATTAAGTTGCCATGGCAAAATATTATAGTTCTTTTAAAAGGTTTGTTCATGCTTACTCATGCTTACATATGGCATATGCTGACTTCTCAATCTACTGCACTATGCAAATGCATAATTACTCAAATAGATTTTATTTGATTGAACCCCGGGACTGAGACATGCTAAACAAGCACTCTATCACTTGAGCTGTTTTTCCAGCTCTTTTCTTTGTTTGTTTTGTGCAGGTCTTGGGGCTTGTACTAAGTGCCTAGGCACTTTCGTTGAGCTTTTGTGCTCAAAGCTAGGATATACCACTTTGAGACACACTTTCATTTCCAGCATTTTGGTAATTAATTGCAGATCAGAACCTCTCCTGGTCTTTGACATCCGGGCCGGCTTTGAATGTTGATCCTCAGATCTCAGCCTCTTGAGTAGCTAGGATTACAGCTATGAGCTACCTGTGCCTGGCCTATATTTTGTTTTTGAGATAAGTTCCTTCTAAATGTTCCTGAGCTGACCTTGAATGTGGTGTGTATGTGTGTGTGTGTGTGTGCATGCGTGTATGTGCTTGTCCTGAGGCTTGAACTCAGAGCCTGGGTGCTATCCCTGAGCTTTTTCACTCAAAATAAGAGCCTCAGGGACATTCTTGCCCAGACTAGCTTAGAATCATGATCTTTAGATCTCAGACTCTCCTGAGTAGCTAGGTTTCCAGATGAGCAAATTTGTGATACTTTTGCTTCCATTCCCAGAATAGCTGGGATTAAACATTGTATCAGCAGGTTCACATCACCAACATTGATTTATCTGGGTCAAGAGCAAATGGCATATATAAGTATTCATCATCTCAATAGCAGTGAATACTCATTTGATAATAATGTATTGAATACCTAATTTCTCATGTAATATCCAGTTTTCAATTAGCAAATGTAACTGCCCCTTATACGACTTGAGAGTGTAGTCTATGGGTTCTTATTGACTACTACATTCTGGAACAAGGAATACTTAGAAATAAAAGCAGACTTTTAAAAATAATATAACTTCATACTACTACCTGCAACTCGTCTCATTATTTATAAGAGAATTATCCAAAACTACCATTCAGTCCTTAGAGTTGGTCACATCCTATTTCCATTTCTAACCCAGTTTACTACAGAAACTGCCACCGACTCAATTTCTTACCTCCAAACTGAAGAATTGAGATTGGGGCCCAGCCTGGTACAGGTTTTCATGATGTGCACACTGGAGGAGCCTCAAATATCTCATAATGACTCCTACCCCATTAAGCTGCTCTTAAAAATCACAGGAATTAATGACTGGAGACTACTTAGCACAGAACAGGAATCCTATAAGCACTCAGTAAGAAATTTCTATGTGGAAATTACATATTCAAAATCACCCATAATTCAATAAAGTAACAGAAGCAAGTATTTCTACTTATTTCATAATGAGCAAACTCGAAACTTGTCACCAAATGCATGACATCTGGGTTATAAAGCATTACAATCCTTCTAGGGTTATATAGTTTTCTTCTGAGCTTTTTAACCAGTCACCTGCTAACTCTGCAAGTACAGAACGAATTTATTTTAAAGTTATTTTACTTGAACTAGCATAAAATTTTGCGCATAACTGAAAATCTATAAACAAAGTTCCATTTTGTAAAAAACAGGAAAGAAAGGAGAAATGGAAGGGAATGAAGGAAAGAGAAGATAAAGAAAATTGAAAGAAGGAAGGAAGGAAGGAAGGAAGGAAGGAAGGAAGGAAGGAAGGAGGGAAGGAAGGAAGGAAGGAAGGAAAAGATAAGAAAAGGGACAGGGAAAAAGAAGGAAGGTAAGATGATTGGTGACAGATAATAATGAAAGAAATACGTAGAAGAGAAGGTAGTAATGGAAGGAAGAAACAAGAAAGGCAGGGTAAAATAAATGTACGATATGTAATATATTTCTAATCCACAATATGTTTCATTTATATTTTGGAGATTATACCACTTATTCTAATTGTTTCTTCTACTATAGTTCTAGAAGACCTTATTTAAACCTCTAATAAATCATTACCTGGTTTAAGCCCAATAGATCATTTTTTTGCAGTTTCCTTTCATGAGTTATGAGTTAGTATAATATAAATCCATGTTTGTGTAGTTATTAATGTTTGACTAATTGACTCTTGTGAAACAATGTAGTTGTTAATTTCTTACTGTAAATAAATATATAGAAATAGAAATAAGCCTTTATTTCCTTTATTTCTAAATACAGACAACTATACAGGAATCTTACTACAAATCTAGGAACAATATTAGGTTGATGAATTTCATCTCTTTTATTTTCATTGCAATTTTTTTCATACTAAAATAATAGAATGTTCCCAAATATCAATTAACTAACAGTGATCAATTAAAATTAAATAACTAACTGACTAACATTTATTTCTAGAGTTCTGGAGTCTAGAAACTTCAGTGCAGCACAGTCAGCTACACTATCTTCAACTGTGGTTTCTCTGAAAGCTATACCTATTAAGGTTCCTTGATTACAAACAAGAAAATTGTCTCTGATCAAGCCAATATCCTCTCAGTAAGTTCTTAGAATTAGTGGAGAAATGAGCACAGCTTGACAGTCAGGCTCAATTTAAAGTGGAACCGTACAGTACACAGGAACGATGAGACAGGACAGAAAATAAATGACCAACTGCTTTGTCCAAATTACTCCATTCCAAAGAAAGCCTGACTGATTTTTTGGAAGTCTATCATCATACCCCTCATGATTCAAAGACCAAGGAAACAAGTTCAATTATCAATATTGATTTTTGTGCCCACACCCAATTAACCATGATGCAAAGGCAGCACTCAATGTGTGACCACATTCCTAAAAATAGGAAGGCACTTTTCCAAGAAATATGAGAATTAATGTTAAGTGAGCAAGGACCACACAGATAAAATGCTTGACAAAAATCAAACCCTTAAGCAAGATTAACTACAATGTATTTGTAAAACGTATGGAAATGTAACAATGAAATAACCATCTGTGTAAGTAATGGCAGCTAAGAATAAAAATGAGGAGGGGAGAGAGAGAGACAAAGACAGAGACAGAGAGACAGAGACAGAGAGACAGACAGACAGAGAGACCGACAGACAGAGACAGAAACAAAGACAGAGAGACAGAGACAGAGAGAGACAGGGAGGGAGGGAGGAAGGATGGAAGGAAGGAAGAAAGGAAGGAAGGAAGGAAGGAAGGAAGGAAGGAAGGAAGGAAGGAAGGAAGAAAGGAAAGAAAGAAGGGAGAGGTAGAAGCAAAGGAGTGGAAGGGAGGGGAGAGGAAGAGAGGAATAAAACCTCTACTTGTAAGCACATCAAAATTTTCAAATCTTTCAACAACAAATGAAACATCTGGAAATATATTTTACCTACTGCCTAGTACATTAAAAATTATTATTATCCCCATCATGATGAACTAATATTACCACTTATGGTATGTTCATAGCTTTGTAAAAGAGGGTTACTTGTTATAAGCCCTGAGTAGAAGGCCATCTTGACATGGTTAGGGTTTTACATAATGAAAGAGAGAAGTGCGTTAACTGGGTTACTATTGGTGCTACATTCTTTCCTGCTGCAATCTGTACTGCTGTGGCCCATGTAGTGCACGGATCATAAATCTATTAGGCAAAGAAAGCTCAGGGATTGTGGTCCATATTTCTCTTAGGGACACATCAAAATCCTTTTTCAGATCAGAAGAATACAAATGAATATAGAATTTCAAGAAAATGAATAGTATCATAGCAAAGCAGTTGCAAAAACATGAAGACTACAATTAAAATGATTTTTAAATTATTCCCTTCAAAGACAAAAAAAATTGTCTCTTACATGTCTATGAATCATGTCAATTTCTCTGATTGATAATAAGAGACTTGCAAAATTTGATTATTGCATTGTTTAAGCAGAGCCTTCTGGTGAATGAGAGATGGAATTCCCTTGTCACATTCAGTATGCCTAACATTACTAGATGGGAGGATTAGTTATATATGGATTATCAAATATTCCTCTAAACAAATGCGTTCATTTAAGAAGGAAACTGGACAGAATAGTGGCTTCTTGTGCATATTTTTATTAAGAAATATAGTTGTAAATCACATTGTGTGATCTTTACACAAATTTCTTGTTTGCAGAACACTCTGGTTCAATTAGCAACAAACGCCATACCAATCTACTCATGATTTACTTCAGCCATGCATGCCATTATTTTAGGGAAAATATGACACCATAAAGATATGGGTAACAATGTAAGTATATAATTTATTGAAATGTCTAAAAATTATTTTGAATAATTAAAACTTGAAAAGTTTAAATACAAATATTTCAAAATAATGAATAAGTATAAAATAGGCCATTGGTTCTAAAAGTTAGGTACCTAGATCATGTCTAAATAAAATGTACTAACTTCAGGATACAATATCCATGTTTGATCAAATTTAAACACTGACCTACTTCTTGGACTCTTCTTAGAGTGCTAAGCCTTAATTCTAAATTTTGATTATTTAAATTCTGCCCATTTTTCCACCTATTGATTCTCAAGACAACAAATAATAAATACTCTGGAGTAGTGTTGTTTACATGGAGTTTTCCAAGACCGTATTGATAGATTGACAAAAATGCGTGTTACTTTACACTGAAGCACTGCTGTAACATCAGCACACCAAATGGCTTCACTGAAGTAAATTGCTCTCTTGCAAAGTTATAATCCTTTGGCCCAATTAAGAAATTTCTCTCCTGTTTAAAATAAACTATGATTAGTGCTAATGGGCCTTTTTGTTTCAAATGTTAAATTTAATTTCCCATGAATTAAAAAAAATACAACATATAAAACATTAGGTCTGTTGAAATGCCAGTTAGATATGGTAATTATGGAAAATGCCAATTAATAAATAAACAAATTCCTTCTATCCTCCGTAATTATAATAATTGTAAAGGCATATGTATTTCCAAGCAAATATTGTAGTCTTTGTAAAATGATGATATTTTAAAAAGATGTGGATTGTAAGTAAAACAGGGAAACTAGAGTACCCACTATGGACCTATAATAGCTAGTATTATTTTGTCTTTATGCTTTAGTTTAAGCAATTACATATGTTTATGTAATATGGTGAACCATAATTATTGTTCAGGTTTTGTTCCTTTTTACCTTATTTTCTTTTTTAAAATTTTCCTTTATTTTGCCTTTTTTTTTTTCCTATTCAACCAGTTCTACTTTATTCTACATGTCATGGTAACAATTTGTTTTCTCTATAGATGATATGAATATGTAAAACATAATAATGAATACTGTTGTGTGCATTATATTTAGAATGTTGATTTCTCCTAGGACACACACCATACACATTCATTAGCTCTTTTGAACAAAACAAATGTTAAGATAAAAATTTAGACATAGTTTTATATCCTGTAAATGTACTCAATCTTACCTCTTGTAAATTCCTCCACAACATATGAATGGTTTTAACTATTATTACTCCTTTTAATTGTATATATTTAAACATCTAATTTACGCATTCCTCTTAGGACTCATTCACTTCGTATCTCCTTACATTTTCTTGATACCTACAGAGTTTGGGGGCTTGGGTGTATATTTTCATATTTTGTTTGGGTATTCAGAGTAACAATCAGTGAGTTCAATACAACAATAATTTTATTGTTTATTTAGTCTTTTCTTGCTAATTTTAAAGGACTGTGTATATTAGGTTTTTATGCCATGTTTTAGTCATTTGAATTACAATCTTGAATATTTTTAATGCATAATTCATAATTTTGCTTCATTTGCCTATAGGTATAAGATTATGTTATTACTTTTATTGTTTCATAATTTTTATGCATATTTTCAGATTTTTCATGACTACATCAACGATGGATACTGAATTATTTCTAAGTTTCTGTAAGATGTTCACTTACCTGACTTGTGTTTTGGGGTTTTCATAAACTTATCTACAGACAACTATGACTACATTTAAAAGAATACACTCAGAGAAAAGTCACTTATTTAATAAATGACACTTGGAAAACTGGATATCAATACACAAAACAAGGTGCATCAACTAGAGAAAACTGTAGATCTGACAGAGTATTCATGTTCACAATAAATAGGAATACAGAAGCTCAACAGCAAAGAAGACCTCATTAAATCAATTTTAAAAATGATCAAAATACATACTTATTAGAAGAAGACATAAAAACTGCCAACATAAAGACAAGAGTCTTCAATATCAGTGACCATCGGGGCAATGAAAATGAAAATCATAATTAATTCCCTTCAAACACCAATCAAATGGATATAATTACATACACACACATACACACGATAGAAAGAGAAACTTTCATACACTATTTGTGGGAATTTAAGCAAATAAAGCCTTTATGAGCAACATTCTGCAGATGGCTCAAAAAAATCTAAAAGTAGGGGCTGGGACAAAGGTCAAACACTATGCTGCATTCTGCTTAGTAACTCAAGTTAATAAATTCAGAACCCAGCAATTATACATAGATATAGATATGGATATGTAATATATAATATGTAAATGTATACAATATATAATTTTAAAATATACTTTTATATGGATATATTTAAACATAAATATGATATATAACATATAAATATACTTTATATAAATATATCTCTATATCTATTTTTTTTGCTGCTAGATATATATGCAAAGGAAATAAAGTAACATGGAGAAATATGCTTGCTGATTGTGATGCTATTTGTAATTGCCAAAATGTAGACTCAACTGAAGTGCCCTC
This sequence comes from Perognathus longimembris pacificus, assembly GCF_023159225.1. Lineage (NCBI taxonomy): Eukaryota > Metazoa > Chordata > Mammalia > Rodentia > Heteromyidae > Perognathus > Perognathus longimembris. The sequence goes on from NC_063165.1 coordinate 70,679,475, forward strand.
ATGGGTGAGGGATCAAGAAAATAATGTAGGGCTTTATAAGGGAGTGCTATTCATCAAAAGAAAAACTGATCAAAATCCTATCTTTACTGAAATTGAAATACTCTTTTTTAGTTGATCATTAAGCATTTCATCCTGTATCAATTAGCATACTCTACCCTATGTACATGTATAAATATATATAATTAACATAGTTTTGTAAAGAATCATCTTTAGGGGCTGGGGATATGGCCTAGTGGCAAGAGTGCCTGCCTCATATACATGAGGCTCTGGGTTCAATTCCCCAGCACCACATATACAGTAAACGGCCAGAAGTGGCGCTGTAGCTCAAGTGGCAATGTGCTAGCCTTGAGCAAAAAGAAGCCAGGGACAGTGCTCAGGCCCTGAGACCAAGGCCCAGGACTGGCCAAAAAAAAAAAAAAGAAAGAAAAAGAAAGAAGACTAAGAATAAATACTAGATCTGGCAAGATGCCCAGTCAACAAATGCATAAGTAGAATTATCGTAGGTCAATGCCAATGACCATGTCATGGTATTTTATATACCTCAGAGATACTTTTTGTGTGGTTTAATAAAAATTTCTCTCTAGAATCACACTGTGCTTAAAGGAGAGGAGTGTCTATTCATCATCAAAATTAGCATCATCTACAAAGGGTCTAGAAAAAAATTTCTGTAAGACAGCAATCTACCTTAATGAATTTTGTAGTTATTCAAGGTCTTTGAGTCAAAAAGCCAAAATTCTCTTGAATTTTATTTCACAAATATTCATTACAATCATTTATGAGGAACCTATGCTAGTTGTTAATATCCACCAGGGATGTATTTTCAGGCACCATATAATGACAGACTCCATATACAGTTTATCACCTGTTGATGTCACAGCTCTCCTCATTTTTATGAATATATTTTAATGTTTGCATAAAACAAGGCAACAAACAGTACAAGAAATGTATCCAATGCCCAACGTATTATACTGTAACCTCTCTGTACGTCAGTTTGATAATAAAAATAATAAAAAAAATTGTTTCTAAATAATATACATTAGACTGTAGCACTATCATAAGTAATATACAGATGTGAGTCCAAATAATCACAAAACAGTAATAGGTTTCTGTGAATTGTCAGCATATTTGATCTCTTTAAAATATGCTAAATATTTTGTTGATATTAGGATCCATCCAATAATCAACCTGAGGGTTGCAATCATCCAGTTTTCCCCTGACCAACCTTACAAAGGCCAAAGAATTTCTGGTTAAACACATCCATTTTGCATTTCAAATGAAATGAAAAATGCTTCTCCTGTTAGACTGCAGATGAGTAGAAGATAATATCACTTGCAGACTCTGTGCTTTGAATCAATGCTCTTAGCTTTATCATTGTTTGTGTTTTTTATATAGCTTTTTTGTTGTTGTTGTTTTTTCCCAGAGCTAAGGACCGAACCCAGGGCCTTGTGCTCACCAGGCAGGTGTTCTTTCGCTGAGCCAGATCCCCAGCCCCTGCTCTTACCTTCAGCACTGTTTTTCTAAGCCACTGAATAAATTCATTAGATCTCTACAGTCTACCATCTCAAATCAGAAAAATAATAGTTTTGACCATTTCAAGTCTGTGATGGTATAGTGTTAGTTTCTTTTTCGTTCTTTTTTATGTCTCCATTTTATATGCAAGCCTCATGAAAAATATTAAATACAAAGTACACCAAAAATTAGATAAATTTTACTTACTGATGTTAGATATCCCTACTTAAATAATGTAGTTCTATATCCACAAAAAAGAAAATATATTTTAAAACAAAACTTAAAAAAATTACAAGTTGTCTATACCTGAAAAAACAAAGCATCCTAAAATTTAGCTTAAACAGTTAATATATGCTTGGACTGACCCTTATAATTTTCAAATAATAAAAAATTATTTCAAGAAGGCAAAGTGATCCCTAGTTGTTTTTCACATAATAGTATTATCCATTATTTTTTTCTGTCAAGATACTTCCTCATTTGCCATAGAATGTATTTTGTCTCTATCTAAATTGACTTCTAAAGTTCAACAGTATGAAACTTGTGTATGCCTCGTGTAAAACCAACTATTATTGGAAGGATGTAATGTAACATTGAATATCTATGGAGTGGAGCCAGAAGCATGCATTTGTCTACATTTCAGTAGAGTCCATGGGATTGCCTGTTGGTATTCCACTTTGTAAAAGAAGTGATTCATGGAGCACACACTGACTGGCCAGCAACTTCCAGCTGACATGGTCTATAGCAGCTACCAAAGGCCAAAAGAAAAAAGGAGCCTTTGTTGGAAGTTGTTCCTGATCGGAATGGAAGTATAAAACAAAGGCCATGCAAAAAATTCAAGACAGAAGCTTGTATAGCCACTCCATTGTGTCCAGTGATCCATGTTGGCCAAACAAGACAAAAAAGCAGAGTCTTAGAATTTTAAAGAATAAACTTATTCAAATTGTTGGAACAAGAGTATAAAATACAAACAGATTAAGAGCAAAAATATATGTCATTGGATCAGAAAGAAATTAATATCAGTAGTACAGTTTAAAAGTGTTTGGGTATAGAATATAGAATATATACAATATATACTTGTGACTCTGAAAAACAGTCAGATGGAAGACAGATAATCAAACAAACGCAACACTGGACATTTTGTTCTCAAGAAATATGCAGTCTATTTTCACTTCCTTTCCTTTCGTTGTTTCTGGAACACTTCTTTCCAATAAGAGTATTTGTGTCCTCGTTCATGTTATGTTCCCTTAAGTAAATCTTTTCCTCAAGTCATTGATTCTCTAGTTTCAAATTCAGTGGCCCAGACAGTTTCCTTTTCCTCTAAAGTTCAGTCCATTTCTTTCATTTATCAAATAAAGGGCCAAACATCAGTGTTCTGACACTGTGTTTAATTCTGGATAGCTTCAGAGCAGTCCTATTTTACCAGATCTGTTTAAACACTTAAACCTAAACAGTAGATAAAAGAAAGATTTAATAAGCTTCACTTGGCTTAATGTGTCTCCAGCTCCCATCATTGAAGCATTAAACGAAGAAATAATCAAGCAATGAGAAATAGGAGATAGGAAATGTGTGGATAAGTAACTAGAAAGGCAAAAGTTGGAAACAAAAATTAAGCACAAAGACACTGGCTAGTAATACTGTCTCGTATGTAGAGTCACCTGAGTTGTGTGGCAAGATGTACAAATAGGCTACTTTGTTTGATGGATATCTAGTTCTGAGAACAAGATGCAGAAAGCCATAGCTGTGATGAAAAGCAGGAAAAACCTATTACTAATTAAATCTTTGGAAACTAACATTGATTTGTGATATAATATTTGGCCTTAACTTTCATGATTTCTTGATTAAAAAGTCATTGAAAATCAAAACTCAAGCCTCAAACCATTCTGTATCTTTACACACTTGTGGGAATACTTGCCCTCAGTTACAAAACTTCTTAACCTTTTCATAAAATACTAGGACATTCTTATCTAAGTACATGTATTCATTAATTATTACTGATTAATAATAATTAATGTAGTTATTCAACCACCAACTCAACAAATATGAATTGAGTCCTTTAGATTTACATACTAGGTTTATGGGCACTTTTGTGACTGTGTATACGTGTGTTCCTAAGTGTATATCATTAGTAATAATGGCCCTACATGTAACTCTTTGGAATACACACACATAATTGCATTTTATGGATATATATATAATATAAATTATTTGTGTTTGTCCAGTTTATAAGCATAAATGATCAATTTTCTCTTCCTTTTCTTTCACAGTTTACTTTTCTCCTTCTCATTCTTTCATATTTCTAACTATGTAAAGACCTAAGGAGTTTGCATAGTATTAAAAATGAAATGACTGATCTGGATTGCTCCCTTACTAAACCAGTCTCCAAGGATTTGCAGCTCTTTCCTGGGAAAGATGGCAATGAATTTGCCCACTTCACTCTTAACAGTGACTTTCTGCATCTTTCTTAAACAGAGGTATTCTCTCTATGTCCGCGAATTCTAGTTAGTCGGTATGAAGTCTATTCCCCTTGGATTAAGGGGAAAGAGCCATATCCTTTGTGAGGTGGTCAAGGTCTTCCCCCCTCCAACGATAATTGTAAAGCATTCCTGAGCTAGAGGCCTACCCAATACTAACCAACCATATACCATCCAATTCTGACCTTAATCTAAAAGAAGAGAGACATATATCAGACATAATAGGGGAAAGACATCTCATAGCCTTATTAGCCCTAGAACTCTCTTCCTAGAAGAGAAAAGAGAGAGAGAGACCAGGAATAAGATTAACATGACTGCTTCATTTGGAGACCACCGCCACTTGGCAATGGAACCACATGCTGAACAGAAGAAGGGAGACAGGGGCATGCCTCATTACTTTCTGGGGAATTCAACTTTTATTTTAAGAGGCATCCTATTGCAATAATTAAAACGAAGAGATTGGTAGTCAGACTAACTATATTCGATTCCTCAATCTGACATATAGGCATGGTAGTGTAAATTTCTGTTTCAGTTTGCTTATTAAAAAATGGAACTGTGTGGGGCTGGGAATATGGCCTAGTGGCAAGAGTGTTTGCTTCCTACACATGAAGCTCTGGGTTCGATTCCCCAGCACCACATATATGGAAAACGGCCAGAAGGGGCGCTGTGGCTCAGGTGGCAGAGTGCTAGCCTTGAGCTGGAAGAAGCCAGGGACAGTGCTCAGGCCCTGAGTCCAAGGCCCAGGACTGGCCAAAAAAAAAAAAAAAATGGAACTGTGAGCCAGATGCTCACCCCAGTAATCCTAGTCACTCAATTCAAAGCCAACAGAGGCAGAGAAGCCTCCAAGATTCTTGTCTCCAATTAACTAGCAAAAAGCCAGAAGCAGAGATTTGGCTTAAGTTGTAGAGCATTAGCTTTGGTCAAAAAAGGCAAGCAAAAACAGATGGCCTTTAGTTCAAGCCCCATTTGGGCACAAAAGAATGAAAAAGTAGGCTTATGATATCAATAGTGATGTGTGGACTTTACATAAGATTGACTGAGTTAATATCATAATGTATTTAAACACATCTCTACCAGATAAAAATAAAGTTCAAACCACTGCCCATAACTGGGAACCATGTTTTGCTCATGTGTATAATCTTAACTTCTCAGTTAAGAGGGAAATGTCTGAAGAATTACAATTCAAAGCTATCCCAGGCAGGAGAATATATAAGACTCTATAATTGAACAGCAAAAAGCCAAACTGGATGTGTGGCTAAAGTGGTAGAATGCCAGCTGTGATGAAGCAGTCAAGTAACAAATCAAGGCCCTGATTTTTGTGGGTTTTTTATGTTTTGGTTTTGTTTTGTTTTAATTTGATTTGTTAGTTTGCCTGTCCCGGGGCTTGGACTCAGGGCCTGAGCATTATCCCTGGTTTCATTTTGCTAACAGTTAGCACTCTACCTCTTGAGCCACAGTGCTGCTTCTGGATTCTTCTGTTTATGTGGTGCTGAGGAATTAAACCCAGGGCTTCGTGCATGCTAGGCAAGCACTCTACTGCTAAGTCACATTCCCAGCACCTAAGGCCCTGAGTTCATGCAAAGAGAAGAAAGACACTGGAAGAGAGAACAGAGACAGAGATAGAGCTAGCAATAGAGAGACAGAGAAGTGTATTTACCATAGAGAACAAAGCGTTTCTGTGGAAGAATAGATGGAAGAATCTACTTCTCTATTTGCCACTTATCTCTTCCAAATCTTGCTTTGCGTCATTTCCTTTACAAGTCCTTTGCAAACATGTCTTAAATAAAGATCTTCAATTAAATACCTACATAGTTAGGCAGAGCCACAATGTTTAGGTGAGAAGGAGACAGAAAACAGATGGCAAGAAGCATATAAAGGAAATTATGGAAGGAAGCTGAAAGAATGGTTATTCAAACCACCGAAAAATGCTAAGCAAGGTTCTCTTTGTAGAAAATGAGCTGAAGATGTAAAACCTGAAAATATATAAATTTACTCTCATATGTCTTGATCATGTCTTATTACTCTTCATATACAGAATGTAAAGCTTAAAAAACAAATATATTATTTAATAAACTTGCAAAAAATCATTAAATATTCCCAAATAAGTAGTTGGGATATATTTAGCTATACATGTTAAGAAGAGACTTCAGAAATAAAAATATAAGCTTATGATATTAATGTTTCATTTTTTTATTAACTGTGACATGTTTGATATCAGTCAGATATCAAACTAAACATGGGATTCAAGCCAGGGAAATTTATATGTAAACATACACTCAGAACGCAAAGTACTGTGTTCTAAGGATACAAATTAAATATTATGAAACATGCCAGGAGTTTCATTAATTCTGACTGATGGTAAATAAGAAGTTTGAGGAATATTTGCATTTATCCTCTTTGGAAGCATTAGTGGAACTTAGCTTGGGAAAGACTGTGGAAACATTCAAGTCAAAAGTACCTAAATTAGGTGTCCATGGGAGGGAATCTAGTGAGAAACCACTTTAAAGCGCAAAGGCACATTCAAGATTTATGATCTATTTTGTTGTTATTTTTAATAGATGTGAATTATGTAAGAAGCTAAGTTTTCATGAAAAAAGTTCTACTTCGTCATTAAGAAATTCTTAAAGCCTGCATTTTAATTTTTTTAACATTGTATCTATTAGTTTGCAGTACTTGGGGTTGAATTCAGCACCTCATGCTTCATAAACAAGTACTCTGTACTTAAGGCACACTTGCACTCCCTGTTGCTTTCAGTTGAATTTTCATGTAGGGCTCATTCTTGCCTCAGACAGCAATCCCGTGGGTTTAGGGTTATAGGTGTATACAACCATGCCTGTCTTTTTGATAGGCTATATTTTGGCAATGACAAGTACACATGGAAGAAGCAATCACAGTAGAGAGCATTAAGGCCATCTGCACCATTGGATTTTGTGACACATTGAATGAAACTCAGAGTTTCACACCTGTCTTTCAGCTTCTTCCCTCCACCCATAATTAGAAGGGTGATTGTTTTAATCACCACTGACAGAAGAAAAAAACTAAAATTCTGAAAAGTTTCCTGAACAAATTATAGAAAAAAAAGTAACTTTTCTGTTCTGTATTTTTATTTTCGGTGCACCATTTAAATTATACTCTCCTTTTTTCTTTTCATTTTGAGAAACAGTAGGATTGCCTAGATAAGAAAAGAGGAATTGATTAGCCTACTGAGAAAGGATCTCATTCTATTGGTTTAATGAAATGATGCCAATCATCATTGTCTGGCATAGTGTTGGAAACAATATTCGTTAGGTAAAACTGGGGTCATAATCTAATCTATTGTCAGGATAAACATTTCAAACAATTTAAGAGCATAGAATCATTTGAAATGAAGTATAATGAAACTAAGGTTAAGCAATAGTGCAACCAGTTACAAATAAATTGATGTGAGAGGATTTAGGAAAGACCAGAGAGCCTGTGGGGCCCTTAAAAAGCCAAAAGTGCTCAGTTAATGTTTTATAGCTCAGCTAGGGAAGCAGTGCTCTGAAAGTTCATCTTTATAGGAAACTGTACATTCTGTACTAGGTAGGTCAGAAGACCTACCTAGTGTTACATTTCCCAGTCCCCTGAAAACACCAGCACTGCTTTAGATGGACTGAGAGGGAAGGAGGTAATTTCACTACACTTATTATTAACAGACTATAATCTTAAAGAAGTAAGCCATGGCTATCCTGACCAAATAACAGGGAAAATATATAGAAAACGGAGAAATTGGGAAGAAAATATCAGGAATAAGAAAGAGGATACCTGTGACACTGGCCTATCCAGGTATGTATATGGAGTCCTTTTTGAATACCCATTTACTCATCATTCCATATACTTAATAAATACTAGTCAGATGCTTACAATAAGATTGCAACTATGTAAATAAGTATAGTTCCAATAGTGAATGAGTCCATGGTTCCTGCAATTGAGAACTGTTCCCAGATATGATAACGACACTTGCACATCCATGTTCATTGCCACACTATTCACAATAGCCAAGGTATGGAAACAGCCCAGATGCCCCACAATAGATTAGTGGGTCCAAAAAATGTGGTACCTACACAAAATGGAATTTTAAACAGCCATTAAAAAGAATAATTTCATTTGTAGGGAAATGGATGGAACTAGAACAAATCATGTTAAGTGAGGTAAGCCAAGCTCAAAGAGTCAAATAGCACATAGCACATGTTCTCTCTGATAAGCAGAAAGTAGATCTAAACAAATAATTTTAAATGAAGTAAGCCAAGCTCAGAGAGACAAATGGCACATATTCTCTGCAATATGCCGAAATTAAATCTAAAATCCATTGGGATATGATAAATGATACAGGATTCTAGAGACTCACACACAGTGAAACCAAAAGAGGATAATATTAGGAAAGAAACGCAAAGATCCAATGTCTAAATGCCTCTTCTTATCTATATAAAAAAGATACATACTGAAATGAACTCCAAGATATGGAAACAAGACCTCCTTTTCCTCTTTTTCTTTTATTTTTAGTATTTAGTTTTTGATGATTCTGTCTTCTTTACCATCAAGCATACAACTTTGGAACGGTTGTGGAGAAGGTACAGACCTAAACAGAGTAAAGGTGAAAAAGTGCCATGTAGCTCACTGGACACTGATGAAAGTGAACTACACACCTCCTGGATAGAGGTGGAAGGGAGGGACTGGGAGAGAATGACTGGAGAGAAGACACTGTTTGAAGAAAATGTACTAATTACCTGACCCATGTGATTGTAATCACTCTGTATATCAGTTCTATAATATCAATAAAGTAAACTGATTTTAAAAGTTTTTGGCATATTGATTGTAAAGATGACATTGCAACCTAGCTCATATGACAATTTAAAAAGATGGTATCCAGTAGCATATTCTCCCTTCAAAGCTACCTGATGGGAGGTGTAAGGAAAATAAAGATAAAAATAAAGACTTGCCCAAAGAAGCCATTGTATAAAATTTTATTCCAGAAAATAAATTCCTTTAAGAAAGGAAGAAAAAGCAGAAGATATCAGTAAGAACAAAAAGTCATCAGAAGATATAATATGCACATTTATTTACTTACGATAAAATGTAAAAAACATTTCAAAGAATGTAAGAATCAACAGAAAGCACTCAATACTCAGAGGAAAGGGGATGCTTCTAAGCTCTTTTAAAGATAAATTGTGGGAGGAGGAGCCTTATATACTTAAATTACCTTACTGGTACATTAATTAACAGCAAATAAAATACACAAAGCCAGAGAAGAAATAACCTTGCTGGTTAGCAGGTATCGTGTTTATGAAAAGTTGCAAAACCAGGGAAAACACAATGGTAAGTGAAAGGGACTTGAATCTCAGTCGCATATCTTTGCATATATGCAAAAAAAATGGATGGAAGATGGATGGATGGATAGATAGATAGAAAGATAGAAATATCAAGAAATATTAATTTTGAGATCACTAATGTGAGCTGGGGTGTACAAACTAGTTCATATTTCTAATATTTTATAACTTAAGTGTTATGAGCAATAAGATCACTTTAATTTTCTGTAAATTAAATTACAGCTGGGTGCTAGTAGCTCAAACCTGTAATCCTGACTACTCAAAAGGCTGATATCTCTTATTCACAGTTCAAAACTAGCTAAGATAGGAAAGTCTCTCAGACTTGCATGTCCAGTCAAGTTCCAATGAAGCCTAAAGCAGAGCTGTGGCTCAAGTGGTAGAGAGAGACCAGGTCAAGGCCCAGAGTTCAAGCTTCAGAATAGGCAAAAAAAAAAAAAAAATAGAAAAAAGAAATTATGTATTGAATAAATTGAGTTTAAATAGATTTTGTTAATCCAGGCACCGGTGGTTCCCACCTATAGTCATAGCTATTCAGGAAGTTGAGATTTGAGGATTGCAGTTCAAAGCCAGCCCAGGCAGAAAAGTCCCCATAAGAACTCTTACCTCCAATTAACTACTCAAAAACCAGAAGTGGGGCTATGGCTCAAAATGTTAGAGCACTGACCTTGATTAAAAGAGCTAAAGGACAGCACGCAGGCCCTGAGTTTAAGATCTAAAATTTTCAATAAATAAATAAACATTATATATACATATGTATATAAATATATAAAAATTGTATAGATGTTGTTAAGAATATCAGGCAATGGATGTCAAATGATAGAAACTTAAAAAAAATCAATTTTGAGTGGTAAAACAGATTTTGTATTAGGCTTTCAATTAAATATTTTCAAAGAAAAGGCAATGAACAAGGCTGTCACTTAATGGCCAAACCCTTGTTCAAAATGATTTTTATTTTGAATTTCCTAATCAAATAAAATACATTTATTTTTTTAAGAATTATTTTGCTAAAGGATTAAATGTTCTTCGCTGTGGAGCCTCATAAAGAACAAAATCCCTGATTTACATTTATATTTAATGTGAGAGTGAGCTGAGGATATTCAGCAAGAGTTATACGTAACAGTTCTAGAAAGCAAAGAAACAAGATGTTGAGGATGGAACCTGCTTTTTCTACCTTCAGACATGTCTACAGTTCAACTTGTCTCCTGCTAGATGAAGCATAAACCCCGAGAGAAAAGCCTACATTCACGCTTGGAACTATTTCTCTTCGATGTCATTTAGCTGAGGTATTGATGAAAGCTCTGTGTACTGGGCTGGAAGGCATCTTGGTTTTACCTTCTGAGTTATAAAACCATATTAGGATGTCCTGCTGGCCAATACAATCCCATGTTCAAAGACAAAACAACTGTCTAACACTGAACATGATGTTTCACTTGAAACTATTGGTTGAAACACTCCCTATAAGACTAGCCTTACAACAATACATCAAGTAATTATTTCAACTTTGAGCTTCTGACAAATCAGTCTGCCCAATATTGACATCTGAATACAAGCTAATCGCTAAGCTCACTGTACTTATTATACATAAAACATGATGGCAATCTTATGAGCATTCCTAGAGTTTGGTGATGCAAATGTGTTCCCATTCATTTGAAATATCTCAGAAGCATTTAAATCCTGAGTTCAAGCCCTATGAGTGCCATTAAAACAACAAACAACAATAAAAACCTCAGAAAAATTCTCTTCTAGTTGATCATCGGTCCCAATTTTCATCACTGTTGAGAGTCTCTCATCTTCAGATTTCTTAATCGTAACAATTCTTTTGTTTTTAATATTTTACTATCCTTAGCTATACAAAGGGCTTTCAATTCAGCATTTTACTCTATGAGTACAGTGCATTTTTGTTTATCTGGTAAGTATTTATATTTTCTATATTTAAAGAAGTATGTAAATGTTAATGTACAGTAGGGTTTGAACTCACCATGTCACATTATAGGCACAATGCATCTAGGTTAATTTCTTTTTTAGTTTTTTAATTGTTTTATAAAGGTGATACACAGAGGGGTTATAGGTACATAAATCTAGTAATGAGTACATTTCTTTTGGGACAATGTCAAACTCTCCCTCATTCTCTCCCAGCTTTTCCCTCCAATACTTACCCATAAATGTAGCTCATTTTCAGTAGTGTCTAGTGAGTATCACTTCTGCAATTGTTCACTCTTTCTCCATTTATTTCTGTGCCCTCCCCTTATCCTCCCAAAGACAGATCAATGGTCCAACAACACAAAATGAAACAAGAACAGCGAAGAAAAAAATCTTGTTTTCCAGTGCAATGCATTTTGATCAATGTTACCCATTCCATTTTTCTCTCTCTTAGTCTCAATCCCACTCATCTCCTCATGTCACCTGGTTCAATTTTTACATATTTGCACTGATTATTGTGACTATACTCCCCATACTTCCCCTCTATTTGTGTCCACTCACCTTTGATCTCCTTCCTTCCTGACAACACATGTTTCACCTTCCTGGCATTCATGTTTTAATACGCCAGTATAAACTGCCATTCTCATTTTCACATAAGGAGCCCATAAGCAACTGTATACAAAACCTTTAGTCTTTTTATAAGAGTTTCAATCCCTCACTGACTCATAAACACATTTATCACTTTGTTTTACACTAGGAAATATTTACTTGTTTCCCTCAAACAGTATAATCATCTTGGGAAAAGAAAATTTGAATATCAATTATTTTATCCTCAGTATCTATGTATTTATTATAATTTGGGGATGACATAAGTAAAATTGAATTAAATTTCAATGATAAATGACTTCATTTAGATATGTGATTTCATTTGGATAGATTATTTCATTTTTAGTATTCCATGCATATGTGAGTCCTGTAAAAAGAATTCAGCAAATGAGCTTTTTCACCCTTTAAAACAGGATCTAAGGGTCACAAAGAATTTTCTTTAAAAAATAAAACAATATAAACCCATAAAATTTCTCAAGGAACAACCTTATGAAAACAAAGAAAAAACAGACTACCTCTGTACTCTCCATTTTTTTTCAAGATCCTTATTTCTTCAACTTGTGAATATTAAGGTACTAAACATCTCCAATTTTGAGTCCTTTTATTCCAAATGTTTAAGGCTCTTACCTTATTCCTAAATTTTAATCTGGAGTCCACAATTTTCTCCTAAACTCTGGAAAGTAATATACAACTTCCTATTTGAAGTCTCAACATGGAATTGCAGCAAGGAGATAAAGATGAAAACATTCCGAGCTCTTGAAAATGAAAGTTTCCTACAAACATGGTTTTTCCAGTGTTTTCTTTTTTTACTGACTCAACTTAGGGGCATACATCCTTTCAGTTGATCAGGTCAAAATTTTGGTGCTTCTATTTGTTATTGCTAAAATATGGAACCAACTCAGATGCCCCTCACTAGACACGTGGATCAGGAAAATGTGGTACATATATATGAATTCTATGTCTCTATCAGAAAGAACAACACTGCCCTATTCGTAAGGAAATGGAGGATTTGGGGGAAAAAAATCATGCTTAGTGAAGTGAGCCAGATCCAAAGAAACATGGACTCTATGGTTTCTCTCACTGGGAATAAGTAGTATATGTTAGTCATAGCAGAAGACCACAATAGTCCAATAGCTGTGCCTGTATGAACACATGATACTAGGTGAAATGAACTCCAGATTATGGAAACAAGTGGTATAATATTGTTTTAAGTATTTTCAACATGCCATATGAAACAGTACCTTTTTTTTTTCTCTCTCATATTCTCTCATAGCAGATTTTACCCCTGCTATCACTGTATCTGATCTTAGAAAACTGGATACTGTATATAACTGTATTAGAACTAGGGAAGGGAAAGGGAATACCAAAATTGAGAGACAAAGGATAAAAAGACAAACCATTCCAAAAGCAATCATTACAAAACAATTTGGTGTAAACAAGTGTACAACTCATGGGGAAGACAGGGAATCGGGGAGGGGGAGGGGATGGAAAAATGAGGGAGTAGGTAGCAAGTTGGATAAGAAATGTACTCAACTGTCTTACATACAAAACTGTAACCCCTCTGTACCTCACTTTGACAATAAAGTAAGAAAAAAATTGGTTTTTGAAGGTCATGAACACCTCATTCATTCCCTAATTTCAAGCACTGGCAAGTCTTACACTAGAGTGTAAGCACTAAAAAACTCGAGGAGTTATTTTGCTCTCTTCCCTCCCTTGAACAATGCCAGATACATAGTGGATTCTCCAAAGTCTATTTTGTTGAAACACACACACACACACACACACACACACACACACACACACACACACGAAGAGGAAGTATTATTTGAATCCTTGTTAGTTATTCTGCAAATGAACTATCAACACTGATATACACCATGATGGTCCTTGCTGCATTAACTTTGCATATTTACATCAGAAAATTTTAAATAGACTTGGAGATGATAGTAGGGTGGACAAAGAGACAGAACAGGCCAAGAAGAAGCAGAAATCAAAGTTTCATCCAACTCAAACATTAAGTGTATCATACAACATATTGTTTATATGACAGTTTCATTGTTTATATGACTGATTTAACAATGGCTTTCAAAATTTTAAATTACTTGCCCAGATTAACACAGCTCAGAAGAAAATAAAACTTTATTATTAAATGATTGTATATTCATAATTTTAGGATTATTTCAGAATTAAACGGTAGATAAGGAACTTAACAACTTGAACTGTACAAGATTTTGGAAGAATATATATGAAAAATTGTACTTGTATATTCTACAAATGTATAGCTAATATTGTCCTAATTTATCAATTGAAACATAGTTATAATGTTGTGACTTTAAGAAAAGAACCTCATCTAATCTGAATCACAAATTTCTCTTCATGAAGTCAAGAATTCATTATATAAACCACAACATTAAGAAAAGGAAAGGAAAGGGTACACTGAAGCAGGGGTAGAATGTTGGAGTGGTGAAACTGATTAAGATCCATTCTATTCATGAACTTCTTTGTTAAGTGACATCTTTGTACAACTACTGAGAGATGATAAAAGGTAAAAATAAATACAAATAAATGCACCTCCATAAAACTTATTCTAAGTGCAACTCTGTCTTAAATGAGGCAGAGCTCAAAAAGATCTTCTCATTTGGAATGTTTAAAGAAGTATCACATCTTTAATTCTGCAGCCTTGCACTGATGTTAATATGACAGGTATCTATAATTTTGAAAGTCCCTTAAGGCATGTGGAGAATTTAGTTCATGGATTTGTTGGAATTATTTCTAGGTTCTCCTGTTTGGGGGTGTGAGAGGGGTGGTGAAGTGAGCAACAGCTCAAAACTATGATTCATCTCAGTTTGAGTTTCTGTCAAATACTTGCAGGGGAAAAAAAATGAGTAATCACCTACTAAAATTGGCAGCAGATGCCGTAAGCAAAATTTTATTCAACCTGTGAACTCTGGTTCCAATGAAAAAAATCATTTAATTAAAAGTCCTAGTTTTAAAATGATAGCATATAAAAAATAACATCTGTTTCTAAAATATGAGGCAGTAAGTTTAAGCTCAATATTTTAATGAAGTTCTTTGCAGCAACCTTCTTCAACACTTTTATTTGTACCTACCAACGAACAAGAACATATAGGATATATGTATATATGTTTGTGTGTGTGTATATTTTTCTTTCACATGAGCAAATATATATAATAACTGTACTAATAACTAAGAAAGGATTGGCATTTTACCCACACATTTAACATTTTAATCTCTTAAGTGCCTTTAGTTTGTCATGAATGTTATGATAAGTCACATGAAATGGGGATTCATATTTTCCCTTTTGTTTTCTAAATAAATTCTTATTCATTATCCTATGCATTTATATGTGAAAAGAAAAGCCTCTAAGCCAAGAAATAACAGAAAGTAATAACAAATCAAAGCCCACTTAGATTAAATATCAGTTATAAACTTTCCTAAGACCCACAAGGTATCAACATAAAGATTTTTCATCAAGTACTTTTGGAGATTTTGCCCACAGTACTTAAGCAGGCAAAGTAGTGTAGATGGGAATAGGATAAAGGAGAGCTACAATGTGAAACAGAAGAGATGAGAAGGAGTGGGGAGGGCTGTCCACTCTGAATCTTTATGGGGACCATAGTCTCTCTTGTTGGACTGAAAGCAGAACTAATTCCCAAGTACCTATTATTCCATTATTTCAACAGATAATACATCCAGCAGAATAGTCATGTTCTCCTTCAGAAAAATACCCTAGAGTTAACACTTTCACATCTCTCATCAATACATCTGTTACCTAACATACTTCCATGAGCTTATGTGTTCTCTCTTTACAACAAGGGCATCATAGGTAGAAGAGAACAAAGCATTTGACAAGGGACTGACAAATCAATAGTACACCTGTAGTCTGCTCCAGGATTCATTTAACCAAACTCTTGTTCTACATACTCTACCTTTAAACATGTATTCTTTGCCACATGCATATATAAAACATAATTCATAAAATGGTGGCTTAAAGATTCAAAACAATCTTAAGAGGGTAGTATTCTTTTATACCTTGATGGCTTAAATTTTGGTGATATTGGACTTTAAAAAGACTATTTTTTGTCAGTACATATGCATTTTATTTCATTTATTTTTTCCTGGATAATTATTTATTTATTGTCAAAGTGATGTACAGAGGGGTTACAGTTTTGTACATAAAGCAGTGGGTACGTGTCTTGTTCATTTTTTTAATTTTTAAAAAGTTATTTTTATTGTAAAGGTGACATACAGAGGAGTTATAATTACGTAAGTGAAGTAATGAGTACATTTCTTGTTGAAAATTGTTACCCACTTCCTCATTTTTCTCTTGCTTTTCCTCCCTCAACCCAGTCCAGCCCCCAAGTTATAGAGTTCTTTTCCAACCTAGTGTCTTATGAGTGTTACTTTTGCTTGGTTCACCCTTTGTCCTTTGTCATACAATTTTGTCGTCCCCCTTTTCTTCCCCAAATCAGATAGGCATATATACAAGACAAAGTGTACCAGAATCAACTACAGTGACAATATGGGAATAAAACAAAGGAGAATAAAAACAAGAAAAATTTAAGCCTCATTTTATCTAAAAAGTGAGGTTAACTAATTCCTAAGGTTTCCTCTTTTTATAAAGTAAATTTTATTTTATGTTTGCTACAAATAAAATCTTAAACTGAATGATATCATAAGAGACAGTTGCAAATAATGTTATAAATTACCAACATATGAATAAATCATTACTTTAATAAACAAACCCCACTGATTTGGAAGACATACTTTGGATAGAAACCCAAAGAAATGGGTTCCAGGAAGGGTTGCCTAACATCAATGATTTATACTGTTGGTATAAATATAATGAACACACTAATCACTTCCTTTCTACTTTTGATAGTCAATATTTGAAACTATCAAATTTGAAATTAACAATATTTCCCATTCATGATTAATATGATTATATACACAGAACTGTTGTAAGTTATTCAAATGAGAAAAGGTAATGACATGTAATATATATTTATATTATTATATACATATACTCTATTATCATTACATATATAAATAGCATATGCCTAATATTATGTTATATATGATTTGTGCAACATATATTTATAAAATATAGTATATGTATATAATATGTGCATGCAATATGATATATGTAATTTATTACACATATATGTTATATCATATAATTAATATTATATATACGTATATGTTAGTTATTAGTTCTAAGTTTTCTTAGGAACTTAGCACTTGCCACCATTACCATTGTTAACAATAACTGTTACATTTATTTTATAGATAATATGTGAGAAATTGAAATATGCAAAACTTAAGTGAGATTCATTATGAAATGAATTGATTAAATATGTAATTAAGACAGGAACTTGTTACATAGCCCAGGGTGGCCTGAAGTTCAGACTGGCCCTTGAACTAATTATTTTTAATTACTTTTTAAATTATTTGTCTATTTATATTTATTTTCAGATAACTTACTAGAGAATTATTGTGTACACTGGCTGGTTTGATGTTTCCTTCAGTGTGTATGTTCTTATATTCCTGAATTCATGTCTATCCATGGGTGGATTAGTCAGCATAGCTCCCATAAGGAAAGACTTTCATCTGCAAATGAGCCTAAGCATGCTTACTGGCCTGTGCTCTGTTCTAACTCTAGGCAATGGGCAGTCTCCATCAACTGTGCTCAATGGCAATGAGGTGGCCCTGGTGGTCTAGGCTACAGGACTTGGTGGCAGCAGTGATGGTCCTTAGATGTGAGAGGGCTTTAGGTGTCTTTTTGTTCTTGTTTTCCTGAACAGTCTGATTTGAGGGGCTCTGTTACACTGCACAGGTAGCTTCAGTGACACTGGAATCCAGGTTGCAGGTGCTCAAAGTGTTGTAATGGCTTGGTGTGGTCTCCAGGTCATTAGAAATTCTCATGGTATCTGGGCTGTAAGATCAGTATTCACATTCAGTGTCTTCACCATAGAACACCCACCATGCCAGGGTCTATGCCTATGTAGCACATTTTAGCAGCTCCGGGCTATGGGACAGTGTTGTGAATGTAACTGACCTTGGAGGGGGAGAGCAGAGATAGATAGTATCAACACGGCCTTGAGAGAAATGGTCTTTCAAGGCTCTGATTTTGGTAAGAAGAAAAGGTACAATTACAGTCCCAGAGCTAACAAGGCACAGTCATAGCTCAGTCCCTGTAAGATAAAGCACTGTGAAGGACTAAGTCTTGGTCTTGGGCTGTTGGGAACTGACAACAGCATAGGATCTCTGGGATCAGATGTGGCAAAATCAAGGACCCAGGAACAGGAGCACTATACTCTGTCTTGAGCCCCAGGGGACCTGAGTAATGCAGCTACTTCATTGGGAGATAAGATTGTGTCATCCCTTTGTTCTCTGAGTGGAAGGATTAGGATTTATATAATTCCAGGGAGATGAGGATGCTAGAACTGTTGGGTCTGGAAGGCTTTTGTTACCATGAGGTCCAGGGTGTCATAAGAGTATGGGCTCAGATGTAATTATCTGAATTAACAGATCCTCAAAAGGCAGCTCAGGCACTGGGGATGTGACTGCTCAGGTGATCCAAGATTCTAGATATCTGGAGGATGGAGAAATGTGTCAGCCCAGGTGTCAGGTAAGGCTACTCCATTCTGATCCATAAAAATATATTAATTTTCAGAAGACATTGCTGGGATTGTGTGCCTGTAATTCCAGCCACATGGGAGGAGGAAGTAAGCAGGATGTAGTCCAAGACTAGGTATGGGTAAAAATGAGACCTTAACTGGAAAATAACTAAAGAGAAAAGGGTGGGCTCAGAGATTAAAGCACCTGACTGGCAAGTATGAGGTCCTGAGCTCAAATTACCTACATAAAAGAAGGAAAAGAAAAAAGGATAGAAAGAAGAGAAGGACAGAGGGAGGGAGGGGGAAACAGGAAAAGGAAAAGTTAAGAAAGTATTGGCTGCCTCCCATATTATGTGCAAGTCACACTCTAATACTGATAAGGATTTGCGAAGCCAATCAAATGAAGTCAACATAGTGTTTACCCTCCAAATTTGTGTCTTAGAGCCCTGAATATTATTCTCTTATCAAAGGTTGAACATCATCATTTGCATTACCTCTGCCAGGTGTTATAGGTTAAAAATGCCTACCAGGAGGCTTTCTAGTAAAATTAATGACAATGGGAGTTCCTGACCAAGTCACCTAGAGATATTGAAGAATATAAACAGTGATGTATAGAAGGTTAAGCTGTTGACCTAGACTCCTGCAGTTCAGACTATTGCATTAACCCATACTGGCTAAAATTATCCAAATGCCCTCAGATCACAAGAAAAAAATGTACATTCACCAAGGAAAATATTTTAAAGAAATAATGAGTTAGCACTGACAAGGAAGCATGTGAGAGCAAAGCACTTAGCACTTATACCTAATATTAGGCATTTGTTTATTTCCTGTAGGATGACTCTTCTTTACAGTCTCCTCAGTTCTACTTATTGCTCAGCATGGACTTGACATTGACATGTAATGGGATGAAGTCACTTTTTTTGTTTGTTTTTCTGAAGGGAGCATGCCTGTTCTTAGATAGATCAGTGTCTCTTGTCCTCATGGGACAGCCAAAAGCCATACCTGGATTGATTATTTATTGTAGCTGGATATACTTTATCCAAAAAATTCAATCAGTAAAAAATTTTTGTGCTACTATGTTATTGAAATGATAAAGAGCACATGAAAAACTTATTTGCTAACAATTTGTTCTACAATCCACATTATAGTAATCTTAATGGGAAACAGAATAAAAGATATAAAATGGGCCCTCAAACTCAAGACTTGCAGTATTGAGGGATATAAATTAAAATGTATAAAATAAACAAATGTAAAGCAATAGGCATGACAAGCAATAGCCAATTCTGAGTTTGCATACTGTATTGCCAATAATTCTAATATAGTAAAAACTGTTATTAGATTATTTGTATCTGTGATTATTTCCACCCCTACTCATTTCTGCAGGATAGTCAAAAGGACAGTAACTATCAAAAGATTTCTTGTGAAATGAGAAGATTGAATGCATGCATGAATGAATGAATGAATGATTTCACAGACAACTGTCAGTTAAGTGAGAAAAATAGCCTCTAAATAAGAAATAATTCAACCATAAAGAGCACTGACATTTGCAGCTTCCAAAATATCTACTGGAAAATTAGCATGCTGGGTGTTGTCCCAACACTTGACAAAAATGTAGGTGGACCTGAGTTTGAAACCCCAGTACCACCACTACCAAAAAAAAAAAGAACCAAGAAGAACAACAAAATATCACATCATCTCTTTAAGTCATCTAGCTTTGTGACCTAGCACTTTATTTATTGCAAAACTCAAAAGGTTGAACCTAAAATAATAGATTAGATAAGTATTAAAAGAAACCTTGGACTGGGAATGTGGCTTAGTGGTAGAGTGTTTGCCTAGCATTCATGAAGCCCTGTGTAGCATGCATGAAGCCCTGGATTTGATTCCTCAGTACTACATAAACAGAAAAAGCAGGAAGTGGTGATGTGGCTCAAGTAGTAAAGTGTTAGCCTTGAGTACAGAAAGGTGCAGGAACAGAGCCCAGACCCTGAGTTCAAGCCTCAGGCAAGACTAGCAGAAAAAAAAAAAAAAAAAAGAAAAGAAAATCCTATTGTGATTTGGTTTTCCTCAGGGAAAACTGTTTTCCTCTTGTAGGGAACAAACAAACATTACCAGTACACTAGGCTTTTCCTGTTCTGATTGCTAGAGAAGGCAAAGTTTGGATACTCTTTTAATTAGTTTAACGAATTTAATATTCTATGCTTATAATAGTCTACCTGACTTGGAAGAAAGGTAGGAAAGCAAGACAGTCCAATAGGGATGCTTTGTGTCCCTAGAATAAGCAAAAGGTCAGTACATTTTGTCCAAAAGTCTTTAGTGTTTGATGTCAAAATATAGAGATAGTAAAGAAAAAAAAATACCCTGTAACTAACAAAGAAGTGGTTGAACACTTTACATACTAGTATATTCTAAGTAAAAAAAAAATGTAAAATGACAATGAATGTTTATAATCCTGATTTTTAACATGACCCATAGTGATTTAAACAAAGGGGATATTTGAATTCTCTTGTTTTTGAATTAGCTAAATGGTCATTAATTTGAAGTGAAAGGACTGTGATGGTGTAGCATTGTATTCACGTTTCTGACCATCATTCTTGGCAGTTGCTGTTCCCCCAAGGCCTCCAGGGACACAGTCATCTTTCCTCAACTTTTCCACAAATATCTTGTCCCATATCCTGGAGAAAAGAATGCCAAAACGAAGAGCATCGACCTTGCTGGCTTTTGCATTCAGTGTTCTAATAGCTCATGATGCCTGCCTGCTTTGTCTAATCACATTCTGCAATGCTATGTCCAGTCTTGAGTTATGTCTATCCAATGAATTCTGTAAAAGCAAAAGACCTAGGATTCAGGGATTTTCAAGTCTACCAATGTATGGAGAACCCCAGAGGGGAGCACACCTGCTAACATCCTGGTAACACCGTTCCTTCCTCCATGCTTCATCCTAAGCATCTCTTGGTCTGGGGAAAGATATTTCCTCTGACTAATGACAGCCATCAGGGCACTTGGTGTCCGTGTGTGTGCAGGTGCATGAGTCAGTCCTGGGACTTGAACTCAGGCCCTGGGCACTAGCCCTGAGCTGTTTTACTCAAGCCAAATGCTCTTCCACTTGAATCATAGCACCACTTTCGGCTTTTCTGCTGGTTAACTGAAGGTAAGACTCTCACAGACTTAAAAAAAAAAAAAACAAAAAAACTGGGCTAGCTTCTAACCCAGATCCTCAGGTCTCAGCCTCCTGAGTTGCTATGATTATGGGTATGAGCAAGTTTAATTGAACTTAAAGAGGAAGCAGAACCTGATTAATACCTGATATAAGCAGATCCCCCCCAAGCATAGGTAAAACGACTTATGAATGAATTCTAAAAGACAAGCAGTCTTAGAGACTAATCCCCGATTTGAGGGTTTGACATTAACTTAGGCACACTATCAGAATTGACTTGTATTTGAGGTCGAGATGGTGTTGTCGGCTTAAAGAGAACTGCTTGTTTGCTAGGTTGAGTGGGGAAATCTCCCCTCCTGTAAGAATAAAGAAAAATGCTTCAGACAGTATATTCTTCTATGCAATTGTGAGGAAAGTATAGCACATCAGAAGAAAACAATGGTTAGTCTTGATCAACTCCTAGATCATTGAGTGACAGCAAGGTCAAAGATGTTGCAAAATAGGGATAATAAATCTCTTTGGACAGAAAATGAGTCATTGCCAAGATTACTTCATACTGAAGACCGACATGAAAATTAAAGTAATTGTCATCATTTTTTTCTCTACATTCTTCTTTTCATCATTTGCTGTCGGGAGCCAAGGTAGCAGCTAAGCTCATCCTGACCTCTGGCTGTGCCGATGTCGCCAGACATCGGGAGCCAAAACCTGCAGCTAGGTTCGTTATCACCTCTGGCTGTGCTGTTACCACCAGGATATGCTAAAGGCAAGGACATTTGTTCACAGCCACTGTCCGGAATTGCTTTGCTATGTCCCCACCTTGCTATGTCCGCTGGAGTAGATTCCTATGTTAATCAACCTTGTCCTGTGTTTACTGTAATCAAATGTTGTAAACTTCAAAGCCTCTTTGTGTTCTGGAATTTTAACAACCCTATGCTATTCCCTGGTTCCAAAACTGCATATAAGCTGGAAGTTAAGAATAAACTGTTGCTGCAGTCTTGAGGTTCAACCTCACGGCTGCAGACCTCCCGTACCCCATCTTTGTCTCTTGTCTTTTTTCTCTTGCCTTATTTTTCCTTTTCCGTATCCCTGCCGCCCCTCAGTCAGGATTTCTGTTCCCCTGCCAGCTGGCCCGGCAGGATTTGCAACATACATCACTCAAATGGTCAAATATTTAAACTCATGCCTTACTGAATTATGCCATTCAATATGGAAGGGTGATACTTCCAGCTGTTAAATAATGAGGTTGAAAAAACTACAAGAAGGAATAAGGTAAGAGAATTGGATCACTTCCCCCAAGTTTTGTTCTGAAATGCCTATTAGCGTTAAAATATTTTTTTAATTTCTACTAAAAGTAATGTACATTGAAAGCTCAATTTTTAAGAGATGATTGAGATAAGGTAAAACATTAGCAATTAAGGGCTAAGTTTTACTGTGTATTTATAAAGAAATATTGTATTCTTTCATTTACTTAAATTGTGAGTTTTTTAAATGAATTTTGTCATAATATTAACCTAAAAGTAAAGGATTAGCTATGCAAAGTCATACTCTTCTCCCCTCCCCCTGCCCCCATCAAAGGTCTCCACTATCCAGTATCTACCTGTGGGCTACAGTGCTTGCCTACCATGCTAAAGACCCTGGGTTCAGTCTAAAATTTTATGGTTTTACATAATGTACATAATTACACGAAGTGGCGCTGTGGCTCAAGTTGTAGAGCATTACTCTTGAGCTGAAGAGCTCAGGACAGCACCTAGGCCCAGAATTCAAGCCCCACGACAACAACAACAACAAAAGAGCATAACTTCATTAGGTGCCTATGTTGCTTTGTTTTTTCTACCCAATATACTAATCTGTACTATGTGTCTGTATTGTTTCATACGTTTCAGAACATTATGTGATGGATATATATATATATATATGTATATATATATGTATGTGTTAGAGATAAGTGCATCCCTCTGCAACTAAGATTTTTTTCAAATTCACGTTGAAATAAGTTTTTATTATTTTTTTTATTATTTCATAGGTTCTCATTCTGCCCTGTATCAACGCATCTTCAAAGAGGGTCACCTTACAGGAAATAATTATGCTTTAGAAACAAATCAGAGTCAAAAAGAGCAAATATTTTTCAAATCTCTCCTCTGTAAAATGCTTAAGAGGCAAAAGGAACAAGAGTCCTAAACAACTAGGTGTCACTGGCTCATTGCTATAATCTTTGCAATTTGGGAAGTTAAGAACTGGATACTCTTTCTCAGCCCATGGTTGGGCTTTGTGGCACACTCTTGTCATCCCAAGCTACATGGGAGGCCAAGACTGGGAGGATTATTGTTCCAGGGTAACACATGCAGAGAAGTCTGTGAGACTCAATCCCCACAGATTGAAACCAGTCAGAATGTTTCATGCCTGTGATCCCAGTGATGATGGACGGCCTAGACTAGGAAGAGTGGGGTTCAGGCAAGGCCTGGTCTAGAAGTAAGACACAGTGCTAAAAAAAAATAACAAACAAAAGACCAAAGGTATGGATCCATGGTATTACAGCAGCCTAACAAGAATAAGGCCCTGAGTCCAAACTCCTGTATTACTGGGGAAAAAAATTATAAGTCTTAAAGCCAGTGCCTTCTTTCAATTAGCAGTTGGCTAATCCCCCTACAAAAATTTATTTATAAGCACTGGAATAGGCAAGTTGCTATAATTACTGCACTCAGACTTCCTAACTTCCTGTACATATTCCTTTTAGTGGCAACATCTCAGACAAGATCGGGCACGTTCAGGGTAGTATGGCCGTAGACAGTGGCAACATCTCAGTAATACTAGGACTTCAGGAAAAAAAAAAAAACAGATAAAAAATGAAAATTACTCAGCTAAAATATAAACTTAATTATACCCAATACACAACACTATGAGAAGCTGAAATAGAATGTCAACAATTAAGTTCAATGAAATTAGATAATTATCTGTGGATTTAACTAATTATGACTTTCCTCTCCATCCCTTAGTAACAACTGTTCAATCCGCACATTAAGCCTTGCCTATATTAAAAAAAGGAGAATAATTTATGAGTCTCTACAAACGAAAAGAATGGGAAGAGTTAGTCTATTTTCACACAAACTCCATGTGTGAGGTGGCTTAGATCATACCATAAGAAATGATGTACAAAGGAAACAACTGGCAGAGTGACAAAGTTTCCATCCTAACAAAATAGAGAAAGATCAGTTAGCATGGTCCAAGAGACTCTTTCCTTTTTGCTTGCTGGCTTGCTTGTTTGTTAGTATAGTAGTTTGAAATCAGGCTCATGTTTGCTTAGCTGGTGTTCTACTACTTGAACTGACCACCAGTCCTGCTTTTCACTTGTTATTTTAGAAATGGAGTTTGTAGAGTTCTTTTTTTTTTCTTTTTCTGGACTGCCTTTGGATCACCATGCTCTGGATCTCAGCCTCCTGTGTAGCTGAGATTACAATTGTGAACCCAGGGAAGATATTGCTAAGGCATTGGCTTGTGGGGACTAACGATGAAACTGGATGATCAGAGAAAATGGGAATATAGTGCAGAGGCAGAAACCCCAGGAACAGTGTAAATGTGATATTTTACATTGATACATTTTACATTATACATTAACACAAAGAAAGATAAAATCCATATGACCATCTTATGAGAGACAAAAATGCATTAGATAAAATACAAAATTTGCAAAAAACACACTCAGCACAATACATATTATATACTAGGCTCTCAGACCAACTGAAAAGTTTGCTATTTTGCTGTCAACATTGAAGAACTGGAAACGTTTTTGTTTGTATACATTAATTGTAGTTTTATCTGGATAGTCACCTACAGACATGTTATGTATAGACATATTATGTATTCCCTCTTTCGTATCCCTCCTTATTTTTAAGCAATTTTGTCAGATTTCATTGTTGTATATTCATATATGTATATGAAGTGCTATAATCACAAATAGCAAAAGTAAAAGGTTGAAAGGGTTTCTTCTGCATTATCAATTAGAGTATGAATGTATACTCTTACTATTTTATTCAGTACAGAAGTGGAAGTCCTTGTCATAACTTGTCCAGAGAAAGAAACCATCTGCCTTTAAGTAGACAAAAAGGTAAAATTATTTCAATTTATGAGTAGCTTATCCTTGTGTGCAAAAATGCTAAATTTCTATCAAAACACTCTTACAACTAGAAAGTTAGAACATACAAAATCAACACATAACTGTAAGTGATATGCTTATGTAATAACTACTGACCACCTTAAATAAAATCAAGAAAACAATTCCAACCACATGAGCTATGAAAATAAAATACTTATCAGTGGAAATATCCAAGTTGTAGAAAATCTGCACATTAAAATCCACAAAACATTGGGTGAAAAAACAGAGGAAGAGAGAAAAAAATGGAAATATAGTTCATATTTATGGACTTGAAGAACTAATTTTCCTAAAATGCATATACTACCTATTTAATCCGATTTGCAATTGAAATGCAAACTCTACCAAAGTTCAACAATTGTATATTCTACAATATTTCAATGATGAAATGGAAAATGTCTTAAATTTTCATATGGAATTGCAAAAGACAACATGTAGCCAAGGAAATCTTCAGCAAAAAGAATAAAGCCAAGGGGCTGGGGATATAGCCTAGTGGCAAGAGTGCCTGCCTCGGATACACGAGGCCCTAGGTTCGATTCCCCAGCACCACATATACAGAAAACGGCCAGAAGCGGCGCTGTGGCTCAAGTGGCGGAGTGGTAGCCTTGAGCAGGAAGAGGCCAGGGACAGTGCTCAGGCCCTGAGTCCAAGGCCCAGGACTGGCCAAAAAAAAAAAAAAAAAAAGAATAAAGCCAAGATTCTAACACTAACTGGAGTGAAATTATATCACAAAATTTTATAGCAATAAAACAGATACACTAACCAATAGAACAGAATTATATAAATGAACATTTACCTTAATGAACTGTTTACAAATACACCAAGAACACGCATTAAAAAAGAACAGGTCTCTCCCATAAATGATATTGGAAAGACTATATCCACCTGGTAAGTGGGAGAGATCAAATTACTTTGTCTCTATTTGTCTAAGTTATTACAAGACTTAAAAATAAAGCCTTATGAGTACGAGTGTGTGTGTGTGTGTGTGTGTGTGTGTGTGTGTGTGTGTGTGTGTGTATCTGTGTCTTTGTTTAGTTTGTAACCAGGCCTTACAGACAGGTACAAACAGTAAATCCATTTTTGCGACCCAGAACTCATTGTTGAATATAAGAATTTGGTACATGTACTAAGGGATATGATTCCTACAACAGTTGGCAATGTGGGGTTTGTTAACTGACACAAGTTGGCTCTAGGAATAAAGTTGATGTAAAAGCTAAAAAAAAGAGGGGCTGGGAATATGGCCTAGTAATAGAGTTCTTTCCTTGCATTCATGAAGCCTTGGGTTCAATTCCTCAGCAGTGGTAGAGTACTAGCCTTGAGCAAAAAAGCCAAAGACAGTGCTCAGGCCCTGAGTTCAAGGCCCAGGACTGGCAAAAAAAAAAAAAAATAGAAAGCATTAGAGAATAAATTCTAGCCATTTCATTTTTTCTCCCTAACAGAAAACTTACCTTATAGATCTTTTATATTGCTTACTAAATAATTTAAAATATATGGTAGGCTATCAGACCAACAGAAAATGTTTCTTATTTTGCTGTTAACATTGAAGAGTTGGAAGCTTTTTGACTTGTAGATATTAATTGTAGTTTTATCTGGATATTTTTGTACAGGCACATGATGTATTCCGTCTTTTATATCCTTTCTTGTTTTTTAAACAATTTTGTCAGATTCCATTGTTGTATTTTCATGCATGCACATGAAGTGCTACAATCATATGTAGAAACTCCACTTAAGCATCTCTTTTTGCCTCTACTCCCTTGATAGTTCTCTCCCCCAAGTTCTCTGAAAGCTTAATGTTATCTGACACAACACCAAATATTTTGTAAATGCATGAAAATTAAAGGTAATTAAAGCTAAATCACCATCTGATTTCTAGTAGTTGTAAAAAGTTATTTTCATGGTGGGGGTCAGGCATGGTATTGTACATCTGAAATTTAAGGGCTCAGGAGGCTGAGTCACAAGGATTGCTAGTTGAGGCCAGCCTCCTTTCCAAAGCAAGACCCAGCCTCAAGAGTAAAACTAAAAATTGTGGGTCAAGTATATTAATTATTGTATCCATATTATCATCAAAACCTAATCCCAGTGAATTAAGAAAGGTGAAGGAAACAGTTTAGCCGGCATTAACTATTAAGTTGGATCAGATACTGAAGGCTTTAAAAAAATATAGCCTGGTCCTTAAATATTTGAACTTCTGTAGTGAAGATTGAACTCAGGGCCACATGTGTGACTCTACTACTGGAGCTATCTCCTCAGTCCTTTTGTTTTTCTTTCTTTTGTTTTTGATATAAGTTCTTACTCTTACCTTTGCCTAAGCCAGCGTTTGTGGAAAAATCCATCTATTCGATCAAAATACGTTGCTTCCTTTTGAAATTTTGTGAGAATTCTGTTTCTTAAAAGTTCCTGCTTTGACTGACAGGCTCTGTGGCACAATGGATAGCAAATTGGACTTGAAGAATGATTGGATAAATGAGAGTCAATCAAACTTAAATATTTCTTTAAGTAAAGGACATAGCTAACAATCAAAACAGAAAGCCCATAGAATGGGAGATTTTTAACAGCTATGCATCAGACAAGGGCCTAATATCCATTTGAAGCTGAAAAAATAAACTCTCAATAGCCCAAAATAAACCCTCAAAGAAACACAACCCAGTTAAGAAATGGGCTAATAGCTTAGAGAGACTTCTCAGAAGACCCAATACACACATGAAGAAATGCTCAATATTGCTAGCCATAAAGGAAGTGCAAAACAAAACAACACTGAGATTCAACCTCACTCCAGGTAAAAAAAGGTACAATGTCAAGCGAACTAACAATAACAAATGCTGACCTGGATGTGACCAAAAGGGAACTCTATTACTTTGTTGGGGGGAATTAAAGCTTGTTCATGGATGCTGAAGGTGGTATGGAGTTTCCTCAAAATGAAACAAATCCATAGAGCTTTCTTATGACCCAGCAATCCCACTTCTGGGCATTTACAACCAAAGGGTCACAAACAAGGCCAAACTAAAGCTACTAGCACAACCATGTTCACAACAGATTTATTTACCATAGCTAAAATATGGAACCAACCCAGATGTCCTTCAGTAGATGAATGGATCAAGAAATTATGGTAGATGTACACAATGGAATTCTATGTTTCTATCAAAAAGGATGGCATAGCCTCATTCATAAGAAAATGGAAAGACTTTGAAAAGAATCATTGTAAGTGGAGTGAGTCAGACCCAAAGAAACATAAAATCTATGGTCTCCCTTATTGGTAATAATGAATACATGTCTAGGATAGTCCTAGCAGATGATCATAATAGCTCAATAGCTACATACATATATGATTATATGACACTAAGAGAAATGACCTCAAAATATGTAAGCAAGTGGCTTATCATTGAGGTTATTTTCAATGTACTATGTGAAATTACTTCTTTATTTCCTCTGTTCATCTTCCCTATGATTTAGCCCCTGTTGCCACTGCATTTGATTCTGGAACCCTGGGTATTTTATATATGACTGTCTGGATTAGAGAAGGGAAGGGAACGGGAACATTAAAACAGTGAGAAAAGCATAAAAGGCAAAGCAATGCAACAGCAATACTTATAAGATAATATGATGTAAACTGACTGTACAACTGTCGAGGGGGGATGGAGGAAAGAGGGAAAGTATGAGAAAAATGAGGGAGGGGTATCAAGTTTGACAAGAAATGTACTCACTACCTAATGTATATAAATATAACCGTTTCTGTACTTCAACTTGACAATACAAAATAAATTAAAGTTAAGAACTGATTTTTTATTGTTGCTATTGTTAACATACTATATGAAATTATCTTTTTTTCCTTTCATTCTTCTCCCCTATGATTTAGCCCCTGTTGTCACTGTATTTGATTTTGGCATCCTGAGTATTGTATGTACGCTTATCTGAATTAGAGAAGGGGAAGGATCATCAAAACAGTGACACAAAGGAGAAAGGGTGAACCAATGCAACAGTTATACTCACAAGTGAATATGTGGGAAATTACTGATACAACCTGGGGGGATGAGTAGTTGGGGAAGGGAAGGTGAGAAAAATGAGGGAAGTGGTAATAAGTTTGATAAGAAATATACTCCCTACCTTATGCATGTAACCGTAACCCCTCGGTACATCACCTTGTGAATAAAATTAAAAATTTAAAAAGTGGTATAGTGCTAGCGTTGAACACAAACAGGCTCAGGGACAGCACCCAGGCCCTGAGTTCAAGCCCCACAATGCACACATACACACACACACACACACACATACACACACACAAACATACACACACAGAGCACCTCAAAAAAAATTAGACATAAAACTTCCCTATGACCCAGAAATTCCACTCGTGATCATTTATCCAAGAGAACACAATGAAGGCCTCCATATAGCCACCACCACAACCATTTTTATTGAAGTACTATTTTTCATAGCCAAGATAGGGAGTCAGCCCAGATGACACTCAATGACTAGATCAAGAAAATTATATACACAATAGCATTTTTCTCATCAGTCAGTAACAAACAGTACAAGAAATGTATCCAATGCCTAACGCATGAAACTGTAACCTCTCTGTACATCAGTTTTATAATAAAAACTTATAAAAAAAAAAGAAGAAGGATTTTTGTAATATTGGCAGGGAAATGGAAAGAATTACATTAAGTGGAGGAAGCCATACCAAGAGAAACATAGGCTGCATGGTTTCCCTCATCAGTGGTGGCTAGAATGTGCCTATAAATCCATGAGTAAACAGGATAGTAAGCAAGCGGTCAAAAATGAATGAACTGAAGTGTAATGGACTCTATGGAGAGCAGAAATAGTATAATTCTTTTAAAAACCTAAGTCAAAGTCCAACAAAATAAGTACCAGGAAACGGGTACTTTGTAAAAGGGTAAGGTGGGGCCAAAGGGAGCGGGTAGAAGAATGAAATGGCGAATCTGAGAGAATGCACGTAAGAATTCATTGTATAAACCTCACAATGGGGAAATATAAGGGAAGGAGGGTGTCAAAGGGTGGATCCAGATGTTGAAGTGGTGACATAGATACAACGTATGATTCGCATAAACTGCTTTATTGCATGGGAAAAAATTCAATATATAACCTAAAATTAAGATAAGTAAGTGCAGGGGTAGGTTGGGAGGGGTGAATGAGAATGTTGAAAGGCATGATATTGATCAAGATGCACTGTATTCAGAAACTTCTTCGTTGAATGGCAGCTCCTTTGTAAAACTATTTAAAGAAAATAAAAAAAATACATATTTTTTAAGTCCTGTTTTCTTCTGGTGGCTAGGTTGGCTATTGCTGATAATCTTACTCTGCTAAGACAAAATCACCCCCCCCCAAAAAAAAAAGTAGCAGTGGGTGTGAGTAATTAGGCACATCTCAGATTGTTCAAGAATAAAGCACAGAATTTGTGAATAACTAAGACTTACTATTATGTCAAAGACTTTTAATGGTCACTTTACAGAAATACAACCTAATCTCTTCAGACTAGCTAATTTCAAGCAGATTGAGAACCTGAGCTTGGCCAGTTTCAACTGAGGGCTGAGCTTGCTACATTAGGGATAAGTAGGGAGCAGGCTGCCTGCTCTGTGTGCTTGCCTGCCACTGGTGTGCAGAGATTAAATTTTGCCTTGCTGAAACAATTCTTCATTTTCAGATCTTCAGTTGTCATTCTGGTGGTTCTAAAAGAGCAAATCTGTGGCATCTGAAAACTCATAACTGCCCTGCCTCTTCCTACTGGCTGGAATTACTGCAGGTATGTGTCACTATGTCTGGATTAAGTACCTATCACTCTCTCTGTGTGTGTGTGTGTGTGTGTGTGTGTGTGTGTGTGTGTGTGTGTGTGTTCTACTGGTAGTAATGGGTATTTGAACTCTGAGCATCAGGTATTTTAAGCAGGTGCAATACAATTGAGCCACACCTCAAGCCCTTCTTTTCACTGGTAGGGCCTCTCTTCCCACTATGAACCACTAAGACTCAATCCAAGCATCCAATTTCCCTTCATGGAAAAGCAGCCTTGTGGACTTTTGTACTTGGGCCAGCCTGCACCACACTCCTCATCTGAGCTTCTCATGTAGTTTCAGGTGAAAAGTAAATGCTACTGCATCCAGCTAAGTTGAGAAAAAGTCTCATGAAACACAGGAACAGTGGGATAAAGGGTGAAAGAATTCAGCAGTGATACTCACTAGAGATACTCACTAGACTTTATGTTAAAAATGAACTTTACAACTTGGGGGAGGAAGAAGCAGAAAAACTGGGTGAAAATGAGGGAAGGGGTGACCCTATTAAAATGAATTGCACTCATTACCTGATTTGTGTAAATGTAACCCTTTTGTCCATCATCTTTACAATAAAAATTTTTTAAAAAAGAGAAAATTAACATTTCTAGAGTCAATATCATCTTCCCTGAGTGCTGGTTCTGCTACTTACTAGCCACCACTATAAAGCATGTGATTTAGCTTGCTTTTCTTGGGTTTTATGTGTTGTGTATAGCTTATGGGGAGCTCTAAGAATCAAAGAAGATGAATAAATAAACCCTTGACAC
Organism: Perognathus longimembris pacificus; assembly: GCF_023159225.1. NCBI lineage: Eukaryota > Metazoa > Chordata > Mammalia > Rodentia > Heteromyidae > Perognathus > Perognathus longimembris. The sequence continues at coordinate 70,711,815 of NC_063165.1, forward strand.
ATCCAAATAGTACTGACATTTTAAAATTAAAATACCAGGGACTATTTGTAAAACTTTTGAAACATAGCTGCAAAACCTTGTTTTTTTCTCTTTGGTTCCATGTGATATTCTCATTTTTTAGTTTTTTCTCTCTTCCCCAGCTCTGAATTTCCATTCCTGCTTAGTGTCTCTCCGCTGCTTTTTGCATCTTGCCCGTGAGGAATCCCTTGTCATTTTCTGTACCACCAGTTTGGAAATATCCTAGAGTGTATCATTATATAGGTTCAACCAGAGTTTCATGATAGCTATTTTTTTGGATGAAGGCTATTGCATTGATTTGTTGCATGGTGCATAGGAACAGATACCTGGAGACACATATTTGTTAACTTCTTGATATAGCTTGCAGTTGTAGCTAGTGGTTTATACAATTTAACATCATTTTAAATCTCCACTTGAGAATATTTCAAAATATTTTCTTGATATGATTGAGTTTGGCACATTGCATTCCCATCTGTTTCATTTTTTACAACCGGGCATGTTTTTTCTTTAATAGAAGAGTTCTTATATGAATTCTTTGTGGACAACTTCAAGCTTATTTTATATTTCATACTATATTGCTCAGTTTTTAATAAGTAGCTGATAGGCAATTTCTGTAACACACACACTTGAAATGAACTCTTGATTGTAAACTATATTTCTATTTTTCTTTAGAAAAACAAAATTACATGATGCCTATTACAATGTAGTACAATCTTTCCTATTAATTTTGTTTGAATACACTTTAGTGTACAAAATTTGTGAAAGGATTTCTATTGAAAATTTTAAGGATAAAATAAACTCGATTGTCTCTAAAACATATAGAAATTAATTTCAAATACTTTATATAACATGTTTTACAAGTAGTTCTATTAAAAAAAACCTACATTGAAAAATCCATTTCATTAATTATATAGCAAAATTCAGCTGCTACTTAAAAAACAAAACCATAAGATAAAGCTAAATGCTATTTATGCAATGCTATATACAGATGACTGACAGATAGATAAATGAATACTCAGATAGATAGACAGACTGATAGAAGGAAGAGAGATGGTAGATACATGATGCATATACTCATATAGATTTAGATTATGGATAGATAAATTCACACATATCACATAAACACACACAGAAACTTACCTAGAAAAGAAGTAAGAACTTCCAAAACCCTCATATTTAGTACTTTAATAATCCTTAACTCTATAAGTACTATTACATAAATCTATTCTAATGACATTTGTAAAGATTCTATATGGCAATCTCTGTACAAGAATGATCACTGGAATATTATAATGAAGTTGAAATTTTATAAAACATGCAATATTAGGAAAGAAATAAATTATGGAAATTCCATACAAAACTATAAAATCTAAATGACCCAACTATGGGACATAGACTATAAAGAACTATAACTAGAATCTAACAATGCCAACCATCAGAAAATGATTTTAACTTTTTTCATACTTTACTAGTTGTTATGATGAATATGTGAAAGTTTGAAATAGGAAAAATATCATTATTGAATACACAATATGTGCCCAGAATAGTGATTTTAAAATCACTGTCTATTAAGGTATAATCCCGCCAACATTTTCAAAGCCTTAGCAATTCCTACAATGTCTCAGGGGTACAATTAATTCAGGTGCTGTTATTTTGCATTGTTCTTATATTCTCATGTTATGTGATGAATACCAAAACGGACTGAAAACTAAAAGAACAGGCAATGTTGAGACCAGAGTACCATGAATTGACTGTAAGTGACCAGATCATACCTTAGAGTGACAAAAATGTTTGAAATGTCCCCTTAAACTTAGCAGGCAAGTAGAATTAAGCCTTCTGATGCAGAAACTCATTATGTCATTTTCTTCCAAAGATAGCTATGTATATACTTGATTGTCACTTTAACAGATAAAGTACACATGAATATATAGATACACTATACAATTACAATATACAATTGTAATACCAATGTATTGGAAATATGAAAAATTACACTGTAATTTGTATTTACTCATTCTTTGAAGAAACACATCAATAATCTTGTGTTAAATTACTATGCTGCTAAGTGCAAGGATGAGTCTATTTGTCCTACCTACATTGGAGATTTTGACTATTTTAATAAGGCCTCAAAATGCCCCTTCTTATTCTGTTTCCCTCTATTTTCCTCAATTTATTGAGTATGGGATGTACATTGTAGATTTACTTTTAAAACAAATAAGATTAAATTAACACCTGCATGTATTTAACTTACAATGAATTTTTGTAGTTTCTTTTTTCCTCACAGGCATTTATAAAGGTCACCCTCTGAGATCTTCATAAACAATTATTTTGTTAGATCTTCAACATTTTATGACTATGTCATTATTTATTCAACCTTTTTAGAGCTATATTATCTAGACTCAAAATGTTGGTAAGTCCTACTAAAATTGTTGATGAAACTTCTCTTTGAGAGGGGAACGTTGTCTCAAAATAATACCCTAGCAGATATGATGAAATGTATATATTTTATTTGCTCCTCTTCTATTTCCAGAGAATCAAGTGATTTAAATGACCTCATTGCAATAGTGAGACTTGATTTTTATAATAATCATGTTCACTTTTAGTAAAGCTTTTTTATTGTATCATTTCTGAAAAAAAATCTACCTACTCACAGGAATTCATTTAGTATAAATGTATAAATATATTAAGTATAAATTCATTTCACATTTATACTTAGAGTCTCCATATGCACAAGTGCCAACTTTAGCAAGAAATTTAATATTTTGTAGTTCTGAAATAATAAGCTGTGTATGCTTCCTGTTTCTAAGTATTTTCAAAAAGTAAATGTGCCATACAGTCAATACAATAAATGATCCACAGTTTGATTGACCCACAGCTTGAGTATTAATGGAAGATATATGTAAGTTTCTCATTTATCATTCCCATTAGACTACTCATACCACTAGTAAATTTAGTCTAAACCCAATAAATTCTTTCACTACTTAATTATTTCCACAGTCAATACAAAAAAGTAGTTTTGTTTTGCAAAGACAAAACACACATCAATCCTTTGTTAAATAATTGCTTTGTTAAACAACCCCCAGTCAAACATAATCTAAGTGATAACTCTCCTAGCTCCCCCTTCCCCAATGTCTAATCAGTGTTCAAAAGCAGCATCAAAATCTCCTTCAATTCCACACACTTCCACTTGTCCAGCATTCTTTAAAGAATTCATGAGTTTGCTCTGGTGGTTCTGGTTTGCTCTGGTTTGGCACTGGTGGCTCATATCTGTAATCTTAGCTACGGAAATGGCTGAGATCTGAGGATTACAATTCGAAACCAGCCTACACAGGGAAGTTCTTAACGCTCTTATCTCCAGCTAACCAGAAGATAAAAGCAGAAGTGGAGGTGTGGTTAAAGTAGCAGAGCACCAGCCTTAAGTAAAGAAGCTAATGGATAGTGCCCAGTCCCTGAATTCAAGCTCCACTACTGGCTCAAAATGTTTTGATAATTTGAAGAACTGAAAAGAGTTACCAACTTTGGAAAGTAGTCAAACTTTCAGGAAAAGAAAAATAGGAAAAGCGCACATGAGTTGAATGCAACATTGTTTTATGATCTCTGAATATAAGATAGTAAGGTAGTAATTATAATTATTAGTGCAGAGAATGGAAAATTCAGAATAGTAAGGGAAATCTAGAGTTGCTTTTATCTTGAGAACTAATTTACTAGATTACCTTTTGTATGTTTTCAAATATGCCTACTGATCGCTTACAATAGATTAAAAAACCCTAATCAGCAATTGTTTTCCTTTTTTATTTTACATTATTCTGTTTAGATATATTTTCCTCATTGCCTCTAAGCTTTGTAATAGCAAACACCTTGATTACTGAAATAAATGTCCATTTTGTCTTCCATATTTTTACCATTGTACTTTACACAAATGTCCATTTCAGTAAATGCTTTTAATTCACCATCTAAAACTGTTTTCTGTGCATTTATAGTTTTCTTTGATTTTTGACCTATGTCAGAATAATTGTCAGTATTTTAATAAGAGTTGTATACTTTGTACAGTTCCTCATTTTAATATTTTGCCACATTTGCATGTTGTAATGAATTTCTAAGACATATTGTATCATTGTACCCAGCTGTCTTTAAAAGACCCTTTAGAGCATAACAAATCTTAGAAAGATTTATGAATTACAGTAATGCACTTCTAGTCTCAGATACCTTTGTTCTACAGAAAAAGGTTTTCTTAAATGCAGATTCATTTTCATTCACTGATTTATTTTGTGCTACAAGTACTGACCAATGTCTATGCGTTTAGAAAGGCATCTTTTGTTTCACAAGTTGACCAGACAAAAGCTTTCCCTTCATTTAACGAGTGCTTGGATGGTTATCATATATTGTGCATCTTAATTGATTTTTATGTGACAGATTTTTTTGTTCGTTTCAGGCAAACATTTTTTTCTTGGAAAAAATTTGTTTTGTCAGGGAAACTACTTCATGATAGCCAATCTTGATAGCCAATAGAAATGCACTGTTCGGGAAATTCTTTGAATATCTAATTTTATTTTTTAAAATTTTGCTCTCAACATTTCTTGTAGAAACGTGAAAAGGGAAAAAAATTATATTGTTGATGCTAATAATACAAAGCAGTTTTCCTGTACTTACTAAAATAGGACAAAGATGAGAATAATTAAGTATACCAGATATGAGTTTTAAGGTTCTTTTTTATATATGTCAGACTAAGACAAATTTGCTTTTTCAACTCTGGAGGAAAGTTAGAAAATCTACACATGAAATCATATGTAAGAATCTGATACTATGTCAAAAGAATTCATTCATTCAATCATTCATTCATTGTGCTGGCTAGGGCTTGAACTCAGAGCCTGTGCGCATGCTAAATAGCTGGCTATTTACCATTGAAGCCACAGCTCCCCTTCTGGTATTATTGTTGATTTATTGGAGGTAAGAATCTTTGAGAAATATTCTGCCTAGCTTGGCTTTCAGCAGTAACCATGATTCTCAGATCTCAGCCTCCGGAGTAGATAAGATCATACTGATGACCTGGCTAAGCGATCAAAAGCAATTATAATGAGGAATTAATGTAGAACCCAAGTTAAGGTATATGATATATGTATGTGTGTATATATACATGTGTGTTTGTGTATGTATGCTTTATCCATAAACTTTCTTGCAAAATTAGGAAGGTAGTGTATCATTAAGTAACCAAATGCATGAAAATTTAACAATAGTACTATTAAAAGCTGTATTGAATTCTGTTTCTTATACTTTTTCCTCTTGTTATTAGTTATATCATTGGAAATTTCCTGATTAAAAAAATAAACTACCATTTATATAACTTTTATCCAGAGGTACACAAGTTTTGTTTTGTTTCATTATTTTTTTCTTGTGGTACCAGGGTTTGAACTGAGGGCAGATGCCGCTTGAGCCACACTTTGACTTTTTCTTTGTTATTTCTTATGTAGCATCTCACTTTTAGCCTTTTAGAAGGTTATTTGTTATTTCTTATGTAGCATCTCACTTTTTGCCAGAAGGTCAGCCTTGGTCAGTGAGCCTTTTGCTTAGACCATTCCTTGCTTGTTTATGAAGATGGATTTTTCACTATCAGTTTTGACTTAATTAGGCCTTAAAACATGATCCTTTCCATCTTTATCTCTTACAGTAGCTGGAGTTACAGAAGCATACCCCAAAAGGTGGTTTTAACACAGGGCATGATATCATGCAAATATTCAGAGATAGAATAATCGGCTATGTTTTCTCCCCCAAATGAGTATGCTTTATAAATATATTGCTCAGTAGAACTTAGTGTTTGCAAGAGAAAATTGTTCAAAATTATTTTGTCTTTTATTTTTGAGCCATATATTTTCACTTGGGATTTTTTTTCATTCTAACAAAGTTTAACAAAGTCACTGGCAAGGACATTTTTAAAAAGAAATTTTGATTTTAAAACATATACCTTTTAATATGTACACAGCTTACTATTGTCCCAGGCAGTCTATTGAATGATTAAATTTTATTTTTCTAAATTCCATATACCTCTTTACTAATGATTTCATTCTTTGTAATAACTTATATTCTTGAATAATATTCTTTGTTATGTGTTATTTTATCTGTTATGTTCCTTCAGTTGTTCTCTGATGTTCATAATAATCAGAATTTTCAGATTTCCCACTGTCTGTACATTCCAGGTAGATTTTTATTCTTCACAACACACCTCATGGCAGATGCAGGCACACGGGCTTTTAAACTTGGTTTGGTTTGCCTTCAGAGTGTGCATTGCGGAGAATCACTGAGCTGCCATTGTTCCCTGCTTCAGTTTTAATAGTTCAATAATCCTTTCTAATTTTCAGCCAGGGATAAATTCCTTTCATATGCTCATCCAAACGGACCAGTGCATCAAACAGTTTCTCAACATATAGGAATTCTCATCTTAATATTCAGGTATCATCCAGAGATGACATGTAAACAGGCACAAAATTAGATGTCGCAGTGAATCATAAGACATCTGCTTTAATTGTAATACATAGCCTATATTTCATCTATGTCATTTTTTTTCTGCATGTGTTTTTGTTTTTAATTCTGGTCGTCATTTATGTGCTAGCAAATAACCATTATGGCGTGTGACTCATCTGGAAATTGCTTTCAAAAGCACAACATTCTATTTTGATGGTATGAAAGACAATTTTCATAAAGACCATTATCATTGGGAACTTGTCAAGTTGAATCTCTGTTTTTCATACTGAATGATTTTTATGTTTACATGGATAAAAGAAGCTGTTAATATATTGTCCATGTCCATAGAGCAGTAAATATTTCCCTCTAAGAAAATGTCAATTAAGAAAAGAAAAGGTGCATTGCCTTCATTTTAATGAGCTATGTCTTGTCAGACAAATGAAGACTGATCCATAATAATGTCATAGCACAGGGCATTTGTTCATTAGAGTAGAAATATTTACCCTAATTTTGACTGGGAGTCCTATGAACTCCAAGCTACTTCCAGTACTCCTGTTTCAGAATTTGGCTCTCTGGTATGTTTGCACTTCGGTCTGGCATTTTTACAGAAGATGCCAGAACATAATTCTTGAAGATGGAGTAATGACTCCCCAAAATGGACACATTCTAATCTTTGGACTCTGTGCCTGTGTTATCTTACACAAAATCAGATATTGTAAATGTGTTTAAATATGAACTCAATGGACTATTCCCTATCTCCATGCCTCACAATTTCCCTTTGAGACAACAGAGGCAAATTAGTCAGAGAGGGAACTGTGATCATTGCAAGTAAAGATTAGAAATTGGGGGAAGGAAGAAGGGAAAGGATTAGGATCAGAGTAATCATTAGCATCATTAGGATCAGAGTGAATATTATTCAGTCAAGAAACATTATTAAATGTATCCAATGCCTAATGTATGAAAGTGCAACCTCTCTGTACCTCAGTTTGACAATAAAAATTTAACAACAACAACAAAAAAGAAACATTATTTCAAAGTGTCTTCAGAATGGAATTGTGTAGCCTCTGAAATTGGTAGAATTAGAAATTCAGAATACTTGCTTATTTCCCTCCTCAAAATATAAATCTCAAGTGCTCAAGTGCTCCTAGTTGCCTAGAGATACTTAGCTTAAAATTGGACTTGTAAAACTTTGTAGTTATTTTTAAGTTCTGTAAGTATGGTGAATTCCAGAGAGAACTCAGTCTCTCTTCCAGAGAGGACTCTGTCACTCTTGTACTCATTTTCAATGGATTTCTGGCATGTGAAAGCATAGCAATTAGATTTTTATTTTCATATCCTGGCCTATGTTGTTGCATTTCAGCTGTTTTATCAGATGTTTAACTAGATCTTCAGGTTCAGAACCTGAAGCCACTCATTGAAGATGAGCTTGAGCCTTTAGAAGTCCATCCTGCTAATCGTTACCTCACACAAAGAAGATTAGTGTTACTATGGATTTTGTTTGTGTTGATGCACTCTCTGACAGCAGGAATTCGGATTTTAAGCACATTTCTATTTCTGCAATTGTGTTGATTGCTCTGAACAGCTTTTTCAGGCTCATTTAGCAAGCCATAAGGTGTTTGTTTATAGGTACTGATGAAGAACTAGGAATAGGTAGTTCTAGCCAGCAAAATGAAAATATTTAGCTTGTAGTTAACATGTACTGAATATATTAGACTACACTGACATGAGTAAATGAATTTTGCTGAGATATAACTATACGCTGAGTATGTATTGGGAATTAATGATTATTTACATTAATTTTAGTAAATAGATCCTAGCAAGATGAATACGTCTTCTTTTTTTTTTTTTTTTGACATCTGAACATGTGTAACACAATTGTGCACTCAGGATTCCAGTAGATTTGGCTCCCATTAAAGAATTCTAATAGAAGCAGTCACAAATTTTGTTGGAAGAATTTCAGGGTTCATTGACTCCTACAGAGGTAATAAAGTCATGTTTGTACATAATTTTTCTCCTAAGTCTTCCAGTATTTCTATTGATAAATAGTTGACAGTAAAGGAAGGGGATGGAGAATTTAAATTCACATTGCAATTCAAAATGATGTGGTCTTGCATTATTTCTTTTTGATGATTTATAATTCATACTAAAATATATGCAATATTATCATTATTCCCAAATTGTAGTACCACAGTGTAAGTGTTCTCATAAATGCTTTATATGTGTTTAATACATGCTACTATTATTCTCCTAGTAACAGGAATCCAAGCTGTAATTAAGTAAAGGAATTTGCCTGAAGTCAGTAGATAATAAGAGATTTAATTGAATAAGGACTCAGGTCACTAATCTTAATGTTTTGTAGTATTTTTTATACAGACATGCATATTGGATAGATAGATATACACATGTGTATATGAAATATTATCTTTTGTAGCTATTCCTCTTATAAAGGACGTTTAATTTCCTTCCATAACTATATATTTTTTATAAAATTTGAATTATGTAATGGAAGGTACAGTAAACAAGAGATATTTCTCCAAAATGCCTTCAAATCCTTAAAAAATACAATCTTTTTTAAGAGATTGCTTGTTCATATGGTAATTCTATTTTTTTTAGTTTTTCATAAACTTCTATATATTTTGCACAATGGCTGTAGTGATACAAATTCTCACTATCAGTATGCAAAGATATTCTTTTCTCACAGGTTTCTGACATTTACCTTTTATCTTTTCAGTCATTGCCATTCTAAGTATGTGTTATGTGGTATCATTAATGTGGAGTTAATTTATATTTTTCTCATGATTAGTAATGTTGAAGTTTTTTCAGATACTTGTTGACCATTTGCATAGTATCTTTAAAGAAATGTTTATCCAAGTCTTTTGTTTACTCCACTTGTTTGCTAATTTGTTATTGAGCTGCTTTAACAGATTTTATACATTTTAGAATGAAAAATGTTTGCTTTACAAATTAACATCCTATTAGTTGTATGACTTAAAAACATTTTTCAATGTGTTGTATGTCTCGTCAAACTGCTACTTGTTTCATTCTCTATATAGAAACTTTTTAGTTGAACATATACTTTTTTCTTCTAGCCATTTTACAATTTTTCTCTTACAGTTAAGTTGTCAATCTATTTTGCATTGATTGATGTATATATTATGATGAGTTCAATTGCATTGTTCTAAGAAATTGAGTAATTAGAAACTTGTGTCAATTTTAAAATAATTTCATATGACATTTTATTTTATTTATTTATTTATTTATTTATTTATTTATTTTTTTGGGCCAGTCCTGGGCCTTGGACTCAGGGCCTGAGCACTGTCCCTGGCTTCTTCCCGCTCAAGGCTAGCACTCCGCCACTTGAGCCACAGCGCCACTTCTGGCCATTTTCTGTATATGTGGTGCTGGGGAATCGAACCTAGGGCCTCGTGTATCCGAGGCAGGCACTCTTGCCACTAGGCTATATCCCCAGCCCACATTTTTTTTTTTTTTTTTTTTTTTTTTTTTTTTTTTTGGCCAGTCGTGGGCCTTGGACTCAGGGCCTGAGCACTGTCCCTGGCTTCTTCCCGCTCAAGGCTAGCACTCTGCCACTTGAGCCACAGCGCCACTTCTGGCCATTTTCTGTATATGTGGTGCTGGGGAATCGAACCTAGGGCCTCTTGTATCCGAGGCAGGCACTCTTGCCACTAGGCTATATCCCCAGCCCTCATATGACATTTTAAGTCATTAGATTAAAAAATGGATAGTACATAGCAACAAAAATGTAAGGGTAATTATGAAGGTAAACCTGAGGATACAGCCTGCATTTTTCTACCAGATTCCACAGGCATTATACTGTATCTTTTAAAAGAACTTTTAAATTTTTCTCATGCGAGGTAAAGTCTTCTAGAATAAAACCTCTGTGACTATATTATATTCTTTCTACTATTAGAGAAACAATGTGATCAACACTTTTTATGTATAAATATATTTACTATAAATGGCCTAATTTTAGTTCCTAAAATCCTAAACTTTCTGATTCTGATATGGATGTTGTTGTGGACCATCTTTAAATATATTTGTTTTCATTTCAGCACTGAGTCAGATCTTATTCAAGAATAATTAACATGAACTTATTTTACAATAAAATTTATTGACGTGATATAGTTTAATTTACTTGTGCAAGATCTCTTATCAAATGGGTTATAACTGGTGTATTTAGTTCCAAGGCTGTCTTCTCCTTGTGTATTCTCAAAATACTAATGAAGTGGGAATGTGGCAGGAGAAACCAGGCCCCTCAGCATTCATAATTATTTTCACTTCCCATAGTCCCCAGTTTTTATTATCAATCCATGCTTGTGTGCTTTGGATCATTCTTATTCAAATTAGTGATTATCATCATGTCATTAGAATTTATCTATGACCCACATGAAAGCTATATCCTTTCAAATAATGGCATGTACTTTAAAAGATATAAAAGCCAGTATTATCCATTCTAAATTGACTATAAGAAGGAGAACATATATTACCTCAAATAAATGGGAAAGATAGAAAGGCCAAGTAAAGTGGTGCTTTCAAAATCAAAATATGCTAGATTTCCTTTCAGATATTGTAAGTCATTGAAGGTAAGTAATCAGGGAATAACAAGATGACTTTGATTCATAAAGCTCACTTTGGCTGGATCATGGCAGACTCTCACCACCTGTTTTGGAAATACATTTTTTTGGAACAATGCTCCATCAATTCATTTGTATCTTTTCTATGCCTATTTCCATACTACAATTGCAAGAAAGCTGCAACAAAGAGTGAGGCTCACACAGCCTAAAATGTTTACTACCTTCTCCCTTATAGTGAAAGCCTAATGCTTAGACTAAACGACAAGAATGGAGACAAGAAGATAGAGTGCAAAGCTGTAATAGTGAGAGACAGCTTAGGTGTCTTAGATAAAGAAATAAAAGGAAATGTTTATAGCAGACAGCAGGTTCAAGAAATTTAAAAATTAATTAAAATATTAAGTGATTGATTAGATGTTACTTAAAGATTAACAGGTAAAAATTAAGATATTGGGAGGGAAAAATTAAGAGGTCTTTTATACAAATAAAGTCTAAGATGCTTTGAGAGAGCTAGAGGAGTCAAGATAATTATATTTATGACAGCAGAACTTTAATTATGAGTACAAGATCAAGAATCAGACAAGATGCATCTTAGTCTGTGGAAAAGCTAAGATCTTATAAGGGAAAGGTGTGAAGGCCAAGGGTAAAGTACCAATGTTAAAGGATGATACATAAAATAAAAGACTGAGAAACCACCAATGGGCATAATAACTCTTAGAGTGTGGTGTCATAGATGTTGCAAAGAATAGATTTTCTACTTACTGTTTTAAACTTCAAGAGGAAAGGTTATGTATTAACATACACATGTGAATTGTTATATCCTGAGGTTTGTAACCACTAGGAGTCATAATGTAGAACAATTTACCTTTAGCACAACTTGTGCAATATTGTTGCATTCCCTATCCCTACTCAACTTCATGTAATTCTATCTTATAATCAGAAAAGGAAGGAGAGGGATGGAGACAGAAATATATAAGTTCCAACAAAATTGCTTACATTCTCATTATTTTGGTCTTAGTATGATAGTAGGATTTGTCTCCTAAATGTTCACCGGCTAGAATAGAAAAATTTATTAACAAAGAGTTACTGCAAGGCAGTGGTGGCTAATGCCTGGAATCCTAGTTAATTAGAAGGCTAAAATGTGAAGATCACCATTCAAAATAAGCTTGGGCAGAAAAAACATACAAGATTCTTACTTTCATTTAACCAGCAAAAAGCCAGAAATGGAGGTGTGGATCACGTTGTAGAATATCAGCTTTGAGCAAAAAGTCAGGCAAAACCGTGAAGCCTTAAACTGAAGTCCAAGTTCCATAAACAAATAACTACTAGGAATTGTAACTGTTCCTGAGAGTAAGATAAGACAGAAAGATGTCCACTGGATCTTTTCATAGAAAAACAATTGGAAAATAGCTCAAGCATAGTCAATATTTGATAAGAAAAGAATAAAAGCAGAGGAGAATGCAAATCCTCAAAAATGTAGGAAATAAGGAAAATGTCGGAAATAAGGAAAATGTCATACAACAGGAAGTGTCTCATTAATTTGTTTTCTAATTCTGCTACAAAATTCCCGAAGCTAAATGCTTTACTTTAAAAAATGGAGTTTTCCAAGCACTGGTGGCTCATGCTTGTACTCCTAGCTACTCAGGAGGCTGCGATATGAGGATCATGGTTCGATGCTAGCCTGCACAGGAAAAGTCCCAGAGACTTTGACTTCCAATTAGTCACAGGAAAAGCCAGAAGTGGTACTGTAGCTCAAGTGGTAGAGAGCTAACTTTGAGCAAAAGGAACCCAAGGAAAGTGGCCAGGCTCAGTTCCAGGCCCATGACCAGAAATATAAAAAAAAATAAAAATAAAAATAAAAATGGTGTTTTGTTCCCCCTTGGATCTGAAGATTTAAGACTATGATACTAGTGTAAGCTTCTGTCAGTGGTCCCACTGAATGTTATTAGGAGATAGAAGAGCAAAAAAGGAGCTAGCTGGGCTGGGGATATGGCCTAGTGGCAAGAGTGCTTGCCTCTAATACATGAAGCCCTGGGTTCGATTCCCCAGCACCACATATACAGAAAACTGCCAGAAGTGGCGCTGTGGCTCAAGTGGCAGAGTGCTAGCCTTGAGCGGGAAGAAGCCAGGGACAGTGCTCAGGCCCTGAGTCCAAGGCCCAGGACTGGCAAAAAAAAAAAAAAAAGAGCTAGCTATAGGCAGAAAGAACCAATGTTCGGGGTGGCAGTGCTTTATGGCAACCTGCTAACACACAGCATGATCCCAGAGGGAAAACCCAGTCCAGTTCCATCAGGCATCCTTAATCCACCCATGAAGGCAGAAATCCCAGGATTTAACTACCTTCCACGAAGCCCCACCTCTTCCAAAATGACCACATTGGTTGCTAGACTTTTATGAGACAAACTATACAAAAACCACAGCACAAAAAAATTGAGTGTAAGCAGTTTTGTTTACATACACAAACATAAATAGTTTTCACACACACATACACACACACTCATACAAGTTATTATACCCAGGTGCTAGTGGTTCATGCTGATAATCCTAGATACTCAGGAGGTTGTGATCAAAGGATCACAGTTCAAAGCCAGACAGATAGAAAAAATCATAAAACTCTGATTGCCATTTAATTTGCCTCCCCTAAATGCTGACAATGGAGTTATGGCTCAAGTGGTAGAGTGCTAGCCATGAGCAGAAAAGCTCAGGAATAGCACCCAGAAAAATTTGCTAGACTCCAACTCCAAATAGACCAGAAAAATCTTGGATGAAGGTATCCAAATGGATCAAAATGTCAGCCTACCAAGTTTGAGGCCTAGAGTTCGAACCCCAAGACTACAGAGATTGCTGAGTGAGTTGTACTTGAGTTTATAAAACATTAAAGGTACATTAGATTTGATAAATTCTGAATTTAGAAAAAGTAGTTTACACAAAAATGTTTAAGAAGTAGTTTATATTCCATTCTCAAGCTGAATTCCTGTAAACTAATGGGCTGAGACATGGTGATAAGTCTGTCTTGAATATTCATCCCTAGGTTCAGAAATATTTGCCCTTGCTGTGTTATACGTGTACATATGAGTATTTACTTATTGATTGACTAATTTACTCCATAAGCATTGACCAAAAATTTATCCAGGATTGAGTACCTGTAAGACACCAGAGATTCAAAGATTAACCCAACAAACATGCTAACAAGGGAATCATGGTTTATGAGGAAAATTGATTACATAACATTGCACATTCTAATGTGCTAAGCTGGTCATTCTTTGAAGTACGAGAGTGGCTAGGGAAAAGATTTTCTTTTCCACTGTGGGTGGGCGAGAAATACTAGAAATTGACTATAGACTTCATGCAGCACTGGATGCCCAAAGCATACATGCCAAAGCACATGACAAAAATAATTCTAGATTAAAGGTATAATCTATTCAAAGATAGTGTATGAGTTTGCCATTTTTTACAATATTTCTCCTCATATTTTATTTTCAGTCACATTTGAGTATAATTCTGGAAGTTCATCATACAGAAATGTGTGCAGAGATAGATACATACATGAACTACAATGCTCATTGTGGTTCAAGTCTTTTCTCGGAGATGCTCCCAAAGTCTGTTACCTCTCATAATTATCAGAGAAAAACAAGTTAATTGAAACCTGTTAGCCCAATAAATGTTAATATTATCTCATATATCTGAGAGCCTCACCCTGGCTAGACAGGCACTCTTCCAACTGAACCACAACCCCAGGCTAGTTTACATTGCTCAGTTTTGAGACAGAGTATCATTTTGTAGCCAGAATGGCATAGGATTGTGATCATCTTCTTTTTGCCTCCCTGCACCGCTAGGATGACAGTCATGCACCAATAGTCCCAGCTATTTTGGTTCCCCCGTAGCTGGAATACCAAAATTCCCAAGATAAGCTTCATGATGGAATCTGGCGACGTTGTTTAATTTGGCCAGCTAGCTATAAACCATGATCTCTTGATCTCTATCTCAGAAGTAGCTATGATTACCATCTAGAACTACCATACCTGGTCCCCATTAACATTTTTCTATCTAGGATAATCAATAATAATGAAACTTACCATGTTAGAGAAGCTAAATTTCAGTATATAGATTGCACATCATGCACACACATATACATATATATGCATATATATGTAAGTGTGTATAATGTAAATATATACACATTACCTTATGTTTTTACCCCTACCCTGAAAGAACTTGGACAAATATTAGAAAAAGATAAATGAATACTTTTAGTTATATTTTAGTTATATTTCAATCCAATTTCCAAGTTCTTTTCTTTTATTTGATTGATATCCTTTGAAGAATGCAATGGGAAGATGTCAGCTCCACATTGCTGATTAAAAATTTCACATGTAGGATGTTTATTAGATACTATGTATACATACTCCTATACACATTTACATATATCCTTTTTAATATAAAATGATGAAGAGAACCACAGGTTCTGTTACCTTTTTGCTTTCATAATTGTATTATTTAACTTTTATTTTGTAAACAAACATTTATTTTGTTAACTAGAAAAGCCAACTACTGCTATTGCATTGATAATGTCTTAAGGGCAAGCTTAATAGGAGTTTGAAAGGTAATTACATTAAACATGAAAATTCAACTAAACAGTAAAATTCACAACCATAACTTTAGGTTACCTTATAAACCTGTGGGCTTGTATAGTGTTTGTCCCTTGGATCTTTATAAAACTAGAGACTTCTGGCAAAATGCCAAGAGCAGAACCTGTTTCACATCAAAATTTCCACATCATTGGCAATGGAATCTGGCAGACTCTGTCTAAAAACAAGAGCAGTTTTGCTTTTCCTGGTTCACATTAATGAATCAGTGAATTTCCTTCCCTAGTGTGTGAGCAGCTGCTCCCCCTCCCAGGTCCTCCACCCAAAGCCTGTACAAACCAAAAGGTGCAATGGAGCACAAAAGAGAACTCTGTAGTTCTACCACATGGGTCCCAATAAATGGACTGAAAAATAAATCAATTTATAAAATAATAGGAATTAAAAAAAATAGCAGTGCTGGGGACCCATGGATCTCTATGCTAGTCAGGGATGAGTACTCGTTATGGGAATAAGCAAATGAAGAGGCACAAAGCTTTATCTCCCTGGTTTTCAGTGTGTAGGCTGATACTGTGGTCTGAACTCTTAGCTTTATTCCTTCCTCCCTCCTTCTTTCTTGGCATTGGTCAAGCTAAATTTCTCTCATTTGCCTGTTCATGTAAAGGGTTTGAAACCTTAATACAAATACCTCCCTCCATTAAGGAAAAGAATGTTACATAAAAAGTCCTTGGAGCTACAAAAACTCATAAACTACAATTGCAAACTTTTAACATTTTACCATTGTCATTAAGTACATTCTAGAATATTTTCTAGCCTTTGCACTTTCAGTTTCATTTCAAAATTATTGTAAGCATAACACAAAGATTTTCCTGTGTCTTTAAATTTAAACTAACTCACTAAGACAAGTTTTTGTGTTGTTATTCCAGTCCTGGGGCTTGAAATCAAGGTCTGGACACTGTCTTTGATCTTTATTGATCAAAGCTAATACTGTATCCTTTTAACCACAGCTCCCACTCCAACTTTTTGGTGGTTAAATTGAGATGAGAGTCTCAGAGACTTTCCGGCCATGGCTGGCTTCCAACCACAATCCTCCTATCTCAGCCTTCTGTGAAGTTATAAGCATGAACCACCAGCACCATGAAAAGTCACTTTTGGAAATGGTATCATGATTACCACATCACAGAAAAAAATTGTAATTGAGCTTCCCCAAACCCTAGCAGAGAGAAAAAAGAAGTAGAGAGGCTGGGATGTATTACTTCATCTTGATTTTTTATCACACATTGGCATCATTTCTATGCTCGACACATTTAAGCTGATATTTATGGTCAGAAAATCCTTTCAAAAGTGAAGCATATGTTTAATTCAGATTTAAAAAAATCATACAAGTACTTTGTTAACCTAAAGAGAATAAAGGTAATCAAAATGAGCAAACACATTTCAGGATAAGCCTGACTCTTTCTCTCTTTCTGACTATCTGTCTGTCTCTATCTCTCTCTGAGAAAACATGATTTATTAAGATGCCACTCAAAAGATGCCAACCGGGTTGCATTGGTCAAAATGAAACTAGTAGCAGGCAGATAAATAAGAATAGGGTGTGACGATGAGTGTACATTTACTTTGACAATGCTTCTTTTAAAAATGAAATTAAGTCAAACTCTGAATATCTTGGAATATCAACTTCGCCCCATGTGCTGTTTTATTTTCTGTTGTTGTTTTGTTGTTGTTGGCAAGAATCACCTGGAAACTGCAGAAAGTACAAGGATACAGCACAACTGTAGGTTCATATTACATGCCCAAGAGTTGCAACTGACTTTGATTAGCTATGTGTGAGGAACAGAACCATTAAGTCAAAGCCAAAGAATATAAAACCCACCAGTATTCCCTTCATAAACACGGTAAAAGATGCAGCCACCTGCAAAACCATCCATTAAATACTCTGACTGCAACATGCAGCTAGCTTTCTGCTCTTCTCTTTTCTTTCTTTCCCTTCCTTCCTTCCTTCCTTTCTTTCTTCCTTCCTTCCTTCCTTCCTTCCTTCCTTCCTTCCTTCCTTCCTTCTCTTCCTCCCTCCCTCCCTCCCTCCCTCCCTTCCTTCCTTCCTTCCTTCCCTCCCTTTCTTTTCCTTGCCTTTCCTTTTCCTTCATTGATTCCATTCCTCTCTCCCTGTCTCCTTCTCCCTTCCCCCTCCCTTCTCCCTCCCCCTCCTTCCCTCCCTCCCTCCCTCCCTCTTGCTCTGGCTGGCTCTTGCTCTTGCTCTCTCTCTCTTCCATCACTCTTGCTGAGACTTGAACTCAGGGCCTAAAGCTCTACTATGAGTCACTTTTAATTAATCAGCTTTTTGCTGATTGATTTGAGACAAGAATCTCTCAAATTTAGAATTTCCTTGGCTGGCTTCCAACTCGAATCCTGAGACTCAGACTCTGAAAAACTAGGATTGCAGGCATGAGCCATAGGCCTCTGGCTTGCACTATTTCCACAGACACCACAATTCAGCACAGTTAACTTTTCAAAAAGCTGGAGTTGGGAGTGTATAAAATACTGTGGTAAAGTAAAAGGTGAGATCTTGTTGGAAAAACATTCAAGGTAGGGCATTTAATTTCTATGAGTAAGAAATATGATAGTAATACAAGAAATTGATATGTTTTTCTACAACACTCAATTCACTTAGGGCCAATCTTATTTGAAAATTATCTGATACCTTATAATTAATGCATGGCATCTAAAATTTTCAACAATTACAGAAGCAACCTAAAACTCTTAAGTTGCAAATACTTACAAAATGACAGGGAAGAATAATAATTGCTGTAACAGAGATAAAATGGGCAACAAAATGGTTTAGAAGTCAATTGCTTAAAATCCTTTTTTCCTGAGGAGCACTAAGGCCTTCCTTGAGCCCACAATTTAAGTAAATGCAGGATAAAAGGCAGACATCCCTGCCTTCATTTTTCCCCAGGACTTTATCTCCAGCAGTCACTTAGAAGCCATCCTGGAATCAAGCAAAGGCATCCAGCCAGACATCAATGACTTACCAGTTCTAAGCCAATGAGCTGCCAGAGCAGCCATGACTAACAGCCTTCTCATCAAGGTAATAATGAGGAAAAATGAAAAGGAAAATTAAAAGAGAGGAAGATATCACTGGTCTCTGAGAGAAAGCACTGACTTTAAACTTATAGGTGAGGATTCTAAGTAGCCTGCCAAGGTCATAGCATGCCACAAGTTTTTTGTTGTTGTTGTTTGTTTGTTTCAGTACTCCACTCAAAGATTAAGGGATGTCTTTATTCCAGTCTAAAATGCATCCCAAAGAGAACCTGAAAAAATAGCTCCTAGAGATCAAATATAACTGTCCTGTGAGTGGGTCTTAAGAATGGACCTAATTCACCAATTCCTTAATATGTCCATAAAAATCTTTATGCCAGGTTGAAATCATTCTCATTTTCCCCCTACAGTTGACCTACTTTCATCTATTGAAAGCACAGTCCTTTCCTCAGGAGCTTCTCTATAATTTCACTATGATTAGAGTTTTGCCTGACTTGTCCTATCAAGGAAGTGAGGGGCAGAGGAAGGTGGTGATGTTGACTTTCTGGTGACATCTGCCACATGATTGTGGAACTCACCTGTCACTGGCTCTGTTTCTCTATGCATAGCTTTCATCCTTGTGCCCTAATTCTTCTTGAAAGTTAAACCTAAAGTAAAAGACTTACCTTCCTGGGGAAGACCCGTTGGGCTGAGCTGTTAACTTCCTCTCTCTGCCCTACCCATTACACATCTTTTATTTTGTATATTGGGCAAGTGTCTAGATAGAGCTGACCTATACATCACAGGTGTTTGGACCTCAACTCTCTGTGACAGTCACACTCAAAAAGAGGGTGTGAAAAATGGCATTGGAAATTCAGGTCATAGGAGGATGTTGTAAAGTAGTCCGGTCAAAATATGTAGCATTAGAATAAATGCAGTAACTAATTAACAGCTACAGAGTCCTAAATAATTTAATTTCCTCTTGAAAGGGATACCTTATACATGATACACAACTAGGCCATATGAGGAAAAAAAACAGAGTTCAGCATTAGCTATAGAAAGTGGAGCTACACAAACAAAATAATATTGCTCTGTGATTCATACTTGATATTGTATTTGATTGTATGACACTGTTTCCATTATTATGGGATGAGGGAACATTTGCAATTGAATATTTATTATTTATTTAATGATTTATTTTGTGTGCCAGTGCTACAGCCTGAACTTAGGGCTTGTGCACTGTGCCTTAGCTTCACTTCTGTTATTTATTTTTTTCTTTCTTTCTTTCTTTCTTCTCCTGGCTGGTGGCTTTCAAACCACAATTCTCAGATCTTAGCATCCTGTTGTTAGGGTTACATTAATGAGCCACTGGCCCTTGTCAAATTGAATGATTCTATAAGGAAGAGAGCTGCCTCTTCTACTACTTAAGATGGATTCCGGTAACTTCCTGTTATCACAACCTTACTGCCAACTTCCTCTTGCCTGAGGATTTGAGTCATTTAGAAGGGAACTAAAGCAGAAAGACATTTAGGTAATTATTTGTTGGCATTGTCCAGATAGTTTTCTACAGGACCTGCCATTACTCAATTTTATTCCAGTAAAATGGCTGTGATGCATCCTTTAACCCTTCCTATAGCATCCTATATTCTGTCCAAATTTTTAAGACTCTATTCCAAACTTTGTACTGATTCTGTACTTGCTAGCTGTCATACTTTCTTTTTTCTTAAGGTAGAGTCTGTTAATTACATACAGAGAGTTGTGTGCTCTCTGGCTCTATGATCCCTACCTCATTACTTTAAAGGCCATGGGAAATGCATATCTGCAAACTCATTAAAATGAATTGATCATAGACAACATTAACCTTTTCTGTGGTATGATATAATTGAATTTCTGTGTTTTTCATTTCCAGTTTTGTAAAATGTGTACACATATTTGACTCAATTTAACAAGAAGTCCATCAAGATAGTAATTCCAAACTGTGCTCTGTTTTACTCTAAAATTAGTTTCCTAAAAAATAAATATGAACTCACTGACACAGAACTAATCTTTGGAAATAAATGTCATAGTCTACTTCTTTTGAAATTCAAGGTGGAAATAATTTTTGAAATTCTAATAGGTTTTCCTCTACTGAAAAAGTAAATGCTTTTCAACTTTGAAACTCTTGGAGAATACTCAAGATTATAATTCTTTCCTTTATTAAAATAGTTATAAATTAGTCATATTTATGAGCAATGACAAGCAATTGAGTATTGCCTATCTTCAACCCTTGGGTATCCTAAACAATGATCAAAAAGATTTCCAGAAGCTTGCTTGTGCAGACTTTCATGTATCTAGAAATTTTCTGACCATTATTCCCTAAATAATATGTAAAAGCATTATTTTACATGGTATATTTATTGATTGTGCATTAAAATTTATCTAGAGACAATGTGAAGTATGCAGGGGGAAGTATATAATCAATATGACAAAAATCATCTTGTGGAAAGGATTTGAGTATCTGCATATTTTGACATCTACCCAAAGCTATTCTCCCCATAGATGCCAAGAAAGGATGACTGTTTATCGAGATATTTTAATTATCTACTTGTATGCCATTTATGAAGAGTTGATCTTATCATTTGGTAAAGCAAATCTAAGCAAAATATCAAATTCAAAACTGGTATCTAGAATCAGTAAATTCTAACTCTTTACTCAAGTATTCGAATATAATAGTTACCTATATGACAGAGAGAAAGGTTATTACACAATACTGGTTACCCCCTCTGTTACTTCAACATCTCTATAAATTACACACACAGATAGCAATCCATGATTTCAAATACAGGTATAGATTGTTTCAAGAAATAAAAAACTTCCT
Organism: Perognathus longimembris pacificus; assembly: GCF_023159225.1. Classification (NCBI taxonomy): domain Eukaryota; kingdom Metazoa; phylum Chordata; class Mammalia; order Rodentia; family Heteromyidae; genus Perognathus; species Perognathus longimembris. The sequence goes on from NC_063165.1 coordinate 70,733,333, forward strand.
TTTACATTTGGACCATTTCATTAATTGGTTACAAATGTTGGAAATATTTAAAAATAAATAAAAAATTAAAAAAAATTAGATTCTGAAATTGTCACTAGCTCTCAAAAAGTAGCATGGTAAGTATGAAGGTCTATTTCTTGTTTGTGAAACAGAAAGCAGAGATCTAAAGGATCTCATTTCAAAGTAGGGCAAAAAAAAGTCTGTGAGACTCCATCTCCAAAATAGCCAGCTGTGGCTCAAGTGGGTAGAGTGCTAGCTTTAATCAACAAAGCTCAAGGACAGTGCCCATACCATGAAGTCAAGTTTAAGATTCTCAGATCTCAGGACCAGCACAAGTATTAATGATAACAATACTGTGCCTCATGAGCAAAAGAAATTATTTTTGCTTTACCTTCTTTTTTTAGTCAAGGTTATAGTTACATATGTAAGGTGAGTACATTTCTTGTCAAACTTGTTACCCCTCCATCATTTTTCTCACACTTTCTCTCCCCCCAACTCACTTGGCCCAAGTTGGACAGTTTACTTATGAGCATCACTGTTGCATTAGTTTGCCCTTTGTCCAACCATCTTCTTTAAGAGAAGTTCTCAAAAGAAATTATGAAATATTATTTCTAATGGTCAAAATCCTGCAAATCTTACTTTCTACTGCTTGTTCTGTACATTTTTCACAATAACCATTCCCTTTTATTACCATCTTTAATAGCCAAATAAATCATAAAATATAGGAAAAAATAGAGCTGAAGGTCAGGCTCAAGTGGTAGATCACGAGGTGAGCAAACACTGTGTGGCAAGCATGAAGCTCGGAATTCTAACCCCTATCCACTTGCACAGAAAAAAAAATCAAAACATTTTTGTGTATGTCTGTTGGGGTACAACAAAACTTTCCCTCCTTCTTTAACTTGGCTACAATCTGATTCAATTTTGATTTTTATTCATGGCATCTTTATATACCTAGACTCACATAGGACTCAAATTAAGTTGAAATCAGACGAGCTACCTTTAAATAGCCAGAAGGGCCAACTGGTCTATGGAGCAAAAAAGTGAGAAAATTTGAAGGTAGAGGCAAAAATCCTATCAAGCCTGATGAAGTTCCTCTTTTGGTGTTTTTATTCTGATACTGGGTCTCAAACTCAAGGCTTTACTGTCTTACTTATGCTTTACTACTTGACCCACACATCCACTTCTGCCTTTTGATGGTTAATTGGAGATAAAAGCCTCACAGACTTTCCTGACTGTTCTGGTTTCTAACTCCACTTCTCATAACTCAGACTCCTGAGCAGCTAGTATTGTGAGCTACTGACATCAGTCTCAAATCAGCTACTTTTTACTGCAAATTTCCTTCGGTAACATTAAGTTGATCTTTATATTCTCAGCACCAGACAAATATGAGATTTCCCACATTTCCTCTTATACTTTTGGAAAATCTTTGAGATGTCAGTGATGGATTTTGTTTCATTGTCTTTGCAGATGATCAGATACCTACTTTGGTAATTAAAATATTTTCCTATAAATAATTTAATCATCCATCTTTATTCAGCTGAAAATGTAGTTTAAATATGAATCTTTCTGTTGGAAGAATATACACACATACACATCAAATTAATGTATCTCTTAATTTAAGTATCAGATGTTTTTCATATGTTCATTATGATTTACATATATTTCAGCTGTAGAATGTGGCTACCAGTGAAATTTTAATAGACTTCTTTTTGATAACCTATTTTGTAAGAGAATATGATATATGTTTGTGGTTGTCACCTTGAGATGATTGTTTATGAAAAAACTAGAAAGGCTGGGAATGCAGACCAAGGTGTAGGCTATTTTAGCATGTGCAAATGATTCCACTTAATCTCCCTCGCACCCACGGCTAATACATCCATCAACTTTTCACAGAAAAGCAGGAAGCCTACCAGTATAGGGGGGAAGGAGAAGAGAGGGAGGGAGATAGCAAACAAGTTTCACCATAAAATCATTGATAGTTGTATTTTAATCACTAGTATTCCAAGGGAGTCTTCACTATGAATTTAAAAAAAAAGTTAAGGTCAACTTCATCTGTTTCAAGAGGATTGTTTTCTCTCTATAATTGTGACAAACTACTACAAATATATTGTTACTTCATAAGTCCTACTATTTTAGAAATTTAATTTGTCCTCCACTTTGGGGTGAGCAATACCAAGATAATTTTATATTACTGTTTCAATTGCTAAGAAAAAAATCTAAGTTGACAGATTATATAATGAGGGGAAGATCGGTGAAAGAAAATATATAATCACACAATTTCATGTGTAAAAATCTGAATAGGCAAATAAAAATAAGAATAAAATTGTAGTTCATTACATCATAAGAAAATATACAATTTCTTTCTTTTGAGTGAGAAAATATACAGAAAACAGTTGGTGATTTGCTTTTCAACATTTTCTAAGAAAAATGAATATTTTAACCATTTAGCAATAACACTCAAATTGAGTCCAGTGCAAACAACTGTAACTCTAACTCTCTATTACAAAGAGTAAAATTCATTTTACAAAAGACAAAACAGACATAACAATATAAAAGTCCCTAAAATTGAGATGTTAGAAGGATCATCAAATCAATTCCTCAGATTCTAAAACAAGAGTCAGGCTTTAAATTCTGTTACTAATTTGAAATTTGTGACTGTTTTCCTTTTTTTTTTTTGATAAAACCAAATATGTGATATCTCCTTCCTTCTTTCCTTCTTTCCTTCTTTCCTTCTTTCCTTCCTTCCTTCCTTCCTTCCTTCCTTCCTTCCTTCCTTCCTTCCTTCTTCCTTCCTTCCTTCCTTCCTTCCTTCCTTCCTTCCTTCCTTCCTTCCTTCCCTCCTTTTTCCCTCTCTTTCCCTCCCTCCCTCCCTCCCTTCCTCCCTCCCCCACCCCACTCCCCTTTGCTTTCTGTTATTTACTGGGAGAGGGGGGAGAAACCTCCTGCGAAGATATTGGAGTAAAGTTGTATTTCAGAAGTTCTAGGCTCTAATTTGAAGAATAATTCAGCATATCTAATCTCACAAATGCAAGGTTCTGTCCACCACTGGATAGAACTTACCTGTCTACTTGCCAATTCAAATAGTGTAATATCTGTGTTTTTCTGAGGATAACAAACTACAGTGTTCTTGATTTTCTGCTTGTGGGGAAAAGTCATTCTTATTTTGAGGAATGGTTTCATTTATCATCAGCTGAAGGCCCAAAATGAATACCCTCTGACACATGCCAATCAATCCTTTAAATGATGACTACTGAATCCTTTAAATGATGACTCAGATGGAAGCCCAGTGTGCCTTGAGAGTAATCAATCCATACCCAATAAGTGTTTGGTTACTGAAGGAAAAAATAATTCCATCTGAATTCTTACTCCTTGTCAACAATAGTCCCCTCCACAATGAAGAGATTTAGGCAAATAGGGAACTTTTTTTTCCAGAAAGTAATTTTTTTTTAATCCAGGAAGTTGTATAGGACTCATCTATAACTTTTTGGCCCTTGTGAGTAAGAGATTGGGGTATTAAAACTGACAGTTTTAATTTCTCATAAAAAGCATATTCTGATTACAGGAATAGTATATTAAAGACCTGGAATGGAAGGGTTTTTAATGTTCATCCACTTTAGTACCTTGTAATCACTACATGAAATTACATCAAACTTCGTTCACTCCAAAGGATAGACAATGAGAATTGAAGGTAGCTTTCTTGTAAACATTTGGAGATCCTAGTCAATTTATGAGTCCTAGTTAATGGCTTGGTTCCATGATCCTCTTCATTTTCAGCCAGTTTATTGTGGATATACACACCAGGAGATAAATAGTAAGGTGGTCCTGTGATATTCTTACACAAGCAGAGATGGAAAAGAGGCATTCAGGTCAAATGAAGTGTCTTCTAGCCTGTCCTAAGAAGACAAGTTCTGAGTTGCTTTCTTTTTAATCTTGAACATAAAGAAAATAGCTACAAGTAATAGAGATCATTTGTTACTTTTATACATATCTTGTGCCAGGTTGTTTACAAATATGGTATTACTTATTAGAACAATTCCAATTGATTAGTATTATTCTTTCCATTTCTAAAAATTTTATATTTGATGAGGGGTGATGGTTCACACCTGAAATCATAGCCTCTCAGGAGGCTGTGATTTGTGAATCACAATTCAGAGCCAGTCTAGGCAGTAAAGTCTATAATTAACTACCAGAAAACTGAAAGTGGTACTGTGGCTCAAAGTAATAGAGTGCTGCTAGACTTGAGCAAAAGAGCTTGGACATAGGGCCCAGCCCCATGAGCAACAAAAGAGAGAAAAAAAAAAATATATATATATATATATATCACATACTCATATATACACACAAAGCCTAAAGTCCAATTTAAATCCAGTTTTATAATTACTCCAGTTTTTGAAACTACAGAACTTTTTTTTTCTCTTTTCTCATGTATCTTATCTAGATGCGGAGGCTGTTTGTTCATTATTCATTGAGTTCAAGAGAACTCAAAGACAACAATTTGAGCTTAGCAGCACCAAAGATAATGTATTATTTTAGTTGAAAAAATATTTTGCTGGATTTTCTAATTTAATATATCCTAAAAAATTCTAAATATCCTAGAAGGCGTGCAAGAAGAGAAATATTTTGGTGGCAATACACAGATTTTTAAAAATTTACTTTGTAAAAAAAGAGAAAGAGATGGAGTTTTTTTTTAAAGTGAGAGACAAAGGCTAGCTGAGGAACTTTGTTATGAATCGAATTTTTTATATGACTTTAACCGGTCTGAGCAACTCTTTTGTATGGAATCCAGATAAATGAGAAAAAACACACCATCAAAGGTAATTTAAAAATAACACAAAATATGTAGGCTACATTAAACACACATATATGTACATATTGTGTATATGTGGATACATATACATATTTATGTATATCTATACACACGTATCTATATACACGTATGTGTGCATATAGATGTATAAACCAGGAAATGTAAAAGAAACCTAATGTACATAGTTATCCTAATAAATGTATATACAGGTGTGTGTGTGAGAGTGTATACTTTGAAAGGTATGTACATATTTATTTATACACCTTTCAAAACCAGTGAGGAGAATAATTTCAACAACATATTAAAGTAAAAAGGCAATGTAGGAAGCATAATCAATTATTGATCATATTATATGTAATTGAACCTATGCTAATCACACACTTCATCTGCAAATGAAGTTCACTCATGCAGAAAATTATTAATACTGTCCTTATGTGGTGGTAGAACTATTTATCTAAATATCTGTCTGAAAATAGGAAATGGGGTCTTAGATGCATCAAAGGATTATGGTTTCATTTTAAAACTGTGATTCACTTTAACCTTTTACTCAGGTTTTAGGTAGCTTCAAAATGTTGAAGAAGTACTTACTTCTGACAACCAATTAAGTCTAAAAATATGAACACTTAGTCTAGCACTAACCGCTAAGAGTCGTTTATCCCACCTTCTTGGATTTGGACAGATCCGAATTTAATGCACTGCTTTATAAATAATTTTCTATAAAGGACAGGCATTAGGGAACATGCCTGTAATCATAGCTATGCAAGAAGCATAGACAGAAGGCAACCACCATTTCTGGGTAAAAGGGAGATTTTATCTGAAAAAGTACCTAAAGTGAAAAGGGCTCCAGTGGTAGAGCCCTTTTGTTACCAGTGTAAGGCCTTCAGTCCACTCTGCAGTACAATAATAATAATTTAAAAATAATAATGAAAAACTACTACTCTGCACTTTGCCCAAGAGAATACTTATGTACTTTTCCTAAAATTTTTACCAAATTTAAATTTTCATTGTTTCTTTCTTCTCTCTCTCTCTCTAGACAAATCATCCGTATTTAATCAGCCCACATTATAGAGTTCACATGACATACAACCTCAAAAAATTTTATACAGGTGTGCGAGCATTTATGAAGGGGAAAAACACAAGCCCTCTCTCTCTTCTACAGTTGGGCATCCAGAGGGTTCATCTTGAGTGTTTCCTTCCTGGGCCTGCTGCTAAGTCCTCATGCACATGGATCCCTGACTGACAGGCTCTTAACAGGGAGTGGGTCCTCACTAGCCCTGCCTGCCATGTAAATAAGTGTTACAGTTCTGGTATATGCAAATAGAGCACCAGGTTCTGAGGCCTGGTTTGGGTTCATGCAAATGGTCCTTGTTTCTAGGGGTACATGAAGCTAGGAACAAAGTAGGTATAGCTCCAGGTATATTATATTCTAGTTGCCATGAAGGGCAAACCAACAGGGAGGCAGAAGGGGAAAGAGAGAGGAGACAAACAGACAGACAGAGACAGAGAGACATGGAAAGACACACAAACAGAGAATGAGAATATTTTCACATCTTAGCATATGTGAGTAGCTTTTGCCTGAAATCATAAATACTCAAGAGGCTGAACCCTGGAGCATCATGGTTTAAAGCTAGCCTGGAAAGAGAAATCTGCTAGACTCAATCTTCAATTAACCAGAATAATGTTGGGCAGGAGGTCTACACCTTAGAGCACCAGCTATAAGCAAGGAAGCAGACAAAGGCCTTGAGTCCAAGCCATGATACTAAGCACCTACTCACAGAAATTAGTTCTCAAACTTGGGTTCACATTACATTTATCTGGAAGCTTTATATTTTATTTCAGTGCCAATGCCTGTATTCTACTTCCAGAGGTTCTGATCACTTGGTTTCTAGCAATGTTCAATGATCCAGATCACTTATTATTGTCTCAGATGCTTCCAGTACATGGAGATGCTGCTTAGGTCATCTATAGGTCACATTCATAAACATCTTGAGAATAATAAACTATTCGTTAAAATATCAGTAAGAAAACTAATCACACTTAACTTAGCTATACTCAAGACAGACCATAAAGCAAACTTCAAAAGAGGCATTAAAATGTAAAAACGAACCTCTTCTAAACACTTAAAGTATTAAAAGTACCACTAACTTCCTCCTGATATAAAACTTGTCGTTAAGCTTAATTGCTTACTCCTTATTTGAGGTATGTTCCTGATTGTGCTGCAGTTTCAGTCTGCCAGCCAGTTTTGTTCCTTGTGCTTCAGGCATAGAACAGTGGTTGTCAAAATTCAGAATATCAAGTTGTTTCTGGCAAAGAAGAACATGCCAAAGGAGCAATCATTGCAGCTTTCCTACAAACCCAACTAGCCTTTGGTGACAGGCACGGTCAGTCTATGGTGTTTCATATTGCTTTGGAAAGCTCTGACTAAATGACTGCAGCACTGGCCCATTGCCCTAGAGATCGGGCTCAGCTCTTCTGTTTTCCAGGCCATGCAGGACTTATATGGACAGCCATAGTGGAGATCAGACTTAGAGGTGTTGATCAATCCTGAAAGTCATATGAATGTGGTCAATGAGACTCTCCTCCCCATGAGAACATCAGAGGACTCCCTCTGCTTCTTCACACAGCATCACCTTTCTTTCTGAAATTTCCTTCCTTTTGGAACTTCTTTTATTTTTTTTATTTTTATTGTCAAACTGATATACAGAGCAGTTACAGTTTCATATGTTAGGCATTGGATACATTTCTTATACTGTTTGTTACCTCCTCCCTTATTCCCTCCTCCCCCCTCCCCCTTTCCCTTTACCCCCCATGAGTTGGAACTTCTTTTAAATCTTTGAAATAACAGGGCTTTCAAGGAGAATTCTTTGCCTTACTATTAATCTTCTCATTCATCCTTTTAAATCTGGGGTAAATAGATATTTGTGACTTTGATCCTACTGCTCTATTTTATTTAATTTACCTTTTATCTTAATTCTTCACAGTTTAGGTGTCAAAGACAACCTATATCATTTCTGAGAAGTGAGAAAAATGCAGTAAACATGATGACAAATTACAATGCTCCTTCCCTTTCTTCTCAACTGCTCAAAGGCAGTATGGCTTTTTAAAAGTCTAAGCTATTAATTACATGGGGATATTATAGGGCCTTGTGTAGCAGAATTGTTTTTAAGCTTTATAACAGAAAACAATCCATCCAATTCTAATAACCCAATAAATTCAGTAATATTTTCCCCAATTTGTAGATGAGGAAAGAGAGATATGAGGACATTCATTTCCCAAGGTGAGCTGATGACTAGATGGCAGATGATCTGACCTTCAACATCTATGTTTCCTAATTACAAACGTGTTTGCTTCTATTAAAATTCAGATTTGCTGTCTCTAACTGGGCAATTCAGACAATGAGAGAAGGAGATAAAGAGATTCAAATTTAACCCTCCCTCTTTTTGTTTTTAATTTTGTAATAAAATGAGTTTAGAGACTATATTGAGTAATTACATGGCTCCATTTCTCAGATATTATCTCTATCTAAGAGGTAACAATCAAAAATATACATGTTAGAATATATTATTTTATTCTTGGTTCTATACTTTAATGTTCATCATTACCATTATTATTCTTTGATATGTGGACTATGGATAGCCATATATTTTTTTTTAATTTTTTTTTTTTTTTTGGCCAGTCCTGGGCCTTGGACTCAGGGCCTGAGCACTGTCCCTGGCTTCTTTTTGCTCAAGGCTAGCACTCTGCCACTCGAGCCACAGCGCCACTTCTGGCCATTTTCTATATATGTGGTGCTGGGGAATTGAACCCAGGGCCTCATGCATACGGGGCAAACACTCTTGCCACTAGGCCATATCCCCAGCCGGATTGCCATATTTTTAAGGGTTTACTATGTGTATTTACTATCCTATTTTTTTACTTATTTAATCTTTTGTATTGGTATTATCTTTAAGTAGTTGTACAAAGGAGTTGCCATTCAACTAAGCAGTTTATTAATACAGTGTACCTTATCAAGGTCACCTCTTTCAATATTCTCATCATTCCTCACACTTCCCCCTTCCCTCACTCTTCTAACTTTTATTAGACATGCATTGAGTTCTTGATTGCAGTTTTTAACAATGCCAAGAAAATATCAATGCTTTCCCCCCATTTTAAAGTTTTCATTTTTTACATAGGTTATATAATTCATGTGATACACAATATAGGGGTATGTGCATACATAGGCATATACATATATGTGTGTTGTCATGTGTTATTTGCATTGTCATGTATTTAATTGGCATATATTTTAGCTTGCAATATCATTCATTCCAAAACACGTGGGGACTTCTGGCCCAGGGGGAATCTGAGCTACAAGCACATGGACGTAATCTCATGCAAGCCATTTAAGGAACAATTCAACTCTGTTCCATCAATTAAAAGGCAATTTCCAGGTTCTAAGATGAGAAACAGGTTGCTAATGGGATAGCAGTTACTATCTATAGAAAATAGCTGCATATCAGCCTGAATTGCCCAATGTGACCAAAGCAAAAGTAGGCCCAGGGGACCAACGTGGACATCAGTGATAGGTGATCTGGAGGCTGAACATGGCTCTGTCTTCAGCTAGGAAGATTGCAGTTTCTCTGTGAATAGGAGCTTGCACCATCACCGCCACCTTCACAGCTTCATAGCTTATCTCCAACGTCCTTGCCTGCCCATTGTTGATAACTGGACAGGTGGGTAAATAAGACTATGAACTGCAAAGGTAGACATTGTTCTCATGTGCTAGGCATTCTTCATCTGATCTGATTTGCAACCAGAAAGCTTAAGCTTATTGGCAGAGAGCCAAAGTGTCCAGACTTTGTATAAATCTTTTTTTGTAAAGTATGATTAATTGTTTAAGCAAATTGTGATTTTCAGTTTTATCTGGTAGAACATTCATTCCCCCTCACTCACAGCCTCTGTTACTAATTATAGGCTTATATTCACAACTCACTCATTCTCTTTACCTGTGTGGCCCTGAAGGCATTTGAATTTGCAGCTTCTGTGAACTACAGGAAGGCAGAGATTCGATCCATTGCCATCACTAGTTTGTATCTGGCACTTTCCAGTATACCTTATACATTGTCAACTGTCATTAATGTTTGATTTTCTTTAAAAAATATATAAATCAATGCATAGCATGGAAGTTTTATATTCAGATTATTGGAGTGAGAAGCAAAGGGGAGCACATTGTCCAATGCCAATCCTGATAATCTGTACATATATTACTTGAGAAAATAACCATGATTTGTCCCTACTAACAACTTGCAAATATATGCAAATTAAGGCAGGCTAGAGAAACTGGTTACTACATTACCGAATTAGAAATGTTAATCAGTTCTTGAGACCTGGAGATAAAGTTCTCCAAAAGACCCAGAATGTTATTCTTGTGGGTACATACAGCATATAAGATATTGCTCTAAAAGACAAACAACATATAGATTCACTGACACCTGTCATATCCTTTCTAATAATAATCTGTCTGAGAGAGCCAAAGAAATGGAACAGGAGAATTTTTCACAGCTGAGATAAACAAAGCTAAGACAAAATCCTTTCATTATTATGGAACATGACAGTCTTATTTATGAGTGGTTCCAGGATAGAGTAGCAAAGCAGCAGAGGTTATTGTCATCAACTTTTCTTGGTAATAGGCTAGCCTATGAAATCTTGTCACCTAGCTCAATGGCTCTTTGGATAGGCATTTGGAGACAACAAAACATTTTTGTCACATTCTTCATGCTCTTTTGAAACCTTTCTATTACTTAAAAACACATAATGACTCTTAATCTCAATGTTGCACCTGATCTAGACATTTCATCTGCAAACCCGAGCAAGCATATGTTGTCAGGGAAGTACAAAATGATCAGCTCTTTCTAATACCTGAGGTAGTAGCATGGTAATAACTGTGTAAAACAACTTCTCCCTTCTCTGAAAATAATTATGGCTCTCCAGAATTCAACATCTGTGCCACCAGATGTTACTGTCAACCACGTAAGCAATGGGCTGGAGCATTGCACAAGCCTGGCAGGCTTCCAAGTCTTTGTGTGCAAACCTCAACAGAAGCAGGTGGCCTCCGAGTCCAGGATTTTTAAGTACCGCAGCACTGTAACACTGCTCCATAAAGGGGAAATGGTTTTTACTAATGATGGTTTAAATCTGTTCAGGTTCAAACTACTACAGACGTGCTGTTGACAGACATTTTACAGCTCTGTTTTAAATGGAAGGAATAAAAATGAATGGAAGAAATAAGAATGCTGGCACTCAATGTCATTAATAAAAAAGGAAAACCAATTACAAACCAAAAATGTGTTATGTTTTCCTCAACTTAGTGACATCATGCTGTCATGGTAATTGATTTAGTGATTCTGTAAGTGTCAGAAGAAAATATCGTTCCTTAGACAAAGATCCACATTTCATTTTTGTTGTTGTTTTTGTTGCTGTTGGTGGTGGTGGTGGTATGTGTGGGAGGTTGGGGGTGTGCTGGTCTTTGGGTTCAATTCAAGGCCTAGGAGCCATCATCAAGTTTTATTTATTTTGTTGTACAAGGCTAGGATTCTACCACTTGAGCCACAGTTCAACTGGCAGATTTTGGTAGTTAGCTAGAAATCAGAATCTAAGGAACTTTCCTACCCAGGCTGGCTTTGAACAGTGATCGTCAGATCTCAGCCTCCTAAGTAGCTACCAAAGTTAACTTAATAGAGTGATTAGAATCAGTTATATAATGCAGTCAGTTGTTAACAAATACATTTAATTTTTATTAGAAGATTAATGAGTATTAGTATTACAATTATTAAAATGTGAATCTTTGTCTTAATTTTAAAATACTGCTTAATTCCTTAATTAGTGAAATAGTGACAGTGAATCCTAGTTCAATCTTCGTTGTCTTTAGAATATTAAAAGTTAGAAAACATTCTAGGTTCTCATGGCTCATGTCTATAATCCTAGCCACTCCGAAGTCTGAGATCTGAAAACAAAACTAGCCTGGGCAGAAAAGTCTTATCACCAATGAATTTCTAAAAAGTTGGAACTGGAGCTGTGGCTAAAGTGGTAGAGCACTAGCCTTCAGCACAAAAGCTTAGGGACAGGGACTTAGTGGTAGAGTGCTTGTCCTAGCATGCATAAAGCCAGAGGTTCACTTCCTCAGTCCCACATAAACAGACAAAAGGCCAAAAGTGGTCCTGTGGCTCAAGTGGTAGAGCTCTAGTCTGGAGCACAAAAAGCTCAATGACAGTGCCCAGGCCCTGAATTAAAATGTCAAGATTGGCACACATACACACAAAGTCAATAGTCAAAGAAAATAGAAAAAAAAATGGTGTGAAATATCCATGTTTTATTACAACATAAAAACAGATTTGTTTTAATACCACACATATTAAGATTTAATCTTCTCTAAAAGAATTTCACAATAAAGTCAATGTTTTAATCAGAAAGATCTACACAAATACTAAGAATTTGGAACTTATATTAATATGAGGTATGAGGTAATTCATTTTGGAGAGAATGAGAGAACCTATGAAAAGGGAGAAAAATTATATGTAAAAGGAGACATATAAATTGACAGATGTATAAAATGCTAAACATCATGAATATCAGGAAAATGTGAACCAAAACCATTATGAGATGCCATCTAAACCCGATATGCATGGCTGTTATCAAATAACTAGTGTAGACAGTAAGCATGTGCAGAAAAGGAAACACTTGTTGGAGGGACACCTGTACTCCTATTTATTATTACAATTATTCCTAATAGCCAAGAAATGGAAACAATCAAAGTGTCCATGACCTGATGTGTGGGTGAAGAGAACGCAGTATATATACACACTAGGGAGTGCAATGTGGCCACTAAAAAATGAAAATCCTCTCAGCTGTAACAAATAGGACAGAACTAGCACTAGTTATAGAGACTAGGGAGATGACAAGGTGGGGAAAGTTTTACCAATGAGTACCAAGTTATAGTTAATGGCCTCTTGCCTATGAGGTTGATTGCAGATAACCATTAAGCACTGTATCTTAAACTATTATAATAAACAATTTTAGATTTTATTATGTAACTGGTCACTATTTGAGAGAATAAGTAGGATTGACACAAATTAATATACAATTTATTTATGAATTGAAATATCACACATATCCACTAAAATGGATAATTTTATGTTTCTATTTAACAATTTAAAAATTAAAAAAATTAGAGAAAATGCATGTCTTTCATTAAAATAAGTGGTCCATTTCAGAACTCAAATGGCAAGCATGTATACATGATGCCAGGAAATATTTTTTAACTAAATTTCGTTTAAAAATAAGTTATCTTTACTTCTTCAAAAAACAGTATTATCAAACCAGTAACTTTGCATACAGCAGGAAAAATGATCAAGTAATTGGTTTTTCACTACTCCAGGATGGCACAAATACATCAAGTAAGAAAATAGTCCTTGAGTCTTGCATGTGTTTCATTATTGTTTTCCTATCCAGTACAAATGATTGAAGCAATTCATTGTACAAACTTCATTTCATAGAATACACTGTAAATACTATTTGCCATGCCCTTACTCTTCTTTGTGATGTTAGATAAGAATTTCTCTGTTTCACTTCAACTTATTTATCTATATTTTCCTTCTGAATGTTCCCACTATGAACTATTTTAATTTATGAGTTATATTTTTCTTGGTAGTCCCACCAGAGAACAGATAGAAGAAAGCTCTAACTATAAAACTCAAGCTCAATACCCGTAATTGATTCATGTTTCTATCAAAACTGTGGGAGAAGAGCCTGGCGCATATTGGATGTTAGGCTCCTATCAGAATGCACTGTTGTTCATAGACCTTCCCCTGTTTGGGGGTAGACTAAAGAAATATGTCACAAGCCCATAGCTAAATAAAATCTATACTGCAATCAAATTTAGTTTTCCATGAGGGTATTTAAGATACTTATTACCAAGTATAAAATGGTCACATTTTCTACAAGAATTCTGAGCAAGGTCAAAACAAAATTATATTAATGCAATCTATATGCTCAAAAAGAAAAAAGAAAAGAAAAGAAACCTCGAAAACAATTTCTTTCTTTTTTTTTTTTTTTTTGCCAGTCCTGGGCCTTGGACTCAGGGCCTGAGCACTGTCCCTGGCTTCTTTTTGCTCAAGGCTAGCACTCTGCCACTTGAGTCACAGCGCCACTTCTGACCATTTTCTGTATATGTGGTGCTGGGGAATCGAAACCAGGGCTTCATGTAAATGAGGCAAGCGCTCTTGCCACTAGGCTATATCCCCAGCCCCTCGAAAACAATTTCTGCATCCAGAGGAATCAGTGAGCATTTTATTCTAGCCATATGACTAAAATGTTAAAAAGATTTATGAATATTTGCTGAAAAAGTGAGTGTGGTTCAAACTTCTTTGAAATTACAGAAAGAATTGTTCCAGATTTGTTGTTGTTGTTGTTGTTGTTGTTATTGTTCCAGTCCTAGGGCTTAAACTCAGGGTCTGGATACTGTCCTCCAGCATTGTAATTCAAGGCTAGGACTCTACCACTTGAGCCATAGCTTCACTTCTAGCTCTCGAGTGATTAATTGGGAGATAAGGCTCTCTTGGGCTGGCTGAGCTGGCTGTGTACAGCAATACTTAGACCTCAACTTCCTGATTAGTTAGAATTACAGGCAAAAAACCACTGGTGCCTGGTTACTGATGAACATTTTTATAGCTTTTAATGGAATAAATAATACGTGAGATAATAGATCACTATGGCCAAAATAATTGATTTTGAATAAACTTAAAAAGCATGATTTTTATAATAATTATTATTAAGGTAAAAGATAGAGAATAGCATGATATTTATATAAAATGCAGCACTCAAGTAATTACAAAGTTATAAAAGAACTAAATAAAGCCCTAGGTTGAGTACTGTATTTACCACATGAATATATTTGCGACTGAATACATAAACAGAGGCTCAAGAAATGTCAATTATTCTATTTCTAGTGTGCGTTTTCAATTGCTCTCCAAGTTCACAGAATGTAAGAACTGGTAACTCTTAATCACCTATTGTTATGGTTTGTATCTGTAACATGCCTTAAAAGGCTCATGTGGGAAAGACTTGGTCCCCCAACACAGCAATATTCAGATGCACAAGTTTGAGAAGGTGACTGGATCATGTGGGCGATATGCTTATCAGTGGATTAAGCTACTGATGGATCCCTAATCTGATGAGATGTTTGGAGGTGCTGGGAACATTAGGAGATGGAGCACAGCTGGAGGAAGCAGGTCACTAGAAGCAGGCTCTGGAAGGATGTGCTCTGTCCTTGGCCTCTTCCTATAATATACAGAATATTCTATACTATATACTTTCTCTAGTTCCTGAGTGTGGTGAGGTGAGTACACTTGGCCCACCACACACTCTCTGTCAGGAACTTTTGCATCATCACTGGCCTATAAGTGATAGAATCAACCAGCCATGGACTGAAACTTCTGAAACTGTGAGCCAAAATGTGTATATGTGTATTATTGCTTCTCTCTTCTCAACTTCTTTCCTTCCTTCCTTCTTGCCTGCCTGCCTGCCTTTCTGCCTTTCTTCCCGGCTTCTTTCCTCCTTCCTTCCTTGCTTCCGTTATTTCCTTCCTTTCTTCTTCCTTCCTTCCTTCCTTCTTTCTTTCATATTTTTCTTTCTTTCCTTTCTTTCTTCCCTTTCATTAATGTGTTTCATTCATTCATTCATTCATTGTCAAAGTGAAGTACAATTTCATATGTAAGGTAGTGAGGGCATTTTTTATTTAACTTGTTATAATCATTCTTGATAGGCTGATTTTGTTGAACTGTGATACTCAGATCTTAGCCACCTGAGTAGGTAGGATTACACCAGTGAGCCCTGGCCATTGGGTTTGTTTGTTTGTTTTGAGACAGGGTCTCCCAATGTAGCCCAGACAGGCCTTGATCTAACAACATATTCTGGACTAGATCTCTTCATCCTTCTGTCTCATCCTCCTAATGGCTCGGATTGTGAGGTTGTACCATATTTAACTTGCTTTGAAATTTTTAATCTTGTATGTGATAAAGAAGCTGAGGGTCTTTGACTTGCTTATCTACATCACAAGTCATCTGAAAACATACGACAATGTTGAAGCTAGCACTGAAGATTTTAGATTACCAGAATTGGCTTTAGGGAAAATCAGAGATTAAATCTGAAGCACCCTCTACAAATACAGAGGACAAAACTGACCAGACAAACAGCCCTGGAAATCCAGTGCATACATTTACTAAAAGTGACAGAGAAGACTTCCAAAGGCATTATGCTTTGGTGGATGAAGAATTGAGGCAAGTATCTTGCCCAAGGTTATATGATAAGTTGTGGTAATGTCAACTGTCAGAACTTTAGAGTCAAAATATCCTAGACTCTCAGGCCTATATTATTAATATTAGAAGAAGCTTAAAATTAGCCAATTTAAAGTTGCAGTTTTAAATGTAGAAGATGGGCTGAAATTGATCAGAGTACAGAGAAAAAGTGTATAGATGTAACAATGAAATATGTCCTCTTCATATATCAACTTTAAGTTAATAAAAATAAAATAGGACAAAAGAAGATGCATTTTAAAACAAATGCCTTTGAATATTTGTTAAACATGTATTATTAAAAGCTACAATTTGGCAGAAAATAAAATACAATATGCCCAGAAGAACTTATAAAGATAGCCATTCATGCCTCCCATCAAATAAAGCTTGACAAGTTAAAATACAATTCACCTAGGCATAATCATATGACAGTCAAATATTAACAGTATACTTTTGATCCTCATAGGATAAAATAAAAGACTCTGCCAGCCAGAGTCAACTTCTCTCTATAAAAAGAAAAACCGGGAGAGATAGATTGAAAGTACTACTTGGCATTGGCTACAGTCCATTAAATGTATGAGAAATTACTTAAACTATATTTAGAAAAACGAATTGAAGCAATACATCAGAGTGGGGACAAAGTGCGGACGGTAGATTCAGTCTTTTGAGTCCATGTCTGATTCTGATGCTTCATAGCCTCAAGCCAGCCATTCCCAAGTCTTATATTTCAGTTTCCTCATTTGTAAACCCAAGAAAATGGTACCCAAGAAAAGGGTACTATATCATAGATATAGAGTGAGGGTTCTAGTAAAATATATAGTGGTATACTTAGCAAGAACTCCACGGATGTTACAGTTATGAATGTATAATACAAAAAGTATAACATTGGAAAAGTAAAACAATTGATCCAACAGTAATACACTGCCATATCTGATATTAATCTAGGCACCTTATATATAAAACAAATGACCTATGCTATATTATTTATCTTAGGAAATCACTCAGACTTCATTAAACAAATGATCAATCAATTTACCAAGAACAACAAGAATAAATATGACTATAAAATGGTGATATTTTTAAGTATATAGAGAAAGCTTTAGCTATGTCCCCTACCTTGTTGGAAAATACATGAAATTGTTAGCAATAAACAAGACTTTCAATTTGCTCATATAGGACAAGAAAACAAAAGTCTATGGTGCTTTCTATTGATACCATTATTTCACATCTTCAATGAAAGAAGTGACAAAATTTTCTTGAGGATGGCAAAGATTTTCTTGAACCCCTGAATTATATCTTGACTGCTTAAATAAAAAGTAAAGTCTCCAGTTATATAATAAGCATCATTTTAATACAAACCATTGCATCACATGTGTGCATGCACGCACACATGCTGATCCTGGGGCTTAAACTCAGGGCCTGTGCACTGTCCCTGAGCTCTTTTTCTATGTCTACTATGTAAACGTCACTGTGTCTATCACTTGTGTGTATCTGAAGCTGCTTTTCTGTTTTACAACTGTGATTGAACCCTTACCTTAGGTAGCAACACAGTGGTTCACTTTATGTGATTTTGAACTTGGCCTAATGAGAATTCATGCTGTCAGGCTGATTCTATATTTCAAGGCATGAGTTCTCCAGATGAGAGCAGAAGCAAAATACTTCTAGGGCAATGACTACAGTTGAAGCAAACTTTGGCCAGGCTCACTGCCAAAGATCACATATTGAACACATCCTCTATAGCTGGAGACTACTCCTCCCATAATGGCAATTTTGTGTTGTATACTTCCAACAGGATGAGGTCACAAATTCACAGACTTCAGTTTTAACTCTGTCTTCCTTGATATCCTGAATCCTTCTGCAATTCCCTAATCAATGCAATGGCTGTTACCATTACTTTATTTCTTTTGTTTGTGAAGGGGCTTGAACTCAAGGCGCAGCTGGACTTCTACCACTTGAATGAATGCCCTAGGTCAGCTCCTTGATGGTTATATTGAAGAGGGAGTTTCATAGATGTTCTTCCTGGATTGGCTTTGAAGTGTAATTCTCTAGATCTCAGCCTCTTATATAGCTAAGGTCACAGGTGTGAGCCATCATTTTCCAGCCTCGATGCAATCATTTAAGTCAGTTCTCCATTCTGCAGAAAACTACCTACATCCTCCTTTCATGGTGCTATCCTTGAATAAGAATATTCCAAATATTAAACAAAATGTTCTTGGCTTCTATCATCATTCATAATACTTACCTGCTCCTATATCTTCCCTGTCCTAGTCAGGCGAAATGAGCCAGGCACTGACTGTCTTTCCATACTTCTTTATAGTACATTGCTCTAGTCACGTGGAATGTATCCGACCTAATAAACACGTGTGATATTACACATCTGCCATGTATTTTGAACTCTGGGTTAACTTAGCCAAACCCAGGTTGTTTTTGGCTTCTCAATTGTTTCCTCAGAAGCTAACCCATGCTCCTCAAGAAGGTGTCTATATCTAGAATACCCAGTTTTATTTCTTCCATGAGCTTCTCACAATACGGTATAGTTATCTGTTTGCATGAGTGTACTCCCAGTAGACTTTAAGCTCTCTAACAATAACGATATTATTTTACATACACAATAACCACGTAATATCACACTTGAATACCTGGCACCTGGTATAAACCATATATACTCTTTTTTTTTTTCCTGAGACAAACATCTTGTTGCTATTTAGCCCAGGCCATCCTCAAACTCACTATGTAGTCAAGGCTACATGATTCAACTTATGATCATCCTACCTAAGCCTCCCGAGTACTGGGATTACAGGGGTCTGAAACACCTGGCTTATATTTCATTTTCTTTTTTTTTTTTTTTTTTTTTTTTGCCAGTCCTGGGCCTTGGACTCAGGGCCTGAGCACTGTCCCTGGCTTCTTCCCGCTCAAGGCTAGCACTCTGCCACTTGAGCCACAGCGCTGCTTCTGGCCGTTTTCTGTATATGTGGTGCTGGGGAATCGAACCTAGGTCCTCATGTATCCGAGGCAGGCACTCTTGCCGCTAGGCTATATCCCCAGCCCCTATTTCATTTTATTTTTATGTAGTATTTTTTGTCAGTTATGGGCTGAACTAAGGGCCTGGTACTGTCTCTGAGCTTTTTTGCTCAAGGCTAGCACTCTACCACTTTGAGTCACAGCATCACTTCTAGTTTCTAGTGGTTAACTGAAGATGAGTTTCATGGAAGACTCAGGCTGGCTTCAAACTGCAATCTTCATATCTCAGTCTCCCAAGTAGCTAAGATTACAGGCACAAACCATCAGCACCAGGCTATAATATTTCTTTAAATGAATAAGTAGTTAATATACTTGACACTGAAGGCCAGAGCTGAATTAGATACCTAGATTTTATCATCTCATTTAATCTTCACAGAAATTCTACTAGCTAGTTATAATTATACCTCCAAACTTTGGCATGAAGGACACCAATCACATGACCAAATACTTAGATAAGACATGGAACTAAAGTTTGTCTGATTGAATTGAAATGTCTTTTTATCCATATTTCTGTTTACTATACTATGAGTTGCTCAGAAAAGCCTGATGTCCCATCTGTGTAAGTTATTTAATAAGGTCATTTGTTCCTTCCTCATTACACTCTGCTTTACAACCTAGTTAGCCTTAGATAAATACTATTGGACATAATGATAACGTGTCATACCCTTTATAGTTGTTTCTTCTTTATTAGATTTGTTTTTTGCTCTTGATTCAACTACAAAGCGTATGGAAGTAATTTGGGATGCATAACTTTTTCAATAAATATTTTTTACTTTGGAAAAGTAAGACATAAGGCAATCTTCAGATATGAAAACAGACATAATTTCATGATAACACTGCTATTTATTTCAACTGACAATAAGATTAGAAGTAATAAATTTAAATTACAGAAAGAAGGGATTAGATTAGAAGTGGAACCAAATTTCTGAATAGGAAAAAATGAAATATAAGGTGACATTAAAGGAAAATATATAAATCAAATCTATATATCATTTGACAATAATGAAGAGGAAGGATTACCTATTTGAATAATAAGATATATAGGTAATAAATTACCTCCTCTAGGTTTATGATTATTTGCTCCTCCCTTTATCTCATAAGGATGACTTGTGCATGTCTAAGATCAAGGTGAATGAAAATTCATAAAATTAATTATAAAGTAGAAAAGAATCCAAACTTAATTCTCCCAATGAATCACATTTAAAGAGATTGCATCCAGTGTCACTTTTTTTTCATTTTTACCAGATCTGGAGTAAATTTAAACAAGAAAAATATTTAATACTTGCTTGAGTCATATGATTCGCACAAGCATACTTTTCAGACAAAATAACCTTGGCTATTAGAGGGTAAAAATTGTTATTGGTTTTAATATATCTTGGATAAAAGCATTTAAAAGAACATATTTCATGGTATTTTGACAAGATATTATCAAATACCAACTTAATACAATCTTTGGATATATTTATAAACATTTCAGAGAGAAAAAAACTACTTTTTATATTAAAAAAGCTGAAAACTTTCATCAGATTTTTTAATGCCTTTCAGGAGGACTTTTCTTCTAATGCATGTTAAGTTTTGGAAGCAGCCCTGTAAAAGCTATACATATAATTTCTTACATGCAGTCTTAAATTCCAAAAGAGCCTGAAAACAAAAACAATTATTGTAGGTTTGGTGGAATACAAATTTGGTGGCCAAAGTTCACCTTTCCTAAGAATCTTAAGATATCCCAACAAAAAATAAATGTTTAAGTACAAAAATATTAACATGCTTTATTGGTTATACTACTGAATACCCTGTTCGGGATAAGGTATACCATTTGCCTAGCAAGTATGTGGCCCTGAGTTCAGTACACAGTACAACAGAAAGCAAAAACTCCTTACAATTGTTATTTATTATATTATCATGGTACATAAATCTATAGCTATATGAAAACTCTACATTGACTTGTGACATACTTGGTTCCAAGGATTGTGAATAAGAATGGATGTATTTGTACCACCAGGTGACTTTTAGGACTAGTTAGCATTGAATGACCAATTTGTGGATTCTTTTAGTTTAATTCATTTGTCCAGTCTTCTAGAACAGATATCATAGCAATCTGTTGGATTAACTTTTTGTATCCTTTAAGATACGTGTCCAAGTTTTCTCTATGTTACTTTCCTTCTTGCTGTTTTATTCTAGTCTCATCCTTAAATTGTTTGCATTATCCCTAACTCACTTGAAGTAGTCTAGCTGTGGCCCTTAACCTCTATCTGAAGACATCCTGAGAGGAGGAAAAGCATGTGATCACTGACAGATTTTAGTGGAGTACTAAATGCTTTTATAGAAAATATTGGACATTGTTTTTCTACCAACAGACTTAAAAACTAGGTTAATCCTCTGTCATGTTAATTCTTTCTTAACTTATTTTTAATTATCCTGTACAAAGTGGTTTTAATTCAACTTGTCAGTTTACAATACAATGAAGTTGATCAGTGTCACCCCTTTCATCATTCTCTTCCATCTCTCCCAACCTCATTTCTCCACACAAGTTATCTAGTCCCATTGTCACAAATATACATTGAATGTTACAGTTGTATTTGCCTACCCTTCCTCTCTCCATTCATCCCTCCTCCTGAGGTAGACTAGTTTTCTGGTATTCATTTTGTTAAACTATAAGTATGGTGTTCAAAGGAGTTGCACCATTTGAATTTTCCACTATGTATATCATATAGATGATAT
Organism: Perognathus longimembris pacificus; assembly: GCF_023159225.1. Classification (NCBI taxonomy): domain Eukaryota; kingdom Metazoa; phylum Chordata; class Mammalia; order Rodentia; family Heteromyidae; genus Perognathus; species Perognathus longimembris. Next base: position 70,755,209 of record NC_063165.1, read on the forward strand.
GTTTATATATAAATGCACGTGACCCCGTACATGGTAACATACTTATAATTTTGATCTAACTTCTACATATGGGAGAAATCATGTACCCTTTGATCCTCCAAGCCTGACTTAGTGCCCTTAACATATTCTTAGATCTATCCATTTCTTTGCAAAGCACATAATAACAGGAACATTATTTAAAAACATCCTACATAATAGATACATTTTACCCACAAGATTTTTTATTCAAAAAGTATTAGTAATAATATTTGAATAATTAGCAATGATTCACAAGCCGGATAATAAGGAAAGCAAAATGAGTGATTCCAATCACCTTACAGTGTAGCAAGCAAAGTAACTATTCAAAATAAAAAACAACATAATCAGAAAAAAATGTGTCATATAATTCTAATGACATAAAGTTAGATTAAAAAATAGGTGAAAATAATATATGTGGAAGCATGCTTTCTGTTTTTTTTAATGCAGCATTAATACTTGTTCAGAGGAAATAGATCAACATGAAAATTGCAGTGGAACAAATAAAGATATCATTTAATTCTTATACTGATGTTTATAAATTTTTTCCTACAATGAGTAATTATTATTATATAATGAGGAATGCTTTTCTTTAATGAATTAAAACATTGAGTAAAAGTCTTAATTTTAGGATGTAAGTCTATGGTAATATTTCTCTTGTAAGGAGGCAATTTTAGTAAGTTCTGTTGAGGCACTTAAAAAGCTTAATTGGGGATAATACTATATATAAGATGGACATTCATATTAACATTTGCCCATCAGTCATGCATTAACATTAAAAAAATCACTTGCCAGGTGTTATGTTTAAATTCAAAGGCTTATGTGACAAATCATTTCAGATAAATATCATTTTATTGACTAATGCAAACACAAACTGTAACATTTTAATTGTCAAAGCTTGTGATCACTTCACAAAGTAGAAATTTGCTAAATCATGTTGCCTAACAATCTTTAATTGACAGTATATTTTAAATCTAAGATCATTTTGCGGTCATTTTCATAGTGAAACCCCAGTTAAAAGCTACAGAAAAACAAAATAGACTTTAATTTTTCTTTTCATGTATGTTTAGAAAAACATGCATCACAATGTCTGCAATCAAATATAATCTAAAGAAAAGCAAAACTGGTTCTCCCAGACCTTCTCCTTTACTTGTCTACTACTGTGTCTCCTACTCAGTACTTCAATGTATGCTTGGAAATACTTGTCACCTGTTGCTTCAGTGTTATTGTAGCCCAAGTTTTCTGGACATAGTTCAAATCACTGGGAGTATTTGAGCATTATCCATCTTGTAAAGAGAGGTCTAATGGCCCTTTCCCAGGAGATTCCCAGAAGACTGTAATGGCAACCTTTTGCCTCAGAGCTTTCTGCCTTACCCAACCTAGCACCAAACCCTGGGATTCCCAAGTGTGCTTAAGTCTTGTCTGTCTGTGTACTTTTAACTTTCCTATTCTCATGAACAGAAATAAAAAATCCTGGCTCCTTCAAAAACTCTAGGATAATCTGGCCCCCTTCCTCAGCTTATCCTCTTTCTTTTTGTCCTGAAAAGTTTATTTACTACCGTTACACAAGGCTGTGCTATACAGCTACTTTGCCTGTTTCCAGTAGTCTGGTTAATTTTCTCTACAATTCTTTTTTTATTAATTTATTCGTTTATTGTCAAAGTGATGTAGAGAAGGGTTACAGTTTCATATGTAAGGCAGTGAGTACATTTCTTATCAAATGTGTTACCTCCTCCTGCATTTTTCTTCCACCTTCCCCCACCCCAACCCCTCACCCCCCCAGCTATACAGTTGGTTTACAGCATAAACTTTTGTAAGTATTGCTATTGCATTAGCTCACCTTTTATCCTTTGTCTTTCCATTTTGATGTTCCCCTTCCCTTCCCAATTCAAATAAATGTATACACAACACCCAGGTACCGAAATCACTAACAGTGACATCAGGAGTAAATCATGGGGAAGAAAGACAAAAGAAAAAGGAATTATTTCACATGGTTCATAGAAAATAACTACAACAATGATCAACCAGTTATTTCCACAACTTGGAGTTCATTTCACTTAGAATCATCTTCTGTGCTCATATGTACATATTAAACTTGAGGTATGCAAACGATTTTCATTAGTTCTGGTTTACCATTGTTCGGGTCCATTGTTCATAAGCTTCCCACAACCTACTCTTAACATTTCTCTCTAGGAGTAATGCTCATTCTAGTTACTAAAATTGTGCCATCAGAACCAATTGACAAATTTTCTAATATTTATTACCTAAAAGTACATTTGTTTCCTTTTTTTTAAATAAAATTTTATTGATAAGATGATGTGCAGAGAGGATATAGTTACATAATAAGGTAGTGAGTACATTTCTTGTCATATTTGTTACACCCTCCTTCATTTTTCTTTTCCTTCCCCAGTTCAGATAAGCATATATACAATATCCAGTGTACCAGAATCATATACAATGACCACAGGTGTACGTCAAAGGAAATTCACCTAGTACATTAAACATTGACAACAGTAAAATCCTCCTGTTTCCATCTCTTGGAGTTCATTTTGCTTAGCCTCATCTTAGATAATCATATGTATGTAGCTGTTGAGACCTTTTTATGTTTATTTAGTAATTGTTTGGTTTAAGAGAGATGATCTAAAGTCGCTGACCAAAATATGTAGAAATACCATTTAAAAAGAAGTTTGTTGCTTTACAGACATGATCTCTACTGTTCTCCCCTCCTCCTCCAACAACCACATATCAGGGAGACCATGCGCCTTTGTCCTCTGTGCTCTAGGCTTGTCTCACTCAATATTATTCATTCAAGATCTGACCATTTCCCTGTGAATGCCATTATTTTATCATTTTTTTGCCATTAAGATTACCTTCATTTTAAGTACACATTGAACAAGAGATTGGTTATCTAAAATCAAATGTAACAGTTTTGAAAGAGACATATTCTAAAATAACTGATTTCAATGACAAATTAAAAATTTACTGAGTAGTCAGTAAATTTTCATTCTTGCTACCTGCTAAATTTAGGTTTTGAGCCTATTATATATTTTAATTTTTTCATTAGAAATTTTAGTCACTTTATTAAAAATTATCAAACACTTGCAAATATCCTACTATAAGGATAAGAATATTGACTATTTATACCTGTATGCTGTATAAATATGTGTATATGCATTTATGTGCATATCATTTCTTGAAGGGAGCCTAGGGATATTAGCTGAAGAAGTGAAAGAATTTTCTCCCATCACTGCAAAAAGAAATATATGTCCTCATTCATCTTCCCAACACAATGCATTATCAGTTTTCTTGGCAAGTGTGTTATATGATTTTGAAATAAACGTCTCATAGGTAATGACAATTCTCTATTAGAATTCTTGACATTAATGTGGAATTAACTCATTCTTCCCAGTGGGGATATCTGTACTTGAGAAAAATTACGGAGATGGTACTCATAAAATTTAGGCATATTAAGCATACTAAGCATGTAACATTAATTTCTGAACAAAATAGCTTATTTGCATCAGCAGCGAGATTAGAGCTAATGGAGAGTCATAGGCAACATAAAGAAAAACTTACTCTAACACAATAATATGGAAAAAAATGAGAACAGATGAAAAGCAAATCTTACTTGTTAATATAGAATAGGATACCCTGTTCCTACTCTGTGTGGTTCTAATTTATAATTTGGTCTATAATAAAATTTCTATAAAATTACTTTATGCATTTGATTCATGTCTGATTATTCTGAAGAAACTTGGGAAACTAACAGTTAGTTATCTGAAGCCACAATCAGGAGGGGAACAAGTCTTCATACCTTCACATAGGGTAGATGGGGTTAAAAAACTTAAGAACAATAATGGACACAATGAAATTAACTTCACATTGCAATTTTTATCTTCCTCGCTTGATAGTGTTAGTCTTTGAAAGTCCTATGAACTACTGAAAACAACACTTCATCTGTACTCCACTGTACTATTTTTTCTAAATGTGTCCTCTCATGTTATGTATTGTTGCAAACATTTTGTACTATTCAGGTGTTAGGATTGTTGGAGGATTACAGATAAATTTCTCCAAATAATGGTACATGGGATCAGTATTTGGGAGGGTCATGTTTATTTTTGAGTTACTTATAAATAAAAAATTCTTAAAATATGATCAATTACTTATGAAATGGAACAAAAAAGAAGTGAGGCAACCAGGTACTGGTGGCTTAGGGCCTTAATCCTAGCTAATCAGGAAGCTGAGATTCTTGGGGATTGCAGTTCAAAGCCAGTCTGGGCAAGAAAGTCAGTGAGACTCTTACCTCCAATTAACCACCAGGAAACTGGAAATGACACTGTGGTTCAAAGTGGTAGAGCCTTAGCCTTGAGGAAAAAGAGCTCAGGGACAGTGCCCAAGCCTTAAGTTAAAGCCTCACAACTGACAAAAAAAAAAAGAAAAAAAGAAAAGAAAGGAAAGAAGGAAGGAAGGAAGGGGGAAGGAAGGAAGGAAGGAGGGAAGCAGGGAGGAGGGAGGGAGGGAGGGAGGGAGCGAGGGAAGGAAGAAAGAAGCTGGTCAGTTTCACCCATGGGAAACTGAATATATAGCTTAAATGGAGTAGTTCCATCACTTTTGGTAAATATAAGAAAAAGCTGTACACTGTTGATTGTGCGCTTGGAAAGCAAGGGGGCAACTACACAGTAAGATTTGGCTACCAATTGTCCTAACATCATTGTCTATGATCATTTATTTTTTCATTTCCTATAGGGGTGAGGCACAGTGTGACACTCAAATTATATTGCAATAACCAAATCAAAACAAAAGAAGCAGGAAATACACAATTATACACACATCAGCTACAATAAAAATATATTCATCACCATCACATTTTCACACATGTACAATCAATGTTCACTTTGCATTTGATTCTTCAGCAACACCTGGAAAAAGGTTAATAATAAAAAAGACAAGCTATCATTGAGAGAATTAACAGTGTACATGTTGCTAAGAATTATGTTACCTACATCATTTTGTCTTGCACAAATCACTTAATCTTTCTAACCTCTATCTTCATAATCTATACACAAAAACTTTTAAAATCAGCAGAAACCATCCTTTGCATGTCTACAGACTAACAATGAATTATCAGCAAAGGAAAGTAAGCAAACAATCCTTTTGGCAACAGCACTAAGTAGAATAAAATAATTACAAAGAAACTAAATTATGGCTGAACCTAGTGGCTCATGATGGCAAGCCCAAGGGCTAAGGAAGCAAAGATATGTAGGATCACATTTTGAGGCCATTTCAAGCAAAAAAAAAAAAAAAAAGTTTAGTGGTAGGCATCTGAAATAAAACATAGGGGACAGCTTTCAGAGCCTGCCATTCTTGCTCCCTGGGAAGTGTAAGTAGGAAGATGATTGTCCATGCCATCCATTGGCATAAAGAGTTGCATATCACACTCACTGGGAAGACTATAATCACAAAGATAAGGGGTATCAAGTGTTGGTGAAGAAGTGGAGAGAACGCAATCTTAGGATGATAATATAAATTAACATATTGTGAGAATATTGTGGAAGGTTCCCAGAAAGTAAAATGTAAGTGTCATGTGAACCAACAATACCAAATCTGGGTGTATCTTTAAAGGAAGCAAAGACAGTATCTCAAACAGATATCTATGTTTCTATGTACATTGTATTGACAATGGGAAAATTTGAAATGTCCATCAATGAAGGAACAAAAAATGAAGTGAGTGTGTATGTTACACATTTTCCTTCACACACACATACACACACAAAGTAACATAATTTTTAAAGAAAAAAGTTCTGTTATTTGCAAAAATATATCTCAATTATTTAAATAAAAGTAAAGTCATCTGCTGTATAAGCATTATTTGAATTAAGAGCATCACATGTTTAAGTCAAATTAGTTTAGTTGAATGATTAGACTGGCTTAAGTGGAGGATCTTCAACCCAGCCATTTTACATCATTCTGTGTAAGCTCGGCTATCCCAACCCAGGTACTGATATTCTCTGAACATTAAAGCAGTTTTGCTGCAAGTTCTTATGGAATGTATAGATTTCAACACATAATATGTGATTTTCAACAGAGTTCTTGTTGGATATATCCACCAAGGTTTGATAGCTCTGCTATTCCTTCTAGCCTGTGAAAGTACCTAGCCCTTTACTATTTCTCAGAATATTATTATATTTATTAAAATAAAACAGACCAAATGACAAACATTGGATGATCTTAGTTACAGAGAATACAATAGTATGTAATCAAGTAGTCAAATAGTATGGAGTCTAAAATAGTCTCAATAATAGACAACAGTACAGAATGTAGACTGCCAGAGGCTACAGGTAGAGGAAATGGGAAATGAGAAAGAATAGGAAATTTTCACTTCTAAGATGAATTATGTCTAGGTAGTTAATACATGGCAATGATGGCTAGACATAAGAAGGTATTGCTTACTTGCAATTTGGCAAAACAACAAATGATAAGTGTTCACATCAGACATACATGACAAATATTTAGACTGTAGATAGTGGTGTATGTCTTGATTTGGCCATATCAGTCAACAAAATATATGTATAGCAAACCATTTTATTGTAAATTTTTAACTGATGTGTTTTATCATTGTTAATTAATTTTTATATTTTTTTATTTTTTGTTATTATAAAGGCAAAATAAAGAGGGGTTATAATAACTTAAGTCAGGTAATGAGTACATATCTCTTTGGACAAAATCACCTCTTCCTTCTCTCTCTTTGTTAAATATTTTAAATAAAAATAAGATTTAAAAGTAAGCACAGAGAAAGTAAGTAAAAATCTTGGGTCTCATGAACTTTGAGTTCTTTCTTGAAAGTGTAATATTCTAGGATCTTATGAATTTATAGAAATCTTTAGGAATCCAAAGTGAAGAATGTAGTGAGTCTTTGGCAATCTCCTGAAAACTGAAAGGCATTCTCAGGATGGCCTTTAGTGGTACTGTATAACACTAATTGTACAAATGAAAGTTCCTGCAATCATACTCAATAAAATAAACAGGAAATATGTGTGTGTGTGTGTGTGTGTGTGTGTGTGTGTGAAGAGAGAGAGACACAGAAAGAGAGAGAGAGCAAAGAAATGAATGTCACTGCTTGCAATTTCTTTTCATGAAATTTATTGATGCCTATATTTTTATATTGAAACTACATTTCCCCTGGTATAGCCCTGTACTGGGTGTTCAATTCCAAATGAACTAAAACAATAGAACAGGACACTTCTCCAATATTCTGTTGCAATGCTGAAAATACAGAATAAAATATAAGAGATAAAATCTTGGCAGGCTCTAAAATTGCCTAATAAAAGTACAAAGGGAAGGAAAGAAGAATGAACTTGGAAAATTATATTACTCAAACAGGCCTATAATTTCTGTGAACTGATCAGTTCTCACCTATTGAAGTATTTACTTCATTTACTTTAAATGCTGAAAAATTAGAGACTCATGCTCCTAGTATAGCTGAGAACTTTGAAATAATTAAGTTAATCTTTATTTTGCCTTGTGCATAAAGATTGAATTTAAGTTTTTACAAAGAACTTCCTTCAGAATTAAAATATCTTTAAAGTAAAATATAGTTTATTTCAAATCTAAATTCTAAAATACTCATGGTTTTGTTTGTTTTGCTCTCCAATAATGCTGAACATTGTCTTATGAATCTTATTATCCACTAGAAAAAAAATCAATTTCTATTCATGTGCGTTTCAATTGTAAATGCAAATTTACTTTACAAAAATGAAAAAAAAAAAAAAAAAAAAGCTTGGGCACTGATGGCTCTTGACTATAATCCTAGAGACTTAGAATTCTCAGGTCAGGTGGATCTCAGTTCGAAAACAGGCAGAAAAGCCCGTGAGACTACATTTAAAATACTAGCAAACCACAAGGCAGGAAGTGTTGCTCAATGGTGGGAGGGGGGTGTAATCTGAGAGCAAGCAGCAAGGTGAGACTGTGAGTTCAAACACCAGCACTGTCAAAACAAAAAGCGGAACAAAATTTAAAAAAAAAATTAAATAAACACATAAAAAGGGGCAGGAGGCATGGCTCAGGTCACAAAGCGCCAGCCAATGGGAGAAAGTCTGCATCAGACACTGCGTTCAAGCCCTGGTTGCAGACAACAACAACAACAACAAAATACATAAAAAAATAAAGACTGAAATGAATGACCAATAATCACAATCTCACCATTCCACTTTGTTAGTATGTTATATTTCTATGTTTTTATATTATCTAGCTATCTATCATTACACTGAAACATGAAACTTTTTTTTAAATTTACTTGTTTATTAATTGAACACAATTTTTTTGACAAGGTGTGGGCAAAAAGGGTACAGTTACATAGTAGGGCAGTGTGTACATTTCTTGTGATATCTTACGTCCTGTTTTTCTATCTCTTCTCTAGGTCAGGTAGACATATATACAATATACAATGTATCAAGAACATAGACCATAGCCACGGTTGGCCACGCCCAAGAAAGTTCACCTACGGCTTTAAATGTAATGTCAATATTAGACCATATGTCGACAGTAGTCTTATATGAACTTACATACCTAGCTTTTGAGCTATTGTATTCCCCTGAGAGGTCAATTTTTGACCTTTATATGTTGAGTATTTGTTTGGTTTTAGTTACATACTGTTGGGTCGCTGCCCCAATCCTGTGGGGAATACCATTTGACAAGCAATTTTTGGTTTCACAGACTTGGTCTCTACTGTCTCTCCATCTCCCTTTGTTAACAGTCATATATCAGGGAGATCATGCCCCTTTGTTTTCTGTGTTCTAGGCTTGTCTCACTCAAAATTATTTGTTCAAGTTCTGACCATTTCCCTGCGAATAACAATATTTCACCATTCCTAATTGCTATGTAGTATTCCATTGTGTATAAGTACCATATTTTTTGGATCCATTCGTCTGTGGAGGGGCATCTGGGTTGTTTCCATATTTTGGCTATTGTGAATTGTGCAGCGATAAACATGGAAGTACAAATGTCTTTTTGATATCTTGGGGTTTGCTGTTTAGGATAGATGCCTAGGAGTGGTATGGCTGGGTCATAGGGTAGGTCTATATTGAGCTTTTTGAGAAACCTCCATACTGTTCTCCAAAGTGGTTGTACTAATTTGCACTCCCACCAACAATGGAGAAGGGTTCCTCTTTCCCCACAGCCCCTCCAGCATTTGTTGTTGCCTGAGTTCAGAGTATAGGCCATTCTAACTGGGGTGAGGTGGTATCTCAGGGTTGTTTTTATTTGCATTTCCTTTACTAGCAGGGATGTTGAGCATTTCCTCATGTGTTTCTTTGCCATTTTTATATCTTCTCTTGTGAAGTCTCTCTTTAGCTCCTTTGCCCATTTCCTAATAGGTTTATTGGGCTTGGAGGGGCTTAGTTTTTTGAGTTCTTTGTCGATGACAGATATCAGGCCTTTGTCTGTTGCTGTGTTGGTAAATATCCTTTCCCATATCGTTGGCTGAACATGAAAGTTTTAAAGAACTCAAATCACTAAATGTAAATAAGTATAGTCTATATAGATGTAATTATATAAAGACACTGATATCATTATATCTATATAAGAAATATTAAATATCCAAGTTAAGAAACCTCATACACAAATAACACTTCCTGTTTTTTCATTAGTGTGTATTAATTGTACAGTGTAGGGGGTTTCATTGAAAGATTATCATAGAGGGATATTATAAATTCTGATCGTGTTTACTTCCAACATTTCTTCTTGTTCCATTCTATTAACATTATGGTCAACCATCTGGTAGTCATGGCTCTGTTCTTCGCATGTTTGTGGGAGACTGCTCACAGCCATACAAACAAGAGTTTACAATATTCTAATACATTCCATATCCGTCCTGAAGGTAAGAACTCCTGTTTCTCATGGCTGTACAATGGGAATTTCACAAATCTTTAGAATTTACCACAGGGATAACTTATAGGACAAAAGGAAGTTCCATGAGCAGTATTAATTCTTCTCAAATAATAGGACCAGGAATGTAACCTGTCATTCTCACTTTCCTTCTCGTTCTGGCTCTGTTTTAACAGGGGGTGAGGGATGAATTAAGACTAGATTTTAAAATGGAATTATTCAGGTACTTTTGAAATGCCAGTTTGATAGGCTGATAAAGTTAACAAGACAGCTCTAAATCAGTGACACTGTCAATATACTAAGCAATGAGTAAGGCGGCTGAGCTGATTCAGGATCCAATAAAAGAATTATGTATGCTTTAAAGTGTTCCTTTCTCCTTTTACTTCAATGAAATCAGACCTATATCCTGCACAATCAGAATTTATTAGGTGTTATAGGGTTTTTTCCCTAAATCAATCACTTCTTTTTAGCTATTCTTAGGATCTAAATGTCTGTCATACAAGGTCTTTTAAATCTAATCCCCAGACAGGCACACCAAGACTGTGCAATCCAGTTGTCACATCTCATCATGTTTTTATGTGTTTCACAGACATTTTGGCAAAGTTAAAACACTACATAGAGGGCTGGGGATATGGCCTAGTGGCAAGAGTGCTTGCCTCATATACATGAGTCCCAGGGTTCAATTCCCCAGCACCACATATACAGAAAACGGCCAGAAGTGGCGCTGTGGCTCAAGTGGCAGAGTGCTAGCCTGGAGCAAAAAGAAGGCAGGGACAGTGCTCAGGCCCTGAGTCCAAGCCCAGAACTGGCAAAAAAAAGAAAAGAAAATACTACATAGAGTTTGGCAGCCAATGTTTTCACTTCTTCCTCTCTGGTTCCTTACAGACTTTTATGATGGTTCCACCACATGTCATGCATTTGGGATATTTCAAAATCTCGTCATTCCTTGAGTTTTATATTTATACTTACTTCTTTACTAATCTCAAGTCATCTCATGATTTAAATTTCACTAACTTGCTAACAGATCTCAAAGTTTAATTTCCAATTATCCTTTATCATGTTATGGACTCAATATCTAGTCTAGTTTGCCAGTACTTGGATTTGAACACAGTACACTGGTGTTGCTCCACTTGTTAGGCTGATGCTTTAACAGCTAAGCCACATCTCTAGTCTGTCAAGTTATATCTGTCAATTTATATCAATTTATATGTGTTTAGTAGACATCTTTACTCATTGCTTTCAGGTTCCAGATTCTGTTCTCCTGTGATCTTTGTGTCTCTTTCAGTCTTTTCTATCTCAGTTAATAGTATTTTCTTTCCTCTAATGTAGAAATATTGTCTAGCACTCCTTTCCACTCACATTTTATGTGTGGTCCGTCAGTGATCTGGTTGATCTAATCTTCAAGCCTTGTTCAGGATCTCATCTCTTTTTACGACTTGCATACACCATCAGAGTTCAAGGCACCACTCACCACTGCCTGGATTGGCACAATAACCTTCCTGTTCTGTCCTACATCATACTATTTTCAATAAAATAATGCAGCAGTCTACCCCCAAACACCATTTGCATCATGTCACTAGTTTGCTCATTCCTCTTCAATGGCTTCTGTTATTTTCTCAGAGTGAAAAACTCACAAGCTTCAATCCTGTACACTGTGTTGTCTGGTGTTGTGACCAGTGCCCTCATGTGGCTATAAAATTAAAGTTGGTAAAATTCAATTCTTCACTTCTATAATTGTATTTTCATTGCTCACAAAACACACAGTCAGTAGTCAAATAATTTGTTAGCCAGTAGCCAGCCAAGTACCTTTACGGGAAAAGTCTAAGTAACACACCTTCAAAAGGTTCTTTACTTATTATAAGTTAAAAATTTGGGAGGAAGACTGAGCAATCCCAGAGGTACTGTCTACCATCTCTATTATGTAAACTCAGCATACCAAAAAGTCTTCCTTTTTGCACTTGTGATTGTAGAAGAATGCATTAGCAACCTGGGAACTAATGCCTGAAGTCTGTAATCCTAACTACTCAGGAAGCTGGGATCTGAGGATAACAGTTTGAAGCCAACCCATGCAGAAAAGTCCTTGAGATCCTTCCTTTCAATTAATCAGCAAAAGCCAGGAGAGCCTTTTCAACATGTTCTCCACAACTTTCAGTCTTCCTTTTTCTTAAGTGTCTCTGTCATCTTGAAATCAAGAACTTAACTGAACACCTTCAGGGATGTGTCCACCCTTAAAGTGTTTTTTATATGAATATAGATCGGCTTCCCAAATATAATTCCCACTCTTCCTTTGTTTATTGGAGGGGCCTTGATTTATGAAAATAAGTCTTACCTGCTAAGGTAATAAATTTTCCTCAACTCTTTCATTTCTTGGCCACACTTGTTTCTGGGGTGCACTCACCAAGATATAAGCCCATTTGATTGTGTCACAAATGTAGATGTAGACATTTCCTGTCACCATGAGTTCTCTTCACTACTGCTGCTTTGTGCAGTCAGGTGCTCATTAACTCCCTGACTCACGACCCTGAAATCTGCAGTCTTCCCTCTAGCCTGATGTGCTCTAGATATAAAATTCTGCTATTCCTCTCTCTACCGTAATATACAAAATTGTGCATTCCAATCTTTGTTCATATTCTATTTGTTTTTGTGTTCTCTAACGAATAACACTATCTCATAAAATGTTTCCTGAATGCAGCCCTCAGAAACTCCCTCTCCAATTACTTTTAACCACTATTTTTGCAACATCTTTATTGTTCATTTATTGTTAATTTATTATGTGTATATGTTTGTGAGTGTGTGTGTACACACATGTGTCAATACTGATACGTGAATTCGAGGCTTTGCATTCTCACTCAGCCTTTTGGCTCAAGGTCAGCTCTCTATCACTTAAACCACATATCAACTTCTGGCATTCTTCTGGCTTAATTGGGGATCAAAATTTCATGGATTTTTCTGCCCCAGATAGCTTCAAATTGTGACCCCACATCTCAGCCTTCTGAATCGGGAGGATTACAAGCATGAGCCAACAGTGATCCCTATCTTTCTCAGGTATTCTTATGATATTGCAAATGATAACAATTTAAGTGCTTTTCTTAATGCCTATAGGAATGTGACCCTTACTCTGTTTCCCTTCTGCTCTCTGCTTTTTATTGGCTCCTGTTCCACAAAGAGGTAGAAAATGTCTCCTTGTCACTAGGGAGGTCAAGGGACAGATAATAGGCAAATGTAAAGTGAAGATGTTACGAGATTCTGAAAAAAAAAATTAGTTCTAATAAAACTGAATGAAGTGCCCAATGCTGCCTGTTCTTACTCTTGATTTGATATCTTTGTTCTCCATGGCTTTCTTGTGACTCTGAAAAGAAGACAAGATGTCGACTTTGGTCAATCATGATACAGTATGCTTGGAACTCTGATGTTACTGAAGAAGAAAATCAACAAGCTGCCTGGTTCCAAGCACCATGCTCCATTTTCCTAAATCAATATGAAAGAGAAGTTCTATAATATCTGGTTTTTATTTTGGACTCTGAACTTAGGGCCTTGATCTGTTGCTTAGCTTTTCACTCAAGCATGCACAAGTGCTATGCCACTTGAGTCCTACCTCCAATTCTGGCTTCTTGGCAATGACTTGAAGGGTCTCAGATTTATCTCTATAAGCTGGAGTCCAACCTAGATCCTCAGATTTTAACCTCCTGAATAGCTTGGATGACAACTGCAAGCCACCAGCTCATAGCTTCAGATTTTTTTTAATGGTTAAATTAGAAAATTTATTGAAATAAAGGGGGAAGCTAAGCCAAGTAAAGTTACCAGCAAAATTCCACAAAATGGTCAACAATCTTAGAAGAAGCGAAAACCAGAGTACTTCTGGGAGCTGGTGGCTCACACCTGTAGTCTAGCTGAGTGAAGCTCAGATCTGAGGATCATGGTTACAAGCCAGCAGGCAGGAAAGTCTGTGAGACTCCAATTAATCACAGAAAAATCCAGGAGTGCTCCTGTGGCTCAAGAGATAAAGCATTAGCCTTGAGGGGAAAAAAAAAAAAAAACAAAGACCAGGACAGAGCCCAGGCCTAGATTTCAAACCTCAGGATTGGCCAAAACAAAACAAAAGGAGACAGAATACTGCCAGAAATAAATTAAAATGGAGTAAAATTGCTTTGGGGCACTCAAAATGGATCCTGAACATCAGTGATAAGTAAATCTCAACAAATCTACAGTTCAAAGTAGAATCTTTGAACAGGGCTACGGTCACAACCACCAAAGGGCCATTTAATACTTTAACTTCCCAAGACCAGCACACTGGCTACCACTCCTTGTTTTGTTACTTTAAGACAGGGCCAGGGCTGGGGATATAGCCTAGTGGCAAGAGTGCCTGCCTCGGATACACGAGGCCCTAGGTTCGATTCCCCAGCACCACATATACAGAAAACGGCCAGAAGCGGCGCTGTGGCTCAAGTGGCAGAATGCTAGCCTTGAGCGGGAAGAAGCCAGGGACAGTGCTCAGGCCCTGAGTCCAAGGCCCAGGACTGGCCAAAAAAAAAAAAAAAAAAAAAAAAGACAGGGCCAGGCATGGTGAATTAGGCCTATAATCTTAGCTATTCAGGAGGATAAGATCTGAGGATCATGGTGTGAAGCCAGCCCAGGCTGGAAAGTCAGTGAAACTTTTATTTCCAATTTCAAAGTTGGCACGGGGCTGGGGATATGGCCTAGTGGCAAGAGTGCCTGCCTTGTATACATGAGGCCCTGGGTTCGATTCCCCAGCACCACATATACAGAAAACGGCCAGAAGTGGCGCTGTGGCTCAAGTGGCAGAGTGCTAGCCTTGAGCAAAAAGAAGCCAGGGACAGTGCTCAGGCCCTGAGTCCAAGGCCCAGGACTGGCGAAAAAAAAGTCAAAGGTGGCAAATGGAGCCGTGGCTCAAAGTGCTAGAGTATTAGCTTTGAGTACCAAAGCTCAGGGACAGTGTCCAGGCACTGAATTCAAGCTCAAGATTGGCACACACACTCTTACATATACATACACATACAGACTCTCAGATTTTTTATAACAAGTCTACAGCATAAACCAACTTATATTCTAAGAATTGTTCTCACATCCCACTAATACTCTGGTTCACGGTGGCAATTACCCCTGCACATGATCACATATTTAAACCCAAGTGAAACTGCATTAGACAGTAGACTTAAATATATGGTAATAAACACAGTAAAGATGAGAGATGCAGAATATAGAAGACTGAACACAGAATTAGGAAGATCATAGCAGTTACTCTGATGTTATTTGTATTCTCCTTGGAAAGAAAATTTTACCCTTTAATGGGAAAAAATAATACATGTTTCAAAAAAGCAAACAAATATTGGGCAATACACAGCTGTTGCTCTTAAGAGACTTAGAATTTATTAGAAGAAAAGAAAATCAATAACAAGAATGTTTATATGCTCAGTATGTTCATAATTTCAGACACAAAATTCAAGTATTCAATTAACTCTGATAGAAGACAAGTAAGAGGTCAGAAAATGTCTCATAATGGAGAAAATATTCAAGCTGATTGGTGGAAGAAGGGGAAATATTCAGGAGACACAAAGGGCTTCTGAGACAGAGGCCCAAGAACACAGAGTTTAAAAGCAAGGGCCCATCTGGAAAGTATAGGAAGCCCAGGTGAGGCACAGCAGAGTAAGAAGGAAATATGAAGATAACCCAGGTCCTACTCTGAAGAATCCTGCACTAAGAATGTAGGTAGTGAGGATACAATAAAGCCATTTGCATAACCCTGTTGACTGCTGAGTGTAGCCAAGAGATAGAAGCAGCCCAGAAGCCCTCCAGAGGACAAATGGATCAAGAAAATGTTTACTCATCCATTAGGAATATGATATTACGTTGTTTGCAAAAAAAAAATGGATGGAGCTGGAAAACATCAGCTTAAGTAAAGTAAGTCTGATTCAGAAAGACAAAGGATGCATGTTTTCTCCTATGTAAAGGCTAGATCTAATTTATAGACATACAAGTAAACGCATACATAGTTGTATGCATATGTACATAAAAGTATTCACCAAGTATGGTGTGTGCAGGGAAGAATTCAAATGGTGAAACTTCTTACAAGTACTAATTCCAGTCTAACAAAATGAAGACCATGAAGCTGTTACATGAAATGTATTTGGGGGAGGTACAGGGAAGGAATTAGAAAAAGAAGAAAGGAAGGAGGGGAAAATGCTCTCATAATAGTCAATGAAACTGGGAAAATTTAGGAGAGGGATTTAGTTGGGAGGGAAGGAGGAAGATGATGAAAGGAGTGATATCCACCAAAATGTATTGCACTCATAAACTGAGCTGCTGGATTGTAATTTCTTTGTACAACTACTTAAAGAGAATAAAAATTATTTTTAAAATGTGGGCATGTCATTAATAGGAAACAATGGACTTATCAGAAACATTGACAATTTTTATTTAGGAAGATCATTCAAGTGATACAGTGGGAAGACAGAGTACCATGCAATACACTCCTCAATAATTTCCCTTACAGAAATTGTGATTCGGGTCAACCACCATTTATAAGCTCTGACACATACTATGAACTGCATTAGCTACCGACATGGCTCAAAAGTCTCACAATATTATGACCACCCAAGAACTCTGTATTCTAATTTCTCCTATTAATGGGTTTTCCCAAATTGTTTTTGTATCTCCTAATTTAAAGCTTTAATGTGTATTTTTATAAATTTTCTTCTTTATAATTTACTTTATTTAATATATAAAAGCACTGAAAATGACCAGACTAATGAGTTATAACATAATGTATATCATGTCATATTGAACAACACAAGCATTTTTCATTCATGGTGAAAACTTTCAAAATCATTTCCTGTGGCCTTTTCAATGGCATAGCACATTACTGTTAACTACAGTCCCAGAGTGGAAAATGGCACACAAGAACTTCTTAGACTCATGGCTGGCTGTTGTAGTGTGAATGACTTTCCACAATTTACAAAACACTATGAAGCAGGAAGGCCTGTAAAAACTGATTAGACTTTAAAAATTCGGAGAGGAGCCTGATTAATACTGTTACTGATGCTGTGGTCCCTTTAGTGTGGGAGTAAATTTCTCTCTCTATGCTATTCTGTTCTGGCTGCACAAAAGAGACCAAGACAGGTCTGGGAATACGGCCTAGTGGTAAAGTGCTCGCCTCGTATACATGAAGCCCTGGGTTCGATTCCTCAGTACCACAAATACAAAAAAAGCCAGAAGTGGCGTTGTGGCTTAAGTGATAGAGTGCTAGCCTTGAGCAAAAAGAAGCCAAGGACAGTGCTTAGTCCTTGAGTTCAAGCCCCAGGACTGGCAAAAAATAAAACAAAAACAACAAAAAGAGATCAAGACAATGTCCAAATAAACAATTCCTCTAACTGAATAAAACAAGATGCATGTGTAGTGGTTGGTGGTAGGGGGGCGGGGAATGCAGAGGAAGTAGAGCATACAGGAGGAGATTTTGCTAAGTTTTTCTAAATCTTAGATGGAAATAAGCCAAATTACACAGGAGATCATTGACTCATAGGCTAAATTATCAGTGCAGTATAATTTCTAATAGTTCTCAGGTAGTGGTGTTCATAGCTTCTTTTACTGCCTAATGATAAGTGATTCGTTTTCTTCCTCAAGCCTAGCTCTAGCTACCTTTTGTGCATATTTAATGTTTGATATCTTATTGTACCTACGCAAAGTCATTTGGAAGGATGAACTTAATGCTATTATTTTTGTCTCACCACATCCTTCAGTGGCTTATAAAAAAAGAAATAAGACCTAAGCCAAAATCAATGCTGGTTTTAACATCAGGTGGAACCTGAGAGTTTCATTCAGAACCCTAGAAATCAAATATTTCCACTGCATAAATCAACCAATCCCATTTCCTTATTGCTGTTGATTGCAGTGACCTGGTAGCAATCAAGCAGGAGACAGAATGGCCATCAGTTTCCATCTGGCAACACAGATAACCAGTGCATACACAGGAGCTTCCAAAAAAAATTATACCTTTTAAATGTGAAATTAGCATGATCTCTTCTACTTTATCATTGTTTCACTTCCCTAACAATGCAAAGCTAAATTTAATCAACTATCCCATTCAGGACAGCTCAATGATTTTTTATTCCTATTTTGTGCAATTATTGCTATTGTGTCATCACTGATATAGGAAGGAAAGACTAGGGAAGGGAAATACAGTGATTACATAATAAAACATAAAACCAGTGAAAAGTATTAGGAATTTGTCCTATTCAAGAGTCGCTCTGAAACTTGGCCTCCATTCAGAAGAAAATGAAGGAAGAATGCATCTTAGTTAAATTGAGAAGCCAAATAAACTTGCAGCTAGAGGAAATACCCATGAGTTTGGTTGTGCCTTTGCCCACTATTTTGTGGAATGAGGCCCTTCCACAAGGAACTTACAGAAACAGCGTATATTTACACATATATGTACATGTATATAATATGTGTTTGTGTATACATATATGTGTTTATATATATTCTAGAAGAGTAAGAATATATAAGATGAACTATGTATAAACGCATATATGTGTATATACATATGTGGTATACATATGTGTGTGTATATTCCAGAAGCTTGACTGGGAAGAATAATCCTTACCTATGTCTAAACCATAGAGACCAGTAATGAATGTGTCACCTCTCTATCAAGAAGAGCTCACCAAAATCAATGTTTGCTATTTTCCCCACTTGTAAATTTGCCTCCTGCTTTGGTCTGAGACATTTTACTCTCCACTTTGAAGACCTGTTTAGCCATCAGGATGGTAGAAAAGTAAGCTTGAGTATTTAGTCAGAAAGTTTCTTGGAAATCCTCTGGAAGTAAGTCTCTGTACCACTGTCCTGCTCTGTGTTATATGTTTTTTCTGAAACCTTGGACTGGTCCATCCGGAACTTCCCCAATAAATTCATCTTTTTACTTGAATACAAAAAAAAAGAAAGTGGAAGAGTCATGCATGATTTGTTAAAGCCTGAAATTGAGCCCGAGAGGTGAGGTGCCACAATACACACACTCATCCAATTTGCAGGACACCTGACTAACCCTTGGATCAGCATAGGTAGATAAATCTCTTTCCCTCTGTGTGATGTGGCCATATTCAGTCTTATTACTCATCTTCAGACAAGAGCAAAGAAAGTATTAATATAAACTAGAAGTTACTCCTTCTTCAACTTTTATAAGAATGGCAGTTTTATTACTTGAACATTAGTGGGAAATGAGGGATGTAAATGGCCCATGTCTGTAATCCCAGCTACTCTGCAGGAAAAGACAGGAGGAATTGCAACTTCAAAGTCAGCTCAGAAGAAATTAGCATCATCTAAAATTATCTCTTAAAAAAGTGAAGGGGATGTGTGGGACATTCTAGGGGCATAGTTCAAGTAGTAAAGTACTTGCCTTGTAAGTATGGGGTTTGCATGGGTTCAATGATAGGGATGGTGTAAAAAGAAAAGGAAGGAAACAAAACTAAAGAAGATTGTCAGAGAAAGAAGAGAGTTGTTTATGGTTTCATCAATGATACTTTTAATTAATCTACTTAGATCTTTTGAAAAACTTAGGTATCAAGACACCATTGATTTTTGAGGACACAATTGATTTTTAATTACCCATCAATTTGTTCTACTTGAAGGCAAAATTTGCAACATTACATCTACTCAGTAACAAAACACAAGTTGATTGGAACCATTGGAACAACCAATTAGTCAGTATTCACAGTGTATCACACGTGTTCAAGTGTTGAAACTGGAAATGCATTTGAACCAATTGTGTGACATTTCTGTACACATAGCTTACGTGGACTGAATTGAAAATAATAGCCCTTTTATTGCAAGTCCATTGTAACAGACAATTATTAAAATCATTAATACTTGAGCCAATACAATTTCATTATCTCTGATTGATTTCAAGCATTAATGGCCTTCCCTCTTGTCATTTAAGTGGGAAAGGCATGAACACTAGCTTAGTGGAGCAACACACTGTCTCTCTGATGAGATAAAGCTCTTGGCTTTCAAAAAAGAATCCATACAGAAGGCCATATGCTTCTATAAACACTATACCTTTTACCATACCTTTTACAGGATTTGCTTAAATAGATTTCTGTTTTGGCTTTTAATGTCAGAAAAGCAGTGCACAAAACAGAGATTTGATTACTTTATAGTCTGTGGTACTGGTCTTTGCTTAAAATAGTAATCCTGGGAAAGGCTGCAAAACAAGTTTTACCTGACCAGAGGATCATTGTTAAATCAGCACTAGGAAAGAACAATCTGGAAGAACTATGCTCCTTACTCTCCTTTTACTGAATTAGCAGCAAATTCTACTAATTCCACCTCTAAAATAACATCAAAGTCCATTTTCTTGCTGCAGTTTCCATGAACTTTGCTCAGTTTCATCCATCAGTATCAATTCAAGAACTAACTTGAATCATTGCAACAGCTTCTTCCTTACCTTTTCACTGTGGCTGAACTTTTTCTTCATATAACCTACCCCAGTGAGATTGAAACCTACTGTTTTTATAAGGCAGTCTTCAGGTTAAAAATAAGCAATCCAAAAATATTTAAGACAGCAGTCAGAGCTTTTCACAATCTAACATTGACCTATGTCTACTCATCTTCACTCTTTTTCCCCTTCCTTTCCCTCTCCCTGAGGCTACCTCCTCTTTTTCCATAACTTGCCTCTATATATCCTAAAGTCTACAGAGAATCAAAGGCCAGGTTCAAATGCTCAACTCAATTAAGCATTCTTATTTATTGCACCTAAAATTCTCCTTCCCCATTCTTCACTGAAAAATTTCTTCAGGATTCATTCAAATTTTTATTGTTGTTTTTTTTTTGGGGGGGGGGTATCTCCCCTCTTTAAAACCTAATGAATACTTCTGAATTAGGGGTTTTCATAATATCATGTTTTCCTAATATCACATTGTATTCTAAAGTGTCATCAAACGTCACACCCCTCACTTTCTTATTGTTTCTGAGATTTTAAAACCATGATATATAATCTACGTATTTTTCTTTTGTTAATTTCCCATGCTTCACTATTTCTAGCACTGTAAACATATATGCAATAATATCCACAGCGTGAGGAGGGAATACCATTTGGGAACATGAGCTAATTTTGCGTGTTTCACAATATGAAATAAACCTGCAGTCATGTGTCACTTCATGAGAATGTATGCAGTGTTGCCACTGCATAAACATCAGAGTTTATATTTAACTGAAACAGAGAGGGCTACACTGGCACTAACAGAATAAGTATGTGGGACCACTATTATATACGTGGCCCATGGTCGAGTAGCATGTCATTCTTTAGGAAAGGACTTTATCTCAATTGTATATATTTCTTAAGCACTCTAATAAGCAAAATTCAATTTGCTCCCTAGCTATTGACTAGCAAATAAGAGCTGCAGAGTTAAAAATTGGAATGTATTAGGACCATATTTTACAAAACTGATTATATTCCTGTACCTGAGCTATAGTCTTGAATCTAAGAAGCCACAGGAAGAATCAATATCTTCAAAGTGGTAATCATGGGAGATAAATGGGCAGTGGATGCCGTCCTCTATGAATCATGATATTGTTTCAACAGGGACTGTGCAGAACTCTAATCTATCCTGACAAGGCTCACTGATCCAGAATCCTATTGTAGATTTTTATAACTCAAAAATTTAAAAATGCATTAGAAACTTCGATTCAGATATTATAAGCCACCAAGTAGAAGTGATAATAGATTAAGTGGTTGCTCTCCCGTGTGGCTGCCATGTTAGCTACTGTTGACTGGCCTACTCCCAACTTTTTGTCTGTTTACCATCTCCTGCCTACTGAGATCATGAAAGCACATCATGGGGTGATTACAAAGTAATAATTCCTTGTTTGTTTTTTTAAATGCTCTATTTAGTACGCTCCTTATTAATAAATTTTAGATCTGTAATTTGTTTATAGCCTCTATTGTGGCATGGGGCATTGGGAGCTGCTCAAAACATAGGAATTCTTAAATCTGACTCCATAAAATAAAGATAAGCAAATATCCTTCCCAAGTAGTAACATCATCCATTACCTTTTCCTCATCTAAAGATCTTGAGTCTCACTGTCCAAGATATATGTTTCTATGTGGGTCTTTTTTTTTTCCTTCACCAAAATAGAGAAGAAATTTAAATTAGTTGCCTCAGAGCATTCATGTTCAGCCTAGCATTATTCATGTAGATTTGGTATGGCCATATTGGTAAAACAAGCATGTTATTTGTTAGTTGAAAGTTATTACAGAGTTTACATTAACTTGTAAAATATGTTGTATTAATGGTGTTTTTCTTTTAATTTGTAAAACTAAAACTGAAGCCAAGTTTAGATATGTATGTGGTAATTGCCATGTGCCTTGAGAGATTTGGGTGCCAGTATGTCAAGAAACTATACTTAACCTTTCTGACAAGTATGATGGAGCTTGATTGGGAATAAAAATTCACAAGCATAACAAATTGAATGCAATAAATATCTGTGTGTTTGTCAGTTTCTAAGGACCAAGAGAGAGCACACAGTGCTATTCTCAAGAACTTAAACTCTCTGTGTCTCGAAGTCAGAATGAAGTTCAAGAATTAATGAAAAAACTTAGTATTCTGAATTGCAATTCCCCAATGGTATAGTTTGTACAAGTAGAAATATTTTATTAGTCAATGACACTATAACATTTTTATTTTTCATTAGATATTTCATTTTTCATTTACAACCAAGTTTATAAGTGCTTTAAATATACTTTAAAATCATTTATTATAAGAAATTAGAAAGGGATGCAGATCAGTGAATCAGTAAACTAATTTTTAAGAGAAAGCAAAACAATGGAATTTTTTTCTTCTAATGTGTATTGATTAGATTGCATTGCTACAGCCAGAACACATTTAGTATCTTAGAAACCTTTTCATTACATTATGTATTGTGATTAGTCTAAACCTCATGAAAAAAGTATATAATTCTTAAATGCATTGCATTTGTAAACTGTTTTTTTGAATTGCAATTTCTTTTTACAACTAAAGATAATAAATAAAAATTCATTTAAAATTTGTCTTTTCAAATTTTGTGTATGTTTTCACCCTTAGACTCTCTAAATCTCAATATATTATTGAGACATTCCATCTGTGGCTAAAAGTTTTAGGTTTTAGAGCATAACCTACAGTGTCTATTTCATTCTAAGAATTTGTCTTTCTGATCTTTTTTTTTTTTTTTTTTTTGGCTTGGACTCAGGGCCTGAGCACTGTCCCTGGCTTCTTCTTGCTCAAGGCTACCACTCTGCCACTTGAGTCACAGCGCCACTTCTGGCCATTTTCTGCATATGTGGTGCTGGGGAATCGAACCCAGGGCCTCATGTATACGAGGCAAGCACTCTTGCCACTAGGCCATATCCCCAGCCCTGTCTTTCTGATCTTAACTGCCACTAAGTGATTAGTAATGCATTGTTATTAGTTTTTCAGTGCATCAAAGAAAATTAAGAGAACCAGCACTGGTGGCTCGTGACTATAAGTCTAGCCACTCAAGACGCGGAGATTTGAAGATCAATGTTCAGAACTAGTCCAGGCAAACAAATCCAAGAGATACTTTCATTCAATTAACTAGCAAAAAGCCAGAAGTAGTAGCATGGGTCAAGTTGTAGAGAGCCAGCCTTGATCACAAGAGCATGAGGCCCTTAGTCCATGCCCCAATTCTAAGGCATGTAATTTTATGACATACCTGGGGATGTGAAATTTCACAACCAACTTTGTTTAAACAGGTATGGTCCCATTGTCATGCTATAGGTAATGACAATTTATACATCCAAAATATATGTAAATGGCTGGGAATGTGGCTTAGTGGTAAAATGCTTGCCTAGCATACATGAAGCCCTGTGTTCAATTCCCCAGTACCACATAAACAGAAAAGGCCAGAAGTGGTGCTGTGGCTCAAATGGTAGAGTGCTAGCCTTGAGTAAAAGAAGTTGAGGGACATTATCCAGGCCCTTAGTTCAAACACCAGGACTGGCAAAAGAGAGAAATCGAGAAAGACAGAGAGAGAGAGAGAGAGAGAGAGAGAGAGAGAGAGAGAGAGAGACTGTATACCCTATTCCTATTCCTCACTCAGCTCTATTTCTTGGCTCAGTTCTTAGTCTTCACTTTGTTTTCAGTAAGTAATTGTTAACATCAACAACAGAAGGATTTTGAGAAGACCTATGTGGGTAGGCTATTTGCCATTATTTTCAAGAAGTATAAATTTGATTAAGAACAATAAAAACACTTGAATTAGGAAGTTGTGGTGTCCTCTTTCTATAAAGGAGGCATGGCTTTCACTTTAAGAAAGTTCTACCTCCTAAACACTTATCTCTATAGGTAGTAATTTGTTTCTTTTTGAATGATTTTAGCTATTTGACTGAAATAGATTTTAAAATAACCAAGAAAAACAAATCATAAGAGAATTTATCTCCTTAAAATAAGAAAGGTGCACCATTGCATCATACTTGTAGTCTTAGCTATTCAGGAAGCTGAGATGTGAAAAGTCATAGCTTGAAACCAACTTTTTCAGAAAAGTCTTTGAGACTTCATTTCTATTTATCCACCAAGGAGCTAGCTGCAAGGTGGCTCAAATGGTACAGTGCCAGCTGATCAAGCAATCTGAGCAAATCGAGGCCTTGAGTTCAAGCCTAAGTATCTTTCAAATAAATATTTGAAAGGTGAAATAAAGTCTTAGATCTGCAACATGTGTTATGCAATGTGGCACATTGAATAACTACAACAGTGAGCAAAAGTGGGATGCAAAAAATCTAAAAGGGTCTTTCCAAAATGATATGGGTGGGGCAGGATGAGGTAGGTAAGTAAGGGCAAGGACAAAGGAGGAAATCACTTCAAGTAACAGACTGGAGAATTGATTTAATTTATCTTGACTCTCCTATTGAAATGAAATAAATATTTGTCTACTTTTGTTGTTTGTGTACATAAAAACAAAATAAACTTAAAAATTACCCACTAAATTAAAATATGCTAACCAGACACACTTGAGATAACTATAAGGGAATACCTACTGTTTATTGAATTATGAAAAAAGGTCTAATAAATTAGAGCTTCATTTACGTCTATGTAGTAACTTGAACTACAATATTGCTACAAGCTGATCTTACAAGTTGTTCCCTGAAGAATCGAGTTAATATTGTGAAACCAATGAAAAAAAATGGAGAGAAAAAAGAACAAAACGCCCACACTGATTTTATTTTTATTGAAAGTAAAAACCACCAGCACATAATTCTGTTCAAAGAAAATTGTTCAGTTTCATTTTTCTATCACAGATAGCAATGTACTCCATAGAATTGGAACTGCTTCCTTTGTTTCTTCATCTCTCAGAATTTGATTTGCATATTTGGGGACACGTTAAGATGCTCTTTGTGATTTAGAGAATTTATGAAAAGGTAATTTGATCTCAAGTCAGAGTTTCTTTATTTCTAATACAGAAAGCTGTGTACCCTTTGAGATGTGAGTCATAAGAGGAAGACGTTAGCCTGCCTTACACAGATAATAAAAAAATAGTTCCACAAGAGACAAGTTACATATTATGACATTGTGGATATAAAGCTCATTTCGATTTAATTCATTACTACATCATGTTGCACAGGAAAGCAATTTTTAAGCAATAGAATCACACTTCATTTATAGAGGACCCAGCTATAACAACACAATCAGTTATTGAAGAGAGAAACTGATTTCCCAAATCAGGCATATAAAATTTAATATATTTGCTCCAGTTATAATGAAAGGGAAGGGAACTTCAATATTATATTTTCTTTTCCAAATAAGAATGGTCCTTTGTAAAATTTGGAAAGAGCATTTCTGCTTGGGGAATTCACTACAGTTTGCTGCCACAAATTGAATAAGTTAAAGAAAATGATTAAGGATCTTTGCTAAAATACTTGAAATACTTGTTAAAGAGAAAATAATTTCTTATTTTATTTTTTCTAATGGTACTAGGGCTTGGACTCAAGGTGTCAAGATCTTGTTTAGCTTTTTACTTATTTCTGGTTCTCTAACACTTGGCCATACTTGAACATACATTTTCAAATACTACCCTTGAATAAATTTATTATTTGTACATTGAAACATGATCCAACCCTTATTAAATAATAGAATAAAGAGAATGATAAGCATTGATAAGTTTTCTATGTAGTGTTAGTGATTGAATCTAGGGCCTTGGAAAAAACTAGTCTGTCACTGAGTTACATCTCCAATCCTTAAAAAAAAATTGAGTAGAAGGCTGGATTTAATTGTGACATTTACACATATGTATGCAATATACTCTAGTGAATCTCGCCCTCAGTACCCACCAGCTGGATTTTCAAATTTCATGCCTCAAAAGGAAATTTATGCTATTTAAATCTTGATTTCATTGATATTAAGGAGGAACATTAAAAAAAAGAACCATCTAGACGATGATGGCTCATACCTGTAATCCTAGCTACTCAGAAGGTTGAGATATGAGGGTAACAGTTTCAAGGTAGGCAGGAAAGTTCCTGAGACTATTATCTCCAATTTACCACCACAAAACAGGTGTGGAACTGTGACATAAATAGTAGAGCTCTATTCCTGAGCACAGAAGCTCAGGGACAATGCCATCATATGAGAGAGAGATAGACAGAGAGAAAGGCAGAGAGAGAGAGAGAGAGAGAGAGAGAGAGAGAGAGAGAGAGAGAGAGAGAGAAGCAAGGGGCAGGAGGTCTGTGCAGAGAAAACTGATATACCTTGGGATGAACACAATTAAAAATGAATAGATAGAAAATCATATTATAGCCAATGCACACAAAAATATACAAGGAAAGCAAGATCTAATTCTACAATAGGCAGTCAGTTCGTATATACAGATTCTGCTCTTGTTCTAATTCAAATAGTTCATTTTGGGTATATCATCACTGAAATTATATAAAATATAACAAAAATCAAATGACAAAAAGAGTTCCTAATCTGAGCTTTAATAATCTGTGTTCATCCTGATATGTTATTTCAAATAAATTTACTGTAAAATAGTTTTAAAAAGAAAATTTGCTTATGCTGACATTTAAGTAAAAATATAAATATGTGATCAAATAGATAAAGTCATTTGTATATGAGCAGACAAGCAGATATGTGTGTTTGTGTTTGTGTGCATGGGTTATGTGTGTATACAAAAGAGACAGACAAACAGAGAGACAGACAGAAAAAGAGACAGACAGCAATGATGAGCAGGTGTGTGTTGTGAGGGGAGGTGAGAGAGGAGATATTCCTTTGACCTTGACCATTGAGTAGGAAGAAAGCAAACCTTTAAGAATAATTCTCTTCTAAGAGAATTTGTGTCATTTCATAGTACACTGAGCACAACAGAGGAAACCCACTGCTTTGTCTAAAGTTCAGAGCCATAGAATGAATGCTAAGCATAGTGAAATAAACCGCTATAAACACAAAGGGACAAAGTCTAATCCCTGAGTTCAAGCTCCAGTACAAGCACACACACAGAAAAAACAAACAAAACTAAACAAAAAGCTTAATCTGATTCCTGGATTTACTAACAGTAGTTATGTTAGCTGCACAAGTTAGGCACTCTCATTGAACCAAGGGTTACTCAAGTATAAAATGAAGTAATGCCGACTGGAAATATGGCCTAGTGGTAAAGTGCTTGCCTCATATACATGAAGCCCTGGGTTCAATTCCTCAGCATTACATATATAGAAAGAGCCGGAAGTGGCTCTGTGGCTCAAGTGGCAGAGTGCTAGCCTTGAGAAAAAATAAGCCAGGGAAAGTGCTCAGGCCCTGATTTCAAGCTCCAGGACTGGCAACAAAGACCAAACAAAAAATATTAATAAGACAAAGAGGAACAGAAAATAGAATGTAAATCTTGAGACTTTCAGGAGAACATTTGCAAAAGGTATCATCATCAACAATCAGCCACAAAACTTTGCATTTAAACAAAAGCATGACAGCAAAAATAGAGTCCTTTGAGTCAGACAAAACATTAATTTAAAACAGGCTTTATAGATTTGAGCTAACCTACAAGTAATCTATGGGTCTATAAAATCCTTTGCCTCCTTCATTTAGGAATAGACGGAACATGCAGGTTTCAGTTTTCTTAATCAGAAGACTTCATGGACTGTACGTTTCTTGGTAGTAGAAGCACAGTAGTTCTTGAATGTGAAGAAGAAAATAGTAGTGGGTGTGTGAAGGGAGGGATGAAGAAATGAGATTTGGAACACAGGAAAAATGGCAATACTACAAGCAAGTAAACCATAGTGGCTGCGTTTACATAAGGGAATAAAGCAGCACAATCTTTTACATTCTTGTGTCATCCAGTAGGCAGATGGACAAAAAACATGTGAAAAAAGCAAATTATGAATTTTGTCTCTAGATTTCTTGCAGAGAGATCGACTTCCTTGTAGTTGGTGGACTTTTTTATAGGAAAACCCACAAAATCATGCTGCTTGCAAAAGGCAGGGCTCTAGAGATTTCAGATTGTTTGGCATTCTAGAGTATCCATAGGTGTCTGATTCCTACTTGGCTAGACATCCTGGTAAAATTTTTGGAATTTATCTTCTTAACACTGGTATTAGAACTAGGAAACTGGAAGGAAATACCAAAATCGAGAGACACAGGGTAGAAAGACAAACGACTACAAAAGCAATACTTGCAAAACTGTTTGGTGTAAATCAACTGAACAACTCATGGGGGGAAAGGGAAAGGGGAAGGGGGAGGGGGAAATGAGGAAGGAGGTAACAAACAGTACAAGAAATGTATCCAGTGCCTAACGTATGAAACTGTAACCTCTCTGTACATCAGTTTGACAATTTAAAAAAAAGAACATTTTCACTAAACTGTAAATGATCTTGCTGCTTTTCATGTGATCTATAATAGGGATAGCACAATATAATAATAGAAAATCGTTATATGCACCTCTGATGGTCAAGTAAGAGCTAATGAGTGTCGGTTCAGGAGATCTGATACAATGGGGAAGGAGGTCCTGGATCGTGGGCAGATCATGAAACAGGAATTTGGAACATACTTGAAATGTTTTTGTCCTTCCTTCAAGTAATATCACTAAGGCCAGGTAAACTAACCACAATTCGTATTGGTGAGGTTTATTTGTAATGCAATATATACTATTCACTCACATATAAGAGAACAAAACATATGTTACAGCTACCAAATAAAAATATAACAGAAGGGGAAGAGGAAGAAGATTGCCACAGCATGTACAAATGAATGAAGAACAGAAAGCAAACTATATTTGAAAGTCCTTTTCCATTAACTATATAGAATAATTACTCAACTATACCTATATCTGAAATACCATTGTCCACTGCATTTCCAAGTATGGACTGATACAATAGCATATTTTTCAAGATAATTTATGACATTCTGTGAGGTTGGAGGAGCAAATTTCCAGCTAAGAAATAGTGTTTTATACTGATCAACTTAATATAAAGTTGATTTCACAGCATAACATAACTCATATATATAATGAGGTAAGATGCTACCGCTGTCAGAATAGTATAGACACTGAAGATAGGTAAATATGTGGAGATTTTTATTTTATTGTAATATCATTTCACCTGCTGTTAAATAAAATGTGTCCATTAAACAGAAATTCAGGTTACTTCACATAACCTATTGTACTATTTTACTATTATATTTATTTTCTGAATCCATAAAATATGAGAAATACCTACAAAAGCTATGTGGGAAAAATTCTAAACAGTTTATAAATGCAGGATAGTCAATTAACATATACCAATTTTGTCAGCACTATTTTGATGTACCTCAAACAAACAATAATGAGGGCCGGGAATGCTGATAACACTGTATGGCAATTTGTAACACAAAGAAAATAACTAAACAAATAATTAAACTTTCTGAAACTAAGATTTACTTCTAGGAATTCATCCAAAAAACAGGAAGCACAGGAGGATTTATGCTTAGGAATATTTATAGAGAAAATCTAACTGCTGTTTAGTAAGGAATAAATTTAAAAAATTACATGATATTCATATAATTAGATATCAGGCAGTTATGTTAAACTCTTTACAATGGATTTGAGAAAAACTCAAAATGCTCAGCTGAACAACATTTCTTGCTACCTTCTGCTCTACTATGCCTAGGCTTCTCTACCATTTTTGAAATATTATATGCTATAAAAGAGTGATCAGCTGTGACTCTATGATGTCTGTGTTGCCCTGCGAGTTCTAGAGACTGGTTTAAAAATACAGTATCATTTTTATTTTTCTTCCTCTTTAGCAGCTAAATTTTCAAATAAATGAGTTCTCAAGGATTGTATTTTAATATTTTTAATGTTTGATTTGATATAAATTCTCACTTGTTCAGCATGAAAGCATAGCATATCTGCTTGTGGTGTGTGTGTGTGTGTGTGTGTGTGTGTGTGTGTGTGTGTGTGTGTGTGTGTGTTGGTACTCTACCATTACAGCCACACCACAGGCTTTGTGCTGGCTAAACACAGATAAGATTTTCCTAGATTTCCTTCCCTGACTCCATTTAAACTAAAATCCTTGTATCTCAACCACCTGAGTGGCTAAGATTATAGATGTGAATCAATAACATCAAGTGGTTCATATCATCTAGTTAATTACATAAAAACTATTTAAAATAGTACAATGCAAAAATGAATACATTTATAAAATTATTTTTGGATATGATCATAAATTATGAAATGTTAAGATTTAAGATGTTTCAAAATGCATTATATAATCAATAAATACTAATTTAATATTAATTTATGCATGCATGTCACTCCCTTAAAAAGACTAATCATTGGTAGACAAAAATATCTGTTTCATTTCCCCATGGGATTTGCAGAGTGCTGGTTTTAAATTGCATTATTGTTAGAATACTTAGCAGACCTGCTATACCCTTAGAATATGGACAGGAATAAAAAAGCAAAAGGAAGAAGCCTAAATCTCTCATAATATGATGAAAAAGAACAGAGGAATCTATAATGTACAAAGTCAATGCTGTGATTATTTGGTAAACATAAGAACTCAGAGAACATATTTTTAGTAAGATAATAAAGGGAACTATTGCCTTTGAATAAAGACATGCTACCCAGAGAAAACTAATGCAAACATAATTGTACCAAAATATTATTATTATTATTATTATTTGAAGAACAAAGACTGCTATCTCAATAAGTAAAAAGCATTACCAGTTCCTGGATTATCGTTGTGGATCTCTCTCTAACCATACACAAAGTCTTTCCTTAAACTTTGTGACTAATACTAAAATATATCTTGTCTTTCTGATTTTTTTTAAGTTTGGTAGGTGAATATAAGCCTTTCCTGAAACTTCCATTCCTGAGAAAAATAACAATATTTTTATTTAATCATATATTTAAAAGTTAAAAGCTGTTGCCTATATGTAAAGAAGAAACAAGTGAGTTGTTAATGACAGCTACAATACTGAAACAAATTAAAATGAGTAAGAAAATAAAAGCAAAGAAACACATGGGAAGAGCATATATATGCAATGTAGTTAGTATACAAATCATGTGCAGCGAATGTCCTTGTGAAATTCTATAAATCTGAATGAAAATTTACTCAGAGCCAAAGAAGAAAGAGAAGCTGGCTGGATTATGAGATGTATTGTGCTCACAAATTAGATACTGACACAATGCTCAAGAACCCTGAGTATTGTTTATGTGTTTATCCTAATTAGGGAAGGGAAAGGAAACATTAAAATGGTGAAACAAAGGACAAAGAATGAACCAATTGCAACAGTGATACTTACCAGACAATATGTTGGAAATGAACTGTACAACATGGAGGGGACAGGTTGAGGGGAAGAGAAAGTGGGGAAAAAATGAGGGCGGAGGTAACAAGTTTGGCAAGAAATGTACTCACTGCCTTACTTATGTAACTGTAACCCCTCTTTACATCACCTTGACCAGAAAAATTAAATTTAAAAAGAATAATGTAAATATTCTCAGTGGTAAAAAAGAAATTAATTCCATAGTTCCTTTGATAGAAGACAGTTTTGCAACATAAAGAAGGGATGTCTACATGAAGCTTTGCTAAACAAAGTTTTATAAAATCATTTTATTTTTTTCCTTTAATTGAAAAATAAATCCTAAACCAGTGAGACCTATTTATAAAATGCCCATTGCCTGTTTCCAGTTACAGCCCGACCTCCAAAAATTTGATCCCTGTGGATGGTTTCTTCAGGCTTTGAGTCAGCTTCCTATTGTGTTTAGCCAATGGGACAGCTGCTAGGGCACTGGGAGAGGTGGAAGGGAGAAGCCGTGGTACCCCTCACCCTCTCCATTTTTAGTAGTCTTGATTGATACAATAATTAATTCGCACAATAGCACACCACTGAGCTCCCCGCAGCATAAATCATTTTACACTGGGAAATATTATAGAAATTATCATTGTTTGCAGAGGGCAAAAATTGTGATTCTTTTAAAAGATGAAGCCCAACAATATAAGTACCAGAAAATGTATACTTGAAAGAGGGAGAGTTGGACCAAAGGGGCAAGGGGTAGAAGAATCAAGGGGGTAGTGGGAGAAAATGCAGGAAAAAAATTCATTGTATATACCACAGAATTGAGAAATATAAGGGTGGATCAAAGATGATGAAGAGATTGAAGTGGTGACACAGATCAAGATGCACTGTACACATAAACTGCTTTGAAAAGGCAAAAAATTAAATACATAAAATCAAGGTAAGTAAGGGGAAGGATGGGTTCGGAAGGGTGGTTGAGAATGTTGAAAGGGTGACACTGATCAAGAGGCAGTGCATTCAAAA
The DNA here is from genome assembly GCF_023159225.1 of Perognathus longimembris pacificus. NCBI lineage: Eukaryota > Metazoa > Chordata > Mammalia > Rodentia > Heteromyidae > Perognathus > Perognathus longimembris. The sequence continues at coordinate 70,787,884 of NC_063165.1, forward strand.
ACTGATTTTGGTACCCTGGGTATTGTATGTAAGTTTATCAGTACCAGGGAAGGGGAACACCAGCATGGAGAGACAAAGGGTAAAAGGCAAACCAATGCAACAGCCCAATGCAACAGCACTACTTACAAGACAATATGCTGCAAACCAACTGTACATCTCAGGGGAGGGTGGGGAGGGAACTGGGGGGGGGGAAGGTGGGAGAAAAATGAAGGAAGAAGTAAAAAGTTCCATAAGAAATGTACTCACTGCCTTATATATGTAACTGTAACACCTCTGTACATTACTTTGACAATAAAATAAGGAAGAGAAGGAAGAAAGAAAGAAAGAAAGGAAGAGAGAGAGAGAGAGAGAGAGGCTGGGAATGTGGCCTAGTGGCAAGAGTGCTTGCCTCCTATACATGAAGCCCTGGTTTTGATTCCTCAGCACCACATATATAGAAAAGGCCAGAAGTGGTACTGTGGTTCAAGTGGAAGAGTGCAACCCTTGAGAAAAGGAAGACAGGGACAGTGCTCAGGCCCTGAGTTTAAGCCCCAGGACTGGCCAAAAAAAAAGAAAGAGAGAGAGAGGAAGGAAGGAAGAAGGAAGGAAGGAAGGAAGGAAGGAAGGAAGGAAGGAAGGAAGGAAGGAAGGAAGGAAGGAAGGAAGGAGAAAATGAAAAATCTCTTTTGGTAAATGGCAAGTCTTTGGACAACGACTTAAACATTCCAAAACAAACACCAGGAAGTATTATAACACTGATAAGCTTATATATGAAGTAGAATTTACCACATGCAATCTGACTATAAATGTTCATGTAAATCTTCCACAAGGTTTACAATTGTGAAAATCTAGAAATTTTTGAGTATTGCTTGTCAGTTAGAAATAAATATTAATGAGTCCTCAGCATCTCAAATGCAGAATACACAAATAATCAAAAAAATTCCACATATATTGAAGGAAGAGTGAATAGCAGAAAAAAAAATGTTTGGAAAACCTATTCCCCTCAGTGACTCAAGCATGATCTTTGGTAAGGGTGTTAGAATTCATCAACACAACATCAGCACAACTGTTACTTCAGTACTTGAGCTAAGTAATGAGATCTCACTAGATATACTCCCCCAGAGAAGTTCACTAGAAATTTACACCAAAACCCAAAAAGAATACCCTGAGGAAGTAGAAGTGCTCTATCCACTTACAGGTAACAAAAATGACTCATTTGAGATATCCTCTAACTGTAAGTAGGACAAGGTATATAAACAGTGATGATCAGTTTTCTCCTTCTAGCTCCTTGATTTACAATGTGTGAGAAGCAGCAAACCTTCTACAACCCAAGATGGGTAAAAGAATAACAAACATTGTTACGTTTTCTACAATTCATCAACTTTTGTTTATAAAGCTTCTCCTAGGAACTGAGCCTTAAGGCTCAAGTAAGAACTTTCTTCTACATTCACTATAAAATCAACACCTTCTGGCTTGAGTCATCTGCTGCAGAGAGATGAGCTCTGGAAATCTGACATGTGCAACCCAGTATGACCAAATCGGTAGGACTCATTGGAAAGTCAGGAATGAAAGAGTCCAAGCACAACCAATGTATATCATATTGGTGGCAATTACTTCAGCCAATAAAGTAGGTTTATTGTATTCTGATGCTGTTAGAGTCTTTAATCATATGGTTTATGTCCTAATTTTCATTACACACACCTCTGACAAACCTTGGATCCTAACTTAGTGTAGGTGGGCTTCTCAGAGGGAACAAAAATGAGTTGCCTAGAATCTTTTTTAGGGTCATAAGAGTTATAATTCATATTATACATTCATAAAGCAGCATCATAAATTTGAATTGCAGTACCATAAATTTGAAAATGTGGACCTTGTCCATAAAAGTATTTCAATTCTTTGGGTGCTAGTAAGTCATATTTCTCAGTTGGAAAAACTCAATTTTACCACGGTAAAATCACCAGTTCAGTATCTTCCCAGGAACCACATTCCACCAACAAGAGTTTTCTGACACACCTACCTGAAAGACTTCTTAATATCTTCTGCTTGGATTGTCTTGAGAATCTCTTGGTATAACTGAGGATCATTGGTTGCTGAAGAAATAGCATCTGAAGGGCAATTTGCACGTGTATAATAACCTATCAAAAGTCCAAAAATAAATAAAATTGTAGCTATGGAAAGCAATTTTAAAAGGTGGCAAAAGCTGCCACGGTTGCTCTTTGGTGAAGATCTTGTATAGTGGCTAATATAGTCAGACTCTTCTTGAAGTCGCTGGAACCTTCCTTTAGGTGAAGTGGCTGGTTGAATAGAATCAAGATTGAGATCTGAAGTGTCCGAGTGTCCCAGATTCTGATTCTCAGAATTATCTAGCTGGAACTGATCAAAACCAGGCTCTTCTAGTTCCTTCTCCATGTCCCACTCTAAGTCAAGGGCAGTGGTTTGAAGTTCATCATTGTCTAAGTACTGTGAGTGGCTGCAAGTTCTTTGATCTCCATGGACCTTCTGATAAGCCATCTTTTTACCTATGAAAACAAGAAAAACATTGTCTTTAAGTAAGTAATGTTGTTAAAACCACAGGTTAAAAAAAAAGACAAAAAACTCAGTAAGTTATATTGATGTGCATGAAATCTTAGTGACGGTGTGTTCTTGTAGAAATTCATATCTAAGAGACAATAATTAAACATGAGAGACAATAGTCACATAAAAGAAACAATAATTGAGTCATGTTCTCTTGTGGTTGTTACTATAAGCAAGGAAGATTACAAAATTAAAAGGTATTTGGTAGAAAGATTATGAGAAAAATATTTTTTAAAATCACAGACACATACACAATTAACCTTTGATTTAGGAGAATAGCAAAGTTACATACACACAACTACAGTAGAATTTCATGTAAAACAAGGAAGGCAAAATTAAACTTCACATTACAAATGTATTTTATCCAATTTAAAAGAAAGTATTGAAAAAATGCTAGTGACTCAGTATGCTAAGAAGAAAAGAATATAAAATTCTAGGATGATTACATTTACCACAGCAAAAACACAGATAATAATAGGCAGGAAAACCAAATACACATCAATTTTCCAGAACTACATGAGGTAAAGTGGGATATGTCTACATTGCCACAGACTATTAGAAGAGGGAAATATTTTAAAGCCATTAGAAAGTGTCAAGATGTTCCAAGGAATTGTGCAACAAATTGATGTGTCTCAGTGAACTTTAACTATAATTCTGGAATGGCATGAATCCAAAGAAGAAAACCATTTGTCAGCCTAGGAGAGCTTAGTTTCATAACCTTACTACAGGAGTAGCAGATGGAGGTTTTTCTTCCCTCCTCAGTTTTGGATGACAGTTTGTTGTATCCTGCAGAGTGGTATTAGGATAACTGGGCTAATTAACTGCAAGTGGTCTTATGCCTGTCTTCAATAACCCACTGGTGCATTATAGAGACAGATTAAGAGTATTTACACTTAAATTTTCTATGTATTAGATTTGTCACCCCAGCTGGACGCTAAGGTTCCTCACTAAGTTTTATGGGTTTTCTGTGCTTCCTTCTGGGGTGGATAAATAAGCTAACTCAGCTGATAATTGATGACCTAATTGCCTTTGGGCCACTGATTGGCAAATGAAAAAGATATAAAGACTTTGTGAAAGGAAATGGAATTATACACCAAGTTATGGTCAAACATAATAAGCAGAGGCCTATTTAATTAACATGTTCTAAATTCCTAAGAAAGTTTAAATATGATTATTAAACTTTGGGAAGCAAAAACTGTACTTTACAAGCAAACCTACAATGTAGGGTTTATTTTCATCCAGAGTTGACCTATTGGGGGTGAATATCATATTCTTGTCAGGCATTGGAAATGCAATAATGATTATAAAGTTAAACAAGGTTGGTAGTACACACCCACAATCCCAGCATCCAGAGATTTGATCACATTGGGATCTATGTGTGTCATGCCTGCAGAAACACATACACAAACACACACACCCTCCACAAAGATAAATGAGTCCTTGTGCCAAAATAGGCCACAATCCAAAGAAAGATGTTAAATAAAATATGCAAAGTTGAAGAGTATCAACAAGAAAAATTTGATTATAGTAGAAAATACAAGAAAGCATTCTTTAATGGCCTCTCAGTCACCTTTCACAGGCAAAAAAGAATGTAAGAGGAGAGAAATTTAGCAAACACTCCGAAGAAATATAAAGCAGCTACATGGTAAACTTAAAGAGGAGGAACACAGGACCAGACATGCTAGGGCCAAGACATTTCCTTCTGTAAAATGGGCACAAGCACACACCACATACACTACCCAGGGTGTCATTGAAATTAGTTGTAAGTTGGAAATAAGAACTATTGATATCTAAATGATAGATATTGATAACATGAGTAAGTAGCAGCACAACAGATCTAGGAGGCAAAGTTATAAAGTATTGTGGGAAACAATAAAATGTATTAAACAAGGCAGAAGTAAACACACATTCTTGTAAGTTGTTATGGAGGAAATGACCAAGTATTCCATACCCATAATGCAGTTCAGTTTGTTCTAACTCCTTATTTTGCATTTAATTAATGGAGAAAAACTAAATTACACTAGTCTAATATGACACAAGCACTATTTGGTAGGTTCTAGAAGGATATTGGGAATGGATCCACATGCGATTTCTTCTTTCCTGAGTCCTGATCCCCTTCTTATTGATGTTGTTTCTCAATTAACTCAATACAATGCAGTATTTTCATTCTGCTCTGGGTTCTATCATGGCAAGCAAAGAAAGGGAGTAAAATATGAACTTAATGATAATTACTCAAGTAGGTTAAATGATTAACTAACAGGATGAAACCAGATGTGCCTTAAAGAAAATGTTGAACAGGAAACACTAGATGACATACAAAATCTGAAGTTAGTAGAATAAATGACTTCTAAAATCTATTATCCTAATGCTGTCATGCTACTAAAAAGTAAATCTAATAAGCCTACTAGGACTGAGGTATATACCCCAATAGGATCATGTGGTTTTATAGAAATATAATTAAAACGTTAAGGGAAAATTAATGTTATACATTTTACAAATGAATTTATTGTATTTTACATTTTGCCAGTTCCAAGGCTTGAACTCAAAGCCTGGGCACTATCCCTGATGATTTTTGCTCAAAGTTAGCATCCTGCCACTTGAGCTACAGCTCCATTTGTGATTAATTGGATGTAAGAGTCACGTGGACTTTCTTGCCAAAGATGGCTTTGAACCACCATCATCAGAATTCAGCTTTCTCTGTAGCTGGGATTACAGACATGAGTCACCAGCAGCCATCTTAAATTTGTTTTATTGCATTGTTGCTCATTCGAACTCAAGGCTTCATGCTTATTTGGTTTGTTTTCCCACAGCTGGCACTTTCCCATTTAAGAATATAAGCCATCCTCCAACCCTGACTTTTTGCTGGTTAACTGGAAAGGTAGCTTCCCGGACTTGTGAGGGGTGGGGTGGCGGGGGGAGTGGGTTCCTGTGGATCTGTGTGTGTATGCCCACCTGCTTCAGCACTAGGGCTTGAACTAGGAACCTGAAAACTTTTAGCTTTTTAATTTGAGTTTGGAATTCTACCACAGTTAAGCCATATGTCCACTTCGTGTTCTTTAGTGATTAATTGGACATAAGAGTTTCATGAATTTTCCTACCCCAGCTGGCTTTGAAGTTGAATTCTCAGATCGCAGCCTTCTAAATAGCTAGGATTTCAGGCATGAGTCATTATGCTAGTGCCTGGCTACAAATCAATTAATTTTAATATGCATTACACAGTACAATATCTGTGCTAATGATTGCTTTCTTCTTTGATTAAAGCAAATTGCTAGGTTTGGACAATATATGTTGTTTTTTTTAATTGTCAATTTGTGCATTATTAATTAATTTACTCATACCCTTTCAATGTAGTAGTATATTTTTTTCCAATTTTAATGACGCAGAATCTCTCTACCTCCCTCCCTTTCTCTCTCTCTCTCTCTCTCTCTCTCTCTCTCTATCTCTCTTTCTCTCTTTCTCCCTCAACTTACTAAATAGTTAAATTATAGAGCATGGTTTATGCTTAAGGAAGACTTAGCATAAGACAGTTACTACAGAAATGTGAGATTTCATGTTTTGACTTTTAATCCAAACATTCAAAGTCATTTCTGTACAAATCATTTACAATCTAACTGTACGGAGGCAGAGTTTTCATCTCTAGCATGACAATAGTCATTCCATCAGATTCCATCAGCAATTTAATGCTTTTCAAACATGAGACAGAGCCATCAATTAGAATGCAATGTAGATATAGATATTAACGTCTCACCATGAGAGATATGGATTTGCATGCTTCTTACCACTTTCAGAGTTATCACACACTAGTAAGTTTCCAATATGTTCTATCTATCAGGGAATAGGATCTGGTCAGAGGTAGATGAATCCTCTTGATATAACAGAAATCCAAAGTATATAAAAGTTATGCTAAGTGAAGTTAATCAGAGCCCCAGAGACAAAGGAAGCATGTTTTCTCTTATATGGGGAAGCTAGCTAGTCTTAGCTTATAAACTTGTAAGTAAATGCTTCAAGTGGTAGGTAAGCATATTAACGGAAATATTGTATATTCAAGGGAGAACTCAAATAGTGTAATTTCTTAGAAAGGCAAAATCAAAGTTCAAAAAAAAAGCACAGGAAGTAGGTACTTGAAAGAGATGGGGGTGGGGTCAAAGGGAGAAAGGTAGGTGAATAAAGAGGAGTAGAATGTAGTCAGGAATTCAATATATGTATTATAAAATTAAGAAGATGAAGGAAGGGGTGAGATGTGAGGATGGGTGATAATGCTGAAAGGGGTGACATTGATAAAGATGCATTGTATTAGTTCAATGGTAACTCCTTTGTACAACTACTTAAAGATAACAAAAAAGAATAAATACAAACAAGTTCCAGAATGAAAGAAAAAGAAAAATTATCAGGGAAATGAGCACACCATAATAAAAAAAATGTCTATCTACATAATGAAGGATTTTAGTCACCTACTTGCAAAAGTCAATTTAATAGAGTATATGTAATAAATAGATGTATGTGAATAGTAAATTATAGCATAGTAATCAGTATACATACACACTTATTATACATTTATATACTATTTATTAAAGGATGTGGCTGCTACAAATCTAGTATAACACAATAGCCTGCAAATATTTCAGATTATTTGCTATTTTTATATGCATACATTGTTATGATATTTGCTCTTACCATGTATACAATGTATTAAAGAATCTGGCTGCTACCTATCTAGTCTAAATAGTAGCTGGAAAATATTCTTTTTTTTTTTTTTTTTTTGGCCAGTCCTGAGCCTTGGACTCAGGGCCCGAGAACCGTCCCTGGCTTCTTCCCGCTCAAGGCTAGCACTCTGCCACTTGAGCCACAGCGCCGCTTCTGGCCGTTTTCTGTATATGTGGTGCTGGGGAATCGAACCTAGGGCCTCGTGTATCCGAGGCAGGCACTCTTGCCACTAGGCTATATCCCCAGCCCCTGGAAAATATTCTTATAATACAAATATTAAATGTTTTATTTAGCAAGTTGCATATTACTAATTACATTTAAGAATATGATAATAGCACTATTCCTTTAAAATTTTCTTTCCTATGGAAAACATTAAAGACATTTTATAAAAATTTAACATACCTGTAGTTTTCTTAACAGTCTTGTTTCACTTAAGATACGTGTGTGTTTGTATATACATATATTTATTATTATTTATAATATTTATTACATTATATAGTAATTAAATTATGATATTATATATTATTTATAAATATGTATTATATTTATAATAAACTACTGAAGCTTTGGTAATCTATTCCATTTTTATTTTTGGCAGTTTTGGGGTTGAACTCAGGACCTCACATTTGCTCTTCTGTGAACCATGTCTCTAGTTTAGATATTTCTTGGATATTTTTGATAGTCTACTGTACTTTCCTGCTTGGGCTGACTTTGAATGAAGAACCTTCAGAATTCAGCTGTCTGAATTGCTAGTATTAGACTTTGAGACACCAGTGCTTGGCTTATTAAAATTTGACATAAATCCCATGGCTCTCACAATGCCTCTCTGTAAAATCCCTAAACCTGTGAAACAAGTGAAGATACCTTTCTTTTCACCAGAATTTTCAAGTTGCCTAATAAAATGAAAATGTTGTGTTACAAAAAGAAACCATAGGTATTTCTTAGACATGATCATATGCTATTACAACTTTATATTTTTCTATTAGTAATGCCCATTATTCACTAACATAAGCTGTCATTTTACTTTAAAAGTAGCACATGTGAATGACTTTTAAAATACACATAGAATATCTTCAAATGTGCTACAAGGACCTTTGTTTATAATAGACTGAGCTTGATACAAATAAGGTCATAGGCACTCTTGACACTTCTTCTAATAGAAATATCTAGAGCATCCTAACTTTCTATATTGTCACTGTTTTTTTACTAAATCCAGTTTTATGGAAAAATATATTTGCATGTTTTCAACAAATTTTAGTTACTAAGATACAACCCTTTCCTACCCAGAACCACATTAAAGGCTAAATTATTTTTAAAAATTCAATAGAAAAACTCATTTATTTTTTAGAGACACTTATATCTCTATAAAGGAAAGTAAAGCAGATACAAGTTGAATTAAAAGACTATGGCAGATTTTGATCAACAAAAATGAATTTGCATCAATATGGAACACATGGTTACTTTAAAAATAAATTGATGCTTCTGAATAATATTTCTCTCATACATTCTTACTAGCTAAGTAAATTAAATAAAAGAAAAACACAGGAACATATTGAAATTTTAATGTATAAAGTACAATCTGACTGTCACACATTTAGTCTAACAATAAACCTATGATAGCTGGCAAATAGCTTGGATAGTAAATATATTTAAAAGAAAAGTTTTGTTTATGAGTTATGTTTTACTAAAGCCACCGAGAAATACAATATAACCATAGTGCAAGTTCTTTTTTGCATAGCAATCAGTAAAGAAAAATTTTGTTATAATAAAGGCTTGAATTTAGAAATCTGTAAATTAGATGAGTATTACTGAAACTACCTAATTCAAATGCTAGCTATGCTCTGTGATTTAGGCCAGAACTAAATATCTTTATACTTCAATTGCATATTTTAAAAATATAAACAATAGAACTAGTTTGTAGAGATATTATAAATCGTAAGTGAGATTAATTTATTTCAAGTGTCCAGAGTCTAATATATTATAAAATGGTCATTGCAGAAATTCCATAGAGCTAAAGAAAATCGAAATATCAGAAGAATACAAGTTTAAAATAAAACCTTTGTTAAAATCAAGGATGACCATAGAACTAGAAATTTTAATAACAAGACCTGGAGCTAATGGGAAATGGAGCTGTGTGCCCAAATGCTTTGGAGAATGGCAAACAACTTGTTAGTCATTAGCATGGCACAGAATGATGCAAGATATTTACTTAATGTGGATACAAAAATCACTATATTTGGCTTACATGCACCAATTCTATGCCTTGTCATGACAGCCCTGATTTCTTTTCAATCTATTTACAAAAAGGCAAACAGAGATTTTGTTCTGAATTTTTTCTTTTAATTGAAATTAGCAATATGAAAGAGTGAACTTGAGATATCTATGTTTATTGTAGAATTCCTTACTTGTCATAAACAGTTGGCTTAATCCACTGACTATGATCTTACTGATAGTTTTGTAACTCAAACAACAGAAAAGACTGTCTAAATCATTTTGAATTGGGAAATCATTTCATGGTTTTCCTGCCTATAAAGGTTTTTTTCACAAGTAGAATAAATAAATGACTCCAGCAGATTAACTTTAAAACAAAAAGGTAGACTCTCAATTTCCTGTCTGATGATTGAATCTTTATGTCGAATGAGAAAAATATTCAAATAGTGTTTTCTGAAACTTTGAATGTCAAATCATTTTCTGGTTTGAATGTATTGACTTGAAGGAAAGAAATTTCTTAGAAATGTCAGTGCATTATCTACAGGCATTCATTACATAAAGGCATTATTACTGTAGCACTAAACTACATTTGTATCACTGGAATTTTTAAACTTAAATTTAAAATCGTTTTAAACTATTTCTTATAGGTTGAAAAAGTTGATATTTTTTTTAGCATGAACCTAGTTAATAGAAATAAAGTGCATGTATACATATATGTACACACACACACACACACACACACACACACACACACATTTGATGGTCCTGGCACTTGAACTCATGTCCTAGACACTTTTTGCTCAAGGCTAATGAGCCACAACCTCACTTCTGATTTTTCTGGTTGCTAACTGGAGATGAGTCTCATGGACTTTCCTACCAGGGCTAGCTGTGAACAGCAATCCTCAGATCTCAGCCTCTTGAGTTGCTAGGATTACAGGTATGAGCCATCAATGCCTGGCTATGCTAATACAACAAATTTTTTTTCATTGAAATCTTTTGTTGTCTGGATTTGAAGGTAGGACAAAAGATAAACAGAACAAAATTAGTCATTCAGAAGACTGTATCCAGGCTTCACTTCTCAGTATAATTAGTTGTGTGTGTGTGTGTGTGTGTGTGTGTGTGTGTGATTGCATCTGTTCTTTTGTCAGACAGCTTTGTCAATTGCTATTCTGTCTATAAATGCATTACAAATTCCTTATTTAGTTGCAATTTTGTATGTAAGTGGCAAAAAATAAATCATAATTATTTGTTTTTCATGCTTCACTAATTGAATAAACAGTATGTTAAAGGTAAGGGGAAAATTATCATTTGTGTGTTATTTTTAGAAAAATAAATTGAGTGAGAGCCCATCCTAAAATGGGTGATAACATGCTAAACTTCAGTAGAGCAAAGACTCAAGTTGTAGAAGGTGGACTACAACTTCACTCTAAGCATCCTTGAGGGTTCACTAAAGGCACAGGAGATGGGAAAATATTATAGCATTCCACACTAATCAGCTATAAATTGCAAAATCAAATCATAGCCATTTGAAAAAAATATTTGATGTCATCCATATTTGTTTTAAGCATTTAGGTCATTTGCATATGCATGACCACCTGCCAGTTCCTGAGTAGTCAAGACATGCTTTACAGACCTGAGCTTTTCACTTTGTGTAACACATCCCAACTAGAGGCTCTGTTGGGCCTACTAGCATCAATTTATGGTAAAGACTTTTAAATATCATAATGACCTAACTCGATTTTATAAAGGATTAATTTAAGTGAACCTAAACAAGACAAAGTATACACTGTGTGTGGCTTGAATACTAGCTGCAATATTTAGTGTCATTCAGAACATCTGTCCTCTGGGTTTGGCTTACTAGTATTACAAGATTCAAGTGTGTGTGTGTGTGTGTGTGTGTGTGTGTGTGTGTGTGTGTGAGTTTCTGATTTGGAAAAGGGAAGCAGAATAACAAAATAATGAGGCAAAGGACAAAAAGGGAACCAATGCAACAGTGATACTCACAAGACACTATGTTGCAAACGAATTTAAAACTTGGTAAGGGCAGGGGTGTGTGGCAGAAAACAAGGGAAAGGGTAATATTCTTGGACAGGAAATGTACTCATTACCTTACTTTTATAACTTACTTTTATAATCTCCCTGTACATCACTTTTACAATAAAATAAGAGTATTATTTTGAAAAAAAAAAAGAGTTCCCAGAGTTAATTGTTAATGAATACAGAGATCATATTGAGTTATTTATCCCTAGGTCTATGACCAAATGTTATTGAACACACAAACAGCCTCTAGGGTCAATTCAATCCTAAAGGCACTGCCTAAATCCTGAGACACCTGATTCTGCTTTCAATCCAGGACCTAAAAGATCTCTGTTATTTATTCTTCGTGGTACCCAGACAAGTATTTATGTTTTCTCACACTTTGGTCTTGAGTATGACACCACTTTAAGGAAAAGGCCACAACTTTTCCTTCTTATATTTTGCTGCTTCTTTTTAACAACACTTTCCAGATTGCTTTTTCTCTGCTTCCAAGGGACAAAGAGCAAATCATCACTGCAAACAACTTGACAGATACAGTTCATATTCAGCTGCTATTGACCTGTTTTGAGCCATTAAAACTCTTTTGTCCCTCCTGTCCCTCTGCCTACTACATGTGGCTTACACTGGCCTTGAGAGGGCTTTGAGGGTGTCAAGAGTTAATACATCAATATGATCAACACTTGGCTTTTGGAGAGCTCTCTGCGAAAAAAAGGAGCCTCCTACTTTGATAGATACATGGCAATTTCTTATCCCTTTCGCTGGCGGCGTGAATGATCATAAATTGTTGCTTTTTGACTATAGCTTTTAGATTTCCAGAAACAGGCAGATGAAGCTTTTATCTGCAGAAGGAGAGTATGTACTATAGTTTTCACATTTGCAAAAGTACTTTTTTAGATTACTTTTAAATATCTTTAGTTTTCAAAAAACAAGTTTCTACAAACTAAAAGTGATTTATTCTAAATTTTTAAAAAAAAAATGTTGCTCTATTTCCTAAAATTACAACACAGAAAATCTATTCATGCACCATAGTAACCTAATGTACAAAGAACCTACATTGTTTCTACTTTTTTAATAAAATAAAATTAAAAGTCCTTTCATTTCCAAGGTGATTTTTGATATTAGGAAAAAGTATTAATATATTACTAGTATATGATTAAGTTTGGGGAATATATCTGCTTATACTCATTTAAAATTTTGTTGCAGGGCTGGGAATATGGCCTAGTGGTAAAATGCTTGCCTCATATACATGAAGGCCTGGGTTCAATTCCTTAGCACCACATATGTAGAAAAAGCTGGAAATGGTTTTGTGGCTCAAGTGGTAAAGAGCTAGCCTTGAGCAAAAAGAAGCCAGGGACAGTGCTCAGACCCTGAGTCCAAGCTCCAGGACTGGCAAGAGAAAAAAAGAAATTGTTACAGAGTCATGTAATATACATTATCTGAGTCTTCCAAAATCTGTACTGGGAAAACTGAAGTATGTTACTTAGTTAAAGTTCAAAGAACAAGGACTAAATATACATTTTTAGTATGTAGGTTCCACTCAAAGAATAGGATGCAAAAAAATTAAAATTATTGATTTAATCCAAAACATTACAGTGGAAGAAATTAGTTCAAGATTAATTGCATGGTACGATTCTTATAAAATTATACTAAGTGGAGCCAAACCCAAAGAAACATGGACCCTATGGTATCCCTCATAGGGAATAATTAGCACAGGTTTAGGCTAGTCACAGCAGAGGATCACAAGAGCCCCTTATGAACACATAAGATGATGCTAAGTGAAATGAACTCCATGTTATGGAAACCACTATTATATCACTGTTATAATTACTTTCAACATGCCATGTGAAACCGTAGCTTCTTTTGTTGATCCTCTTGTATCCCTTCCTGTAGCTGTACTCACACTATCACTGTATCTCATCTGAATACACTGGATACTGTATATACTGGTATCAGAACTAGGGAAGTGAAAGGGAATATCAAAATAGAGAGACAAAGGATAAAAAGACTCCAAAAGCAATACTTGCAAATCCATTTGGTGTAAACCATCTGAGCAACTCATTGTGGGGGTGGGGGAAGAAGGAAAGGGGAGGAGGGAAATGAGAGACAAGGTAACAAACAGTACAAGAAATGTACCCAAGGCCTAATGTATGAAAAAGTAACCTCTCGGTACATGACTTTGACAATAAATAAGGAAAAAAAAAGACTAAAAATTTTGGCTCAAACGTAATTGAAGGGAATTATGGTGCATCTTTGTAAATACATTGGTGGTGAGAAAAGTGATTGTAAATCTAAGTAAATACTAAAGAAAATACAGATCAGTTTCATTGGCAACTAATGACAGAAACGAATTTGTACTTTTGTCTAATAACTAGCTAGGAATCATAGAAAAGATGGGAACGAATTATCCAGTATTTTGTAAGTTATTCTTATTTACATTGACCATTTCAGATATACATAGATACATACCTAAAGATAAACAATATATGTTCACAATATTTTTCTTGCCTCCTATCAATATAAGAATGGAATTGCATCTGAGAAAAAGCAACACACTTTCATTTTAAATCGCCTGAAATTCAAGTTCTCTAAGTAATTTTCTTCAAATATAAAATGTTAATAATGGGTAATATTTTCAGTTAAAAGGGTTAAAAAAACCAAAATGAGAAATAATATGAGAATATATTACAAATTCTAGCTAGTGTAACACTGTTAGGTTAATTTTTTTATTACAAATACAGACATATGTGTGACAATAGTTTGGAGCAAATTAAACAACTCAATAGTTTACTACAAACTGAGTCAAGTATTGCATATGTCATTCATATTTTATTTATGAACATGAATATTATGAAAAAAGAAAGACCTTCATGCAACATAAAAGTAATTCTGATATGAATTAAATGTCAGCCAAAAGGCAGGAAAATTCAATATTCACAAAGACATTAAATGTAAAATATTTAACAGATCTTCTGTATAACTGACACCAGTCAAAGATGGTTTGTAATAATAAGCCATGAAAAATTACTAAATTCACTTAGCAATTCAATTCTAAAATGTCAAATATTACTATACCAACATGAATTCTGCCTTTTGTCTTTCATTTCTCTTCTTTGTTCCCATAATGAAATCTCCTTCATATTTTTCAAAAAAAATTATTCATTTTTATTTATTTTACTATTGATATGTCAAAAAATAATATAAGAACTGCCTGTTCAAAGTTCATTCTTGGGCATATAATAAGGATAATACATTAGAAACAATAAAGATCCAGCTCTTTAAAATAATTATTACCAGACCAAAGATTATGCTTTTCTTTATCATTTACCATAGGCCACATCCCATGTCCTCATTGAGAGTGGGGGGGGAAGAACGAGTAAAATTTGACATCCTTAATGCACTGCTTTGGAATTGAAGTTTCTGCAACTGTATGTAAACCAATGTTCTTTCTCCTAGCACTTCTTTTATTATTTTTCACAGCTATAACTTGCATTTCATTCCCAAACAGAATACCTACATTCCAACAATATCTATGAGGAAGCTTTATGTCATTACCATATCTCCAAGAATCATCCCTTTATAAAAGGCAAACTGTCTTAGGAAGGACTCTTAGCTATCTTACTTTAGAGACCAAGAAGTGTCTCTAAGACACCAAGCCATGCTTCCAGCTGAGCTGTTTTTCATTCAATGCTGGCACTCTGCCACTTAAGCCACATCTCCATTTTTCAATTTTTGCTGCTTTACTTGAGATAAGAGACTCACAGACTTTCCTGCAAACCATTACCCCCAGATCTCAGCCTCTTGAATAGCTAGGACTGGCAAGCATGAGCCATTTGTGCCCAGCTGGTCTATTTACTTTTGAAAGTTAGTTGAGACTAGACTACTGTGTGCCTATTAGCCTACCTATGTTCATAGTTAAGATTAGGAGGATTGTGATTTTAGATCAGCCCAGAGAAAAAGCAAGAACTTAACACAAAAACAACCAGAGCATATAGGTCTAAAGTCATTACCCAAAGAAGGGGAATGCCTGCCTAGATATCATGAAGCCCTGAGTCCAAATCCAAAAAACATGTAATTGAGCAAAAAAGTCAAATATTGGTATTGGTAATATGTAGCACTTCATTAAAATGACCAAGTTATAACCAATTTTTGGTAATTAATAAGCACCAAGAAAACATTTTAATTTTGTATCCATAATTACAACCTTCAGTTGAACAGAAAGTTACTTTTCTTCATAGGCGAATATAGATTTTTTTTTAAATCCAGGCCCCAATGACTAATGCCTATTATCCTAGAGATTTATTAGGAAGCTGAAATCTTAGGATCAGAATTTGAAGCTAAATCAGGCAGACAATGAGACTTTTATTGCTATCAGCTAGTAAAAAGCCAGAAATAGAGATGTGGATCATGTCATAGAGCTGAGTGTGAGAGAGAGCCTGAGTTCCGTAACAGCACAGATGCAAACAAATGTAGGCATTTTAGTTTATTTATGTGACAAGAATCAAATTTAAAAGTCACAAGTATGCTTTCACTATATATATCAGTATTATTATTGAATGTTTATAAATGATTAACAAGCAACAGTTAATACTAATGCAATGAATTTGTCTTTGCATACATGCATATCCAGCCACATGAATTTCTGAAAACTACATATGTAGCAAGGGAAAATCACAAAGTAAGTTTGCATCATGAATGCTCA
The DNA here is from genome assembly GCF_023159225.1 of Perognathus longimembris pacificus. Lineage (NCBI taxonomy): Eukaryota > Metazoa > Chordata > Mammalia > Rodentia > Heteromyidae > Perognathus > Perognathus longimembris. The sequence goes on from NC_063165.1 coordinate 70,804,088, forward strand.
ATTTCCTCACCCACTAAACCGCATATCAGCCTGCAAAGAGGGGATGAGTCTGGTTTCTTGCTCTTTACATGGTATGAAGACTCTCCATGAGGGATGAGAACACAGAAGCAGAAAAAGAAAGCAGGGTATGGAGGGATAGTTCCTGTGAAAGTTACCCTTAACTTTACCAACTTTGTGTAACTTGGCTATATCATAAGGACGTTCTTTGCAAGATGTTCTCAGAATGGGCTTTTGTTGTGCAAGCAACATCAAATTAAAAAGTACATAATAGATGTATATTTTTAAATAGACAAAACAAGTTCATTTGAAAGTGAAAGGAAAGCTGGAGGGGCCTCAAAGATATGTGCAATCAAGTCATTTTAGAGTGCCATAGTTATTGTAAGGAGATCCTTCCATATCTCCTCCCCTAGGCTTTGCCCTGATTGCATGATGATGGCTTGTGTATGTCCCATCCAGACTCTTTCCATTGGTTGAGGTGACACCTCAACCAATAAGGGCAAAACAAGTATTTAAATGGAAACCTGAGTGATTATGGGAACAAGAAGCACCATGATGCCCACATGTTACCTATCATATATTATGTCCAATGCTTTCCCCTCTGTCTACATGACATTTCTCCTATCTTTGCTGCATTCCCATTTCTCAGAAGGAAACTCTAACTGCCATTAGGGATCAAGCATGCAGATCTATAACTTAAAGGGGAAAACATGAAGAGATTTGTGGAAAAAACATTAATCCAACTGCCTCCTGAATATAATACATTTTTAAAGGAATCTATCCAGAAAAATTCATTTAGCTATGCCCAGAACAATCAAGACTGACTGCGTAGAGATTGAAGTGCCTCAGTCCATCTGCTGATAATATTTATTGCTTTTTGGCACCAACTACATATTTACGAAGCCTATGTGAAAGAAAGCAATGCTTCTTACTTCTAGGGCAAAAACAGATGGTGCTCCAGCAGGTAATAATTTAATTAAATGGTTCCCAAAGCTTGAGCAAATTACTCCAAAGCAAAGAAAATATTTTTATTTATTCTTTAAAAGTAAGGATAGGGAGAAAAAAGCTAAATAAAGTTTGATTTGTGTAAATGTAAGAAAATTAGAACTTACTAAGTCTGCTGTTCTTATGAAAGTGCTTCTCCTCTGCCTTCTTCCCAAAGCAGAGTTAAAATTGTTGTTTGTAACATTGACACTGGTCATTTGTTTTCATCTATCACCTCCATGAGACAATGCCAAACCAAGACAAACACTTAAGATGGAGAAAGCACCAAACAAATGACTCCCACTACCACTGTCATCAAGATTTCTTAAGTAATCATATGTGCATAGTAAGAGCTATGAAAATACAAACAAGGTGTATGATAAATTGTTCTAAGTAATCTAGGATTAGGAGTTATGCTCAGTGGTAAAGCATTTGGATAGCATGTGCTAGGTTCAATCCCTTGAACTTAAAAAAATCTATTAAAACTAGGAAATTGAAAGGGAATACCAAAATTGAGAAACACAGGGTAAAAAAAGAAAAACAACTACAAAAACAATATCTGCAAAACTGTTTGGTGTAAGTGAACTGAACACCTCATGGGGGAAAGGGATAGGGGGAGGAGGAAAGGGGGTATGAGGGACGAGGTAACAAACAGTACAAGTAATGTATCCAATGCGTAAAGTATGAAACTGTAACCTCTCTGTACATCAGTTTGATAATAAAAATTTGAAAAAAAAACTCTATCAATAATAATCTATAATCTAATACACACATGTATGTTTGTACATATATACATATATACATACACATTCATACTCATTGAGTATATGCATTATGTGCAAAGACTAATCAAAAATCAAATATAAGGTGTGAAATAAGAATTTATGAGGCTAGTACAATACTTACCCTGTACTTCTACATACTTAGAAGTTGAAGTTCAGGAGAATCAAAGTTCAATGCCAGCCTGAGGAAAAGTTATCAAGACCTCATTTCAACCAAGAGTTTCACTATGGTAACCCACACTGTAATCCCAACTACATAGGAAAAATAGATAGATTGAAATCTGAGGCTGGTGTGAAAACCAAGAAAAAGTGTAGACACTTGAGCTCCTAGAAACAACAGGACTTGTAAAATTTCACTGTCTTCGAGTTTACTTTTAGCTCCTATAACTCCATTTTGATGACTCCATGCAAGAAGGCTGCACCTCCACCTGTGAGATTAGTTCCTCATAGTTTGACATTTAAAAATATATGTAGCTCTTGTTCCTCTCTGTATCTAGGTAGCAACCATAGTAACGGATTGTAAAAGTGATCATAGTAATAGATTATAGAAATAATCATAGTAGTAGTTACAGAAGTGTCATGGTGACTGGCAGTTTGGTCCACTTATGATTGAATACTGGATTGTTTTAGCCCACTCATGCTTGCTTAGTTGACATTAGGGAAACATGCTAATGATTGTTAAAATAAAATTGATATTAGGTCAGCCTAACTGAAAACATTTTATTTCTGTAAATGGCTTGTTTAACCCATTTGTGATTTGCTCTGACCCCCTGCATTGATCCCTTGCATCAGTGCTATGTGAACACCTGCTCTGGAATGCATAGCTTCTACCTTTAAAAGCACAGCCCTAAGATAGCTCATTGCTGTTCTTTACCATCCCAATGGTGGAGAACAGAGGAGGTGCACAGCTAAATAAAGACTCCTAGCCCTATTGACTGAGTACTGGTGATTTGCTTGTCATGAGTACGAGTCCTGCATGACCAGGATACAACAGCTGGCCCCAGATTAAAAATGCAAGACCTTATTTGAAATTAAAGCAAAGACAAACACAGAGAAAGAGAAGGCTAGGGACCTTGGCTCATGGCACAGCAACAGAACTTCAAGCATGGTGGCCCTGAGTTCAAAATCTATGTCAAAGAAGGAGGAAAAAGAAGAGGAAGAAAGGAAGGAGAAGCAGAATGAGAAGAAATAATCATTCCATTCAAGACAGCTTCAATGGAAAGCAAAGCTTTGACTTGAAAAGACTTCAACTTGCAGACTGGGATTGTGCAGAAAGTAAGTTTAGGTTGTTTGGGATGGGAGTGGTCTACCTAAGCAAAGAGGAGCAATCATAGGTTCTTCCTGGAGAAGATGCCTGGAGAACCAGGTTTCAGAAGTGGTGATTGACAGCTAGATGCACTGGGCATAGAGGACAGCAGAAGAATTCACACACAGCTACTAGTGAGTCTAATCCTCTCACACTACATAGTCATTCTCTTCACCATAGCTCAGTTACTTATGCCAGGTGTATTTATACACCTGGCTTAAGGATTCCATAGCTGTTCATACTTTATATGTATATTTATTATATTTAATAATAGGTGAAATCATCAACTATTGTTTAATTATTATAATGCACTGACCATGTATTACTTAATTTTTAGAATTGAAATCATATTTGTAGTACGTATGCACTTAGCCTCACAATGCATAAAGTTAATGATGATTGCAAGACCTTTTCAACATACATAAACCCACTATCTGCCTGCTCCCAAAATATCCACTGACAATTTGTTTGGATTAAAAGGAGGCTAGCCAGTTCAGCTCTGTCCGCTGTGGAGTCCACTGGCTGGTGGCTGAGGTGTTATGTTTAACCTACAGCAACAGACCCTAGGGGAGGAGTTAAAAAGCATGAAAAAGCTTCAAGGCCCTTCAATTCTTTGTTTTGTTGTTTGCCTTTTTCTGCCAGGACTAGGGCCTCAGGCTCTCACTTGACTTTTTTCCTCACAGCTGGCACACTACCACTTGAGTCAGTCTTCCAGTCCTGCTTTTTGCCAGTTAATTGGACATGGCATCTCACTGGCTGTTCTGTCAAGGCTGGTTCTGAATTGTGCTTCTCCAGAAAGAGTTAGGGTTCTTGTTCTGAATGAGTCAGCACTATAGACATTAACTCCAAAGAAAGTTAGAATGAATATTGTCTTATATTTTTCTCTTGAAAAATACACAACATGGTTCAGTACTTTTATAATTCCTACTTTTTCTTAAGATCTTAAGATTTATTAGATCTGAGATCAATGAATGGAGTATTTATTTGAGGGAGGGTGAATAAAACATCCTAAATTTATGTACTCATGGCAATAATTATACTCCAGCTGAATTCAATGGGTAGAAGAGATTTAGCCAATAGTAACACAAGTTACGTCTTCATAAAAAAGAAAAAGAAAAGAAATATCCCCAGGATCACCAAGCTGTGGACTCCCACACTTTTTTTTTCCACCCCATAACAACTTAAATGTTTCAATGCTTGGATGTATTTTAGAAAATAAACATGAAAATGAACATTCTCTTTTCCTGTAACACATTATAACTTATACTGTATTCAAAGTTTCATCAGCCAAAACCATTATACCAAATAATGGCAGTTCTATTTGGATAAACTTATATTATTACATGAAAGCAAGTATTGCTAATTGTGGAAGAGCATATACTTGGATTAGACAGTTGTTTTAGTTATCTCACCGATGCAGAAAACCCACACCAACTTTGAAAATTAGTTTTATAATTAAGGTAAATGTAAAAGTCTTTAAAATACTTTGATAGAAGGATTTTTAGTTTAAGAATTTCATCCCTGAAGGAAAAAGTCAAGGTTAAACTATGACATCCAATATACACGTTTTCTTATTAGTCATTATGAAAGCATTGTATATATTTCTGGAAGCTATGAAACACTGTCTTAACAGAACAAAAATTCTTGCTTTCTCTAAAAGTCAAATGTTAGAAATAGTAAGCTAAAATAAAAGCATGTTAAGGACATCCTGCCTTGACTGAAATAAATAATCATGTGTGTGTGTGCACACGCACAGGCGTGAGTGCACAGGCACACAATTGTTTCATTTGCTTTCTGTGCTTGAACTTCTAGAGATTCAGAAAAATATATTGCCTTTTCTTTTTACTTTCTTGTGAAAAATATATGTAGGAAGATATGTTTTCCCTACCCTATTCTGTAACTCAAAAGTTCTAGACCATTCTTGGCTTTATATGAGATAGTTATGTTCAACATACTATCTCCCAATTTCCTCCCAGGCCTCCATAGTAATGAAGATGTTTCTGTCCAAAAACACTTCAGATGAAAACATTTTTAAAATATACTCAAAATTCATTATTTTTTCTACCACATATGTCTTTCAGGACTTTATTACAAATGTGAAAGTAACAAAAGGAAAATATGAAAAAATAGGACTTCATCTACAGCACATTTATCCTCCAAAATGATACCATGAAGTCATTGCAGAAGATCACAATAGCCCAATAGCTATGCCCTTTATGAACACATGAGATGATGCTAAGTGAAATGAACTCCATGTTATGGAAACAAGTGTTATAGTACCCTGGATACTATGTATACTTGTATTAGAACTAGGGAAGGGAAAGGGAATACCAAAACCAAGAGACAAAAGATAAAAATACAAACGATTCTAAAAGCAATACTTACAAAGCCATTTTGTGTAAACCAACGGTACAACTCTTGGGGGGAGAGGGGAAGGGGAAGGGGGAAGGTGTTGGGGGGGGAAATGAGAAGAGGTAACAAGTTGAACAGGAAATGTACTCACTGCCTTACATATGAAATTGTTACCCCTCTGTACTTCACTTTTACAATAAAGAAAAAATTCCCCCCTAAAAAAGAAAGAAAAGGGGCTGGGGATATAGCCTAGTGGCAAGAGTGCCTGCCTTGGATACACGAGGCCCTAGGTTGGATTCCCCAGCACCACATATACAGAAAACGGCCAGAAGTGGCGCTGTGGCTCAGGTGGCAGAGTGCTAGCCTTGAGCTGGAAGAAGCCAGGGACGGTGCTCGGGCCCTGAGTCCAAGGCCCAGGACTGGCCAAAAAAAAAAAAAAAAGAAAAGTAAAAGATACCCACAGAACAGAAGGAAGTGTTTTCAAATTGTATATATTATAAGTGATTTATATTCAGAATATATTAAGAACTGTTCTAACTGAAACATAAAAAGGCAATCCAATTATAAGGAGGGAAAGGATCTGAATTGACATTTCTCCATAGAAGATACATAAATAGGTAATAAGCCCAAGAAGAGATATTAAACATAATAAGTCATTGAAGAAAGAAAAGTTGAAACCAAACTTCACACACATAATGGAAACAATAATCAAAAGTAAACAGACAATAAGTTTTGGAAATGGTAGAGAATTCAAGCTCCCATATATTGTGTGTGAAAATGTAAAATGCTAAAACTGCTTTCAAAAGTTGTTCAAAAATATCATCAAGTTCCAGTACCATCCAGCAATTCCACTTCTATATGTATATCCAAGAGAAGTAAAAACATGTTATAAGTACAAAGTAGACATGATTCACATACGCCTATCTTTGACTAACACACAAATGATTCAGAGTACTAATATTTATAGTGTCAATCAATCAATCAATAAATAAATGCAATCATATATCCATAAACTGAGAAAAGAATAAATAAAATGAAAGGACAAATCTAAGGTAAATAGATACAATAAAATGTCATTTAGCACTAGAAATGAGTTATATATGAATATTTTTCATGCCATGAATAAATGTTGAAAACATTATACTAAGTAAAAAAGTGTGTAATAAACAAGAATGGAAATTACTTGGACATTGGTGGCTCAGACCTGTAATCCTAGGCAGTTAGGCTGGGATCTAAGGACCTCAGTTAGATACTAGCTCAGAGAGGAAAGTATGTGAGACTCTTATCACCCATTAACCAGCAATAAGGGAGAGAAAGATACCTAAGTATAACAGCTAGTATTGGCACACATACACACACACACACACACACACACACCCCCATGCACACACACACACCACAAAAAAATGTGATATCAATACATTGCTTATAGGAAAATGGATGGAACTAGATATCATCATGGTTACATGATGTCACTAATATGGGAACTTGGAAGAAAGAGGGCAGAAAAGAAAAATAGGAATATAAAGGAAGTGTTGGGAACAAACACGGTAACAGAGGGGATGAATATGACCAAACTGCCTACTAGGAATATAGATAAATGCCTTAATTTGTGCAAATAAAACATGCTAATGGAAAAGAGACCACATATAGTGATCCTCCAGTATCCATGGTGGACTTGATGGTGAAGGCCATGTAATAGCAAAATTCAAGAATCCTCTAACAAACAATAGTAATAGTAACAAAGCTCAAACTATTACAAAGCCATTGTAATAAAATAACTTGGTACTGGCACAAAAATGGGTCTATGAACCAATGGACCAGATGAGAAGATCCAGAAATGAACCCACAGACCTATAGCTACTTAAAACTTGATAAGGAAGCCCAAAACACAGCTTGCAAGAATTGGTCACACACATGGAGAAAACAGAAGCTACATATTTATATATTACTCAGAACTAGAGTAAATTCTCAACAGACCAAAAGATCTCAATGTAAGGCTAAGTACCATGCAAATATTATAGAAAGGGGTAGGGGAAACACTAGAGCTACTAGAAATGGGTCAAACCTTCTAGAGTAAAAATCTAGAATCACAAAGATCTAGAATCACAACAAATAAGGAAAGACAATAAATAGGACTGCATCAAACTTAGGAGTTTCTGCATGGCAAACGACATGGCTAACACTAAAAATAGAAAAACTCAGAGAATAACAAAAGATTTTACTAGCTATGCTTTACATGTAAAATATACTCAGAGCTCCAGAAATTAAACCTAAAAATAAACCCTCAAAGAAATGACATCTCAATTAATAAATGGGATAAAGACTTTAAGAGACACTTCTCAGAAGAAGAAGTGAAAATGAACAATACACATATAATGTTCAGCATCTCTGGTCATAAAAGAAATAGAAATCCAAACAACATTGAGATTCTACCTAACCCTAGTTAGAATGGACATTATTAAGGAAACTAAAATAAGAGATGCCAGTGGGTGCTGCTGCCAAAAGAGAATGCTACTATACTGTTAGTGGGAATGCAAACATGTTAAATACTCTGGAAAGAAGTGTGGAGTTTCTTCAAAAAACTAAACATAGAGCCTTCCTATGATTCAGCAAACTCATTCCTGTGCAGTTATTCAATAGACCACACAAAAAGCCACACTAAAGCTACCAGCAAAACCATGTTTATTGCAGCATTGGTTATCATAGCCAATATATGGAATTAGCCCAGAAGAATTAGCCTCAATGGACAAGATCAAGAAATTGTGGCATATACACAAGAGAATTCTATGCTTCCATCAGAAAGAATGATATTGTACCATTCATAAGGAAACAGAAAGACATGGAAAAAATATATTAAGCAAAGTAAGCCAAACTCAAAGAAATATAGGTTGCATGGTTTCTCATTTGTTGTAACTAGAATGTGCCTATAACTCTACAAGTAAATCCTCTGAGTGGTAAAAGACAAAAAAAAATATACTTGGACATGATAAATTCTACAAGACTGCAGACATTCACATAATAATACCAAAGAAGAATATTCTTAGGAGAGGATCACAAAGGCTTAAAAACTGTGTGTATGATCATATAAAATGATACTTTTTGAAATGAAATCCAAGAAATGGAAACAAGGTTTTGTTTTTTGTTTTGTTTTGTTTTGTTTTGTTTTGTTTTTCCATTTGTGGCTGTTTCTGTTTGCTGTACTTTGGCTTGTATGTTTATGTATTTGGGGGCGGACAAGGGAGGGAGCACAGGAATAGGGAGGACAAAAGATAAATCCAGCCCTGATAGCCATGCTGAAAATGAACTACACAACTACGTGGGGGTGATGGAAGGGAAAACTGTGAGAGAGCAAAGGGAGAGGTGACACCATTTAAAAGAGTTATCATTACCTCACTTACATAACTGCAACCTCTCTGTACCTTTACAATAACAATTTTAAATAAATAAAATAAACCTCTTCTGAAAAAGAAACCAAATAGTATTTTCCTATAGCCTTCACACATTCACTCTAAATCATTTCCAGAGTAGTTATGACACAACATGTAATGCATTGCAAATAGTTGTTATATTATATTGTTAAAAAATAATGAGAACAAATTCCACATAGTTTCAATATAAATGAAACTATAGTAAGCAAAGTAGACACAGCTGATCCACATTCAAGCATTGTGTGCTGGATAGAAATGAAAAGCCAGTTCACTTAACACCAAACAGTTTTGCATGTATTGCTTTTGTAGTTGTTTCTCTTTTTTTTTACCCTGTGTCTCTCAAATTTGGTATTCCCTTTGAATTTCCTACTTCCAATACCCATAAACACTGTTTCCAATATACTCAGATAAGATTACAGCGATAGTGTAAGTACAACCACAGGAAGGTGATACAAGAACATCCACAATTTGTCATAGCGAGAATCTGGAACCAACCCAGATGCCCCTCAGTAGACGAATGGATCAGGAAAATGTGGTACATATACACAATGGAATTTTATGCCTCTATCAGAAAGAATGACATTGCCCCATTTGTAAGGAAATGGAAGGACTTGGAAAAAATTATACTAAGTGAAGTGAGCCAGACCCAAAGAAACATGGACTCTATGGTCTCCCTTATTGGGAATAATTAGTACAGGCTTAGGCAATTCATAACAGAGCATCAAAAGGCCCAATAGCTATACTCTTATGAACACATAAGATGATGCTAAGAGAAATGAACTCCATGTTGTGGAAACAATTGTTATATCACAGTTGTAACTACTTTCAACGTCCTATGAACTGAACACCTCTGGGGGGGTGGGAAGAGAAAGGGGGGGAGGGAGGGGGGTATGAGGGACAAGGTAACAAAGAGTACAAGAAATGTATCCAATGCCTAACGTATGAAACTGTAACCTCTATGTACATCAGTTTTATAATAAAAACTTAAAAAATAAAATAAATAAAAAATAAATAAATTCTACAGTGGCTTAACATTTCAAAAAAAAAAAAAGAAATGAAAAGCCACAGCAATGGTGCAGCCTAAGCAGGGGTACCTACAAAATATTCCATCATTGTCAATTCATCAGTGTTCAGAGAACAATAAATTCAAGCACTTATCTATGGAACTTTCTGGATTAATGTTTAAATATTTAATTAACTCATGGATGTCAAATCCAATGCTATAGCTAGATTGTTATATTGATTATTATTTGCTAATATGAATTGTAGTGCAATGTTTCAATTGTCAACTGACTACACACTCCTGCAATGCTATCCTCTAAGATTATATTTCCTGATAACTTTGCAGCTGCCTTAGTTTGTGTGAGTAGACTATGGGATATTCACACAATGATAATCCCATCTAATGACAAATTTCTCAGGATATGTTTCCTCCATTAAATAATGTATTACTGTACATAGAAGTGCAGAACAGATAAATGCAGAAACAGAAAGAAGATGGTTGCACAGGTGGTATAGGGAAAATGAGGGGAAATTAAGGTCCAAATTAATTGACATTTTACTGGGAAGGTTGAGAATATGTGGTCATAGTGATTCTTGTGTAACTCTTGGTAGACTTAAAAATCATAAACTCGTACCCTTTACACAACTGGGTCCAATGATATATCATTTATATCTCAATAAAAGTGTTTAAAGAAAAATAATATTGCATTTTCTGGGTATTTCTGCTCTGTTTATCCCAGTTTCCTGATATAAAACCAAGATAAAACTTCTACACATTAGTAACTATCTCCAATAAAGATACATACTTTATACAGTTTACTGCAGTAAACTAAGTATTTAAGATAAAATCATATTCATGTTTGACACAGGGAACAAGTTTGCTTTCAAGACATATTATGACTTAAGGTTAGTGACTTCTTTCCTCTTATCAAAACACTTGTGCTTTCTTCATAAAACCACAAATATCCCTATTGATTTTTAAACTTTTATTTCTCATGTTCATATTGATTTTTAAAAAGAATATAGATGTCTAACATATCAACACCACAAGTGAATTTTCAAGCATTAACTTTCTTTTAATATGAAAGATAAACATGTGGTTGAAATTGCATTCATAAAAATTTTACAATATAAATGAAAATATACTTAATTTTACGGTTCATAATGCTATTGAATGTTAAGTGGTTTAAAAATCTCAAATTCATTACAGTATTTGAATATTTTAATATGTTTATATTTCCCTTAGGAATAAGAATCAAATTTACCCTACCTAAATACATGTTTTCAAGGATAATTTCTCTTTTATGAGGCTAAATAGTAGCTACCATATCTGGAAACAATGCTGGGGGGTGCGAATATTTTGTTCAATTCTACTGTCTATATTGTTTTATTTTTCTACTTTCCTCTCCTTACAGATAACAGAACAAGAAACAAAATCCTACTAAAGGTGATTTTAGTGTGGAAACAACCAAGTTTTCTAGTATTCTCATTAATTACTGTACATATTTAAAGCTCCAATTTTTAAATGAACTGAAAATAAATGCATTATTTTTTCCCACAATACTTCAACCAAAACATGTCACTTGAAAAACACACTGGAGATTAGCTCTCAATAAAATCCATCTGACTTCAAAGAACATGGACCTATTGAAGACATTTTTTTCTTAATATGAGCACAGCTTAATAAACTATTAATTTCACTTCCGTTCAGTATGCATTGAAGGCTGGTAAGAGACTAAGTCTTCACTCTGCATTCAAAGTTATTAGACTCTACTAGATAACTTAATAGTGCAATTATTACAGGAATCTATTAGGCATTGAATCATCACACAACTACACTCTCTCTCTCTCACACACACACACATATCATTTGAACAATATTTTGGAATACAAATAGTACTTTTAAGAGTATTTGCATTTGATAAACTAAATGCTTTGTGTATTTCAAAATAAAATAATGCAACAATGCTTAATTGTTCCTTTGTAGGGGTCTAGATATTAAGCTATATCCTGACTTACAATCAGAACTTCTAAAGAAGCTTACTTTATTTGGATACCAAAGTACATTGAGGTTACCCAGGCAGGGGTTGAAAGCTCATACCTGTGATCTTTGCTATTCAAGAGGCTGATATTTGAGAAAGCCTGTCCAGGCAGGAAAGTCCATAAGACTCTTACCTTCAACTAACCAGTAAAAAGCTAGAAGTGAAGATGTGCCTACCTTGAGTTAAAAGCTAAAGGATAGAGCTGAGGTCTTGAGTTCAAGACTCAGTACCAGTACACACACACACACACACACACACACACACACACACACACACACACACACACAAAAAAAATAAAAACACCACACATTGAATGAACATTTTATTTGAGCGTAAAAGAGTTTTTTTCAATAAGGGTAAAATAAACATATATAGCTAATGTTGATGACTCATGCATATAATCCTAAATATTAGTCATGAAGCTAAGATCTGAAGATAGAGATTCAAAGCCAACAAAGACAACTCTGTGAAATTCTTATGGCCAATTAATCAGCAAAAGTCTCGAAGTGGAGAGGTGTCTCAAGTGGCAGAGCCACATCCTTGAATAAAAAAGCCAAGCAGAATCCTAACTTTCGTACTAAGACAAGTAAATGAATGAATGAATGATTTTTAGAGAAACACATAACAGTGGCATATTTTATAATGGATCTGATACACCGTAAAGTAATACACCTTACCCTATAGATACAACTCACAGCAGTGTCAGACTCTGTTACATAAACATTTTGAAACTGCTTGTAGTCTGGACAAGTTATTTGTCCCTTCTGAATTTGTATAGGCTTGTTTGTAAAATGGTGTTAATAACGGAGCCCTGGGAACTGTCTTAGCCATTGGGTTACACAGAACTACTGACACACTTGTGAGCAAATATAGTCATCATAGCCAATGGGCATTTGTAACAATGGAGCCAGGCAACTGGAGGGAATGGGTGGAGTTGGGAGAGATGGGGAGAATGGTAGAAAGGGTAACATTGATCAAGACGCATTGTACTCAGAAACTGACATGTTGAATTAAAAATCTTTTGGGCAACTACTTAAAGATAATAAAATAAGTAAATTTAAAAAAGAAACTGAATGCATAATTTATCAATTGTCAACACTGTTAATCAACTTTAGTACCTCCAATCATTATTGTACTTCACCCATATTCCTATCAGTTCTTTTCCTATATTATGTAGAAAAATGTCCTCAAGTACTTATTTTGAACTTAATACCCTTCTCTCTCTCAAATAATCATTAATTCCCCGACATCAAATATCTCCAAAGTGATCAAATCTCAAATATTTTGACTAAATTATACTTGATATAATTCAAAAGGAAAGAAAATTAATGCAATTATTTTGCAAAATAAGAGAAAATGAAATTATTATTATTACTCAAAAATTGGAAATTAGTGTGGGGAAAAAGGAACTGGAAAGCAGCAGTACTCAGAACACTAGACTTCCCAAAGATTAATGGATCATATTTCCAGCTACTGACAATTTGGCTTTACAAATAGTTTGGCTAAATATTGTTTTAAATACCTGACCATACATGTACTGCAGTTTAATAGGTTTGATTATCATTGTATTAGCTTGTTACACCTCTTGGAAATGTGAATCAAAAACAGACACTAGTATTGATTCTTTCTTCTCCTTTTTTTTTTTGTTGATCTTAGGACTTGAACTCAGGGCCGGGGCACTGTTCCTGAGATCTTTTGCTCAAGGTTAACATTCAGCCACTTAAGCCACAGCTCCACTAAAAGTTTTCTGGTAGTTACTGGAGATAAGAGTGTCACAGGCTTCCTGTTTGCTCTGGCTTTGAACTGTGATCCTCGGATGTCAGGTCCCTGATTAGCCAGGATTATAGATGTGAGACACCAGCATCTGCCTTAAGTACTTACTCTTCAAACTAGTCACAGGCTAGGTGTGATGGTACTAGCCTGTATGCAAGCTTTCAAGGGGACTGGGGTAGGAAGATTGATAGGCTACAGGTCAGGTTGGCCACATACCAAATTCAAAGTGGGAAAGCCTAAGATGCCAAAATCCTGTCCCCAAATGAAAATGATAATGCTGACCACATAGATTTCATCTTGTTCTTCAATGTGCTTTGCAGAACTTGAAAACTAATTGTTGTTAAATTCATTAACTAGTGTATAAGTAATCAAGCACTTGAGATAAGCCACTTGCCTGGGCACAGTTGGCAGAGCAGTGAAAGGAAGAACAAATAAACACATTCATTGAAATTATTTCTTGTGGGGAGAGGGAAAACTAAACCACTTCACTTCACTGTATGTGATGTGTGTATTATCACACATAGAAGGAAATATCACAAACAGAACTATAAGGTGGGGTTAGTCGCGGAGAGGGAGAGGTGGAGTGGTCCAAAATATTCTAGCTGATATTGCCTTTGGGTAGTAATCATTCCATTTCAATCATTGACTCATACAGAAAAAATATCCGTTCATGGAATAATGAACATTCAGTACTATGACAACCATTAGTTTCTATTCAATTCCCTTCTTGAATAACAATGAACATAAACCGAGAAATGTATTGTCAGGTCAAGCTAGCCACAAAAGATGTGTTTGACATAAAACTGTATGACTGACTCCAAATACATCCTTCACAATGTTTCAGTAGAAATAAAAATATAATTCATTCCCATAACAAGGTTTAAAAAAGCCAACATGAGTGCATTTTCCCTTGGATTTGGAAGGCAATTGTATTAGGACAATGAGCCTAGCAGGAGCCTACTGTGCTCCCTGTAACCGTGGAAACCTGCTCAGAGCTCCTGAATGGCCCTGTCTGTAGGAGGACCTTCTGCACCTGGGGATGGTGATGCATGAATACAGCTGCTCTGCATTCGCACATCTGGTCTCAAAGCTGAATCATCGAAACTCATTCAGTCACTCCCTTAAAATAAATAAAATGTTTTCAAGGCTAGTCTAAACACAGGTTTTAGGGTTTTGCTTAACCCTTTTAAATGTAAAACATATGAATTTGATTCCAGTGTTAGGAAAATAAAAGTAATTAATTGAAAACAGACCAAATAGTAGTGTATGTATATGTTTGTGTGTGTCTGTATGTGTGTGTGTGTGTGTATCTTCACTAACAGCTGAAGATGGAAAGGCAATTGTGATATTGAATTTATGTATAAATCTGACCCCCAAATATCTTTGTATTTACAAAAAATCACAAGCTGGTTGCTAATGACTCATGCCCTTATAATCCTAACTACTCAGGTGACAGAGATCTGAGAACTGTGGTTCAAAGCCAGCCTGGGCTGACAAATCCAAGACAATCTTAACCAGCAAAAAACTGTGTTGTATCATTGTTGTAATTATTTTCAACATGTCATGTGAAACAGTGTCTTTTTTCTCTATCATATTCCCTCCCTGTGGTTGTACCCCCATTATCACTGTATCTCATCTGAGTACCCTATTAAAACTAGGGAAGGGAAAGGGAATACCAAAATTGAGAGACAAAGGATAAAAAGACAAATGATTCCCAAAGCCATACTTACAAAACCATTGGTGTAAACCAACTGTACAACTCATGGGGGGGGGGGGGAGAGAGAAAGGGGGACGGCTATGAGAAAGGAAGTAAAAAGTTGAACAGGAAATGTACTCACTGCCTTTCATATGAAATTTTAATCCCTCTGTACTTCACTTTGACAATAAAGGAAAACAAAACAAAACAAACAAAAACCCTTAAAAGTGGAGGCATGGTAGATCATTTGGTAGATCACTACCCATGAATGTAAAACTAAGTGAGATCACTAGGCCCTAAGTTTAAGCCCTAGGATTGACACAAAACATAAAATAAAATGAAATGAACAAGCAAAGCTTGTGATGAAATTGACTCAAACATAGGTTTGGATAAGTCTGATACTTTTGAAATCAATTCAAGATCAATTTCAAAGATCTCAAAATTCCTATCCTTTGAAGCCTAGTTCTATAAACTGAATTAAATGATTCACAGAAAATGGAATGAAATTACATTCATAAAAATCCAGTATCACAATTATTTATTTATTTATTTTTGTCAGTACTGGGGCCTGAACTCAAGGTCTGAGCACTGTCCCTGGCTTCTTTTTGCTCAGGTCTAGCACTCTACCACTTGAGCCACTTCTGGCTTTTTTTATATATGCTGTGCTGAGGAATAGAGCCCAGGGCTTCATGTATACAGGGCAAGCACTCTACCACTGGGCCACATTCCCAGCCCCATCACAATTATTTTGATGGGGTAGGGCAATAGTTCTGTTTTTTTTTTTTTCCTCCAAACATGGATTGAATTTTTCAACTGTCTAATAAACCTATACTCCATTTACTCGTAGTGGTTAGAAAAGCATTTGGGAGCCTTGTGGTGTGCACCGACTCCTGTGATTGGAGGAACTGTTCTTGCCCAGTGTTGACGGTTTCTCTCCTGCTGTAAGTTGAAGAGCTAATTCATACAATGCAAAATCAAGAAAAGAAATAGGACTCTTTTAAAAGGCAGTATGGCCATTTTAATTTTAACTCTACATAGATAATCTTGGAAATACTCAACTATTGATATCCAGTAATTTGCTATTTGTAAAGGTAATTATGGGGGAATGGACAGGGGGAGGAATAGTGGGGAAACTGAGGGAGGGGTGACAATGCTTGACAAGAATTGTACTTATTCCCTAAGTTATGTAACTGTAACCCCTCTGTACATAATCTTACAATAAAAAAAATAAAAATAACAGCCGTATTATGGAGAGTTTATACCATGCTTCAGTCTTCTTTCAGTCCTTCTTTGCAAGTGTTTTAATTCTCCTCGATCTTCATTTTCCTATGCAGAAACTAAGATCTTGAGTGGCTTTTTCATTTGCCTCTTATGGTCAGATAGTGGCAGGACAATGGTGGGAGTTCAGATTTTAGAAACGGACTCCCCAGTTTCGAATCACAGCACAAGTCTCTCTTTGTGCTAATAGTATAGCACTTTTGCAGCATTTGTGAGTAGCAGCGGATGTAAATCCTCCAAGGGAAATTCAATCTGCTCATTTTGACATGGTGGCTTTTGCACTTTGACCATATTTTCTGAACCATAAAATATGCCTACAGGGTCTGACAAGTTCAAGTGTGCTTACAGGAAGGAAAGAATCAGCAGAGTGGAATCAGTCCTGCAAAACCCACAATAGAAGACTACTACTCCACAAAGTTTCAAACCTCATAGCTTGAAATGGAAATTTAAAAACAAGTACCTCAAGTATTTGCTACTGAATACCAGTGAAGACAGGTCAGTACGTCCAAACAAAACAAACAAATGAAAAAAATCCAAAGAACCGTCAACTACCTTAGAGCAATCTGTAGAACTAAAGGTAGAGTTAAAAATAACATTATACTAAAGTGATTTTTGTGGCCATTATTCTGTGGTATTCATTGAGAAATTTAGAGGCCATTTGTAGTGTGTGTGTGACAGTGTGTGTGTATATTCACACACACACTCACACACAAATAGTATGTATGAATACATATGTATATGTATGCATATTAACCCTCAGTGCATTAACTGGTGATATAAGGACCTGAGAAGCATCTTTGTAACACAGCTCAGTTACCAGGAGCTACCACTTACATCATGAGCAAGTAGAACATCTACTTCTCTTGACATGACCAATGTACCCTCTCACATAGAGTCTAAAGCAGTGGTTCAACAAAATTCACCAACCACTGTACAATCTATACTATGGTATTTGTATTTGGACTATCTGTCTTTACTTTCCAAATGAGGAGTAATATTCTGCCTAGTGTCCACTAAGTTGAAATTAATACTGAATTCACAGTGCTTTTATATGTGGGTGCTGGTACCGGACCTTGAACTCAGGGCCTCAGATTCTCAGCCTTTTTGCTCAAGGCTGGCACTCAACCAACTGAGCTAAACTTGTAAAAGTATAGCAAATATATTTGTGGAAGTATAGCTTCTACTCTATAGCTAGAAACTCAACTTTTAGATTTTTGGTGGCTAATTGGAGCTAAGAGTCTCCAGGGACTTTTCTACCCAGGCTTTCTCAAACCACCACCCTCTGGATCTCAGCCTATTGAGTAGCTGGTATTACAAGAATGGGCTGCACTTCATTTTTATTGTGGTGTTTTTTCAATCAAAAACACAGCAAAAGGCCAATTACAATAGTAGAAACTCATCACAAAAGTTTATATTTTAAAATGGACTTAATATTTGAAATGATTTTTATTCAGTGTAGTGTAGCATAATTTTTCTTTGAAGGGTAGTGATTCACTTCAAATACATTAGGCAAGCAGAATTTTCTATACTTTAATAATTATAATAGGATTATCAATTTTTAAAAGCTGGACACTTTACTTCGTCAATGAACTGGAGCAATGTGAGGAGATTAGGAAGGTTTATCAGTTCAAGACACTTTAAGACAAGTCCAGTGGTTATAAAATTAATTTTTAATGATTTCTGCACCATCTGGGAGAGTTTCATTATATGCAATAAAAGCTAAACTAATCGTGTTTTAAAATTCTCTATTTCAGTTAAGCATTACAGAGGTCTAATTATTTTATGTTCACGTCCTAATAATAAAAATTTAGACATTTGCATAGAACTATATAAAATGTTTGAGATAATATTTTTAAATTCTTATCAATTTAAGCCATTTTGAAACTAAACCTTTTTTTTTTTTTTATAAATCTCTCCTGCCTCAAATAATTAAAATATATGTGGCAGATGGGGAACTTAGCTACTATAAAGTTGCTGGCAATTTTCTGAATGGCTGATTTCTTTTGCTGGAACACAGGTTTCCAGTGGTGTTTTGCTTGAGATATACCAAGATTTTCATTTTTCCAAAGGAATTCTGAGTGTACATTTTCTGTCTCCCCTAGATAATGATTCCCTCTGCTAAAATGAAATGAAATGAAGCCAGTGTTTGCAATCCAAGGAATACCAATTTCTAGGACTAACTTCTTTTTGAGTTTTAAATTGAAATTTACTACTCAAAGAACTAAAGATAGATGCTGAAAATTTCACTTCCTTATCACTTAGACTAACGTACACTTAGGTAACAATAACTGGAATAAACGCTGAATGTTCTCCTAGCCAAATAGAACCCCCAGGCATCCTCCAAAATATGCATGGCAGAGATAAAATGGGTTGAAAATATCTCATTTCTTGCAGCTTTCACTAATCTCTTTCTTGTGAGCTGTCCTATCACACCTTTCACTGATTTTATGCTAGTAGTTTGTTGATGAATTCCTTACGGTTTTGAGGAATCTGTGATATGTATTTTATCTTGATGTTACTCTTTTATTTCTATCTTTACATATTTCAAATAAAAATTCACTCAAAACTTCTTGGTAAAAGAACACAAAAAAACAAAACCAAACAAAAAAAACAAAAAAAACAAAACAAACAAAAACAGGGGCTGGAAATATGACCTAGTGGTAGAGAGCTTGCCTTGTACACATGAAGCATTGGGTTCCATTCTTTAGCCCCACATATATAAAAACAAAAGCCAGAAGTGGGGCTGTGGTTCAAGTGGTAGAGTGCTAGCCTTGAGCAAAAAGAAGCCAGGGACAGTGCTCAGGCCCTGAGTTCAGGCCCCAGGCCTGGCAATAAACAAAGAACAACAACAACAACAACAAAATTGCCTATTTTAGGAATCAGGAGTGAGAAGATTATAAGGCAAGGAAAAAGCTGGCAACTTTGTATCCAAGTTTCTCTTTCTTTGCCCAATACAGAAGTCAAAGATCCTGTTTTAGAAAACTGATGATTCCCTTTTAATCACTGCTGAGGAAATCTAAGTTTAAAAATCAGACAAAAATGCCTGAAGGGTCTTGACATTCACACAGATTTACAAGATCCTAGCCAAGTTCCTTTTATTGTTTTGATTCATGGGAAAATGACAATCTAAGTCTCTAGAGAGCTGTTGGCTCTACTTTGGGCAAAGACTAGGCTGCCTACAGGTATATTTCCAGGATAGTTCTAATCTGATCTTGGTATATTTCAGCAGGGTACTGATTAGCCTGATTATAATCTTTGCCAAGGGCAAGCACTAAGAACAAACTATAGTGTACGCTTCCCCTCAGATCACACTTGAAGGGCAAAGATTCTGTTTTTTAATACAACTGTTTAATATTTTCTAGGAAAAGTGTCAAAACCTTCCAAGAAACAATCTCCCTCCCCCAAAGCATAATTGTTTTAAAATCAAAACAACAGTCTTACCAACTACAAGGTTTTTCTCCCTGTTTTCCAGTTACAAGGGCTTCGGCTCTTCCTGCTGATTTACAAATATACTGAACAAATATTTCATTTCAGAAACAATGAAAGTTGCTCAACTGGTATTCCGGGAAAATTCAAGCGCATGACTTAGCTTGAAGAGCTAACTACAGAACACATCATGATAAAAATTTGGTAGCACAAGAGAGGCCAAAACATTCAGAATCACTACCTAACCAGGCTTGGAAAGTCAAGAATCGTTCCTAAAGGGCAGATAACCCCAGCTGCCTCTCTCCTACTAGTGGCTGTGAGGATAATTTTTCTTTGCTGAAACTATAAACTTTGTGCGTTTTCCTTAATGTTATGTCTTTGCCTCAACTTCTCCTCTACAGAGCTAGCTCTAGTGGTGGGGAGACTGGCCAGACTATTTCAGTGATTTCAGGATCCAACATATTGGGGATTCTGCTTGTTCTCAGGAGTGCAAAGAATTAGACACTCAAGGGGCTAAGGTTGAATTGCACAATGCATTTGGCCTCTCTGCGTTTCCATCCCATTTGCTTTCACTTGGGTCTGGAGCTTGATGGCATAATGAGACAATACAGGGTTCTACAGAAGCTGCCTGAAACTTTTTGATTCATATATCTATTGCTCTGATGCTCAGTTTCATGGAAACTTACATAACCACATACAGAATCAGCTTTCAGTTCATACTACATTATTTATAAAAGGTAGATTTTCCCCAGGCTTAGTGAATGTGATGTATAACGTAGTCAGTTCCTAAGAGTGGTTTTGAAGCACTAAGCCACTTGTGAATCTATATCTTCTTGTCTTCATGACCTTTGACAAGGATTGCAGCCAGCTGTAGCAGAAGAGCTTACCATATGCTGACAGTGGCATTCTGACACCTGCTACTGCATTCTGCCTTTAAAACATTAACATGTGTCTAACATGATTGGAATTGTCCAATCTGGGTTCTCATTATGAGTTATGGGGTGGGTCTAATAAAATAATAATAATAATCATTCTTTTGAAATGAGATTAGCACAGATTTTCTTCTGTACTTTAAGAAGTTTACAGAAGATTGGTGAATCTGATCACAAATATCTAATAAGAAAATCATACTGCAACTTCTGCACAGAAAAGTCACTTTATTTTATTTTCTTTCTTTATTATTTTTTTTTTTTTTGCCAGTCCTGTGGCTTGGACTCAGTGTTTGAGCACTGCCCTGGCTTCTTTTTATTTTATTTTATTTTTATTTTTATTTTATTTTTTTTTTGGCCAGTCCTGGGCCTTGGACTCAGGGCCTGAGCACTGTCCCTGGCTTCCTTTTGCTCAAGGCTAGCACTCTGCCACTTGAGCCACAGCGCCACTTCTGGCCGTTTTCTGTATATGTGGTGCTGGGGAATCGAACCCAGGGCCTCATGTATACAAGGCAAGCTCTCTTGCCACTAGGCCATATCCCCAGCCCCCCTGGCTTCTTTTTGTTCAAGGATAACACTCTACCACTTCAGCCACAATGCCACTTCCAGTTTTTTCTGTTTATGAGGTGCTGAGGAATCGAACTCAGTGCTCCGTGCATGCTAGGTAAGCGCTCTACCACTAAGCCACATTCTCAGCCCCTAGCAACTTATTTATTTATTTTTACTCTGAAAAGAAGTATAATGGAAATGCCCTAAGTTCTAGCCTTACAACTGACAAAAAGAAAAAGAAAAAGAAAAAGTCTGATGGTATGTACTACTATTTTATGGCAAGGTTACTGATAAGATTAGGTTCTACACTAAAATGGATATTATTTGAATCTTCAGTGGTTTATCTTCAGTAACACAATCTTGGTAATAACAAAAGCACCCACTATAAGTGAGTCCATTGAATCAGAAAAGCTCTTAGGAGTAATGACCCAGTCAGTATGTAAACTTTCCTCTGACATCAAAGGCACCTGAACTTCCAATACTCCTAACAGCCTTCGGAGTGTCTCTCTACACCTAGGTGTTAGAATATTGATGATTTATTCTAATTTCTTACTCTGATAGTCATTAGAGTATTTATGATTTACATGAACAAATATAAGTGCTAAATAAAAAACTTTAATTCATATGTGATTAACTGAAGTACTTTCCAAATATATATATATGATATGTGATATATGAGATATGATATGTGAAATATATGTGATCCATAGTCATTTAATATTATAGTATAATTAATACTACATTTTATGTACTATTATAATATATGACATAAATTATAATTTAATCCTATCCTTAAATTACAAAAAGGTTCCTTTTACCTAACACTCAGCTAATTTGGTTGAAGCTTTACAAGGACAGCTACACTCAGAAGGGCTTTACACACACAGATTTCCTTGGCCCTTTTCAGCCTGCTTTGTACCTAGAGAAGGTGATTTGTGTGAGCAACATGGGAAAGATGGCTTCCCTGGGACCTCTGACTAGGATTTGGCCAATGGAGGAAGCTACAGGAGGAAGCTACATTATAAAGGGAAAGATTGAGGGCAAGCTTCTCCCTGCCTGGTCACAGCAGGTTCTTTTTGTCCCTTGACTGAATGCCACAGCCTCTCCAGAATTGTTTTCTGCAGAATTTTGTTCCTTTGAACTGTTCCTTTCTCTCCTCCCCTCTAGGCATATGGCAGCCAAAGCTTCTATGTTGCTCTCCTAGAAGTATGTTCCTTCAGGTTCTCTACATCTTTAGCTTTCTTAGTATGATCACTTTTCTCACGGATACAAGAAAAATATGCTATTTATATTTTTAATTGTATCACTCAGATCTTGGATGCTAGCAAAATAAATGTATCTAATATTATCATTTGATTTCTTATACACTTTAAATACACTTTAAAACAATGTCCTATTTGCTTTTCACTTTTTCATTCTAGTTCCTTCATGGTAAATCTCAATCCTAATCCCAACAACAAAATTTTCTTTATAGCACAACACTGTATCCTTATTTAGTGTTGATTTCTGACTGAAGAGGAAATGCATGTACAATTCAGAATACATTCAGTTAAAGAAATGCAGGTTGAATTTTGGGGTGAGCCTAGTTCCTGGGTGTTTGGGATTTCTGATCTTCATACTGTCTTACCATTCAAAGTGTGTGTGTGTGTGTGTGTGTGTGTGTGTGTGTGTGTGTGTGTGTGTGTGTGTGTGAAGATTATAAGTCCATTGGATTCATCATTAGTTTCAAAATGTTTAAGCTGGGAACCTGGTGGCTCATGCCCGTAAATCTAGCTACATAGGAGGCTCAGATTTGAGACTGCTGTTTGAAGCTATCCCAGGAAGGAAAACCTGCGAGAGTCTTATTTCCAGTTAATCACAGAAAAACAGAAAAAAAAAGTCAGAAATAGTGTTGCCCCTCAAATGGTGGAGGGCTAGCCATGAGCAAAAGGAGCACCGAATTGTGTGTGTGTGTGTCTGTGTGTGTCTGTGTGTATGTGTGTGTGTGTGTGTGTGTGTGTGTCTGTCTGGAACAAAATAATTTTAAAGATGTATTTTCATTACAAAGTTCAATGATACATAGATATGACAGAAATATTGATCTCCATCATGACGAAGAGTCTTTAGTAATTAAAGTGCATCTTTAGATTTAAGTACCTCTATATAATAACTGAAGAGGTTTTGTCAAATCATTAATATCAGTCAGAGGATATCAAGTAAAAGTTTGGCCTCTATTATTGCTAGAGACAAACATTTCAATAATATTTCCTATCCTAAAGAATAAAAATGCATTTATAGTTCTATGATAGTAGTAATTTGGAACCTGTGCTTTAGATGTAGCTGGGCATTTCAGATGTCACTCACAGTTGAGGGAAATAGATTCATACATGCACATGGATAGATAAATTCTTGTCCTCCATAAAGGATGGAGAAGCTTGTGGTAGCAATCATTGTTGGAGGTTAAGTAGTGCCACAGTCCATGCTCAAATTTATCTTCCCAGAATGTAGCTAAGAACTAGCTGAGCCAACAGTCTCCCAAAATAAGATTACCATACAGTGAAAAAGAAAATCAAGACCTATGAACTTGAGTCTCTTTTCCTATCAATAATCCTGACAGGATGGCAAAAGTACAATTTTAGTCAAAATAAATTTCTTTAGTTTTCCTCCAAGATGAAGTTGCCCTCTCAGTTACCCCACCCACATATCCCAGCTACAGTAAAAACGATGCAACTTGCTCACCATCTATCCTGTCTTCATTCAAATTACTCAATATCACCTCTTTCTAATATTTTAAGAGCATTCAGTTATTTTAATGTTAAATTAAAGGAAATAAAAGCTTCTTTATGCATAAACTTACCAAGAAGTTTCGAGGCCTCCCTCGCACCTGTCCTCCAGCTCTCACACCAAATGATGAATGAAAGCAACTTGTGGTTCAATTCCATCTGTCTGAATTCATCCAGAGAACTCTATATTTACTTAAGTACATCTCTCTATCTCCCTTAATGTGAAGCTTTTATTAGAATATATTAGTAACAGCCAAAACATGCAAGAATTACAGGCACAAATTCAGATTTCCTAGTATATAAAATTGTGTGGTTCAAAAATACATTTGCCTAACTGGGTAAGCCAAATGGAATTACTGGCTTTATTTCTTCTCTTTGGAGAATGTACAGAAGACAAGAGAAACTGATTAAGATTCTTGAGGCTGAGAAAGGGTCTGGAGTTCAGCTATCTCTTAACTCAAATATGTCACTGCCAGTGTCTTTCTTTTCTCACACATTTTCTCTTCCCTATGTGGAACAGTGTACAATGCTTTTTTCCACTGTAGCCCAGCCAAATACCAGAGGACTGAATGTGTAGTATTTGTGAATAAACACATTCAATTGGAAAACTTACAGCACACATAAGAGTACTGGATATTGTAACACGGTAGTTCTCTCTTAAAATTCCCATTAAGATTTATTTCCTCATACTTTATTTTCACTAATAAAGCCATCTGATGACACTCCTGCTCTGAAAACTCTTTTCCTGCTGTTTAAAATTATCATTGAGTTATGAAAAGACCATTAGCTCTTTCATCCACACATGCACTAATTCAATTCATTTAGGCTCTTTCCCTTGTTAATATTTTCTGGCATTTTAACGAGTGTGTTTTTCCTGTCCTGCTTCTATTCTTAAATATCACATTTTCCAAAACTGACAAAAACAAGAAGAAAAATGAATGACAACTGTTTGATTATGTATAAAATTTTAGAAGTACTGTGCCTTCTTATATAGCTTCTAAATAAAACCACTCAGTGTTAGGCCTGCTGTAGAGCACATAGCTTACTGTGTACTGTGTAAACCATGAAGCTAATGTGAAGCTTAATATAGTGTAACTATTGAAATGCAAAGGCTGGCATTTAGATATTATTTGGAGTTACATTAATTAATTAATATTAACTAGTTAATATTAATTAATTAATATTAATTGACTAATAATTATTAAATATAAAATAGTATTAATACCATTGAAACAATATTTAAGAGCAATGCAGAGTAAACATAGTAATTGAAAAAATCTTTAAAACATCTCTCACTGTCACCATTAATAAACAACTTGACAGATTGCTGATTACTCTGTAAACTTTTTAAAGTAAAAATCATAACACTTTTGATAGATTTAGATGCAATTCTATTAACACAAAAATTTCCCTCAGAATTATCTTTATAATAAAAATATTCAGAAAGAATGGGAGTCAGTACAGTGAACCCTAAGTAGAATTTCCTTGCAGCCAATGACAGTCTAATTCTTTCTGAATGCTGAGAAACACACATCTGGATGTTTTTGTTTTTGTTTTTTAACAAGCTGAATCTACCCACCTCAATGGCTTCTATGACATCTTTAATCATCAAGAATAAAAACAAGGGGCTAAATAAGAAGAACAGAATATTTTGTTTCATCTGAAAACCTCAAGGACAGGGATAGTTCCAAACTAGGTTTTCAGAAAGAACGTCAATAAGTACATACAGAAACTGGTTACAAAGCTCTGAAAATCTTAATCTTCACAAAATACATTGCTACTTATTTAAAGATTAGCCCAAGTAATTACATCTTGATTTGGACATTTTAGTACAGAATCCCAAAATACCAATTTTAAAGCGATGCCACCAATAACTCAGCATTCACTAAAAGGATCATGAAGATTGTTCATATTTCTTAGTCATGTCTGTTCAGTAGATGTTAAAACTAAGCCTTATAATGCATTCACTTGTTTCTTTTAGCCTAAATAAGAATTAGCTTCTTCAGATTACCTGAAGAAAGCATCCCAGGTCCAAAGTTTAAGGATACTCCTGAAAGTGATATTCTAGCTGAAAGAGATGAAATAGTTTAATAATCTAGATATGGTCAGAAGATCCTTCAGACCTCACACAACAAAAACTCTCTCCTCTCTGAAAATCAACAGTACCAGCCTTACACTTGTGTTACTGACCATGTCAAGGAGTATCTTCAGGGGCTTCTTCTTTCTAGAAGTTTCAATTTCTCATCTCCAGATGTGTTTCAAATATATCCAACTCTCACCTCTCATCAGTTTATACATTGACCTCTGGGATTGCATACCTATTTACTGGATTAGGTCAGTTCTTTCGGTTACATGGCTCTTTGACATAATTACATTTATTTATCAATGTTGAGAATATGATCTGTTTCCTTGATTGTTGAACAACTGCTTCCATCCCTACAGTAGACATTTGCTCAATGGCTGTTTTGAATCATCTTTATATACATAGCCTTTAGCATAAATCCTAAGTAAAGTTGACTGATAAACAACTATCTGACAAATGAAACAATTGAACGGATGAATACCTAATTTGGTCAAAAAGGACTAGAATTGGAAAATGACACTTTCCAATGGTCCTCTCTTTCTATTTGAGCAACACCAAGTTGACATATTTGCATAATAATCACTTTCCCATTTTCTACAGGCTAGTTACATTGAAAAATGTTTAGTCAATATCAGTCAAGCCATTGTCTTGAGAAGTATTTTAATTACAATAGAGCTTCCTGATTTGGCATTGAAAGAGATATCCTTGTTCTACTTAAACTGAGTAAATCTAGAGTACTAACACATTCAGTGATCTATCCTTAGTGAGCTTAATGAACTGGATGATTTTAACCATGAAACTTATAGTAATTCCAGTTTGTAATCTAGATAGTACCTTGCAAATATCTTCAACTAGTTTTGACAAGAAAGTTGGCTTAAATACCAGACCTGATGTCCCAGGGGTTAGGAGATTGTCAAACAGCATCGTAGTGACAGCTGGGAATTCAGTGGGGAATAACATAGTGTCTCAATTGGCCGTGGAAAGTCCCTTTTGAGGTAAAGTTACTGAAAATATGGATTTTAGCAGCCAACAATCTGGATTCCCTTTCTTATATGAAGTGCAAGCAAGAAT
Organism: Perognathus longimembris pacificus; assembly: GCF_023159225.1. Lineage (NCBI taxonomy): Eukaryota > Metazoa > Chordata > Mammalia > Rodentia > Heteromyidae > Perognathus > Perognathus longimembris. The sequence goes on from NC_063165.1 coordinate 70,831,551, forward strand.
CTTAGTGACCTTGACATCTGAATGTATAGAGTTAGGGATTTGTTACATAGCCACCCAAGGCCCTCACTGCCTGAATCTAGCCCACAGCCTAATTAAACAGCAAGAGCTCCTGGAGGGGAATGTTAATGAGTTTGTTTGGCAGCCAACCATCTGTTCCCCAGATGGTGCAGGGGTTATAAATTGTCAATAGGGTAAGTGTGGTGAAGAAAGTCAAGAAAAATAGAGACTCCTACAACATGGAACTATTTGAGATTAAATAGACTCCTATATCATGGAACTACCTAAGGTAGCTCCATGATTAAGATATTTGGACATAGTGATGGACCTTGAGTAGAAAAGTAGAACCATCTTCTGTTTATTCTGTGTGGTAAGAGTACATCTAGACATGTTTTGCGTTCTCAAATTGACCTGTGTGAACTGAACCCATCATGGTTATTTCCTTCATTTTTGTCAGGTTGATAATAACTAGGAAAATAAAATAAAATGAAATGCCAACATGATCCTTCTACCATGTTTGTGGATATTATTTGCTGCCTATTTTCCCCCTGATAGATGGAAGCTAAAGTATGAGAGCTCTCACAAAATTGAGCTGTGTCTATCTGTGTGTGTTGGGGGTGGGGGTGGATTTGTCATTCCTGTGGCTTGACCTCAGGGTCTGAGCTGCACCTGAACTTTTCTGTCCAAGGCTAGGGCTCTACCACTTGATCCATACTGCCACTTCCAGTGTTTTTGGCAGCTAACTGGAGATAAGAGTCCCATGAACTTTCCTGCCTGACCTGGCTTCAAACCACAATCCTCAGTTCTTAGCCTCCTGAGTAGCTAGGATTACAGGTATAAGCCACAGGTGCCCAACTTCACTGGAGGTTTTGTTGAAAAAAAAAATAGTGTCTGCTGAATTAGGCTATTTTTCAGTGAATAATACCTTCATGAGGAAAAGAAAAGAATTCCCATGATCTTTAAGTCATGTCTTCCACATTTGGAAGTAGCAAATGTCAATGCACTACCTACTACTAGAAACAAAAATATATATTTTATGTCTGGTATGCATCAGGTTTAAATGTCCTGTTGGTACTTAATTAAGCTTTGAAGTCAAATGAATATCTAAAAGCCACATGTATAAGTCTTCTGCATGAGTATTCTTAGCTTCTAAATACAATGGGACCAAAGGATGCCATTCCTGTTATTAAGTGATACAAATTAAGCCCCAATCTTAACTGAGTAAGGTGAGAAATACTTCTTGTGCACCTGAAGAAGCAAATCACAGAGGCTACTGTTGGGGATGTTCGTGGAACAGGTATCTGGAGGTAGCCTGTCAGAGCAGAGATCTCAGTTCCAGAAGAACTGACTTCTATGCACAGTTATCTCAAAGGCCATGTGCTCCAGAGAGAAATGCCAATTTGCTGAATCTAACTGAAATCTTGTGAAACTCAGGGAGCATATACTAGACTTCTACACCTCACAGAAATTGAGATGCAACTTTTGCAATGTTGGCCTAGTAGCTTAGCTTAAGTGATAGGGCACCACTCATAAAAATCTACAGTGAGGCTCTGAGTTCAAGCACAAATGCTGGCGTACATGTGCACACACACACATACACAAGTGTGTATTGGTGTTTGTTTGTTTTTTCTCACCAGTAGTGGGGTTTTAACTCATGCCCTGGATGCTACTCATGAGTGTTTTTGTTCAAGGCTAGCATTCTATCACTTCGATCAACAGTGCCACTTTTGATTTTTCAGTGCTTAATGGGAGGTAAGATTCTCAGGGACTTTCCTGCTTTGGCTAGCTTTAAACCTCAAATCTCAGATTTCTATTTTCTGAGTAGCTAGGATTATAGTAGGGGTAAGCCACCAGTGCCTAGTGTGTGTATATTGTTTTAAGCCTCTGGTTTGTAGTAATTTGTTATCTATAAACAGAAGTTAATATAGTTTTAAAGATTTTTCCAAATAACAGATTGTACTTATAAATGGAAAAACAATCTTCAAATCTTAGGGTTAAGGTTGACTTTGAATATTATCTTTAACAATTAACTATCTTCAATCTGTCATGCCATTTCATTTCATTTTGTTTTGTTTTAGAAAATACAAGGAACATATTTCAGGATAGACTCTACCTCTGTACCATACCATCAGTCTTGCTATTCCATTTCTTTCTACAGAAGACAAAGAGAAATTTATACACTGGTTTTAGGAACTTTCTTCATTTTTTTATTGTAAAGGTGATGTACAGAGGGGTTACAGTTACATAATTCAGGTCATGAGTACATTTATTTTTGAACAGTGCAGGAATTATTCTTATATGATTGAACCAATATCTATCTTCCTCAGAAAACCTAACCTTATGGATACTCATTAAGTATATTTTCCCTTATTATATGTGGCTTGCTCTTCCATTTCACTTAAGTTAAAAACAAACAGGAATTCTTACTGCCATGACATACTGTCAACACAACTCATGTTCTCATGATTTATCTTTAAAGATACATTAACTCGTATGAGAACTCAGACCTAAAGGTAGCATTTTACATTAGATGAATTTATAACAAAAATATAGTAGCAATAGTAACTCCTTTTAACTGACAATACATTTCTATAATGTCAGTGTAGTCAATATACTTTATATACAATGTTGAACTGTGGTCGTTATTATAAATTGGCTTGATCAGAATCATTTAGAAACAATTATCTCCCCTGTCTTCCTCTTCCATTGAGTCCAAAAAGCTAAATATTTAATTTTATAGACTTCTTCAGCTAGAAGATATTATATGATATAATTTTCACTAATAAGGCACAGAGAGACCTCAGCACAGGATGAGTTCTCTTAATCAGCAAAAACATAAAACCTCACCAGGAGGAGAATCTGTTCCTTTACTTCTTCCTACCTGGTATACAGGTAGTTTAAGCACCTATCTGGTAACAATACCACAGTAACCTACATGAAAGATAGAGAGAGAGAATAAGAGGGAGAAGGACTGACAGAGGGAGGAAGGAGGGAGAAGGAGGGTGGGAGGAAAAAAAGACCAGAGGAACAAATGAGGAAACAAAGGAAGGAAACTCTGATAGAGTGGTCAGTTTGACTAACTGCATTTGTAACGTCTTAAATTCTGTTTATATCAGAAAGTCAACTTTTAATGTACTAGAGCCAGGTATGTATGCCTTGAAATTAAATATATCCTTACCTTGACTTTTTTTCTTGCTTGAGAAAATAAAGCGTTTTTCCTAAGTTACATATTTAAGACAGAAGTCTAACCCTTCCATATGTAGCATGCTTTCCACCAGAAATTTCATCATTTCACTTAATACAGCCCTTCCCAATTTTAATAGGAATTCTTTGTTTCAAATGCATTACAAAGAGAACCTCTGTGTTACTATTGTCAAGGTTTAAGAGTATCTACATATTAAAACACGGTAAAAATGGCTAAAAACATATTTCAAGACACTCAAGTGAAAGACTCGATTGTGATCTTAAATTTAATTCTATAAATAAACCAAATGACACATAAATGTTTCCTGAGAAATACTACTTGCACTCTAACCAGAACACTCATTTTCTTTCCTCTTCCCACTAAATTGTCTACTTTCACTCTGCCATAAAACGATTTTAGAAGAAGTTAAATCTTTACTTTCAATGATGGCTCTGAATGAACAAATGATTTAAAGTTACCACAGCAAGCATACTGAAATAAATATTGTCTCACCATTGGGAGAAAAATTTAAAAGTACAGAGAGCTTTGGTGGGCATTTTAAACTATTTTTGAAAATGCTTTAGAAAAAAGAAAGCAACTTTTACTTCCTCATATGTTGCCATTTTCTCCCTTTCTTTCCTTTCCACAATAGGTATAAACTTTCCAATTTGATTTTAATTTTAGAAGACATTTTCCTGGCAGATAATCCCTAGTTTGAACAAAAATCCTTTACCTGACATTTAATGCCATTTTAAGGGGGGGGGGGGGGGGGAACAACACAATGTATAGCTGAAGTGAAATAAAGAATGTAGCCTTCTATTATTTTTTTATTCCAACCTATCAAAAAGCTACAGAAATGAAAGTACAAATCCCACTATCAAAGACATAGTAAAAGGTTGGAAGAATATTCTAAAGGTCACATTATCTTAATGAAGTGCCACTTCTTGACAACATGGCTGTGATATTAGAGTAATATACTCCATTTATGGGGAAATGCTCTGTGAAATCCGTGCCCTTTGCACTCTAAACAAAGACATTGGTAATTTTCTTAAAAGGTCACAGACAAACGTGCTATTTAAAACCAGACGTTTGCCAGTTGTGAACATATACATGAAAGGCTAGTATCTGATACCAGAATGGGCATTGACTATTTGTAAAATGCCAGAATCTTTCACCTACACTTTAATAACATAAAATTGTATTAGTTAATTTTATTCTATGATCTATATCACTTTATCAAAATATGAAAGGCAAAACTGTAACAAAGGGTCTATTAAAATTTCATATACAACCTTCTGATTGAACTCACAGAAAGATATAAATGAGTTTGGGCAAATTCACCGAGTTTATATTATATTTGTCTCATGTCAACTTTCTTTAGGAGTTAAATTAAGTCTGAAGGTGTGAATCAGTGGTAGAGTGCTGGCCCAGAAATCATTAGGTTTGATCCTCTGTATTATAAAAGGAAAAGAAAAAATGCAAATCCCCAAATTAATTTATTTAGCATATATTGGATCATTAGAAAACTATTTGCATAGGTCAAGAAATTTCCTAATATGATTGAAGGACATTCACTCAATATTTGAAAGATGAAATCACCATAGATCTGTTAATCAGAGATGAAAATTAGATATTTTACTAACCAAAATCTCTTAAGTAAATCATCATTGCTGGTATAAGACAGATTTTTTTTTATAATTTTCAGAATTTGCTTATTCAGAAAGTTCAAATAATTGCCATCCTATGAAACAATTGCTTTAGAAAGGCTTCAACACTTTGTTTCCCAAGGGAGGATAATAGCACATACTCAATATTTACATTGCCCTGAAGTTTTTGTTGTTGTTGTTTGTTTGTTTGTTTGTTTGTTTTCAGTCATGGAGCTTGATCTCAGAGCCTGAGCCCTGTCCCTGAGCTTTTTTGGTATAAGTCTAGGAGTTTAGCACTTTGAGCTACAGAGTCACTTCTAATTTCCTGGTGGTTAATTGGAGATAAGAGTCTCACAGACTTTCCTGCCTGGGATGGCTTTGAACCAGAATCTCAGATCTCAGCATCTTGAGTAGCTAGGATTACAGGCATTGACCAGTGTCCCGCTGCCCTGAGGTTTTTATACTGAAATTTGAACTTCCAGTGTGACATGAGGAAGAGAGGGCAATTGTAAATAGGTAATTAGGTTAAAGGGGTTCAACTTGCATCAACTGGATTAGTGTCCCTGTTAAAGGCCCCTCAGAGATACCTCAGCTCTTCTGCTGTATGAGAACATAATACAAGCAGCCACCTCTGATCCACACAGCAGGCCCTCCTAAACAGCAAATCCACCAGAGCCTTCATCATTAACTTCTCAGCCTCCAGAATTGAAGAAAGTGAATTACTATTGCCTGGAGGATGGTAGTTCAAAACCATCCCAAGCAGAAAAGCCCTTAAGGCTTTCCAAAATAAACAGCAAAATGTTAGGGTTGGAAGAGGCATCTATGAGAAAGCAAACTGAATGAGAGCTCAAGGCCCTGAGTTCAAACATCAATATCCTAACAAAAAAAAATTACCTTAAAGATATTCATATCAGAGATAACACTGAGTTTTGCTGATCCCCGCCAAAGCAGACTTATAAAAATGAGTCAAGCAGAAAATATCTTCGATCTTGAGAACTAGATCAAGTTATTTCTTAAATTGGAAAAGTTAGGGCTATATAAAATGGTTGGCAGAGTCTTCTTACAATTTCTCACAAGATGATAACATCCTATGAAGGTAGGATTTCCCTTTCTCTCTGTATAGTAAGAAGCCTTGGAAACAGTGATGATACTTCCCTTTAGAGCAAAGGGAGAAGCAGAAATGGTGCTTAGTTTGTTGCAGAAGGACTGAGTGTTCTGTGCCCAGTGTTAAGATCTTATTGCTTTAGGTTGATGATTTCTTGCTTGTAACACATGGGCAGATATGGAAGTTCATACCTGCCACATGAAGGAACTCAAAGGGAAAGATCAAGTCCAAATACATTGGATCCCATGTGCTCTATGCCATACTGTAACAGAACCTTTTCTCTGATACATAAGTCCCATGCATTCTGCCAACAAGCAAAAAACTGTGGCAGGTGACATGTTACCGGGAATGGGGGTTAAACACAAACCCTTTGCAGTTTCTCATGGTCACAACTTTTTTTTTTTTTTTTTTTTTGGCCAGTCCTGGGCCTTGGACTCAGGGCCTGAGCACTCTCCCTGGCTTCTTCCTGATCAAGGCTAGCACTCCGCCACTTGAGCCACAGCGCCGCTTCTGGCCGTTTTCTGTATATGTGGTGCTGGGGAATCGAACCTAGGGCCTCGTGTATCCGAGGCAGGCATTCTTGCCACTAGGCTATATCCCCAGCCCCATGGTCACAACTTTTTAAAAAGAAAAGAAAAACCTACTGAATAAGGCTGAAATAAAACATGAAGGATCAAGATCTCCCTATGTATTGAATACAACAGAAATACTAATTGAAAGGAAAATGAAAAGCCAGAGGTTTCTGGATGCTAGTGACTCACATCTATAATCTTAGCTACTCACAAGAATGAGATGTGAGGATCATGGTTCAAAGCCAGCCCTGGTGTGGGAAAAACAACAAAAACCAAAACATGATTCTTATTTCCAATTGACCACCAAAAAGCCAATAGTGGAGTTGTTGTTCCAATGTTTAAGTTTCAGACTTGAGCAACAAAGCTAAGGGACAGCTCCTATCCTCTAAATTCAATTCCTAGGACTGGCACATACACACACACACACACACACACACACACACACACACACACACACGAAGGGCGTGTCTTCAGATTATAAATGCAGCTTGTACTGTGGCTTAAACACAGTAGTACTCATACTTGGTTTGATTATTGTGAAATTTCAGAAGTTCAAGAGTAGGAAGAAAAATCTAAACAGACTTCCTTCAGGAGAGTAAGAATTCAAAAACTGACTGAAACTGATTCTTATCATACAATCCAAGCCATTCTCCAACTGGTAATCTTCCTGCCTCAGCCTCCTGCCTGCTGAGAATACAGTGTTAACCTGCTCAGTTCTATTAGAGTTCTTATAAGCGCACGATTATGATGGCAAAGTCAGTTTTCTACACTGGATTTGGAAAAAAAAAACATAAACTGAAAAATCTATATAAATATCTAAAGTCTCCTCATGAAAAAAAAAATGCCTTGGTATAAAAAATCTTTTTGTGTTAAAATTCAGAGAGCTTTCATATTTAATCTATGTGAGTAGAATTACTCAAAGACTTAAAATGTCTCATTAGTAATAATATTCATCCTACCAAACTGCAGGGTCCAACATCAAGTATTTTGCATACAAATTATTAATAAGTAATGGAAAGTACAGTAACAGCTCTTTGATAGTGGTTGAACACATGATCTATCATTGAATCTATAAAAAGTTTCTGACAATAGAGAAAATCAGCACTTTCAATTTTAACAAATACCTAGAAGCCAAAAATATCTAAAGGTAAACAATAGGAAGTTCATTTAAAACCATTACAATGTTCTTGTCACTACAAATACAATCACAAACTGAAACTAGAACTACATCCTTTTATAATGTTGAGGGTGTCAGCATTTCTGTTGTCAAAGTTACTTGTGACAACTACCTGTGGTTTATATTCTGGGCTTATTAAAACCATATGGATAGCCATAAATACTTGGAGTTTTATGTGACAGCTCAAAACTCTCATGATTAATGAATCACCAAGAGGATAAGAGTTGCAGTGTCTTTCTATAATAAATGAGACAAATAATGTGATAGAAAGATACTAGGCTCATTTATGGTGTAAATATGTCCATATATATGAGGTAACAGCAGAGGCAAGGGAAATTGAAAAACAGGAATGTCTCAGACTGTAAGGCAGAGAGAGCGAGCAAGTCTTCCATTCACTCTTCTCACTTTTACCACTTGATTTCTGTTCAAGTTCTGACAGCACCAGAACAGAAATTTTCCCAGAGTGCAACTGTGAAAATACAAAATGAATGAACAAAATCTGTTGTGTTGCTATAAAATAACTGTAAATCATCCCCAAACTATAAAGACCACAAATCATTTTACAATGGTAACAGAAAGAATAAGAGTAGTTATGAATAACTTTGAATAAATAGGTGAAAGAAGAGTAAAATGAAAATGGTATAATATTGATAAGACATTAGGAAAGACATAAATAAAATGGAAAGATGGCCTATGCTTAGGGAGAGCAAGAATGGGTATTGTCAAACTGTTGATAGTATCTAAAGTAAATGATGGGCACAAAGTAATCCTTATCAAAATTAAAATAGAACTTTTAATACAGAAATGGAGAAAAAAATACAGCATGGAATCCAAAATCTCTGAATACCCCAAGCAGTCTTTAGCAAGTATAAACCTAGAGGGCTGGGGATATGGCCTAGTGGCAAGAGTGCTTGCCTCCTATACATGAGGCCCTGGGTTCGATTCCCCAGCATCACATATACAGAAAATGGCCAGAAGTGGCGCTGTGGCTCAAGTGGCGGAGTGCTAGCCTTGAGCAAAAAGAAGCCAGGGACAGTGCTCAGGCCCTGAGTCCAAGCCCCAGGACTGGCAAAAAAAAAAAAAAAGTACAAACCTATAGTTACACATTTCCTAATCTCAAACTTGATCAGCAAGCTGTAGAAAACAAAACAATACGGTACTGCCATGAAAACAGACACATAGCATGAAATAGAGAGCCCAGAAATAAGGTCATGCATTTATGATCAACTAACCTGGTTATCCCACACACAATACAACAACACACAATGGAATAAAAAGTTAAACATAAGTCCTCAAACCATATAATTTGTAGGCAAAAAAAAAACAAACAAACATGGAGGAAGAGCTAGATGACATGGTTCTTGGCAATGATTTTCTACATATAACCCCTAAAGCACAGGCAAAAAATTAAAAATAAAGCAAAAAGAAATGTGGGACTGAATCCAAGTAAAAGTTTTCTCTAATACACAGAAAAAAAATCAAGAAAATGAAAAGGAAGTTCAGTTCATAGATTGGGAAGAAATAATTGCAAACACTTATGTAACAGGAATTAATTTTAAAATTACACAATGAACTCACATAAGTCAACAACAACAACAAAATAAATAGCTTTATTTTAAAAATAGCAAAAGAACTGAAAGGACATCTGGGCAAAAAAAAAGATATGTAAATAGTTGAGGAATGTATTAAATGATGCTCTAAGCAATACTCATCAGCAGAAATCTGGAAATCAAATTACAATGAGAAATCATCTGACATGTGTGAGAATGAACGGCAGGCATCAAAAAGTCCAGGGACAATATATTCTGGTAAAGATGTGGAGGAAAGAGAGCTCTAATATAGTGTTGGTAGGAATTGGTATAACCATCATGGAAGAGCAAACAGCATACTAAATAATCAAAAAAACTCTTACATGCTCTAGCATACCAAATTCAAAATAGTAGAAAATCAGTATGTTAAAGATTTATTTGCAGTAGCATATTCCGTGCAGTGCAGTAGTATTAACAGTAGGCATGGAATGGAAAGAACCAGAGTGTCTATTAGTTGATGAATGTACTATATATACAAATGGAAATATGTATGTATCTTATATGCACACTAGATAAACATATATTTATGTATAAAAATATATTATATGCATATATTTTATATTATACACAGTCTATTCATGTGTAATGTGCCATTCATATTATGTATAATTATAAAATTGTATTAATATGTAATGCAATGATTATAGTATATAATGCAAAACATAGTATTAATACATAATATATATGTTGTATTTATAGACATATTATTATGCAATAAAGCATATATAATACACATTAGATAGATAGATACAATGGATTATCACTGTATTTTGCAAAGATAGAGATCCTGTCATTTTCCACAGTGTGGATAAATACATAAAACATCATAATAAAAGAAACAAGCTAGGGACAGAAAAATGAATAAACATACTACATATCACATAGCTAGAATTTTTTGAATGTTAATTTAAAGACAAAATGTAGAATGGCAGTTATCAGGGACCAGGTGTTTGTTTAAACAGTGAGGTATTGGTCAACAAGCATAAACATGTCGTTATACAGTGAAAAGATTCTGAAGAATTTATCTTCCGAATAATGACGACAGTTTAAAAAAAATGTTTTGTGCAGTTTCAATTTGCCAAGGCAGTAGATTGTATTCATTCCTATTACACCCTACACCCTCACATATAAATCATGAGATAAAGGGAACAATGACTTCTCCATCTGTAGTTGTTAAAAACATCACATTCTGTACCTTCAATATTTGCAATTTCTACTTGGTAAGTGGTCCTCACTAAAGCTGATAGTATTGCCATCAATTTAAGTGTACTTTCAATGCCTCCAAATGTACATAAACTCAAAGGGAAAGAGGAAGTATCTCAAAGATCATAGTGCCAACTTGCTAAAGAAATGCTACAGAAACCTAAGATCTAAGAACACTTATCTTTCAGTTTTGGGGGCATGCTTGTGTTATGGTCATCAATGAGCAAAAGATTATCAGGGCCTACTAGATAGATAAGCAAGGTAGAACTCTGCCCTGGGCTCTGGGCATCATGCTATCTTATCAAAATCTCAAAAACCTAAAAGATTTGTGCATGAATTACTGTGCAGAGAGAGTCTAGGGAAGATGTTACTTTGTATTAAATATCAGATCTGTTCACAAACATTATGAAGAAGAGTAAACTATACAGTCTCTTCCCCATCAACATTACAAAAATTAGCTTTTGCTAGATACTCAGGAATCTAGAGCTGAGGATCATAGTTTGAAGCCAGTCAGAACAGAAAATATGAGAGAATGTTATCAAAATTAATCAACAAAAAGCCAAAAATGGACCTGTGGATAAATGGCAGAGTAAAAAAGCCAGGTGAGAGAATGATGCCCCCAAGTAAAAGCCCCAGTGCCAATGTATATATAAATTTTTTCACATACCAACATCTCCAACCTAACAAAAGTATTCGTGATACTAGATATATTTTTAAATCTTTGAAGAGAAGTGGTAAATGAAATACAGTATACTAAAAAACTATTGTTAATAATAATGTATTCCAGACACAAGACCTAGAAAACATAGCATCAGCATGAAAAGTGAATTTTCAGATTGAAAAGTGCTATATCCACGATATGCAAAATATCAGTGATAATATATTCCAAGGAGTTGCAGAAAGTAAGGCCATGGCATGCATAAAGAACAACTTCCCCAAATGACAGAATGAAAAGAAAAAAAGGTAGGGAAGAGAAAAGGAATAAAAATGTGTCCTAAGTATGCAGAAGCATGCAGGCCTGGTATTTGCAGTTACCTGGGTATGCCCAGGCATGAATGTTCTCGAATCCTGACTTGATATATGTATTTAAATATTACCTTCTATAGATGTCAATGAAGAATTAATATTATACATCTTGAAACAAAGATGGGTGAAAACCTTCCACGAAAACAGAATAGGATGTTAGGAGGCTGAAATTTGGGGATTACAATTCAAAGCCAGCCTGGGTAAGAAAATCAGTGAGATTCTAATCTTTAATTATCCAGAAAAAGGCCAGAATAGAGCTGTATCTCAAGTTGTAAAGCTTTAGCCTTAAACAAAAAATGCACATCATGGGCTGGGGATATGGCCTAGTGGCAAGAGTGCTTGCCTCGTATATATGAGGCCCTGGGTTCGATTCCCCAGCACCACATATACAGAAAATGGCCAGAAGTGGCGCTGTGGCTCAAGTGGCAGAGTGCTAGCCTTGAGCAAAAAAAAGCCAGGGACAGTGCTCAGGCCCTGAGTCCAAGCCCCAGGACTGGCCAAAAAAAAAAAAAAAAAAAAAAAAATGCACATCAATAGCATCCAGACTCTTAGTTCAAGCCCCAGGACTGGTACAAATGGTCTCAATTGGTCACAGCTGGCCAAAAATACCTCCATTATTTCTTGCCATAATGCACTAGGAAGATTGAAAAGAAATTCCTGCCAGGCATGAGGGTTGTTCATACTTTGTGCAAGGGCTCAGGGTTGTGAGCCCCTGCACCTGGCCTTGAAATTGTAAATAAAACAAAGTCATTTCTTTATAAATTTCCTCCATCATACTTCTGCAGGCAAGTCCCTAACCTCATATTCAGTCTCTGTAGAAGGTGTTCACCCATCTGTTTATACATGCTTACACTCCAGCCAAGTTCTGGGACTAGCACTGTGTGCATATGAATATAGGGTCCATCTTAGACTGATCATTCTAAGATAGAAATGAATGCCTATAGTTTGTGGTCTCTGGGTCCCCACTGTAGAGGAATCATTCCATAATAGAGCCATGGTGATTTTGTACATGCTTGCTTTGGCCATGTAGGTAAGACTTCACTCCTTCTGACCTAACCCTGGCAAAATACCCTATGATTATCCCCAAATAAAATCACAGTTGTTTGAAAGGAGATGATACAATGACATTTCCAACCTGTATTTTTTCCCAGGGATGCTGTTTGTTTTTTTTTTTTTTTTCTTATTTATTGTCAAAGTGATGTACAGAGAGGTTACAGTTTCATATGTTAGGGATGCTGTTTTGAGATAATTTCTCATCTCCTGGGTACTGTGGTTTGAAGCTTGCTGCACCTACTATTCCCCTCCACTTAAGATATGGAAGCAGACTATAGAATGGCTTCAGGGAAGTATACAAACAGCATTTCAGCCAAAGAATGCTCAAACAATCCCGCTATTCCACTGCAAACACTTTTGTGTCCCTTTGGCCTTGAAGGACAAAGAAGTGGGGTGATTTGGTTTTATTGTTAATAATGTTAGGGATCTCTATACCTAGTAATAAATAATCTTAAGATATAATTAACCTTATAATAAGCAATCAACTATTTGAATCTCCTTGTTTCTTTCTTGGCTGAATCTCTCAGTCTTTGCTAGTGCAGACATAGGTGGGAAGAATTGGGTCCCAAGGAGCTTGTGGACAGAAGAGAACCGTAATCCTGTGAGAGTACTTAGTTTACTGTTGTTGTGGAATAGAAAGTAATGGAAAGCTAAAAAGCAAGCAGACTTAAAATGTGATATAGACCAGCAAGAGCACTAGGAAAATATTTACTATTGAAACAAGAAAGTATTTTTAAAAGTAAAGAATAAAAACTTATAGGTTACTAAATATCAAATCCAGAGATTTTTAAACAAATGAGCCAACCAAAAGCATAAAATGGAAGTCAGTATTATTTTGTTACTTTAAAAAAATGTCCTGTACTATCAAAAAAGACTATAATTACCTTTATAATTGGGAAGGAAGATAAATACATAAAGAGTCAAAAGACACGTTAAATTAAAAAAAAACAACAAGTTAATAGCAATGCAATCAAAATGTTGAAAACTAATTTACTGGCATGTTGATTCTAATTAAGATTTTTAACTTTCACTTAAAATTGTGCATTTTAACATGTATGAAGTTAAAAAATAAATTTAAAGTATTTATATGTTTTTCAAATTACTGACCTAGTGGGTTATTGAAAAAAAAACCGATTTTACCTTCTCAAAGCTATTTCTTCTTTGTATTCTGTGGAGAAGCAATGTTTTTGTGGTTGTTTGGTTTTATTTTTTCATGTAGGCATTGGGGCTTGATCTCAGAGCTTGGGTGCTGTCTCTTAGTCCTGTTTACTCAGGCCTGATGCTCTACCACATGAGCCACATCTCTACTCCCAGCTTTTGGCTTTTGGTGGTTAAATGCAGATAAGAGTCTCATGGATTTTCCTGCACAGATTGACTTCAAAATGCAATCCTCAGATCTCGGCCACCTGAGTAGGAAGATTATAAGCATAAGCCACTGGCACCTAGCTATAATAGCAAGTTTTGACCCATGCATATGTCATTTAGAATTTATTTACTCAGGTATTGTGTTCATGGTTACTTGAGATTAATGAGAAGTGATGGGGGTGGTGACTGGTATAAGCTAAAATACCCTTCACATTCCATTTGTGTTTATGACAATTCTTCTCATTCATTTTACTACTAGTAAGTATGCCTTGAGTACCTAAAATATTCATAGAATAATCTTGGCACTGATAATACAACAATAAACCAAACCTTTAAAGAAGAACTTGTTTCATGTGAGTAAATGACCTTTGATGCTTGCTTACATGAAAGTTTAAACAACTACTCTTAAGCTTTCCTTATAAATTGAAGCCTCATTTACAAATCCTAATTCAGAATTCACAACAAATTTTGTACTTCTACACAGTGCTAATTGCAAATCAATAATTCTTATCTTAATGATTGTAGAAGTTGATTGTTTTAACTCTTGGTTATGTCCTTGGTAACAGAGGAAAAAAATAAACCCATCAAACTCTTTAATTTTTGTATTCCAGTTTATGATATTTGGTCTATATGATACATACTTTAATGCCTCTATTTTCAGAGAAATTGGTTGCACCATTGTAAAAAGGCATTTATGGGGATCAAATGCAAAATGTAAAATATGACTATATACATATAATTTAATTTTCAAGGAAAACAACACATGTATTTAGGTAATTCATACAAACAGGAAAAGTCAGTAACAGAAGGCTCAATGGTGCACTGATGAAACAGCAGCAAACAACTTATTAAACAAGTGTGTGAGTGCAAAGGTAGAGGCCTCAGAAGCCATGTTAATTATTCCAGGGTCACAGGCATTATGAAGATTGTTGGACAATTCTGGAGGCCATCAGATGCCAAAGCCAGCACACAGGCCTCTCCAAGGTCTTCCAGTGACAGCACTGTCATATTTCAAATGACAGGAAATACTTATGAACATGCTGGCACTTAACCTCTTCCATTATATATCAAAATTTTCCAAGTGGAGAAGTGCTCCACTTTTGTGTGTGTGTGTGTGTGTGTGTGTGTGTGTGTGTGTGTGTGTGTACTCATATATATTATCCTGAAAGAAAGACTTCATAAAAAGTATTTAATCATCCATTACCTGAGGCTAAAATAGTGCATGCTATAGATTATGAACTCTGTTATCTAGAAAGTATGACACCACTGGAACAAGCCATCCCAGCAAGGAGCACCTAGACTCCCAGGACAAAACTAGTGCTGGTGGCAAGGGATCATGGAGAGGAGTAAGAGGGGATGGTGTCATATCTTAAGTGGAGTCACTGCCTGCCCTTTCAAAACTAATCAGACCTTGGCGATCATAAGAAAATAGGTAATCAGCATGCCTAGGTTCATACCTGTCTTTCCTCTAAATGGACAGGGTTTATAGTGAGTCTTACACTGGACAGTTTGCCATTGCACTTTCCTGGGTCTCCCATCATTGTAATTCAGATATCTACCAAGGCTGCTCACCAGGCCCTGAAAAACTCCAACCCAGCCCCAGCTTCTGGCTGCTTATTCTTAACCAATCCACAATGCTTTCCCCTATCCTGTTGCCAGATATCAGTTGTAGTGAGGGACATCAGACAGGAATTAGCCAAGTCTCCCAAGTTTTAATTTTCTGCACTCAGCCATCCTTTTACCATTTGTGTGCCCTCTAATATCTTTTCTTATTGCTCAGCCCCTGCCTCATGAGGCTTCTTTCAGATTTCATTCACACAAGTTCACCACCAAGGAACTCCTACTGCTGCCTTCTCCCTGACCAGACCACATTTCCACCTTCTACCCCTAATGTCGATGCTCCTTGACAGCAGGAAGTAGCCAGAGAGAAACAGTGCCCCTTTATAACTAGCTGGAATGTTAGGTCTGCCAAGGAGAACAGCCCCTCCCCACTTGCTCTTGGTGAAAGACAGCAGGTAGCCTTACCTGAAATTCCCTGCTTCAAACCAGTAATCACTTGACTGTCAATCACCTGACCATGAGTCAGCCAAGCAGTCCAGACTCAGGTCTGCTGAGGTCACATTAGGAACTTTCCTGTTATATCTCCTTTGAACAGTGAGAAGTTCCCCAGGTTCTGAGATCACCTCCATATCCTCAGTGGTCAAACACACACCCTTTCCCTATATAATACTTCTCAACCATAGGTTCCTCCCCGCTTTTCTCATTCTCTTCTCTCTCCACATACCTCCATCCTATGGTGGGCAAGTTCAGTTTTTTGGTTTTTTTTATTGTCAAAGTAATGTACAGAGGGGCTACAGTTATTTCTGTAAGGCAGTGAGTACATTTCTTATTAAACTTTTTACCTCCTTCTTTGTTTTTCTCCCACCTTTCTCCTTCCCCAGTTTCCTTCCCAACCTCCCCAGTTCCCTCTCTACCCTCCCAGTTCCCTCCCCTCCCTCCCCTGAGATGTACAGTTGGTTTACAGCATATAGTCTTGTAAGTGATGCTGTTGCATTTTTTTTCCTTTTACCTTTTTCCCTCCATTTTGGTGTTTCCCTTCCCTAGTTCCAGTAAACATACATAAAATACCCAGTATACCAAAGTCAGTTACAGTCATCACAAGAGGGTAAAACAATGGGGAAGAAAGACAAAGAAAAAGTCATAATTTCTTAAGGTATATTGGAAATAACAACAACAAAGATAAACCAATTATTTCCAAATCTTGTAGTTCATTTTGGTTAGGAACATCTTATGTGATCATATGTACATTGCTATTGTGCTCCTCTGCCAGGACTATCCTAGACAAGTACTAATTGTTTCCAATGAGTGAAACCATACAGTTTATATTTCTTTGGGTCTGGCTCACTTTACTTTTTCCAAGTCTTTCTGTTTCCTCATGAATGGGGCTATCTCATTTCTTCTAATAGATGCACATAATTCCATTGTGTATATGTACCACATTTTCTTGATCCATTCATCTACTGAGGGGCATCTGGATTGGTTCCATATTTTATCCATGGTAAACTGTGCTACAATAAATATAGTTTGTGCTGGTAGCTTTAGTGTGATCTTTCTTGTAATCCTTTGGGTAAATGCCCAAAAGCAGGGCTGCTGGGTCCTAGGGGAGCTTTATGGTAAGCCTTTTGAGGAACCTCCACACTTCTTTCCAGAGAGGTTGAACAAGTTTGCACTCCCACCAACAGTGTAGCAGGGTTCCCTTTGGCCACACCCCTGCCAGCATTGGTTGTTGTTTTTTTTTCTTGAAAATGGCCATTCTTACTGAGGTGAGGTGGAATCTCAATGTTGTTTTGATTTGTATTTCTTTTATGGCCAGTTATGCTGAGCACTTCTTCGTGTGCCTTTTGGCCATTTTCATTTCCTCTTCAGATGAAATGAATGTCTTTAAATCTTCAGCCCATTCATTGAGGGGCAGTTGTTTCAGAATTCGTTTGGGGAGAACTTACTTTTTTGAGTTCTAAGTATATTTTAGATATGAGGCCCTTGTGTCTTTTATGGCCAGTAAAGATCTTCTCCCAGTCTGAGGGCTTTCTATTTATCTTCTTAGCTATATCATTTGCTGTGCAAAAGCTCTGCAGTTTCATATAATCCCTTTGGCCACCCTTTCTACAACTTGTTGAGTTTCTGGGCCTTTATTAGAAAGTTTTTTTTTTGTTTGTTTTTTGTTTTTTTTTTTGTGGCAGAGCACCCGCCTAACAATCATAAA
Source organism: Perognathus longimembris pacificus (assembly GCF_023159225.1). Classification (NCBI taxonomy): domain Eukaryota; kingdom Metazoa; phylum Chordata; class Mammalia; order Rodentia; family Heteromyidae; genus Perognathus; species Perognathus longimembris. The sequence goes on from NC_063165.1 coordinate 70,849,231, forward strand.
TCTCTTGAGTTTGAACCACATTAGCACCAGAAAAATTATGAAATGCTTAGGGCATAAATCTGACAAAGCATTATACAAAAATTTCACCACTGAAAAGTACACAATATTGACAGAAAAGCCAATTGTTATTATTTTTTAACTGTATTTTTTGTTTGGTTTTGGTTTTTTTGCCAGTCCTGGGGCTTGAACTCAGTGCCTGAGCACTGTCCCTGGCTTCCTTTTGCTCAAGGCTAGCACTCTGCCACGTGAGCCACAGCACCACTTCTGGCCATTTTCTATATATGTGGTGCTGAGGAATCGAACCCAGGGCTTCATGCATACAAGATGAGCACTTTACCACTAGGCCATATTCCTAGCCCCTTTAACTGTATTTTTTTTGTCTTTTCTTTTTTGGTACTGGGGATCAAACCCAGGATGTTGCACTTGCTAGGCAAGCACTTTGCCACCGAGCCACATCCCAGACCAAAGTCAATTATGTATGTATGTATGTATGTATTTATTTATTTATTGCCAGTCCTGGGGCTTGGACTCAGGGCCTGAGCACTGTCCCTGGCTTCTTTTTGTTCAAGGCTAGCACTCTGCCACTTGAGCCACAGCACCACTTCTGGCCTTTTTTTCTATATATGTGGTGCTGAGGAATCGAACCCAGGGCTTCATGAACACGAGGTAAACACTTTTTGCCACTAGGCCATATTCCCAGCCCACCAAAGTCAATTATTTTTATGCATAAATACACTAAACCTGGATACATTTCCAGAAGTTGCTGAATGAACAAGATTCCACACTCGATTCCATTTCTATGTATGTGCCATTAACTATATGACCAAAGGACAGATTGGGGCAACACAGTAGTAGTTGCTGGAGTTGAACTTGGGATGAGGAAAGGGGGAGAAAGCAAAGGAAGGGGAAACATTGCCCAAAAAGAGTTGTACTCATTACCTGACTTATGATACTGGTAACCCCTCTATACAACACCTTTTTTTTTTATTTTATTTTTATTTATTTATTTTATTTATTTATTTATTTTTTTTATTAATTGGACATAAATTTTTTTACAAGGTGATGTGCAAAGAGGGTGAGGGTGCAGTTACATAGTAGGGCAGTGTGTACATTTCTTATGATATCTTACAACCTGTTTTTCTATCCCTTGTCTAGGTCAGGTTGACATATATGCAATATACAATGTAGCAAGAACATATACAGTATTCACAGACTTGGTCTCTACTGTCTCTCTGTCTCCCTTTGTTAACAGTCATATATCAGGGAGATCATGCCCCTTTGTTTTCTGTGTTCTAGGCTTGTCTCACTCAACATTATTTGTTCGAGTTCCGACCATTTCCCTGCAAATAACAATATTTCACCATTCCTAATCGCTATGTAGTATTCCATTGTGTATAAGTACCATATTTTTTGGATCCATTCGTCTGTGGAGGGGCATCTGGGTTGTTTCCATATTTTAGCTATTGTGAATTGTGCCGCGATAAACATGGTAGTACAAATGCCTTTTTGATATCTTGGATTTTGCTGTTTAGGATAGATGCCTAGGAGTGGTATGGCTGGGTCATAGGGTAGGTCTATATTGAGCTTTTTGAGAAACCTCCATACTGTTCTCCAAAGTGGTTGTACTAATTTGCACTCCCACCAACAATGGAGAAGGGTTCCTCTTTCCCCACAGCCCCTCCAGCATTTGTTGTTTCCTGAGTTCAGAGTATAGGCCATTCTAACTGGGGTGAGGTGGTATCTCAGGGTTGTTTTTATTTGCATTTCCTTTACTAGCAGGGATGTTGAGCATTTCCTCATATGTTTCTTTGCCATTTTTATATCTTCTCTTGTGAAGTCTCTCTTTAGCTCTTTTGCCCATTTCCTAATAGGTTTATTGGGCTTGGAGGGGCTTAGTTTTTTGAGTTCTCTGTAGATGACCGATATCAGGCCTTTGTCTGTTGCTGTGCTGGTAAATATCCTTTCCCATATCGTTGGCTGTCTTTCTATTTTGGTGGCTATGTCCTTAGCTGTGCAGAAACTTTTTAATTTGTAGTAGTCCCATTTGTCGAGTCTTTCTCCTATTTGTTGTGCCCCTGGGACTCTATTCAGGAAGTTCCTTCCTGTGCCTATAAGTTCTAGTGTCTTTCCTACTCTGTCCTTCAGTAGTTTCAAGGATTCAGGTCTGATGTTGAGGTCCTTGATCCATTTTGAGTTGATCTTGGTGCATGGTGATAGGCTTGGGTCTACTTTGAGTTTTCTGCATATGGCTGCCCAGTTCTCCCAGCACCAGTAGTTGAAGAGGCTATGTTTATTCCATTGTATATCTTTAGCTCCTTTGTCGAATATCAGTTGGCTGTAAGAGTGCGGTTTTATTTCTGGGTCTTCAGTTCTAATCCATTGGTCTTACGATCTGTTTTTATACCAATACCATGCTGTTTTTGTTATGATGGCCTTGTAGTAGATCTTGAAGTCAGGTATTGTGATACCTCCTGCATTGCTTTTTTTGCCTAGAATTGCTTTGGCTATTCTAGGTTTTTTGCTGTTCCATATGAATTTATGGATTGGTTTCTCTATTTCAGTGAAGAATGTGGCTGGGATTTTGATAGGTATTGCATTGAATTTGTATAACAATTTGGGCAATATGGCCATTTTCACTATATTGATTCTGCCTACCCATGAGCATGGGAGGTCTTTCCATCTCCTTGTGTCTTCTTTGATTTCCCTTATTAGATTTTTGTAGTTTTCATTGAATAGGTCCGTCACGTCCTTGGTTAAGTTGATCCCTAGGTACTTTATTCTTTTTTTGGCTACTGTAAATGGAATTGTTTCCATAATTTCCTTTTCTGTTTGTCTATTGCTGGTGTACAGAAAAGCTGCTGACTTTTGTGGGTTGATTTTGTATCCTGCTACTTTGCCAAATTGGTTTATTAGGTGTAGGAGTTTGGGTACTGAGGTTTTTGGGTCCTTCAGATACAAGATCATGTCGTCTGCGAATAGGGATAACTTGATTTCTTCCTTGCCGATGTGGATCCCTTTGATGTCCTCCTCTTGCCTTATTGCTATGGCTAGGGATTCCAGCACTATGTTGAACAGAAGTGGGGAGAGTGGGCATCCTTGTCTTGTTCCTGATTTTAGGGGGAATGACTTAAGTTTCTCTCCATTTAATATGATATTAGCAGTTGGTCTGTTGTATATGTCTTTTATTGTTTTGAGGAATGTTCCATCTATTCCTGTTCTCTCCAAAGCTTTTAATAGGTATGGATGTTGTATTTTGTCAAAGGCTTTTAGGGCATCGACTGAGATAACAATGTGATTCTTGATTTTAGTTCTGTTTATGTGGTGAATTACGTTGATTGATTTACGGATGTTGAACCATCCTTGTGACTGAGGGATGAAGCCTACTTGGTCATGATGTATGATATTCTTGATCACTTTCTGGATCCTATTAGCTAATATTTTATTGAGGAGCTTTGCATCTGTGTTCATTAGTGATATTGGTCTGTAGTTCTCTTTTTTTGTTGGGTCTTTGCCTGGTTTGGGAATTAGTATGATATTAGCTTCGTAGAATGAGTTTGGGATTTCTCCCTCCATTTCTATTTCGCGGAAGAGTTTGAGGAGTATTGGAATTAGCTCCTCACTAAAGGTTTTGTAGAATTCGTTGGTGAATCCATCTGGGCCTGGGCTTTTCTTAGTAGGGAGGTTCTTGATTACCTCCTGTATCTCACCGTAAGTTATTGTTTATTTAGCTGATTTATTTCTTCTTGGTTCAGTTTGGGCAGTTTGTACTTCTCTAAGAATTGATCCATTTCTGTAGAATTATTGTTTTTTGCTGAGTAGAGGTTTTGGAAATAGCTCCTTATGATTGTTTGAATATCGTGTGTACTTGTTGTAATTTTTCCTGTGGAGTCCCTGATTTTACGAATATGAGTCTCTTCTCTTCTTTTTTTTGTAAGTCTTGCAAGGGGTCTGTCAATTTTGTTTATTTTCTCAAAGAACCAGCTTTTAGTCTTATTTATTTGTTGAATGGTCTTTCTATTTTCAGTCAGATTTATCTCTTCTTTAATCTTTGTGATCTCTCCCCTCCTAGTCGTTTTAGATTCTGTCATTTCTTGTTTCTCCAGTTGTTTTAGTTTCATCGTGAGGGTATTCACCTGCTCTGCTTCCATTCTTTTAATGTGGGTGCTGAGTGCAATGATCTTGCCCCTCAGTACTGCCTTAGCTGTGTCCCATAGGTTTCTTTGTGATGTGTTTTCTTTGTCATTGTGGCTTATGAATTCGTTGATTTCATCTTTAATTTGATCTGTGGCCCAAGTGTTGGATAGCAGCGTGGGGTTTAGCCTCCAAGAGTGTGTATAGGCTCTGTGGTATCCTTTGTTGTTGAGGGTTACCTTTAATCCACTGTGATCAGATATAATACATGGGATGACGTCAATACTTTTGTATTTGCTGAGGTTCTTTGTGTGGGCTATGACGTGGTCTATTTTGGAATATGATCCATGGGCTGCTGAAAAGAAGGTGTATTGGGTCTCTGTGGGGTGAAAGGTTCTATATAGGTCTTTTAGATCCATTTGGGAAATGGTGTTATTTAGGTCCTCAGCTCCCTTACTAATCCTCTGGGTGTTGGATCTGTCTCTTGGAGAGAGAGGAGTATTAAAGTCACCCACTATGATTGTGTTTGCGTCTATCTTGCTCTGTAATTCTTTGAGAATTTGCTTGACATATGTCGGGCCTCTTTTGTTTGGTGAGTATACATTTATCACCGTGATTTCTTGATTCTGTATTTTTCCTTGTATTAATATGTAGTGTCCTTCTTTGTCTTTTTGAGTGGACTTTAAAGAGAAGTCAAGCTTGTCTGAGATCAGGATGGCTACACCTGCCGTTTTGGTGGATGCATTTGCTTGGTAGATCATGCTCCATCCTTTCACTCGAAGCCTGTTTTTGTCCCTTGCTGTAAGGTGGGTCTCTTGTAGACAGCAGATGTCAACTTTTTGTTTGCGAATCCATTCTGCCAGTCTGCTCCTCTTTATCGGGGAGTTTAAACCATTTATATTTAAAGAGATCAAGGATAAGGGTGTTTTTTCTCCTTCCATTTTCTTGGTGGGCTGTTTTTTCTTCTTTTTTTTTTTTTTTTCTTCTTGTCTTTAGTGAGCTTGTGTTTCTGCTGGACTTTGGCTATTGAAGTTTCTTTCTGATTCTGTCTGTGTGTCTTTTACGATCTCTGTTGGGTGGGGTTCCCCTCTTAATATTCGCTGTAGGGCTGGTTTTTTATTCACATACTCCTTTAGCTCCTCTTTGGTGTGGAAAGATCTGGTTCTCCCTTCGAATGTGAACTCCAATTTCGCTGGATATTTGATCCGAGGTTGTAAATTGTTATTCTGGAGTACTTGGATGGTGTTCTTCCACTCGCTTCGAGCTTGGTAAGTTTGTGTGGATAAGTCGGATGTTATTCGAATCCTCTTCCCATTGAAAAAAGTTTCCTTCTTCGCTTTGGCTGAATTCAGAATTTGCTCTTTAATCTTGAGGTCTGTAGTCTTGAATATTATGTGCCTTGGGGTGGCTTTCCTGGGGTCTGGCCTGCCAGGTGTCCTATAGGCTTCGGTTACCTGGATGGGGTCCCCTGTGAGATTGGGGAAGTTTTCTGCAATAACTTTATTAAGAACATGATTAAGCCCTCTGCTCTGGTATTCAGCTCCTTCTTCTATTCATATTATGCGCAGATTATATCTCTTGTCTTTGTCCATTAGTTCCTGGATTAGTCTTCCCTGAAGCTTCACCTTTTCTTGGAGTGTGGTCATTTTCTGGTTGTTGTCAGCTGCTTCATCGTCCAGGCGAGAGATTCTGGATTCTATATGGTCTACTCTTTGTGTCATGGTTTCAATTGCGGAGTTTATGGATGTCAGAGAGCTATTTATGGTTGTCATATCAGCTCTGATCGTGGAGATTTCTTCCTTTAAAGAGTTGTATTTTAAATCTATTTTTTCATGCATTTCAATTCTTAGGATGTGGAGATTTTCTTTAAAGGCAGCTTGCATTGTATCCATTTTTGCTTCCATTTCTTTAAAGCAGGTTTGCATTGTATCCAGTTTTGCTTCCATTTCTTTCTTGGCTTCCTGGGTGTCCTTCCAGATTTCCGCTCTAAATTCCTGGAATTGTTTTCTGATTTCATTTCTGACGCTTTCGATCATTCCTGTTAACATGGCCTCATTTGCTTTTTTAGTCTCCATCTCCTCTTCAGTCTTGCTGCTTTTTGGAGCTGGCGAGTTGGCTTGCCCTTTGATGAACTGAGTTATGTTTCTTTGTGATTTGCGCATCTGGAGATCTGGATGGCTTCTCAGGTTTGGTTTGTAGCTCCTCCCTCCCTCCTGTGTAGACGTGTCTACTGCAGCAGGTGCTGTCGCTGTGTCCCCGCCCACCAGTGCAGGGTACACCTACCAGAGCGGGCGCTGTCGCCGGGGGCCCCGCCCTCCTGTGCGCTGTGCGTCCAGTGCAACAGGCACTTCGGCGGGATATGCCTCCCAGAGCAAGTCCTGGGTTGTTGAGTTGTGCTTGCGCCCTCCCACGAGTCCGTACGTGTGGGGCCCAGTGGGATCGACTGTCCGGGTGTGGCTTGGCACCTTCAGACCTCACCTCCGCTGTGAGGAGGGGGGACGTGATCAGGCTCAAGTGACCCTGCTGGGCTGGTATTGCCCACCAGCGCCTGTGGTTTTAGTTGTAAGAGCCTGCGAGGTCCAGGCGCCTCAGGTGGGGTTTGCACAACCGGCTGTCTCCCGGCCCCTGTTGGGAAGGGGGCGGGGCCGGTTCTGCCAGTTCAGGAACCTGTGGGGTGTTGGTGCTGCTGAGCCCTTCCCCTGCTAAACTGACTTCCCAGCGCCTGATGGGAGCTTCCCCGCCTGATTTGTGGGTTCGTTGTTCCCTCAGGGGTGGGGGAGGGGGGAGGGAGGGCACTCACTTTTGCTGCTTTGTGTGTGTGTCCCGCGCAGCCGTTGGCCCTCCAGGGGTTGGCTAAGTGTCGTGGTGGCTTCCCTGGTTCCCGATTTCTGCCGCGCTGGGTTCCCTTGTCCAAACCCGGTGTGGACCCGAACTTCTCGTCGCTGCCGGTGTGTCTTGGTCCGCACCCTGCCTTGTGTCCGTGGGGTCTCCCCCTATATGGATTCTGCGCTCCTGGCAGCCTGTCTGCTGATCGCCGGGTTCCCCTTTCCCAGCCTGACCCTGTTTGGGCCAGGGTCGGCTGGAGGGGGGAGGGTGCCCCGGTGAATCTCCGGCTCCGTGTAGGTTTTCGGTTCTTCTTTTTTGCTCCTTTTTGTTTTCCTGCGTTTCTCCACTGCTTCTGGCTGCTGGTTTTGCTGGGTTCTTGATGGGGTGTTGGGTGTTGGGGTTCCCAGCTCACTATGCCGTTGGAGCGAGTCGGGGTGCCTCCCTATTCTATCGGCGCCATCTTTCTTCTCTATTAGAAAGTTTTGACCTGTGCCAAGGAGCCCTATTATTTCTCCTATTCCTTCCTGCAATGTTTCCAGGGTATCTGGCAATACTGCCACAGGATATCTACAAGTTCAATGCAATACCCATCAATATCCCAACACCATTCTTTAATGAAATAGAGGAAGCAATCCAAAAATTCACATGGAACAACAAAAGACCCCGAATAGCAAAAACAATCCTAAGCAAGAAGAACAGTGCTGGAGGAATATCAGTACCAAACTCTAAACTCTATTAAAAGCTATAGTAATACAAACAGCTTGGTACTGGCACAGGAACAGGCCTGAGGACCAATGAAATAGAATTGAAGACCCAGAAATTAACCAACAGATCTATGGCCACCTAATCTTTGATAAGGGAGCCAAAGAAAAAATTAGGATGGAAGAAAGACAGCCTCTTTAACAAGGGGTGCTGGCAAAATTAGTTAAAAACCTGTAAAAAACTAAAGCTAGATCTTTACATATCACCCTGCACCAGAATCATTTCCAGGTTCAGTTCTTACAATAAATTCTCCTCTGCCTGAACAACCATGTGGAGGTTTCCTTTATCCAAACCTTCCAGTACATATATACTCTAATGTATAATAGTATATAGTCCTATTATATAGTATTATACTATATAATACTATATAATAGACTATTATATATGAATGCACTAAATAATATAGTATTATATACTCTATAATAGTGTATTGCATACTATTATATAGAGTATTATATGGTATTGTGTATGTGTACATCTATATATATAATATTGTGATTTATAATGTCTCATGAGAAGACACACCACAGACTTCCTAAAATATGTCGTGTTCCTTAGTTGAGAATGGATAGAGACAAAGGCAAAGATGCCAAATAAATGAGTCCCAAATTCTGCCTCCAAGTCGCTGGGCTTACTGTTATGAACCACTGTGACCAGTCATAGTTCAAGTTATTTAAAAACTGATAAAGATTAGTATATTTCCTGTGTTTCTTGAATTTTCTAAACAGTGTGCATTTTTTTCTAAGTCTTCCAATGTGCACCATTTGATGCGAAATGGGAAGTCACACTCCAGTTCAAACTTAGAAGCTCAAATTTTAAAATTTATATTTCTAAGTCACTCAGTTTGCTAATGAAAATATAAAGGTCTATGTGACTTGAATATTTTAAGGAAAGGAATTGAACAGAAGAAGACACAATAACTTAGATGCTTCATGGTCTGGCGCAGGAAGGCTAAACGAGTGAGTTTCAAAGTTTTTAATTATCAGCTCCTATTAAATACATTCTGTTTTATTTTTACGAAAAGATTCAGTCATGGATTTGTGAGCTATTAGTATGCTTTACAAAATTTGGCAGCTCAATACTCTATCCAAATTTCAACTTTACAAATATATAGTTTTCTGGAAGAAAAATTTATAATTTTCATCTAATTCTTCTTCTTGATTTTAATTTTTTGTATTTTTGTACTGAAGTTTGAAGTTAGAGTTTCTTGCTCTTCTTTGCTTTTGTTGCTCAACGATGACACTTACCCCGTGAGCCACAGCTTCGCTTCTGGCTTTTTGCTGGTTTTTTGGAGACCAGAGTCTTGGGAACTATTCTGCCAGGGCTGGATTTAAACTGACTAGCTAAAATTACAGGCCTGAGCCACAGGCACTCAGTTTCTTGTTCTATATTTTTATTTGAGACAGCATCTTGCTAAACTGATTAGGCTGACCTTGACCTTCTGATCTTCTAGTCTCAGATTCTTCTTGTAGCCAAAATCATAAGACTGTGCCCGCAACCCACCTATATTCATAAAATCCTTAAGGGAAACTACAACTTCACAATTTAAGCCATTAACACATACAATCTATGTAAGTTTTATTCACCAAAAAATGGTTACTTACAAGTGAAGAAAACAACAGCACATAGAAATCAGAGATTCCCTTGAGACTTCAGCATGAATTTTTATTTTAATATATACATAACTAAAATTGATTTCAGTTTTCAGATTTTGTCTTTTGGAAAGCATGTGTTGAGAGTAAGAGTTATTAACTACTATAATCATATAAGTTGTAAATATATGCTTTTTATATTTATATCATGAATTCAAGAATGTAAGAATGCCATAAAATATTTTTTTAATCTTTTAGGCGACATGCTAAATTTTAAATGTATAGAAATTTTTGGATCTCCTGGAAAATACTGAACTTCTGGAGGAAACTTCTTGATGATCATGTTATCCTTATCCGTCAGGTTTATTGTGCTTAGGACCCAGACTTTAATCAAACCACAAAGTCCACCAAAAAGAAGTCTTTGCCATTTAATTCTTAATGAATTTAATGTCTGAAACTTTTATTGGAACTCATGCATAATGTACAATTATTTCTGACCATGAGAAAAATATAGTATGAAAATTGTTTCTGAAACTAACTCTGCCAAGAATATGTGGTTGCTTCTGAAACCAACTGTCAGGATATGTAGTTGTTGTTGTTGTTGTTTCTCCTTTTGCAGGTATTAGGGCTTGAGTACTCCCTTAGCTTTATCACTCAAGGCTGGTGCTTCACCATTTGAGCCACAACTGCTTTTCCAGATTTTCATTGGTTTATGAAGGTAAGAATCTGGCAGACATTTCTGCAAGGACTGAGTACTATGGACCTGGATCTTTAGATCACAGCCTTCTGAGTAGCTCAGATTATAGACATGAACTACCTGCCTTGTTTAGTATATGTAGAAATCTTAATCCTTATTTTGATTTGCTGTCAAAATTTTCACATTTAAGGTCAATAAAAGCATAAGAGAAAAGCAGGAAATTGTTAAATCATCACATTTTATCTGTGATTTTTGTCTGAAGTTTCTAGGCTGTGATACTTGTTTCAGATCAATTTACTCCTTAAAGCAAAAATGCTTTTAAAAGCATTTTGGTTTGTTGAAGCAGAAAGAATACAGGACTGCAACCCATCAAACAAGTGTATTAGGATCGAAGCACCTTGTTTAGTTTTGATTGGCATGGAAGCCTTATTTTCCCAATATGTGAAAGCATCTCTGCTTCATGAGTAGAAATCGCCCATACCTGGATGGCAAAGTTCTGCAGGTTAACATCTGCTTCAGCTAAACTGCACTTGCTCATACTGACTTGAATTGACATTTTACAGGAGAGTAATCCCAGATACAGCTTTAGATGGCTTCCATCTAGATGCAAGAAGGCTTTTCAAACAAACAAGTGAAAAAAAAATGATAGATATTTCTTTCTTTAGCTATATGTTGAAAATAAATGGTTGATCTGACCTGAAAACTTAAAAAGCAACCATTTGCCATTTCAAGGGATTAGATGGGAGCCTGGGTCACTGCTAGAAATAAAAAAATTCTATATAGACTTCTTCCCTGCCAGTGTTTGTTTTTTTTAATGTTCTCATTTCCCTTTTTGCTTTCTTTTATATTTTGATCTCATACATACCATGTAGCAATTGTAATAGCTGGGAAGATGACCTGTGGCAATGTTATCAGGTTATCAAGGATAATGTAAGTATCTAATTATGTAATCCTTTTCAATTGATTACATTACATAGTAAAACTATTCATTTTTTTCTGTAATGGTCCTGATTCGTATTGGGATTATGGGGAAATATGTTTGTACATGAACAAAGAAAAAGTTTTAAGATTTCACATCACCTTTGCTGCCTTGAATGTGAACGCATTTAAAAAGTTAGCTATACCTGGTACAAGTGGCTATGGCTATACTATAATTCTAACTCCTCAGGAGTCAGAGATCTGAGAATCACAGTTCAAAGGCAACCTGGGAGAAAAACTCTTATCTCCAATTAACTAACCACCAAGAAGCCAGAAATGGAGTTATGGCTTGAATGGTAGAGAATGAGCCTTGAGGGAAAATGCTAAGGGGCAGTGCCCAGGCCTTACTCAAGAGCTCTAGTCCTGGCACAAAAAAGAAAGGAAAAGAAAAGAAATTTTAAAAAGAAAAGGAAAGGGCTGGGGATATGGCCTAGTGGCAAGAGTGCTTGCCTCGAATACATGAAGCCCTAGGTTCGATTCCCCAGTACCACATATACAGAAAACGGCCAGAAGTGGCGCTGTGGCTCAAGTGGCCTTGAGCAAAAAAAGAAGCCAGGGACAGTGCTCAGTCCCTGAGTCCAAGGCCCAGGACTGGCAAAAAAAAAAAAAAAGAAAAGGAAAGGAAAGGAAGAGAAGGAGAGGGAGTAGGAGAAGGAAAAGGAGAAAGAGAAAGAAGAAAGGAAGGAAGAAAGAAAGGGAAGAGAAGGGAAGGGAAGGGAAGGAGGTTACTTGTGTGCAACTTCATCTTTCATTCACTGAAGCTAATTTTAGTTCATTACTAGTTATATTTATACTTTTATAATCTGAATCATCACACACTAAAACAAGTGAATGTTTTGTTTCATGGAAAAGTAGAGTATACTGAATATGTGTGTTCATGTTGTATATAGTATAAAACATTGTTATTTATTCCAAGGGTGTCATTTGAGGAAATTAACCTCCCCTGGGAATCCTGTGCCTGCCCTCCACTGTCAGCTTAGGGAGGTGATGGTGATACAGAGGAGCAACTAAGATCCTTAGATCTCATCCTCTTGAGTAGCTAGGATTACAGGTGTAAACCACTAGTGTCTCACAAGAAGTGTGCACTTCTTACTGTTATTGATTATAACTTTACAAACTCATTAAATCCATAGAATCAAGTCTTTCTCTAGTACAGAAAATTTTTCAGTGTTAATTTAGTAAGTCATTTGTTAAAAAATGATAGATGAAATTCAATACAGCAAATACAAATATGTATTTCCCCAAATTGACTAAGATCCAATATTTTTTCCTGTCTATTTAAACATATTGCATGGATATATAAATGTATTTAATATATACATCTGCAAACATACTCAAATATATACTGAATGCATTATATGCATTTATAAATATAAATTTATAAACATAAATTTATAAATATAAACATAACATATTATTTGTTATGTGCATGTGTGTGTATGTATGTATGTGTGTGTGTGCCTGTAGTAGGGTTTAAACTCAGTGCCTGAGTAATGTACCTGAACATGTTATGGTCAAGACTGGTGCATTACTGCTTGCTTGAACTATACTTCTGCTTCTTCCTTAGTGGATATTTGGAGATAAGGGTTGTAGACTTTCCTGCCTCCGCAAGCTTTGATTTGTGATTCTCAGATCTCAGCCTCTTGACTACTTATGATTACAGGTATTTTCCACTGTCTTTACTTATCATTTAAAAAATATCTTTCATTTTAGTGAAATTTGAAGATGTCTCCCTGATAAAGTTTGGAGAAACATGGTTTTGAAACTATGTTTTATGAAATTTTTCTAAAGACAATAGCAATTGCCAAATTTTTGCATTTGCATTTTTTGTTTACTATTCACAATGACCCTGTGAAATATCTGTTATTTTGTATTTTCAACAAGTACGAAAATAGTATGAAACATTTCACATAGCTTGATGAAGAGTATGTAACTAGAAGATGGCAGAGCAATAGTTGAGTATTTTCAGTTTTAAAGGTCTCACACACTATCCCATCTCAAAATTTAATTACTTTTAAATCATTATAACGTTAATCTTACCAATGATTGACATGACATAAACATTTTTTCATGTGTCTGCTGGTTTACTATGGTCATTTAACCCTCCTTACAACCTAGAGTTTGAGTTCCCACCTTGTGCTACCCTGCAGTGGAGTTCCTCTTACACAATTTCCAAAGAGAATCACAAGATTAGAATTTGAATATCTAGAACCAAAAGCAAGAAATCATTCCTCCTGGAGGAAAGCAAGAATTTGAGTCATCATCAGCTTTTAAGATACAGTGTTTTAGTTCTCTAACCTAATAATTCAAAGGGTAATAGATGTTTATAGACACTCATTTTGCTTACATTATGCCAAATAAACATTTTTACACATGAAATGCAACTTGCATTTCTGGTAATCATGACCATAGGAATCTAAGTTTCATCTCCCTTTTTACTTGCTAGTTACTTACAACACTCAGCTACATCAGGTATTAATCATCCCATTGTCCACAATGTGTCGGTGTTGTAACAACTGAAAGTGGCTACTCCACAAGATCATAGGCACTATTGTGCACTTGTCTTCAGCTTATTATAAAGTACATTGGCTGGGAGTGGATGGCTCACATCTCTAACATTAGCTACTTAGTAGGCTGAGACCCAAGGATCATAGTTTGAAGTCAGCCTGAGTAAGAAAGTTTATAAAACTGTTACCCCCATCAAAAATCCAGAAGCAGAGCTGTGGCTCAAAGTGTCAAAGCAATAGCCTTGAGAAATAAAGCTTAGAAAAGTCTCTAGTCCTGAGCTCAAGCCCCTGTGTCTGGAACACACATACACACAACACACACACACACACACACACACACACACACACACACACGAGTAAAACTGCAAAAACATAACATTCACCATACACTTTTTGTTCCCATGGTATTAACCTGTTCTCTCACACCGTTAGAGATAACATTTTTTATTTGTTTTTAAATTAAGTGTTTTTAGCTATGTGTGATGGTTCACTCCCATCTATCACAGCACTGGGGAAGAAGAGGGAGACGACTATGACATTGAGGTCAACCTCGACCACACATGAGATCTTGGGTAAAAAAATGCAAAGGAAAAAAAAAGGATGTGGGACCAATTAAAATCTGAGGATTGGATTGGGCATAGATTGGTAGTGTGGACCTGTGAGCCCTGCCACTCAGGAGACTTAGGTAGGTGAATCTGTGTCTGAGGCCAACCTAGGCCAGTTATATAACTAACGTTAAAAAGGATGAGGGGCATAGCCCAGTGATAGAACACGAGCCAGCAAACGAAAGTCTCTGAGTTCACAAAAACTGTTCCAACAATAAAAACAAAGAATTTGAAACATTTATGTGTTTTCCACTAAAAAATACATAGTATTCTGAGAGTGGTGTGCATCTCTTTCTCTTAGGCTGTTTTGTTTTTCTTATTCTCATTAAGCAAGAAATAAGAGAGAGGGAAATCCTACAATTTTCTTAATAATCAAAACAATTGGAAGAAATTGGAGTTATTAAAAAGAAACTAGCCTAGACTCTTTCCAGAGCAAAGAGAGTGTACACCCTGTTTCTCACAGGTTCAAATAGAGTGTTAGACCTCCAGGTAAACACTTGAAAACATAAGAATAGATTCTAAATAAATCATTAAAGAAAACTATTAAGGAATATGTGCTCTGAATTGTTTTTTTTTTTCCTTAGGATTGGTTTCTTGAGCTGTCTCCCCCAGTCAAGCATGCAGTTGAGAGTTAGAAGGAGAGCTTGGTGTCCAGTCTTTGGGTAGGAATCAAATGAAAGGTAAGTGGATCACAAAGGGGTTGAGACAATGGCAATGGCCTTATTAAGTATGTGCTTTATCTAACTGAGTTTAACTAGCCTCGACTTCAGGAGCAGGAACATTTGTAACCTTTAATTACCCTGGTCTCTCTAACTGTCCAATGTTATGGACCTAGATGAAAGACACATTTGAAAAGACATTAATGGCATGGCATATGCTATACTGTAGATTTGTAATCTGAGCCAAAATTAGAATCCATTTCCAGGCAATTATGCAATACTCTGTTCTCTGAAATCCAGTAGACAATTAAGTCTTTTCAATTTCTCTGTTAAAACTTATATCAGCTAATTTAGGAATAAACTACAATAGCTGGAAAACTCATCATTAAAACTCTTACCCTAATTCCTCAAGTGCAGCAGCTATAATTTTACAATCTATAAACTTCATTGCATTTTATCTATCAATTATAGAAAGCAATCAACATTCACATATTATGAGCAAGATTCTCTTTCACAGGTACCAGAGATATAAACAAATCATAACAATTAGTAGTTGTTTTCAATCAGTAACATAATCTTCAACTGATATATATACACAAAACATATGAATACTTCCTTCTGTTAACCCCCACTTAAAAGGAGAAAGCAGTCAAGAATTCAATGTATAGCTAAAATTTTAAGAAGAGTGAGGAAAGGGATAGGGATGGAAGGGATGGGCAAGAGTGTTGAAAAGTGGGACATAGATCAATATGCATTGTATTCATAAACTGTGGTTAAATGGCAAATGCTGTATATATCTAAAGATAATTTTTTTAAAGCACAGTTTTTAAAGCAATGAAATAAGTTAAGGAGGTACAGAAAGCAGTGCAGGATAAAAGAAAGGCTGGATTCTAGATGTTGTAAACAAAAGGAAGATTTTGGAAAGGCACATGACAGTATTGTCTATCCACAAACTCAATATAGCAATTGAGGACAAAGTATGTGATTATTGAACATGTACACTCATTATGTAATCTGCAAGTTTTTACACCACAAGGAAGTTGTTTCCTAGTATTTTCTGAGCTATTTGAAATTGTTTGAAATTGTTCAAGAGTTTTTAAAAATATTATTAAGTAGTTGTACAATGTTACAGTTTCATAAGTCAAGTGATGAGTACAATGTTTCTTGGTCAGTATCACCCCTTCCATTGTTCCCCCACATTATCTGCCTCCGGTCCCTATCCTCAATATAACAGTTCATTTGTACATCATGTATATTGAATATAATGACTACATTTACTTCCCCTTACCCCTCCATTCCCGTGTCCCCCACATTTGCACTCTCCCCGAAAATCACGTCCCTACTTCCTGTTGTTCATTTTGATACAGTTCATTAGTTGTTCAGAGGAGTTACACATTAGCACTTCTATGTATATCATCCTTTAGTGTTTTTTTTTTTGTATATATGCATTTGAGCACTGTATATGTATGTTGGTGTTTTAGATCTACACTTTATCACTTGGGTCATACCTTCACTTCTGATTTTGTGCTGAGTAATTGAAGATAAGTGTCTCATAGGATAACTTTGAACCATCATCCTCAGATCCCAGACTCTTACATAGCTAAGATAACAGGTGTGAGCCCCTGTTTTAATTGGCTTTCTTAGGAAGGGTCATCCTAATTATCCCAGGCTTGTCTTGATGTCAGGATCCTCCTATCTCAGCACACACGAGGGAAGGCATGATTTACAAAGGTGTGCCACAATGTCCAGCTTGCAATTACACCTTTGAATCAAGAGAGTGCTGCTTCATAAATATTTTTTCACATTTTTGGTAATGAACTGTTTCACTTCTTATAGATTCTGATGCACTAAGCTCTTACTGACAATTCTGAAATGCTGAAGAGCTCTCTTTTTGCTCTTCTGTTTATTCTTTCTACTAAAAACTCTGTCAGGTTTTATCTTCCTTATTCACTATTCTGAAGATAATGAGGTTTCCTCCTCAAGAGTCAAAATGTATTATAATATTGCATGAGCTACAGCAAGCTAGAGGTGCTAATAACTTTAATGGAGACAAGAAATAGCCAGAGGCTAAAGAGGTGTAAGGATACAGTGGGGAAAAACAGACAGCAAAGAAAAAACACACTACATGTCATTGTAATGGATGACAGAACAAGGGGTTTGGCAAATCATATTGAAGGTATACATTTCTAAACAGAAAGTAAGGAATGCCAGTTGACACTGAAGTGAGCTGGTGGTCAGCATGGCTGAAATAAGTAGAGATAAGATTCAGTAGAAAGTTGGGCCAAATGGTGCGTGAGACCCATACTCAACAAATAAAAAGGGGGTGATGATAAACATTTGTCATGCCAGCTGTTGTGGAAGCATAAATAGGATGACCACTCCGGGTTATCTAAACAAAAGGTGAGACCCTACTTAAAAAATAATTAAAACAAAAAATCTGGGGTCATAATGAAGTAGTAGAGAACCTGTCAGTGAATTGAAGACCCTAAGTCCAAATCCCTGTGCCAAAACAAAAAGATGGCAGCATTACAGTAGTTTAGGCATGCACTTTAAGTGTGTAAAATAATTATGGTGCCAGAGATACCAAATATATAAGCAAGGGTGGTTTTAATGGAAAGCATTAAATCTGAAATACTCAGATCTGTTAGGTAAAGGAATCTTTCTTTGAAATTAGTAATCTTAAAATCTGGAATTAGGGGCTTATGAGTAAAACTAATAATGGTCGTTCTCCATGTATAATTTACTGTATTAGTGGAGTTCCATGACAAAAACTTTGAAGAGAGATTAGATTGAAATTTACAGAACTGTAAGCCTTCTTTGCTACTTAAGAAAATTCCTTATAAGAATGACTATGGTCAATATAGATTGCATGCATGAAGATAGAAAAATGAAAACTATTGAAATTGTTTTAGGAAGGTTATAACAGAGAGTAATGGAGGGACTGAGAATGGGTACATTGTGCATGGGTGTAAAAACATCACAACGACCCCCCCTTGTAAAACGAATGTGTGATAATATTTTAAGTGAAAGGCCCAGCTGTGACCCCACGTAGAAACGTGGTAGAATGCAGATTCTCAGGACCTGCGCAGACCTACATAGTCAGACCCTGCTTGGTAACAGGATTCCTCATGGATTCCTTTGCATGCACAAGAGCAAGAAGAATTCCCCACAATCTTGCTCCCCTGATAATAAGGGAAGACTATGAATAAAATAGAATTTGCCTTTTTTTGTTTGTTTGTTTGTTTTTGCCAGTCCTGGGGCTTGAACTCAGGGCCTGAGCACTGTCCCTGGCTTACTTTTGCTCCAGGCTAGCACTCTACCTCTTGAGCCACAGTGCCACTTCAGGCTTTTTCTATATATGTGGTACTGAGGAATTGAACCCAGGGCTTCATGTGTGCGAGGCAAGTACTCTACCACAAGGCCATATTCCCAGTCCTGGATTTTGCCATCCGGATTTTGCCATTCATTTATGTTTTTATTTTTTTGTCAGTTCTGGGCCTTGGACTCAGGGCCTGAGCACTGTCCCTGGCTTCTTTTTGCTCAAGGCTAGCACTCTACCACTTGAGCCACAGCGCCACTTCTGGTGGTTTTCTATATATGTGGTGCAGAGGAATTGAAACCAGGGCTTCATGTATCTGAGGCAAGCACTCTTGCCACTAGGCCATATTCCCAGCTCCAGATTTTGCCTTTTAAACAGGAAAAAAAACAGAAAATTTCTCTAAATATTTCACGATGAACAATGACTTACAGGAAAATCCACAAATATCTCATTATGAACTATGACTTCAATGTCTTTTTTTTTCAATTGCTAAACCATTGGAATGAAAATCTGAGATTTTTGTTGTTTGGCTACTTTCTTAAGACCAGCTTGAAACAAGAGTTAAGAATCCTTTGTGACTTTCAGGGATAACATAAATCAGAGCACTGAGATTCTACTAAACCAAGTCTCTGAAGCCAGTGGGGAAAAATTCCTAAAGACTAAGTACTGCAAATGCCTCACTGGGATCTATGAAGTTCCAGTGCTCATTCATTCATTGTTCCATTTGCATGCCTGTGTAATTTGCATATTTATAACATGTATCTTCTGAGGATAGTCTAGGGCTCCCAAAGCCAGCCCACACAGGAAAGTCCCTGAGACTGTTATGCCCAAATAACCACCAAAAACTGAAAGTGGAGCTGTGGCTCATAGTGGTAGTGCATTAGCCTTGAGCATAAGAGCTCAGGGACAGTGCTCAGGCCCTGAGTTCAAGCCCAATGACAGACCCCTATCCCTCCCTGCCAAAAAAACCCAGTCCTTTCTGGCATTCTTGCACTGAGAAACAAGCTCTTCTTTACAATGGTATATGATTGAGCTGTTACTTACACATGCACTGACACTGAAGAATTTTTATCGGCATGTAGGTTTAGAGGCACTGATTTAAGTCCACATAAAGAAACACTATTCATAAGTATTCTGAGTAATATTCAGTGCTGCAGAACACACTATACATATTTCCAATTATAGATTCAGAGAACTCAGATTAATGCCATTCCTAAGTAGGATGTCGTTATGCTTAACAACTGCTTCACATCGTTCCATGGGGGACGGAGGAGGAGAGAAGGAGCCAAAAACTAGCAAATGAAGGGAAATTAGATCACTGGTAGCTCATAACTTAAGTTCACACCATTTGGTCAGTTTTCTAATGACTATCACCTAATGATTAAATTAGTTTCATGGGAACAAGGGTAAGTGCATGTTTAATGTTCTGTGTCACATCACCGATTAGAATCTGTCAGAGCCTTGTCTAGTTGGAGATTATGAGCAATAAACCCTTCTAATCTTTTTATATCATGAGGAGATAGATAAATATAGAGTTGTTGATGGTAATAATGAAGAAATAAAATTAGTACACAAAGTTACTTACACAAATATTTTCCTAATTGATTTTAATTTTCTGAATAATTCATTGAACACATGTACAGGAAGACCTTGTGCTCACAGTGGATAAAATAAGGATGACCTTGAGGTACTTCTCATAACACCTCTGAGACAATTGGATATAATTTAGAAAATAGCCTACCTGATTCATTTGGAAATCATTTAATGATCACTTAAATCATAATGTAAATCCCAATCAGTGGAAGTGGTTCAATACTATTCTATGCATTAATCAGGTGCAATGACTATGTTCTTGCATTAATCAAACTATAATATTTTACAAAAAGTAGATCATCTCTTCGGCCTAGGGATAGGATTCTCACTTTTTAATGGACACCGACATGAGAGATGTTTACAGGGCAAAAAAAAACCCTGTTAAATGCTTTGAAATAAATATTTCCCAAGAGTCAACCATTATGAAAATACTGAAATTTTGATGACAG
The DNA here is from genome assembly GCF_023159225.1 of Perognathus longimembris pacificus. Lineage (NCBI taxonomy): Eukaryota > Metazoa > Chordata > Mammalia > Rodentia > Heteromyidae > Perognathus > Perognathus longimembris. The sequence continues at coordinate 70,869,349 of NC_063165.1, forward strand.
AATTTTGTGCTATTCTTCTACTATATCATAGTAAAATTATGCACCCCAATGAATAAAACATACATATCATATGTAATAGAATCTGTAATTGTACTGTGTTCTTTTAGAGTTCTATGGTAGTGTGTGTGTGTGTGTGTGTGTGTGTGTGTGTGTGTGTGTGTGTTTGGGGGGGCAGGGCAGGATAATGTTCTAATACTAGGGATTGAACTAAGGGCCTGGGGCTCTAGTTTGAACTTTGCATTCAAAGCTGGTTGAGCTAAACCTTTATTTCCAGATTTTTGATACTTAATTGAAGATTAGTATAGTGGTCGTTTCTGTCTGACCAGGCTTCAAACCACAATCTTCATATTGCAGCCTGCTGAAGAGCAAGGATATGGCCCTGAGCCACCAGCACGCAGCCAAGAGTACTATGGCTTTTCCGTGTAAGAGATTAATTTTTCCTCAGAAGAAAGAGGACCACTCAGTAGTATGCCACTTGTCACCAGTAATAACTCATGTGACATATAATCTATGGTGATGAAAATATTCCTCAGTGAAAACATGCATTTATAAGTAGGAGATTTTTTGTTTGTTTGCTTCATGAACTACCAGAAAGTAGAATTAAGCTTGCAAGCTCCTTATGTGTAATTGGTTATTCACTACTGAGCATTTCACAACTTTTTTGAACAGCCTGCTATGTTTATCGTCACTGAAGCCAAAAGGAACCCATTTCTGCCATTTGTTAGCATGTCTGGTATTACTAACATTAAGCATTTAAACTTCTGAACAGACAATTTCATAGAATTCTTTGGCCACACCTTGTTTGCGCCTCCATTTTGCTTATGTCTAGTGGCCTGAGACTTATTAATTAACTTGCTTCCAAAAGTGTCTGAACATAGCTAGTAAAATCTCAGATATATAGGCCTTTGTAAAAGGCATGACCAATTCACCTTGTGTATATGTTTGATGGATGCTTTATATACTAATTTTGACATTGATGTAAGAGCTGTGAAGACAGAGGAGTCCTCCATGTACATCTTTACAGAAAATGGAAATATTGCTACTGAAAGACAAGCTTGAGTCCATATATAGAGTGATTGATAGTTCTGAGTAGAAACATGGAAACCTCTTATGCAAAGGATGGCATGACTGCACCGGATGCTGATATCATTTTTGACAGATTTTATGAGACCCTAAATCAGGGAGGGGATTGTGCCACAGAACCAGCTTTCCCATACTTGCCATTCTGATTTCTTGTAGCAATGAACTTCAGGGACTCGGCTTAGTAGGAAAACCCATGAAACTTAAGGAATTCACATGTGTCTTAAAACTTACTCAAAGAAGTCAGAAGGGGATAGAGAATGCCCCCCCAAAAAAAACAATTCAGAGCACATATTCCTTAATAGTTTTCTTTAATGATTTATTTAGAATCTATTCTTATGTTTTCAAGAATGCCCAAAGCTAACCACTCCCTATATTGTGAAACACAAAATAGTTATTACTTTTGGTAACACCCAAAAGACTAGCATGTAGATATATTATTTAGTGATAACTGAACATTTTGCTTGGTGAAAACAAAAAAAATTTTTAAATATATTTTTATGTTTATATATATTTGTTTATATATGTAACATATATATATATATATATCTTTCTGGAATATACATGTATATATTCTAGAAAGATACCAGTATATTTCTGTTCTCCACGGGAGTCTTAATTTAGACTTTAGAATCATTTTACTTGGATGAGAGTATTTTCATGGTAACACATTGCCAATATTATAAAACTGGTGAGATTAGAGAACTCAGGAGGATGAACTAGCACATTCTGTCAACTGGTGAAGTTTCAGTAAGGAGGACACTTCACCTGCAGAGTTCCATGACCTTACCCCATTGCTACTGACATCCAAGTTGGCCTAGAGTTGGTTGGACAGATTCAAATCCCCATTCTGTCACTTAGAGAATAACCTTGGGCAAATGACCTGCATCTACCTTGCAGGATAGTTATGGGGATTAGCAGCAGACTATATTATGCATTTATTCTTATGTGTGTAATATAGCAGATAGTTAGGAAATAGTGGCTGAATATTTACTATCTCAACATAACTATGACACAAAGTCACTGTCAGCTGTACAGCTTTTACTATTATAAATTAATGTGATTGAGAAAATCAATTAAATTTACTGAATTATGTAGAATAATTCCTGTATTTTATTCTATAAGCAATTACTCTGCATTGTCTACCAAAAACAAATACCTAAGCAAAACCCTAAAACTCCAGTTGATTCAAATGCTACTTATACAATATAGCTACTTGACTTTTCCAAGAGATGATATGCAATTTAATATTTTGAAAACAATACTTTAACAGTACTAAAAACTTCTACTTCTCTTAATGAAGTTGTCTGATTTAATATACATATACTGGGTTTTGAATTCAGGGCCTTGCTGATTGTTTAGCTGGCAATCTACCACTTAAGTCATGCCTCCATCGTTGCTTTTTGCTTGCTAATTAGAGATGGACTCTCATGGACTTTTCTGCCTGTATTGGCTTCATACTAAAATCTTCTTATCTCATTCTTCTAAGTAGCTATGGTTACAAATGTGAGCCACTGGCACCTTTTATACAATATATACAATATATATGTGTACAATATAGATTCATAATATATATGATATAGACATACACATATGCGTGTATATATATTTATACACACACATATATAATATATACATATATACCTATATATCCTATGTGTCCTCTTGATAAAGCACATTTCAGAAAGGGAAATAAAACGTTAGAGATAACCACAGCCATTTTAGCACTAGTTCTAATTCTTCCAAGCAGGAATAGAATGTTACGGCTTTTTCACCTACTGATATATACTGAACATCTTCATTTATCAATCAATATGATAATTCCTCATAATATTTTGGCAACATAACATTTTGTTATATGGGTACATTATGTTCATTGTTATTATGTTGATTAGTCTTGAGGCTTGATCTCAGGGCCTGGGCACTGTTCCTGAGTGTTTTTGCTCAAAGCTAGGGCTCTATCATTATGAGTCACACCTCCACTTCCAGTTTTCTGGTTAATTGGAGGTAAGAGTCTCCTGGACTTTCCTGACCAGGATGGCTTGGCTTTGAATTACAATCCTCAGATCTCATCCTCCTGGTGGCTAGGAATACAGATGTGAGCTACCAATGCCTGACACTATGCTCATTATTAAAACATCCATCTTTTTTTTTGGGGGGGGGGGATATATGAATTCCTTGGCTGATAAAGCAAGACACATGATATATTTATCGGTTTGTACAATTTTCCAGTGCATTCTACTTTGAATCACAGTGCTTTCCTCACCAAAGAAACAACTGTCATTAGTTAAAGATTTTCAAAAGTCCTATTCTTTTTATTCACATGATAGTCAAAAAACAGCACACTCTGTATGGTAAACACCATTCCAAAATCTAGAAGCCATAGAGAATGATAATAAATGGTCAGCATACAAAATACTCACTAAAATGATTGAGATGTTGTCATAAGTGGTTCCTATTGAATTTAGTAATATTTTCACAGTAATTGGTGAGTTTTCATTATTTTTATGTCACAGACTATATAGTAGGTATTAGAGACAAAGGAGTAAACAACATAGAAAAAGTTCTTATCTAGAGGTAACAACAGATATCAAACAGGCAATTACAAATGAGATTGCTGTTTCCTAGTGACAAGAGATGGGTAGAGATTGCTTACTGGGTTAATGAACATAAACTTAATAAGAGGTACCAAAGAAGGTGAATAATACATAGATTAAAAGTGAGTTCAATTAATATAATAATGATAATTAATGTGGAAAATACAGACAAGGGAAAAATGGGTACAAAATCTTACACTGTGAAGAAACTAATTGTAAAACACAAGGTAGATGGGCAGATTGGCTTCATGTAAGGGAAGTTGTTATGACTTATTTAAATAACACATTTATGTATAATGAATACATGCAGAAAACAGATTTTTAACACATCACGTTTTAAAAATTCATTATTTCTAATTGCATATTATATACAGTAAAATCTAATAAACACATATGTAAATATAGAGAGGGTGATACGTATATATACATAAATATATTATCTAAAGTATGGTATATGAAAGGGAGAATGCCAATGATGTAACTCCTTTAAACAGCTTACAGACCAATAAAATGAATACAAGAAAGCAAGAACTTGAGATGTCAGGTAGAAGAACTGTCAAGAGAAAATGAGTAGATGAATGGAGGAACAAAAGATGGGAAAACATGGTCATAATATTATATATACATTATATACTAAAACTCTATTTTACAAATAGAACTAGAAAAATGTCTAAATAATCATGTAAATATCACCAGATGCTGGTGGCTCATGACTGTTTTCCTAGCTACTCAGAAGGCTGAGATCTGAGGATTTGGGTTCAAAGCCTTCTGGAGCAAGAAAGTCAATGAGACTCTTACCTCCAATTAATCAAAAAAAAAAACAACCCAGAAGTGGCACTGTGGCTCAAGTAGTAAAGGATTAGGCTTGTGTTGAAGAGCTCAAGAACAGAATCTAGGCCCAGAGGTTAAGCTCCACAACCAAATGTGTGTGTGTATAGACATATACACACACACACACATATGTATATATGTATATATGTGTGTATACATATGTATACACATGTATATATGTATATACACATGTGCATATGTGTATATACATATATACACATACATATACACATATATATACATATACATGGGTATTTCAATGTTTTCTATGGAAAAAATCCTACAGATTTAGTATTTGAAATGCTAGCACTCAAAATCATTTTAATTAGTTTTGATGGAAAGAATACTACCTTTATCAAGTCCTTCTCAAAATATTTTTATAAAAGAAGTTAAAGTAGAAGCAGATTTTCTGTTTCTCCTACATTTATTAATGGCATATAGAGGTATTTTTAATTAAACCTGTATCTATTAAGCATTGTACATACATTTTGTAAATGAAAAGAATGGAGAGTGTGTTTTTATATTAATTTTTTAACTGACTGAAACATATAATTCCAAGAATGGCCATTTACTTGAGCTTAATAGAGAAAATTCAGAAATGTCAAGTGACTTATACAAAGGAAACCTCTTTTTCTTCTCCCCAAATGTTTTATTATATTTTAGAGATGAGGAATTTTAAGGGAAAAAATCTCCTATATGAAGAAAATAAATTAGCTAATACAGTACTAATGGTTAATATACTCATGTCAATAATGGACAACTAAACAAATGGATGTTTATTGTAATTATATGTGATATTTATTAATATAATTTCACAGTACTTAATTCTTATAATCATTTGTTTTTATAAACTTGGTTATGAAGATGCTTTATAAGTGTTAATTTTTCAATAATGTAAACAAGCTCTTTTTCAAAAAGATTAATCTTTTTATTGAATTGGCAAACTTAGAGTTCATCAAGCTAACAAGCATTGTAGAAAATCTACAGCACAAGTGAACTTTAACTGCCACTGTAAAATAAGTAGGTTATTTTTTCTTTTGTTTTCTGTAGCATATCATTCCTATAAAATTTCAAAATGGTAAGAAAAGACACAGATAGCTCTCAGTGCATTGCTGTGATAGATAACTCCGCAAGGGCTTACTCAAACTACACCACTTAATGCCTTATCAAGCACTCAGCCAAAGATCAAAACAGGTATCAGTCCTCAACTACTAGGAGACACTCCACTGAAGCAACAACTGTATAACACTGCTTGAATGTACAAAAGACTTTTCCTTAATACCAAAATAGCTTTATTGTGAAAAAACACATGTTCCTTTAAAAGTTTTATTTTCCAAATGGACAAACACATATACATTGATTACAGTAATTACAAAATCTAAAAAACAATGCCTTCAGATTTCATGTCAGGCTTTAATTTTGCCTGGCAAACCTACAACTGAGTATGAACCTGAAGTACTAAGTTCTCTGAATGTTGTGTTTTTTCAGACCCACGGTTTTATTATATTTGAAGATAGTATTGTAATAGTTTGATATGATAATATAAATATATTAGTTGAGTTTTCACAAGTAAAATGCTTATCTATAATAGTATATGATAAATTATAAATCATTTCTAAATATAATATAAATGTAAGAGCTGAGTTTTAAATAAATTCATGGTGTTTCTACATCAAATCATTACCTTTATATTTTTCTGGCCTCAGAAGATATCTATTAGCTTGCATGAAATCATATAGTATTCATTGATGTCAACTTATTAATAAAAAGGTTGAAAATGTACACAAATATGCACACAAAAAAGAAGAAATATATAAAAGAAAAATAAAATTATGGCTTTTGAAAATGTAAAGGTACTTTCCTGGACTATATGTAGAAGCAAGAAGTTCAGGACCATGATGAAACTGACAAGGGGAAGAAGGAATCAAAAAGAAAAGTTGAGCTGGGTGCAGGTGGCTCACATCTGTGATCCTTGCTGTTAGGGAAGCTGAGATCTAAGGATCATGGTTCAAAGCCAGCCCAGACAGAAATGTCCAAGAGACTCTTATCAAATAAACTACTCAGATAAAGCCAGAAGTGACACCATGTCTCAAGTTGTAGACCATTAGCCATGAGCATAAAGCAGCTCAGGGCACGGCCCAGGCCCTGAGTTCAAGCCCCAGGACCAGCGGGGGGGGGGGGGGGGGGGTGGGTGGGAAGAGAATGGAAGAAAAAGTGACATGTGTTGTGCATGGTCTGAGATCTTGAGTCTGGGCTGTGACCCTGGCCGGTGAGTGTACTTTTTATTTGCCCAATAAATCCATCTCTTTACTTGAAAAAGAAAAAGTGACATGTGTTTGAAAATTAGTTTTACTATTGTGGATTCAAAAATCTAATTAAGATTTCATCTCAAATAATATTCTATATTAGAATGAATATTTAACCTCGAAATCACAAGACTGTAAATCATTGCCTACTTTCATTCTGGTTAGATTCCCTAAAAGTGCAGAAATGTCATCCAACCCAAGAACAAAGGCAATTAACCCTGAAGCATTTACAATCAACTAGAATAAAATGTGCCATTTTATAATTTACCAATATTCAATGTCTATCATCCACATTCTTTTCAAAAGGCATGTGCCGTGGGCTGGGGATATAGCCTAGTGGCAAGAGTGCCTGCCTCGGATACACGAGGCCCTAGGTTCGATTCCCCACCACCACATATACAGAAAACGGCCAGAAGCGGCGCTGTGGCTCAGGTTGCAGAGTGCTAGCCTTGAGCGGGAAGAAGCCAGGGACAGTGCTCAGGCCCTGAGTCCAAGGCCCAGGACTGGCCAAAAAAAAAAAAAAAAAAAAAAAAAAAAGGCATGTGCCATTTATTCATTTGTTCAATCTCTACTTTATGACAAATTTATAAGTATAAGGAGTACATCATGAAACTAAACAGCTCCAAATTTCTGTACTCTAATAAGCTAATTTCTAGTAGACAGAGAAACCAAATGGAGCAGAAAAATATATTTTATGTCAGATAATTTCCCTGTAGAAAATTTTACTTTTCTACATGTCGAAATTTCAGGCTTGCTCCTCAAAAGTTGAAGATTATACAAATATGTTTAAATTCCAAGCAATTTTTCACCTGAAAGAAGAAAATCACTCTACAGAATAGGGGCTAGCCAAGTTTTTACTGTAAATGGACAGGTAAATATGCCTGAGGCTTTGCAAATCATATGTTCTCTGTCACAACTACTAAGTCTTCCATTGTATTGTGAAAGCAGTCACCAACAACACTGAATGAACAGGCATGGCTGTGTTCCAAAGAAACTTTATTTACAAAAATAGGCCATGACCAGATTTAGCTTGAGATCTCAGGTATTCCAGCTTCATCAGAAATGGCCACAAAATATGAATGTGAACAATAAAAGAACTTGATGATAATGACTTAAAAATCACGAAAATATAGATAACATATATCCACATATAAATACGCATGCAATATTTTCTTTAAGTTGTTGTACAAAAGGGCTCCCTATCAGTTTATGAGCACAGTTTATCTTGATCAATGAATGTTTTGCTTCTCAGTTCACTACAGCCTACAACAATGGCCACAGATTTCCACTGGTATAGGAAATTCCACCTCACATTATGTCCTACATGTAGCTCATTAATTTTTCAAAGTGTATATTCAGTCATCATCTAGTGTTCCTTTCAAAACATTTGTCTCACTGTGTGCCTGATAATGCTCCTATAGACTGTCATGAGGACAGCTTTTTACTAATCTCCCCTGCTTTTAACAAGCTTTAACATTCTAATCTCATTTACTTATATCAAAATAATGATCTGTAATATAAACCCTCATAACAACACAGTATGTTCTGTTGGAAGGACATGGGGGCAGACACATCTTAGCATTGCACTCTAAATTCTCTGGGCCTCTCAGTGCCTCTGCTGTTTGAACATATTACATGGGACTTTCTTGTCTATAATGGACAGCAAACCACCTCAGATCTCATAAAGCAAAATAGGAAAATGTTCAGAAGGATACTTAGGCATCTCTATAAACAACCAAGTTGAATTATAGGGAAGATTGGAAAAAGAATTCATAAAAAAATGGAGGAACAATTTTAAGCACAACCAAAATTATCTTGCTCTCCTTTCTGCTTACTTGTACATTAACTTTGCTCTTCTCATACTTTATCTCATAGTTTCCTTTACATAATTCAAACAGATTTGCTGAGAATCCCTGCTCTTCCAAGAAAAGTGGCCCACTGACCAATAAACTGGGCCAACAAGGTAGTTCTTCAAACTGTGATTCTTGAGAAAATAAAAATTAGTCTCTCTTCAGAACCATGTCTTTGATATTATGTTAGGAGGCCTATTGTGAGCCCCTCAACTATCGTCAGAATAGTAGGGTATGCAAAATGTCTGCTCTCATTTATGAATCAAGTGGAAAGAGAAGAGAAGCGGTCAGTTGCACAGCAAGTAGTGAAATAGTGTGAATCATGAATCAAGATGTTGTGGTAGAAATCAAAATGAATTAATTATAAGCATGTTGGGTGTGCACATGTGTGTAATTCACAATACTCTAGAAACTGAGGTAAAAAGATTTTCTGCTCAGCAGTGAGAACAAGTCTAAACAAAATAAATCAATGTAAGAAATATTTAACTCTAAAGTTAATCTGTATATGTTCCCCCCCCCCATACAGATGGGCTATAGTTTCATAAGTAAGGCAGTGAGTACATTTCTTGCTCAACTTGTTACCTCCTCCCTCATTTTCCCCCGCCTCCCGCCTCCCCCTTTCCCTCTCCCCATGAGTCGTATAGTTGGTTTACACCAACTGTATATGTTCTAAAAATGGCAATCTATTAGTTTGTTCCATGATCTAACTGATTTGATTGTGCATAATTTTAAAAGAGGGTGATATATATATATATATATATATATGTTATTTGTCAGAGACTGATAGAAAATAAACCTAATAGAATCAGAGCTCTGATCAGCACTGCACTGACACCAGAACATCTTCACAGAAAAATATCCAGCTGACAGTAGGGTAGACAGCTAGGATACAGAATGCCAAGTGAAGCACCAAATCATCCCATAAAAGCCACCCAGGCAGCAAGATCTCATCAGCAAATCTTGTTCCCATTTCTCCTCAGCTGATCAAAAACCCTTTAATGAAAGTTGGCAAGTAGATGACTTCACACAAAGTTGCTGTCTTTTCTCCATTACGCTTCGAGAAAAAGCATTCTTTAAGTTCAGATAGAAAATAGCACCACTTAACAAAGCAACATTAGGAGAATTTTGCTGCCAAAACAAATGTGTTGAAACAATAAACACAGTTACAAGATAGCGCTGCCAGAACAAGTTGTGGGAACAGACTGGAGATGCCAAATGAAGGTCAAGAGAGTTTAGGCTCTTACATCGTGATATTCATCCAACAAAATCGTCCCCAGTGTGTACTTGGAGATGTGGCATAATTGACTTTGAGTAAATAAAAGTAAAGCTAAATAACTTTAGGCCATATGGCTGTTACTTAATGTTACATTGATTTACACTACAGATAACCAATCAGATCCTTACAACACTCCCTTCATTTAGCTATTGGAAATAAAGATTAAAAGTACTATTACCCCTTTCCAGATGAAAACTACATATTACAGAAGATTGGGCTATATTAATATTTGGTGTAGGGTTAATCACAATTCACCTTGTACCTATAAATACACCCGCTACCATCACCATCCTTTATCACTGGGGAAAGAGGGGCTAAATTCTCATTGACTACATGTTCCCTCTTGTATTATTAAACTCAAAGGAACTCAGAAAATAACTTAACAAATAAATCAATTCCTTAAGCAAAGTTTTATCATCATGTATTTGCCTTGTTTATTCCTGTCAGATGAAGTTTTATAAATATACAACAGTATTTTGACAGGAAACTAGTAAGTAGACTAGGCATAAATAAAGATAAAAACAAGAAATATTATTATACACAGCTAGAGCCTTCATTTAGAAAAAACAGCCGTTAAACAATATTATGCACAAGTCAGAATCATGAATTAAATAACTGAGGAAGTATTTTAAGACTCTCTAGGAATAATTCAACCCTTTCATTTATCAGAACAGAAACTTAATCAAAATGGAATAAACCCATGTTGCTGATATTTAACACCACCACAAAATAAATAAGAGATATTAATCTTTCCATGTACAATCTGCTTGTCTCATTTTAATGTCTTACAAGAGAGTAGAATGAAATATATCTCTTTAAGAAAGTCAAATAGTTACATGAATAATGATATTGAATCTATCAAATGAACATATGTTCTACCTGCTCAATGATTACTTCACTTGATCCTTGATTTTGCTTTGTATTATGGTTCAAGTGTCAACATTTTTTTTTTGTCAGTCCTGGGGCTTGAACTCAGGGCCTGAGCACTGTCCCTGCCTTCTTTTTCCTCAAAGCTAGCACTCTACCACGTGAGCCACAGCACCACTTCCAGCTTTTTCTATATATGTGGTGCTGAGGAATCAAACCCAGGGCTTCAGGTATACAGGGCAAGCACTCTACCTCTAGGCCATATTGCCAGACCCAAGTGTTAATATCTTAATGTATGTACAATGATGTGTGTATGTAATTTTCAGTTTCTGACAATATTCTTACAAAAATGAAGTAGTAAATTTAGTACATAATGAAAAGTGCTAATAAAAATTATTCCTTTTCTATTCTCATTCTCTTCTTTTAGACAAGCAGTCGAGGTTGGGAGAAGTGATCCTAGAGAATGGTGCTTAAAGCAGCAAAATCACCAACACTTGAGCAATGATTAAAAACATAGTCTTGGCCTTCTCCTGGTCTGAATCAAAGCCTTAGAAGGAAGCCCCAACCAACTGTGTGTGCAAATATCTAAGGGACATCTTTTAAGGTAAGTTCTGAAATAGCTCTACAAAATTTAGTGTTAACATCTAGTCCCCATCAGATTAATGCTATTTTTTAGATGGATAACATTAAAATATTGCATTTAACATGGCAATTGTTTATAAAATACTTTTATTTAAGGAACAAGAAATAGATAGCTTTTATTTAAAACAAACAATAAGAAGTCCATAATATTTTCTTTATAACTAACTCAACTAGGAGTACTCAGTTTCTTTATTATACAGAGAGAAATTTTCTAGTGGCTCTTCATAAATAATGAAGGCTTGAGCAAGCACACACTAGAGGGGTCTTAAGAATCTGAGTAGTCTAGCTGGTTTCCAGTCTCTTTGAAATGGAAACACACATTACCACTAATACACAGATCTGGTTTTTGACCAGGCAGGTAATAGCCATTCATCTCAATTTCATTAGTCATATAAATTTTTTCCTGAATTCTTGGTTCTAAAAGTAGCTCAATGCCATGAAGTCTGAAAAAAGAGTGATTCTCACCATACTGGATGACCTGAGTCTCTTAAGAGAATGTTTAAAATTAAAAATTATCAGAGGCTATTCCAGACCTTTTAAGTTTCTAGCCCCAGAGACTTCCTTGCTGGAAATTATATACTTTTTTGAGATGCCCCCATCCACACCCCCAGGTCCAAGGAACTGACTAGGATGTTCAGCAGATACTTCTTTGTGTTTTCCCCAACAGTACTCAATAGTCCAAAGGCAGTCTGTGCAGGTGTTCTTCCCTCCGATATTGTTTGTACTCCAGGAAATCTCATGGGTTCTTCTCCAGTGTAGCAGATCAATCTATTTTTGGTGCCATTTATTCCATTTTCCCCAGCTGTTCTATTCTACCACAACCTACTTTCTTCTAAACTCTCAATGTGATACTTTCCGTTTGCAAATTGATCCAGAAAACTCTCAGTAGTGAAATGTGGTACATCCCAATTTTTTTGGCCCCTAATGTAATATATTTTTATCCTATAAAACAATTCACTTAGGCATAAGTAGGATGCGTGAGGAAAAAAAAATGTGGCATCACAGAATGCTTAATTTATTGTCATCCATTATTTACTTATGTTGACAACCTAATTTTCCATCAATAGTGGACTACGTATAAACGTTGATCATCTTCTGCATTATGATTAAATTGAAATCGAAATTTTATAACAAAATAATGCTAGAAATAAAACCAGATCCTGTAAGGATCTTGTCTACCACCCCTTACAAATTGATACACATAAGAATACTTAAGTAATACACTTAGAACATCACAAAAGAAAAGGCTTAATAGCAATATGTTCAAATATGTTTTAATCCTAAAAAATGTAAAATGAAAACAGTAGGAAAAATTTGACAAAGGAACTTTTCAATATTTCAGAAATTACATCCCATCTTTGGTGAAATATCTGTTCAACTGATTTCAAGGAGTTGTCTAAAAGCACAAGGGCCTTTGTTAGGCACTAGTAAGAAGAAATATTTTTTTTCTCCTCAGCTCCCACATACAAGGAATTATGCCATATAAGGGAAAAAAATAAGCAAAAGAAAAAATAGAAAAAGGAAAGGCAGTCTTTCATTAGGTCCAACGGGTACAGAATCAGGTGAAAAATGCTTGAAAAAACCCTCAACTAAATAACATTGGGCATATTTCTGACAGAAAAGACAATATAAAGCTAAACAAAATGTTCCAATCAAATGAATCATCCATTGAGTATTTGTTGTACACTAAAGTGAGCACAGTTTTGAGTTTGGTAAGGTAGATACACTTTTGCATTCAGGAAAGCAGGGTAAAACTTTGGAAACAAGAATTCCTCAAACACATAATAAGGAATTAACAAAAAATCAATCCATTCACCCAAAACATGGCATCAGACATTGCATAGGGACAAAAGTATCAAAGGTCAGAGCTAGGAATTGTCAGGAAGCCTGGAATCCTCTAGGAAAGTCCTGTGACACAGGGACCAGAGATATTCCTGAAAGAGCTTCAAGGTTCCAAGCCGGCTCGAGAAAGGGAAAAGTGTTCCAGGTGGGAACAATTGTGAGCAAAGATTAATAGAAGATAATAAGCATAAGCCCGCACAGCTTCAAATAGAACTGCATTTCAGGGCAGTTGGGAATTATTGAAGGCCTTTCCAAGGCCATCATAACCACACACAATATCTCAGACCATATTACAAACTCAGTTTACTGCTTTGAGCCAAAGGTTGCTGTAAAATCTAAGAAATTAACAGCAGGGATTTTAAACAATCTGAAATTGCCTGGTAGTAGCAATCTTACTTCCAAATAACCACCGACTTGTTGAAAACCAAAGATAAGAAAAGACTTATTTTGGTTTCTTAAAACCTCAAATATAGTAAAGCATATCTAACAAATGATATAGTTTGAACTTCTTTAAAGAGCCTTTTTTCAGTTTCTCATTAACATGGTTAAATCGAAATTGTCTCACATACATGGTTGATCAACAAAGGCCAGGTAAGTATCCCCATAACTTGCTGAGTACAAACCAGGAATATATCACAACAGGGGAGGGTTTTCAGATATCAAAATTCCCCAAGCTGTCTTTTTCGTTCTTCCATGGTCCTTTGGATATGTTTATAGGTTATCGTTTTGACAATACTTGGTTTCTTCATTTAATAAATATTTACTGTATGCATCAGTGACTTGATATAATAAGGAGCCAGGTATGATTCCTTTTCATAGGAAGCTTAATCTTAAAAAGAAGGCAGATTGAAAGGGAGAACAAACAGAATTGTAAACTGTGGTTGAAACAATGAAGGATAAACATGGGGCTGAAATACAGTCAACACACAGTGTATTGGTATAACCATTTAAAGTGGGCTAGAACTGCATAGATTTGTTATCATGACATTAACAATAACTATTATTTTGACCTTGAAAATGTATTAACCTCTTTCTGCTTAGTTTCTTCATTTGAAAATTGGGGATAATCATACTCTTTACCTCATGGGGTCTTTCTGAAGATTAAATTAACTAAAGTAAAATTCTCTTAAACAGCACCAGGCATATAGTGAAAATCCAGAAGTAGCACTGACAGTGTAACATCTGCAATGTTCTTAACAGTACTTAAGGAATACCTTAGGAAATGGGAAGTAATTATTTCAAATACCTCTCATTTTATTAATCATTTTCTGATGGGACCGGAGAGTAATTTTGAGGTTAAAATTTAGTGCTATCCCAATCTTGCATAGTATTTACTTTGTTGGTGTGTTGGTTTGTTTACTGTCCTCATCATCTTCCTGCTACAGCCTTGTAAATTCTTGTAATAGAGGAACACACCACCATGCTTCCTTTTATCAATTATTTTTTTTCTCAAATTTTTATTATCAAACTGATGTACAGAGAGGTTACAGTATCATACGTTGGGCATTGGATACATTATCAATTATTTTTAATGAACAGTTTTTCAGTTCAAAGTCAATGAATTTAAGGACCTCTTTAAGGCTGAGCATCTGATTTTCTCACATGAAACAATTTTCTTTTTGAAGAATAGTTACAAAAACAAACACTTCACGCTGAACTTAAATGATTGGGTCCAAGAAAATTACGAAGAATTAGGAAAGCAAGTAGGCAGATAGGCAAGTATGCAAGAAAGAGCTTTGTATACTTCTAGAAAGGGATGGCAGACTGGAAGGAGAAAAAGATTTTTCAGCTTTACTCACATATTAGGAAGATTCACTTAAACCAAGGAAAACACACTCAGGTAAAGATTTTATTCCCAATAAGATGTTAGCTAGAATTGGGGCTCTTTAAACTTTAATGTATGAATCGCCTAGAAAATCTCTTGGTTTCTCCATATCATGAGGTTTCCTGTTAGCCCTCATATTTGACATGGGTTCTTTTTCATTCAAAGTAGAAACATACTAGCAATATTTATCATCACCTGATTGTAGGAAAGCCAGATTCTAAAGTGCCATCCACATCTTCTCAACCAGAGTCTGAGCCCACATCACACCCATCACATCTCCAAGTATTCCTATAAATATTCACATTTGTCAAGCAACATAATCAAGGAGCTGCAGCTATTTCTGGATGAATAAAATTGTCCAGATCAGCATGTGACTTTGCTCACTTTAGCACTGAGGGTCTTCTATATTGGAAAATCCTTCTGTCCAACACAAAGTAGCCAGAGATGTTTGGCTGCCTCTCATTTGATCCTATATATGTGGGACTGGAGTATTCTGTGCCTCTGTCAAGGTTGAGAAGTTCAAGAATATTATACAATGCAATTAATATTTTGTTTCCTGGATAACTGCATAATATTGAGCAAAACACTTTCAATTTCAAAGGTCTAGATTCCTCCTATGTAAAATAAAAATAATGCATACATCAATGGACAATTTTAGGGATTAAAGTTTTTAAAGGATGAAAAGTGGCACAGATCAAGAGGCATTGTAGTCCCAAACTGACATGGCAATGAAACCCCTTTGTACAGGTCTTCAGGGATAACAAAAAAATAAAAACAGAAAAAGTATTAAGTGAGTTCTGATGGCATTAAGCAAGTTCTACCTGCAAATACATGGTAAGTGGTAACTATTACTGATGCATAATCGTAGGAAATAAGAGATGAACATTTTTCTGGTTAGTTCTAGAAGCATGACAGATTAAGGTTATGGATTCTGGTTTTCAATTCAGGCTGTGGGAGGGGATGAATGAAAAGGAAACAGAAGAGAAGGAATAGTGTGTAGTGGGAAATGTAAGGAACTTGATAAGGACCACCAGGTTCATTTGTTTATGTACTACATAAGGCTGTTATTAATCTACAATGGTAATTGAAAAGTTATGACAGAGGCTGAATGGCTGGCAAAGATACACTAGAGATGTTTTGTTATCACTGAATCTATATGATCTTTAGGAGTGTTCAAAAAAGGATCCTATGCTATATTCAGCCTGAGTATAGGCTGAGTACCCTTGTTGTACCCCACAGTTCAGACATTACACGTTTATTAATCCATTTTTCTGGATAAATTGAATGTTTCTCCAAGGCAGAAACCATATCTTTTGAAACTTTTTTTCTTTCGCCAGTACCTAACAAAGGACCTGGCTCATAAAACGTGGTCAATAAGTGCATGTTGAATTGAACAGAGTTACAAGCTGAAGTTTATGTATATTCCATATTTTAGATTTAGGGCAGAGCAGTGAGCTGGAGAGGTAATTTATATTTCTTTTAATAGGCACTAGATTCCTCCGGTGAAAGCTGACTTCTTAGCTAAAAGCTAATTTGCTATTTTTATGTTTTTCAAATATACCTATCTGGCAAACCAATGAAAAGTAATTAAGTCTAAAACAAGAAGGTCTCCACTTGGAATAAAAATTTATTCCTGCATCCTCCTTTAAAATCTAATGAAGCCTACAAAGCTAAAGTTCCATACAATAACAGTTGGATAGTAACTTCACTATTGGAAAATGTCTTTGTCCAAAGCTCGAACATGCCTTAATGATAAATATGTACTTTCTGTGATGTGCTATGATACTTTGAATACTTATCATGTATTGTTTAGTAGTCTAACTCCTGAACATGTTTGCTATTCCATGAATAAACCTGAACCTCAATTAAATTCCTCACTATTGATAAACTTTTCTTATTGTTTTAACATCAGAATAGTAAGGCCAATGGCATTAAGAGGATATTGAATATCTGATCTATTCATGAGATGCATTAATAGAATGTGTTTGCATCAATAAATGGAACTACAGAAAATCTAATCTTATTTCAATTTTTGTCTCTTAAATCTAATTTTATTTCCAATATAGTGAATGCCAAGATCAAGATTTCTTAGGAAAATGATGTCTATATGGAGTGAAAATTCTAAAATTAGAACTTTGTAGAAGAAACAAATATATTCACCTTTCAAAAATGTAATTTTCTCCAATTAACTGCTATCATCCTTTTAACTGTTAATAAAGCAAGCTTAACTTCATACAACTTTTATAACACCTAGCCTACAATACAGGAAAAATAGGCTGTATTTACATTAAGTTTCTACATAGAAAACGAGAGAAAGCTATGTTCATATTTTGCTCCAATCCTGAAATATGTGCTATATTATTTAGAAGCTAGAAGTTCAGAAATTATTGTGTCCATATTTTATTAAAAAATAAGTGAATGTCTTAGTCATTTACAGTCTTCACAAATTTACCATCTTTAATTAACTTTCTCAGGAAGAATGAAGTCTATATTAGATGTTTTGTTAAAGTTCATTATTTCAACAGGTTGGAAAATGGTTTAATGGGTTGTAGGCATGGCTCGGGTAATACAGTGTCGGCCTAAACATCTGATCTTACTTCTCTTAATCGATGATTGTTCTTTTCACTTTTTTTTCATTAGTGGTGGATTTGAACTTAGTGGATTTGAACTCAGGGTATTGTGGTTTACTCAGCCGGTGCTCTACCAACTGAGCCATACACACACACACACACACACACACAGATACACACACACACACACACACACACACACACACACACACACACCCCAGTTCAAGCAGATCATTATTCTTTGTTGCTACTAACAAACATATATTTGAATGGCAGGGCTGCAAACACTCTTTTGTCCATAACTCATATATAAAGAAAGATTATAACATAAGCTTTGCTTAGAAAGGAGCAGGTCATCCTTAATAAAAATCAAGTGTCCTTCCTCAGAAAGGAGAACTATTCACACAAAACCTGAGTTTCCCATATGATGAAATGTTGGCTCCACTCCAGGCCTTTTGGCAGAATCTGTTCCAACATGCAGAATCTTTTTCAGAATTCACACAAAAATTTGAAAAGTGAAATTTTGTAGTGTTTATGTTGATATATATATAATATAATTAATATAATATAATAGCATTCCCTCCCTTCTCTGAGTTGTACAGTCGGTTTATAGCATATTGTCTTCAAAGTATTGCTGTTGCATTGGTTTCTTGACATTCTTTGCCAGATGTTTTGTCCTCTCCTTTCTGCTACAGTGAAAATGCAGAAAGGAAAGGAAATGACCAGAATTAGTCTATATAACAGGTAGTATATACACAGACTTTTCAAGCCTAAAGCACAGAGAAGCAACGAGTCACCCACCATTCAATCTGATATCATTGAATCTGATATTGTTGCTAAAAAACAACTTGTATACATTACTCAGCATTGATGACTGACAAACGTTATGAGAACCCTCTAAAAGGAATTGATAAGCAGCTTCAGAAGACATTAAATCAAACACATGAGAAATGAAAGAACTTGAAAATAAGATCTGCCTTTAAATAAAGTTGAAATTTTGAGAAGTTCTGAAGTTGTCTAGAGTTAATACATCACAGTTTGCTTTAGGAAAGGTATACCTCATTCTCTTTATCAAATATTTTTTAAATACTTTCATTTACTTTATATCATATTCATCAAAATATATAAAAACCAAGTACATTTTTATCACATTGCCTAGTAAAAGGTCAACTCAACAGGAAGTGGATATGTGGAACAGTGTCTTAGATGTATCATTTTCATGTCACTAGATTTAACAACTGGATAGGCTCTATATAGATAAGATCCTGAAATTTTACATCATCATTCTCATAGGTTTTCTTTTATATTTATAATATTAAAGTTGACCTTAATCATTATTTTTTTTTCTAAAGTCTTACTAATTGACATGTATTCTTTGAGTTTTACTATGTTCTGTTTTGGTGAGCCTGGAAAGAATAGAAGAGTTCCACTTGGAGGAGATAAACATACAATAAAATCTTGAAATTTAACTCTTCAGCAAAACAAACAAACACACACACACACACACACACACACACACACAGATGTATATGCTCTGTAAGAAAATTTGGGCAGTTGGTTGTTTTTTCTAAGGTAAATAGACTAAAACTCCTCCCCCCCACCCTGCTCCCCACCCCTGTGACTGCAGGGTGGCTCTCTTGAGGAAAGGGAACATAATGATGTAATGCTTCTGTTTTGTTTTCTTGTCTATGTTTGAAGTTCAACAATGTTCTTCATATTCCATGTTCTCCCCTCCATCCCCCGGGCAAAGGAGACTACAAAAAAAGCAAAATACCTGGTATACAGTCTTGAGGCTCCCCCTAGTCAAACAAAACAGCATGGCATGATTCATTCATTGATTTTTCTACAAACCCATCCAAAGAGCACTGTGATTCACAAAATTATGTGTTTTAAAGATATTTCTTTTTGATATGATGCTTAGGTGAAATTTAATAAATTTTTTTCAACCATCATTCCAAAGTTGTTTAAAATTTTACTTGGTTTCTAAGTATAAGCTGAATATAAATTATCGTGAATTGAATATCACTATATTTTGTGCCAGTACCAGGATTTGAACTCAGGTATTCACACTCTTGCTTAGCCCCTTGCACACAACTGGTGCTCTGAGACTTGTATTATGCTGATAGCCTACAGCTGTGTTTTGCTAGATATTTGGACATTAGTGTGTCTCAGAATCTATTGCCTAGACTAGCCTTGAACTACAAAACTCCTGGTCCAACCCTCCTGAGTAGCTAAGATCATAGCTGTAAGCTCCCAAAGACTGACTTAAATATTAGTATTCCTAAGGAAAAAAAATTGAACAAATTGACTATTATTTAATGACCATTGGAAAATTAATAAGGTATTTAGAAATTTAAGAAAAATTATCTGAAAAATTTAAGCAGAGATTATAAAATCAGATCTCTGAAATAAATTTTTGTTTTTGTTATAGTAGGTGAAAACATACGTTGAGTTAGTGTAGGTAAAAATGTAAATAAAATGTGGAAAAGGCTGTTATACTAAGGGCTGGTAGCTCCTGCCTGTAGTATTAGCTATTCAGTAAGCCATTCAGTAACCTTTTTTTTTTTAATAATTACTTATTTATTGTCAAAGTGATGTACAGAGAGGTTACAGTTTCATACGTAAGGCCGTGGGTACATTTCTTGTACTATTTGTTACCTCCTCTCTCACCCCCCTCTCCCCTCTCCCTTTCCCTCTTCCCCCAAGAATTGTTGAGTTGGTTTACACCAAATGGTTTTGCAAGTATTGCCTTTGGAGTCATTTGTCTTTTTGTCCATTGTCTCTTGATTTTGACATTCCCTTTCACTTCCCTAGTTCTAATACCAGTATATACAGTATCCAGGGTACTCGGATAAGATACAGTGATAGCGTGGGGACAAACCACAGGAAGGAGATACAAGAGGATCATCAAAAAAAGAAGCTATGGTTTCACATGGCATGTTGAAAGTAATGACAACGGGGATATAATACTCGTTTCCATAACATGGAGTTCATTTCATTTAGCATCATCTATGTGTTCATAAGGGCAAAGCTATTGGGCTCTTGTGATCCTCTGCTCTGACTAGCCTAAACTTGTACTAATTATTCCCTATGAGGGAGACTATAGAGTCCATGTTTCTTTGGGTCTGGCTCACTTCACTTAGTATAATTTTTTCCAAGTCCTTCCATTTCCTTACGAATGGGGTAATGTCATACTTTCTGATAGGGGCATAAAATTCCATTGTGTATATGCACCACATTTTCCTGATCCATTCATCTACTGAGAGGCATCTGGGTTGGTTCCATATTTTAGCAATGACAAATTGTGCGTGATGAACATTGTTGTGCTGGTGGCTTTAGTGTGTTCTTGTTTGTAATCTTTTGGGTAGATACCCAAAAGGGGGCTTCAGGGTCAAAGGGAAGCTCTATGTTTAGCCTTCTGAGGAGACTCCATAAGGTTTTCCAGAGTGGCTGAACAAGTTTACATTCCCACCACCAATGAAGTTGGGATCCCTTTTTGGCCACATCCCCTCCAACGTTTGTTATTGTTAGTTTCCTGATAATGGACATTCTTACTGGGATGAGACGGAATCTCAATGTTGTTTTGATTTGCATTTCTTTTATGTCCAGCGTTAGATCACTTCTTCATGTGTCTCTTGGCCATTCTCATTTCCTCTTCAGAGAAGTCTCTGTTTAGGTCTTTAGCCCACTTGTCGAGGAGGCTTTTGGTTCCTTGAGGTTTTGTTTTGGAGGATTATAATTTTTTTAGTTCTGCATAAATTTTAGATATGAGGCCTTTGTCTGTTGTATGGCCAGTAAAGATCATTTCCCAATCTGTGGGCTTTCTGTTTATCTTGCAAGCTATGTCCTTTGCCCTGCAGAAGCTCTGCAGTTTGATGCAGTCCCATTTGTTCAACTTTTCTTTGATTTGTTGCATTTCTGGGTCTTTGTTAAGGAAGTTTTGTCCTGTGCCAAGGAGCCCAAGTGTTTCTCCTACTCTGTCTTGTAGTGTAAAGACCTCAAAATAAAAACAGATCCCCTATTTAGTAATCTTAGTTTAGCTATTCTAAGCTATGCAGTAAGCTGAAGTCTGAGGATGGGTTTTCAAAGCCAGCTCAGTCACAAAGGTCCATTAGATTCTTATTGCCAGTTACTCAGCAAAAATTGGAAATGGAGCTGTGTTTCAATGGTAGAATACCAGCCTTGAGAAAAAAAAAGCTAAATGAGAGTTAGGAAAGAAAACAATGCTATCTATCAAGTAACATATACTATTTATACAAAAAAAAACTGTACCTTATCTTGTGAGTATAAAATTTTGGTATTAAAATCAAGCAAGATGTTCATGAGACTCTTTTAGTAAACTTAAAAAATGGAATTGCTTCAAATAAGCTATGATGTTATCACAATTGATACCTATTTTTCTCTTCATATTTGTTAAACAATAATAGAAAATCCAATATTCAAATCTGATGTGAAGCACTGCAGGTCAAATTCATTGAGCTTAACTATTGCACTGAGAGACTTAAATATAGAAATTATTGAATTCAATCTGGATCATATTCCTTGTTATATTTCAAGTTATAGGTGTGCTTTATGAAACCTTGAACTAAACTTTGTAGGTCATTAATATCAAATGTACTGTTCTAACAGAGCAGCACCCCTAAGAAATAAATAGCCCATTTAGAAGATGGTACTATTACTTAGTTAAAATAATATAACAACACAACATCCCACTTCAGAGTTTTTGTTTATTAAGGTCAACTTTAATATTAATCACTTTTGAATGACTCAGATGGACTACCAAGGATTTAGAAAAGCTGCAGTGTAGCAGCACTGTTCCTACAAGTTTTACTTAGGCATGTGGCTACAGGCACAATAATCTCAGGAATTCTCCTTTATCTGAATGCTAATGCAGGCACAATACTAACTCATAGCAAAGATTCTTATGTTTCCATTCTCTCAAATGAACAATAGACTTTGTACTCCACTGTTGCAAATCAACATATTCTCAAGGACAGTCTTTATCACCTCTGTCTCCACACAGAGGCCTATTTTAATTGCTTATTCTTTTCTGGCTTCTTTCTCCTTCAGCTGTCTTCCAGCCTTTTGCTGTTTTGCATATAGGATGATGAGTTTCAGAATAGGATAAGGGGTGTATCTGATTGTACTGAATCGGAGCTAATGTTCTGGTGCCAAATTTAAAACATGCTGAATTAAAAAAATCAAAATGCCTCTAAAGGACATACTCTCACAACACTTCCAAATCTATTTTCCTTCACATCTTCCACCAATTTCCAGGTCTACATACAAGGCCAAGGGTGAGCTGTCTGTCACCCATGCACCATTTTCATAGTTGAGATACATCAGGATCTTACCTGGATTACTTCTTTTATAGAATTAAAATATCTTTAATGTTTAGAAAACCATTTCAAGTCAACATTTCAGTTCATGGAAATAATGCATCTTGATCAATAACACCTCTGCCATCATTCTTCCTCATCTCGTTTACTTAAAATAATTTATAAGAATTTATCTTAAAATTCAAATGTTGAAAGTACATTTTAAAGCTATATTAGCAGAATGTATTTATGTGTTGGTGGCCCACCTCTAATCCTAGTTATGCAGGAGACTGAGATTTCAGGTTTGAAGCCATATCAGGCAGGATAGTCTCTTACCTGTTAACTCCAATTACCACCAAAAAAGGTAGAAATGAGCTAAGTTCAAGTGGCACAGTGCCAGCCTTAAGCAAAGGGACAGCATGTAGACCCTGAATTCAAGTCCCAGTATGGGCATAAAACATTAAATCAAAACAAAATAATACCACCCTAAGCATAACAACAACAAAAACTACATTAGCAGACTATAACCCCTATGAAGACAAGTCATTTTGTATCTTGTATTTACTATCCTATCCCAAGCTCTTACAATAGTATTGAAGGCTTAGTGATTACTCTGTAAAAATTTGATATAGGACAACAAAGTACGCTAGAAGTTAAATTGAAAGCATTCATCAGTTTTGTGTTTACCAGCTCTATAAAGCTTATTTCAAAAAGGTCAAGATGTTTTGTTCACTTTTATTTGGTATTTGTGTAGAGTACATTTATAGATGCTTATATTTTATTCGCTGTAATATATGGCTGATACTGAATAGTGTCCTACAGGACTTAAACAATGGAGTTATTGATGGCAATAATTCTAGAGCAGGGTTTTTCATTTACAACTGGGGTAGAATCACCTGCAGAGATTTATACAACAGGGATGACTGCTTCCATGTACCCCAAACCAACCAAATCTAAATCCAAGGCATTGGCACCTGTTCTCAGTATTTACTTTTGTTGTTGTTGTTTTCATTCATTTTGTATTTCGTGTTTGTACTAGGGATGAACTCAAGACTTCTTTCTCTTGCTCACCTTATGCACAGATAGTGAACACTACCTTTTGAGTCACACATCTAGAATAGCTTTTTCCTGGATATTTTAGAAATGATGTCTCACTCTTTTCTGCTTAGGCTAGCTTTGAACTTTAATCCTCCACTTCTCTGTCTCTTGATTAGACAGTATTATAGGCCTGAGCTACCAATGCACAGCTCACTACTGTTTTAAAAATTCTTCACATGACCCAAATGTGCAGATAAAATTGACAGATACTAGGACTTGAATAAAAATATTTTTGTCTATATAAAACATGATGCCCATATTCATCTCAAGTTCATGAAAAATCTCCTGCCTATATCCATGCTAAGATTTTCACACTTCATAAAAGTGTGCATATTGTCAGTTGATGGGATTATCAAGAGTTGGTAAAATAAAGTTGTGCTTATTCAGAAATATCTTTTAAAAATTAATCTTTTACTTTTATAGAAGTTCTATAAATACCCTCCCACTCTAATATTTTTGAAAGTGAAACTTTCTGAATTGTTTCAGAAAATGGTACTATTTTCTAAGAGACATAAGGTTTGTTTTTCTCATTTCTTCTTTTGGCTTAAGATTGGTAATAGACAACATGTAAATTGTTTACTCACTAGTATAACTAAAAATATATTTCAGATGTCATTACATGACAGCACAGAAACTGGATCTCATGCCAACATAATCAGTGACGACAGGGAGAATACCATCAGTTTCCAAAATCTTAAGCATTAAATCAACAGCCACATTTAGGAACAAGGTAAGGCTAAGATCTAGAAGAAGTGTTGATCAACGGGAGCTTGTGCTGCATCTGAGAAAATCAGTTCTCTGACACAAACTGCCAGATTCACCATAGAAATAAGACCCTATCCTATTTACATGAAATTCAAAGTTCATATATAGATAGATATATAACATGACCTTTACTCAATAGGAAACCTGTTTTTCTGATTTCCATAGGAAACTTTAAGTAATATAACTTAGGGTCATTATGTCAAGCAACAAGGAAATTTAATGCAGGCAATGAGGGAAAATTCAGGAATATAAAGCTACAAAACAGAAAAACCTATGACCTTACGGAAGTGATATGATAGGAAGGTTACTATTTCCTTGGTTGTCTAGGCATTAAACTCCATGCCTCCTGATTTTGGTGGGTCTATGTGCAGTCATCATGTTATACTTATGAAAAGCATGGTTCTAATGTAGACTTCTGGTCACAGCATTCCGTCAAACTACACCGTGTAGCTACCCACCATTGCCTTATGGAAGGAGTGTAGTTGCAGGCTCTGCACTGTCTTCCTGTATCATATTGCCTTTCCTATAACTTTTCACATTGCTCATAGATGTGTGTGTGTGTGTGTGTGTGTGTGGTGTGTATGTGTGTGGTGTGTGTATGTGTGTGTGTGTGTGTGTGTGTGTCTACTAGAGCTTTAATAAGGGCCTGGGTGCTATCCCTTAGGTTTTTCACCAGGCTAGCATTCTATCACTTGAACCACAGCTTCACTTCCGGCTAGTTTCTGGTTAATTGGAGATGATTCTTACCTTTCCTGCCTGGGTTAGTTTTGAACCACCATCCTCAGATCTCAGCTCCTGGTTAGAGAGGATTATTGGCATCTGACTGATTCATTTTTAAAGCCCCTGTAGTTCCTCTTGTCTTGATTTTTTTTCACATAAAAATGAAAAATCATCATTGGACTTTTAAAGTTTGCATGATTTTCTTCTCAATATATTGTCCTTATAACCTTTCCTTTCTTCCTGTTGCTAATTTATTAAAAGCTACAATAGTAAATTGCCTTTTGTGAAATGAAATGCAAATTTATTTCTGTCATAAAATATTGAGCTGGAAAAAAAAATCACAAATACATACTAACTGTACTGCCAAATTATTGGCTGTCTCCCTTAAAAACTCCAGTAACAGAATCCTAATCCCTAGTTCTTCAGAATTGTTGCAGATAAAATTCCTTAAAATGAGGTCAAGTTGGCATATGGTATACTCTGAATGCAATAACTAGTGCCCTGAGGATATTTGGACAATGATATGCAAACAGGTAGAATGCCATCAAGAGATTAGAGTTGTGCTGTCACTAGCCAAGCAACCAGGGAGGTTAGGAGGGAAACCTGGAACACATCCATCCCTACTGACTTCTGACCCAGCATGGCCCTGCAGACATATTGATCCAGATCCAAGTACTCCAGAACTTTAGGACAATAAATGTTAGGCTTTGGCATAATTGTCACCAATAACAAAGAAAAACAACTTTAACAGTCAGGATTTATTTTGTTTCACAGGTTCAATCGACCATGGGAAGGAGGGCGTGGCAGAGCACAGAAGTTTAGGTTAGAACAGCAAGGAAGCAGGGAATGGGGAATGGTAGACACGCCCATAGTGACCCACTTCTCTAACCAGTCTCACTTCCTGCTTTTCATCACCTACCAATAATACCATCCATTAAAAGTTTTACTCATCAAGATGTTCAGTGCCTTTAAAAACACCCCCAGAGGTGAGCTTTACTAATCCCCAAGGTATGTCTTCGGCTGTCTTCTCCACAATGTCAAAGTGATTTGATTTATGAATTTTTGGTGTTTATCATATAAGTGGCCAGATGAGGATCTAGTCTATCTGAAACAGTGTAAAGAGATATTTAATTGTTTTTCTTTTTTTAAAGTACTAACTATGGTCATTAGAAAACAAAAACTAGATCAATCAACCTCAATCTGTGAATAGTCTTAATTTAGTTCTGAGTTTGCCTAGAATGGCATAATTTATTCAAAGAGATTTAGTGCCCTTCTCTCAACTCGTGTCCTTCACTGAATCAAACTAACTAATATTTGAGAAGATAGACAAGTGTTCTCCACTTTGAACATCACATTATGTATACAAGAATGAAAACATGGTATGGTAGCCCACAGATACATTATTTTTTGTCAAGGAAAAGAATAGAATCTACTTAATAAGAATATAATTTACTTCACAATATTTACTAAGCTCTAAATCAGAGCTATCATGAAACATTCTGAAATAAATGCAATTTTAAGATTAGTCACCAGTCAAAAAATATATCTTAATTAAGAAAACTTCAGAGATCTGGCATAAATTTGAATGTACATATTAATTACTATGCTACTGAGGATTAGCAAATAACTACAACTATAAAATTGAGCACAAAAGTATTTAGCTTCTACGTATGAATATTTTTATCATTTAATGACAGATATATTAATGATGGATGCAGTGTGAGAAATAAAGGAGTAAATAGGGTAAACTATAATACTTATTGAATGTATGCAATAAGTTTTATTATATATTTATACAGATATAATCATTTTGAATATATGTATTACCTCTTATTGAATCTATACACTCATCCATCCATTACATTTATTTGTTGATTCCATGGTCTCTCAGGAAACTGGAGCATGTAGATGTTCTCTAATAGTAATTTATGTGGTTGGAAATTCAACTCTACAGATCTGGGTCATTGATTCTTAATAATTTTGATATAACATCTAGTAAAATTTCAAATTTATAATTTTATGATCTAAAATGATATAGTTTCATATGGAGCAAAAACTAATTTCTAGATGTTATGGTCACTAATGAATTATCAATAATTTAACATAAATACTAATATTCATTCACCAAGAACATTCACGTTTTGTCTAAATCTCAGAGAGTATACAATATTTCAAATTGAATTCTAAACAATACTACTCAGGTGATTTTTGCTTTATTGTGGTAGTATTAAAAAAGCAAATGTACTTTCATGAAGACATGTCATCAAAAAGATAGACAGATAGAAATCCAAGATCATTTCAAGACCACGATTCCAGGAAATTATGGCCATTTAAGTATCAGTTCATATTTAACTCAAATAATTTTTTTGGCAA
This sequence comes from Perognathus longimembris pacificus, assembly GCF_023159225.1. Classification (NCBI taxonomy): domain Eukaryota; kingdom Metazoa; phylum Chordata; class Mammalia; order Rodentia; family Heteromyidae; genus Perognathus; species Perognathus longimembris. The sequence continues at coordinate 70,897,309 of NC_063165.1, forward strand.
GTCAGATTTTTAATAGATCAAAGAACAATTTCAGCATGATATATTTGCGTTAAAATATGATTAGTGGTAAAAATGATTTATATTCTCCAATACCTGCAAATTGATTTTAAAACTATCAATTTCTATATTTCTCCAAATAGTTCTTCAAAGTCTACACTCCAGTTAGACTCAGGTCTGATCACAGTAAACATACTCACAAATTCTCTTCATCATAGAATTTCATGTTTTCATTTTGTCTTTGAGTTCCAACTCAATGTGCTCCAATGCTGCACATGATACGTGTATGAAAGCAAGATTTTTATCTTGCTATTTTTAACCTTTGCTGTCAAGTGAGTTTAATTTCTCTAAACACTTTTTCAGTCCTAAAAGTCCATGATATGAGTAAGCATCTCAGGCAATTGCAGAATGTCATCTAGGAGATAAAATGAAGTAAATCTCAGCTCCCAAAACTTCCCAACTATTCACCTTGGCTAATAGCTAAAGATCCACTCTGGAAGATTTCTCCTTCTATTATATCTTGTGAACTCTTAAGGAATAAAATATGGTATCAATGTGCAACAGCTTTCACTTTGATCTTCCTTTAATTGTGCTTGACTTAAGATGAGTGCAGTCAATATTTCTGTGTTCACTTCATTTTTTAAAAATTCATTACCACTCAAATTTATTTACTGTTGCTTATTATTTTTAAAAAGTTAAAAAAAAGTAGATGTCAGTCTCTGTTTTTTTCTCAATTTCTGTGGTTTTCAAACTTGGGCAAAGTTCAAAATCAGCTGAAAACTTCTTAAAAATGTGCTTTTACAACTACATAAAGATAACAATAATGGAATTAAAAATAAAGTTAAATAAAGTCATTACAGTTTATAAAACATCTACAATGTACACATACCAAAACTTTGGTCAGCTGCACCTTTAAAATTTCTGATTTACTGAATCTAGGAATAAGGCCTGCAAATATACATTTGTGGGAAGTTCCCAGGGTATGACATACCTCTTTTTGTATGTAATGGTACTGAGGTTTGCAATTAGGGTATTTTGCTCTCCCTTAGATTTTTACTCAAATCTGGCATTCTACCACTAGGGCCACAGCTGAGATTTGCTGTTAAATTGGACTTTGCTGCCCAGGCAGGATCCAGCCTCAGGTCTCAGCCTCCTGAGTAGTAAGGTTACAAGCCTGAGCCACCAAGACCCAGCTGAATCTCAAACCCTTCACAATTTCTTTTGCTCTTCCTAAGATTGCAATGTATCTTATTTATAAGGAAATTGTTCAAAGTAATTTAAGAGTTCACTAATGGGATTTTGTTTCTACATTATACATGAGCCAGCTAAAGACAACTGTTTTACATGTTTTCTTTTGTGTTCTCTACATCCTGATTCCCCTGACACGTGACCTAAAAGATACTCAGAAGGTGAAAAGTTTTCTATGTTAATTATTTTTCCACCTAGGTGATTTATAAGGCATATTATCATTTACTAGTACAAGAAGAGGAGCAGTTCAAAATCCCTCTTAACTTTTTAAAAATTGTTAATGTCTAAGTGATGTACAGATGAGTTACAGTTACGCAAGTCAGGTGATGGTACTTTCTTTTTCAACAGTGTCACCCCTTCACTCACTTTCTCCAAGTTTTCCCCTCCCATTCCCAAATAATAGTTGTGCAGTTCATTTTCTACATACTGTCTAGTAAGTATCACTGCTGCATTCATTCACCCTTTGTCCACATGTTTCTCAAACATAATATTAGTGTGAAATTCTTTATTAAACTCATTAACTCTGACCTAAAATGATGGTCTTATAAAGATGTCTACAAAGACAGAAAGGTTTCCAGAAGATTGTGGAGTTGGAGCTGGGAATATAGTTGAAAGGTCATTTTGGCTTGTTCCTTTTTCTCTATGGACCTAACTTCAAGTACAATATTTTGTTTTTATTTATAATCTATACTGAGATATATAATTATGAGATGAGTCCAAATTGAAAGCATCACTACAGTGAACCATTCACATTAGTATTCCACATCCAGGAAGGGATTTAAAAAGGATTCATCTTGAAAATGTAATCAAAGTTTATTTTCAAATATTTTAGAGGATAAGTGAAACACCATGTTACATTTTACAATGAATATGTAATGCATAAAGTTTAAAATTGTTCTTAAAAAATGTATGTGTGTACCACATTTTCCTGAGCCATTTGTCTACTGAGAGGCATCTGGGTTGGTTCCATATTATAGCTATAACAAATTGTGCTGCAGTGAATATTGCTGTGCTGGTGGCTCTAGTGTGTTCTTGTTTGTGGTCTTTTGGGTAGATGCCTAAAACTGGGGCTGCTGGGTCATAGGGAAGCTCTATGGTTAGCCTTCTGAGGAATCTCCATACTGCTTTCCAGAGTGGCTGAACCAGTTTACATTACCACTAACAATAAAGTCGGGTTCCTTTTTGGCCACATTCCCTCCAACATTTATTATTGGTAGTTTTATTGATAATGACAATGGAATTTCATGCCTCTATCAGAAAGAATGGCATTGCCCCATTTGTAAGGAAATGGAAGGACTTGGAAAAAATTATACTAAGTGAAGTGAGCCAGACCCAAAGAAACATGGACTCTATGGTCTCCCTCATAGGGAATAATTAGCACAGGTTTAGGCTAGTCACAGCAGAGGATCACAAAAGCCCAATAGCTATGCCCTTATGAATGCATAAGATAATTTTAAGTGAAATGAACTCCATGTTACAGAAATGATTGTTAATCACTGTTGTAATTACTTTCAACATGCCATGTGAAATCATAGCTTCTATTGTTGATGATTCTCTTGTATCTCCTCCCTGTGGTTGTACCTACCCTATCATTGTATCTTATCTGAGTACATTGGAAAACATATACTGGTATTAGAAGTAGGAAAGTGAAAGGGAATATCAAAATCGAGAGACAACGGATAAAAAGACAAACGACTCCAAAAGCAATACTTGCAAAACCATTTGGTGTAAACCAACTGAACAACTCATGGGGGAGAGGGGAAGGGGGAGGGGGAAGGGGGAATGAGGGAGGAGGTAACAAACAGTACAAGAAATGTACCCAAGTCCTAACGTATGAAACTGTAAACTCTCTGTACATCACTTTGACAATAAATAAGAAAAAAAATGTGTGTGTGCCAGTACTGGGTCTTAAACTAAGAACCTCACATTCTCACTTCACTTTTTTGCTCATGAATGTTCTACCACTTGAATCCCACATCTACTTCCCTATTTTGCTGGTTTAATGGAGATAAGAATTTCACAGATATGTTTGCCTAGGCTGGCTTCAAATCTCTGTCCCTAGATGTAAGCCTCATGAGGAAATTGGAAATCAGGAGTGAGTCATAGGTGCCCAGCTTTGTTCTAGAAAATGTTTGGTAGAATGACATATGGGCCTTAATAATTGACTTCTGTATCATGTATATAGTATACTTATATTTCATATTTCATTTATTATGTTATATAATTTATTAAAAATTACTTTTTGCTCTATTTTGTATTTCTTTAATAGCTCCTTATACATATCCTATATTTCTTTAATAATACTCAAAAACACATGGGCTGGGGATATGGCCTAGTGGCAAGAGTGCCTGCCTCGGATTCACGAGGCCCTGGGTTCGATTCCCCAGCACCACATATACAGAAAACGGCCAGAAGCGGCGCTGTGGCTCAAGTGGCAGAGTGCTAGCCTCGAGCGGGAAGAAGCCAGGGACAGTGCTCAGGCCCTGAGTCCAAGGCCCAGGACTGGCCAAAAACAAAACAAAACAAAACAAAAAAAACACTTATACATTTTTTCAAAGACCTCTCTTAAATTTTTAGCTAACAAATAAATATAGCAGCCCTTTGAAACATCTACCCTATTAGGTTCTTACATCTCCTTTACGGGCATATTTTCTAATGTACAGATAGAAAACCAAAGGGTAGGAAAGCAAGGATGCACACATGCTTGAGAACTGAGAGACAAATGTTGGCTATGAAGTGAAGATGGAGGCTAGGAAGAATGTTTGATTTTCTATTAGACATGAATTTAATCTGCTACATTTTTTTAAATTTTTGACCTTTTAAAGATGTGTTAATCCTAGAGAGAGCTTGATTATCTTTCATCAGACTAAACCAAACCTTAGAGATATAAACAGCTATTAGCCAGCACCCATTTGCCTAAGCAAATCTACTGTTAAAATCTGATCTGATTTTTTGTTCCCACAAGTTAACATGTGATCACTAAAACTATGGTATTTGTAAGTGGGAACTTCTTTGAAATTATTAGATCTGAAGGGCAGAGCCTTCATGAATGGAATGAGAGACACATAAAAGAGGTCCAAAGAGAGGCCTATCCTGTCCACACATCAGAAAGCAGAATTAGAGTACACACCAGACCTTCAGTCTCTAGTGCCCTTAACCTCAAGGGACAGCTTTTAGCACTGTGAGAGCTACGAATAATTCCATTGTTCATAAGGGATCCAGATTATCACAGCCTACATAGACTAAAACAAAATCAGTCCAAAGCTCATACTGAGAGTTTTCTATTCCTACTCATCAGGTACCTGCAAGTTTGTACGTCCTGAAATCACTAACCTTAATTACATTCAAATCTGTGGCAATGTTCAGATATTTTCTCTTTACTGACATAGTTTCTGTCTATTTGAATAATTCTACAAAATATTCTTTTAGAATTATCAATATTTTTGTTTCTCATTATAGAAGTGGTAAGACTTTCTGCTGATGTCCCTGGCAAGAAAACACACCACCAAAATTTTGGCCCTCATTGTGATTTGTTACTCCAGTCACAAACTTACATGCCTTCACCCATGCTTGTTGCATTGAAAGTACTTTAGGAAATATTGTAGTTTTATAAAGATTATATACTTTTTAACCAACTCATTTGTCTATATTTATATTACTTAGTGATTACGCCAAGAATTTTTCTGTAGGCTGACATACCAGAGTAATTATATGATCTATCAGTAGACTAAAATACAACAGTAAGTAATGTTTTGTAATTTAGGGGAAAAGAAAATCTAATTCATATTCTCAATGAGTACAGGAAACCCAAATTAATGTTTTGTTACTTTTTTACTGTTTTGAAATTTTAAAGAGAAAAATAACCTTTTTGTTATCATAATTAAAGTTTAGTTTACAGAATCTAGAATTTACCTACAGGCTTTATTTCTTTTGTAAACTAAAAAGTACAAATTTCAAACAAATTATCAGTCTTAAATGAATTTTAATAAACATAACTATTATTATTAAGATGTGAGAGCTACAGTTTTTAAAATGTTACTAGTACTATGAAAACAATCAGGAAAATGTGGTACATATACACAATGGAATTTTATGACTCTATCAGAAAGAATGACATTGCCCCATTTGTAAGGAAATGGAAGGACTTGGAAAAAATTATACTAAGTGAAGTGAGCCAGACCCAAAGAAACATGGACTCTATGGTCTCCCTTATTGGGAATAATTAGCACAGGATTAGGCAAGCCACAGCAGAGGATCACAAGAGCCCAATAGCTATACCCTTATGATCACATAAGATGATGCTAAGTGAAATGAACTCCATTTTATGGAAATGATTGTTATATCACAGTTGGAACTACTTTCAACGTCCCATGTGTATCTGTAGTTTATACTGTTGATGATGTTCTTTTATCACCTTCTTGGATTGTACCTACACTATCTCTGTAATCTTATCTGAGTATATTGGAAACCGTGTATACTGGTATTAGAATTAGGAAATTGAGAGGGAATACCAAAATTGAGAGACAAAGGGTAAATTAAGAGAAACAACAACAAAAGCAATACTTGCAAAACTGTATGGTGTAAGTGAACTGAACACCTGGGGGGGGAAGGGGGAGGGGGGAGGGGGGTATGAGGGACAAGGTAACAAACAGTATAAGAAATGTATCCAATGCCTAACGTATAAAACTGTAACCTCTCTGTACATCAGTTTTATAATAAAAAATTTAAAAAAACAAAAACAAAAACATTTAGCTAGAAAAAAAAAGAAAACAATTAGTTTAAGAACACAGAACACATCATATTAAGTCAGCATTGCAGTGAGGGACAATGATTTATACCATGTATGCAAACCTAATTTATAGAAAACTCTATGCCTTTAATGTTTACATTTTTGTGAATCCTACATTTCATATAATATAGTATATTATGATATTTATTATAGGTAATATACTATATCTTTAGGTAGAGTTGTGTGTGTGTGTGTGTGTGTGTGTGTGTGTGTGTGTGTGTGTATGCCAGAGATCTTCTGTGGGTAGAGATATAATGGGCAGGTATATGGGATGGCAAATAAAAGGCTAGGAGAGCCTAAGCAGTACCTTCCCAACGGAGGCATTATTTAAATGAAGAGTTGATAATTTGAAAAGTACACGCAGGGCATTACTAAGGTGAGTGTTAACAGGTTACACTCCATGGACATGCGAGAGTTACAATCCATGAGGTCAAAGTGGTCACAGGAAGTCAAATCATAAATACTTCTCAGGCTATGAAAAGCTTAAATATCAGATAATGAGGAGATATGAAAGCATCACAAGCAGACGATGCTTAAGATTCACAGGATCTCACAGTTCCCAGTTGAATCCATTAAATATTAAGCATTTTCAATGTTTTGGACCTAAAATGTACTATTGTATTGTTTCTATTTACTTTCATCAATAATGAAATATACACTTAACTTGACTGAAAGAGATGTTTGTAAAATAATGTTTTACATAACTGGGAAAGAAATGCTTATATAAGATGAATAACATTTCAATCCCAGTTTGAATTCTATGTATTTTATTACAATCCTGTGACCAGCTGAAGAATAGATAGGCTTAAACAAATTTGGAAAAAAAATAGAGTATTCTGGAAGTTCTCCATAAAAAAAATTAAAAATAAGGGATGTGAGAAAAGGTCAAATGATCCAGAATCAATTTATAAAGAAATTCTGAAGATTTTCTTAGAATCTGTCTTAAGATGTACATTTCCTTTTATGGAGTAAGAATTCATAGAAACCATAACCCTACTGTTTCTTTTCACCCAAAAGGCAAGTTTTTTAATGTGTAGTTACCAATGTAAATTATTTCCTGAGTCACGAAAAAATGTACCTATTTCTCACCAGGCATTTTCTAGCTAATATTTCATTTGAGATAAATAGGACATTTGCCCACACTAAATATATTAAATACAGATACCTCTAGGGAAACTTTATCAATTCTTGCAGTCTCTTGGACTCTAGTATATAAATTTCTACCTTTGAAAATCTGGTGGTACAATTTGTTTTAAAGATATTCTATGGTAACTGTGATTAAATTTTAGTTATATGTCAATACTACTAATAATTTAAATTTTCTATCTTAAATTAATTAAAGTTGATTCCTAAGTAACAACAGTAATTTTACTGTAGTTATTAAGATGGATATATATGCTGTAGTAACAATCAAAATTATCAGATTTCCCTTATCTGTTACCCTTATATGCATCAATTGTGTGGTAAGTACTACAGGACTTCTACCATTCCATCAATTATGTATCTCTAACAATAGATACCTCTTCTAGAAATAAACAAGAAATAATGCTGGAAAGAATTATTTGCTTCTGCTGAGATTCATCAACTAGATTACAAGTACTTCTACATTGAGGTGCAGAAAGAGGTAAGGGAGGGAGAGAGAAGAAATGTTCAGTAGGTCATTGATTTTTTTGTAGGAATCAAATGCAATATTTAAGCTAAAAAAGGAGAGGGTTTTAATTCAAGCTGAAATTTTCTGTACTAGAAATTACTTTGAAAAGCATTTTGTACAAAATTTGTCCACAGCTCTAGGGAAATTTCTTCATAATGCCTCCATGATGGCTCCTATGCTTTTAGATCTTAACCATTATGATCAAACTCTTTTTGATATCCTTAGTTCTCAGACTTTAGACCAAAAGCAAGCAACATTATCTACCATCTGTATATGTATCAGTATATGTTTAAGTCTATGGATCTATCGTCTTAAACAAAAATCGATCGCATTATTTTATCTACTTTTTCCAATTAACTTATAGATTGTCATTTCCAACCTGAAAGCCTGAGCTTAGGAGTTACAGAAGTATCTAAAGGCCATATGTGAAGTTTGTTGTACTGTGAATGCATGCCATTCTATGAATGCATCTCTGTACATAGGAGCTCTGCCGTGGTGTTCACAATCATAGGCAGTACATTAGTTAGATTGACTACCTTGGTTACTTTCACTGTACTCATTATTCCTAATTCCTGTTATTCAACAGCACTTCAATCTTACTGGTCAATATTTCCCCATGTCAGCAGAGGGAAAAAAGTAGAGAAAAGAGAGAAAAAGAGGTAAAAAGAAAGAGGACAAAGAGACAAAATATTTTGTACCTTCTCCTAATTTATAATGGTGTAATATTTCCAACTTCAAAATAAAGTAAGAGACTTAGCTTAGATTCACAAGTCCATATAAATTTTGTCATTCTCCCTAAAATGCTTATCTATTCACATTCACTTATAATCTGATCCAGATCAAAACATCTATGAAATCCAGAACTCTAAGCTGTTATTGAGTCTGTTTATGGTAATGGTAAAGTTGACACCTTAAGTCACAGCAATTTTCAAATATAGCCACAGGGAAAACAACACATTGGAAAACATAAGAACGTGTTGATTAAGGCAATGAATATGAAAGTTCACAGGTAGGGAATGTTACGTGAATATCATTATGTAAATCAGACTATATATTAATTGCATATTATATCATATAATTTTGGTAGGGTTATATTTCTTCTTTTCTTCCTAAAACTGAATACTACTAATAATAGTCAATGAATGTGGTCCAGCTGTTACAGTTGGATTTAAAAGAAACTGAATGTGTCAATTGTCTGTGTTTGTACACAGATCTTTATTTGTCTACTTACTTATTTAGGTTTGCTAATGGCAGGAGTGCTAAATAATACTAGAGACAAATCATTTATCTAAAATACACAAAATCAGTTAGCATTTGAGAAGATTTTTTAAAAATCAGGATGCAGAGATCTGAGAACTTCAGGTCAAAGATAGACCTACAGAAAGTCCATTGGACAATTATCTCCAAGTAATCACCAAAAAAATAATAAAGGAACATTTATGTATATACACATTCAAATATCCAGAGCATTTGTTGGGAAAATCTATGTGACTTACTGCTCACTCTTGTTCTATATGCTTCACAATACAGAGTAGTACACAGGGTTCAGATGAGAAAAATATCACATACAGTTGGGATGCAATCACCTGAAAAAATAGGAAGGATTTCCTGTGACCAGTAGGGATACTTAGCTTATGGGAAAAGGATAATAACTTTCTATAACTGCTTGTACATCTAAAATTTTGCCATAATATATGTGTGTTTGTGTTTGTGTGTGTGTGTGTGTGTGTGTGTGTGTGTGTGTGTGTGTGTGTGCTGGTACTGAGGCTTGAACTCAGAGCCTAGGGGCTGTCTCAGTTTTTTCTACCAAGGATAAGATTTTACAAGTTTATTTAGAGCTTCATTTCCACTATTTTGTTGGTTATTTGGAGGTAAGAGTCTCACAGACTTTCCTGTCCTGGCTGCCTTCAAACTGTAGCTTCAGATCTCAGACTCCTGAGTAGCTTGAAGTACAGGGACAACCCAGTGGTGCCTGGCAGACAGTGCTATTAGTAGAGGAGATGTGAAAAAAGAGTTTCTTGGATAAAATTAAGGCACAACACAAAATTCTCACTGCAATACTGCTTTGGTCCCATGGCCTTTACATTACATTGTATATCCTATGTCATTTGAAGAATGGACAAGTATTTGTATCAATAATTTTTGTTGAGCAAATATATATTGGCCACCCATGTATGTGTTCCAGAACTTTCCTAAGTCCTACATATACAAAAATGAAAATAATTGAGTTAGTCCTTGCTCACTTAAACTCAAAATGGTTATTTTGCTTTTCAGTACTCTTTTGTAAGAACATTTGATTCCAGGAAGCAAGAAAATTGCTTTACTATTCAGAAGTTTTCATTGGTAATTATTAAACTACAGTTTGGAGATTTGTTATTATTTACATATTTTCAATTGACAAAAATTATGCACATATGTTTGGGAGAAATACTATTTTTAGTATATGTATATATTCTAGAATATCTCAGTTACCCTAATTAACTATCACTTGACATGGTTAGCCTTTCCTGGAAAGAACATTTTAAATCTATTCTCTTAGTAAATTCAAATATATTATTATTTAAACATATAACTTGGAATATGCATTAATAGAGTCATTAGGATGTATACAAAATTCTAGAATTTACCTCTTCTAGGAAACTTTGTACCTTGGCCCAACATTCCCCCTTTCCTGCATACCCACTCCAGCGACTAGGCAGTAATTACCAACTTGGTAGTCTCCACACCTGTCTGTTTTGCTTAGGGGGTTGTCTTGCAGACATTAAGACAGTTTTGAAATTGAGGTTGTCCTGCCTCCGCAGGGACTACTCACTGCACGAATGACACGCATAAACCACTATGTACAATTTCAATATATTTCACTTCTGTCAGATTCCACATAAAAGTAACAGCAGGCAGTTTTGTCTTTCTGTGCCTACTGGTATAGTTCACACAACATAATGTCCTGACTAAAGGCTTTCACATTCTATTTAGCCTCTATTTAGTCCACTGTGTTGCCTATACACATGCCATAATCTCATACGTCCTGCTTAACCTCTACATTAGAATGACTATCAAGACAGAGATTTTATGAATAATAACTGTGCCAAGATTTGGGGTCTCTTTTACACTTGGGTGAGATTAAATTTCCAAACAACTGAAAGGTATATCTGATGGACTCTCTGTATATCTGATGGGCCCTTGCCTCATCCTGAAGTTCAGTTGAACCTGGCATATTAATATCTATGTATGTTTATATCTTCATTGGACTGGGAGAGGAGTTAAAGTGTTTCAGTGTCACACAATAAATGTCTCTGAGCCTCTAACATGATTTGCCATTCTTTAGGGACTGACTATGCTACCAGTGGCCATGATAGTATGCATTTGGTTTGACAAAGACTTGAGTTTGGATTTTACTATGCATGTGTCTACTTCCTCTTGTATCCAGTATATGTACCTGGTACATGCTAATTTGTTTGTTTATTTGTTTCAGTGTCACTTTGTAACAAATTGAACCCAGCAGTCATTTTCAATTTAATCTTCTGCTTCTATGCACAGTAGTAAAACAGTCACAAATCAAAGCAGTTCACAGTTATGCTATGTCCTCACAGCTGTCTTCTAGAAACTCAAGACAGTGTAGACAGCAAGAGACACTTAACAAATAGGACTAAAACAGTGTTTCATTTATGTCCAAATATATACAAAATTGTGCTAGAACTGTGACTCAGTGTGCTCTTGGATTTAAAACTTCAAAGCAGCCAAAAACATTAATTGAATCAATATATATGACCAAAGGCCAATATATAGTCTTGACATTAGGACTCCTTTGGTTCTTGTACTCATACAATATAAAGCCATATGCTCAGCCCTGCTCTAAAAACTTCCAAGACATTATCCCATTTAATTTCATAAGTGTTAATATCCTCACTGAACAAGTGATAAAATCAAGCCCATAAAGGTTCATGGACTGATTTAAGCCATGCAGCTAATAAGGGGTACTGCTTCTAACCAAGATGGCATTGAAAACGGTTTACTGAAAAAAAAAGACACAAAAGTAAATTAAACTTCCTGCCTAAAGGGCACACAGTTACTAACAAATGCTAACAGACTCAGAAAGTGTTCATCCTCCCAATGGATTGATTAGGTTTGACAGGATGGAAGAAAGATGATGTTTCTACTATGCTGAAGTTATTTAATGAACAGCATAATATAAGAAATGTATGGCAAGGGGCTGGGAATATGGCCTAGTGGCAAGAGTGCTTGCCTCATGTATATGAAACCCTGGGTTTGATTCCTCAGCACCACATATATAGCAAAAGCCAGAAGTGGCACCGTGGCTCATGGTAGAGTGCTAGCCTTGAGCAAAACGAAGCCAAGGACAGTGTTCATGCCCTTAGTTCAATGACCAGCACTGGCCAAAAAAAAAAGAAAGAAAGAAAGAAAGAAATATATGGCATTGGTTGTGATATTCATTAGTAATTGTTAAGCACTCAAAGCAGGTTTCTAAAGAGAGACAACTCAACTCCATTTCCACATAGCTCATTTTCTTCCCTGTGACTCAATTTAAGCAAACATCTGAAAATCTCTGATAAATTAATAAAGCAGCAAATTAAAAGTGTCTTTATACATAAGTATTGTTCATCTCTTTTTATGGTATCACTACAGAGAAATCATTGGGATTTTTACTTGAATACAAGTTAATCTCCATTTCAGTAAATGTAACTACATAGCTCTAACACAATACTTTCAAGTAAACTTGCACTCTTCTCAAACAAAAACAATTGTTTATCTTTGTTTCCAGGCTGAAAATAACCATTATGTTTTAAACATTACTTTGTAGAAGAAGTTTAGCTATGACTTTTTCTTTAAAATATTCAGCAAATTACTTAACTGTGAAATAATCCTAAAAATAGGTTAAATACAGTATTATGAATGTTGTAGAAAAAATATGATTGTATCAGTTCAGAAAACAATCCAATTTATTCAACAAGACACTACTTTAGGGACTAATTTCTGTTCATACTTTCACGCAAATATTGAATATAAACTGTACTTGGAGAGGGAACCTTTAATGAAGCAATCAAGGCTAAGAAAAATTATATGGGCATTCCCTAATGCTAATGTAGATCATGTGAGGACACAGAGATAAAGGTATGATCTGCAAAGCAAGAAGAGAGACCTCGGGAAAAAAGAAACATTCCTGTACCTTGCTTCATCTTGGAAATGTAACCTCTAGATATCTATTAAAATAAATTTTGCTTGTTCAAGTCATACAATCTCCAGAATTTTGTTTTGGCTTTTGTAATAAACTAATTATTCACCATAGGAAGAAATGTTCATGGTAGGTTTAGTCAGCTAAAAGATAATATATCTTAAACCTCTGATTCCATTTTCCCCTGTAGAACTAATTAAAGCACTGAAAAAGTTGCTAGGTTATGCATCAGAAACAGAAAACGTGTGAACCTAGGAAAATAAATGAATGAAAATTGTCTGCCAAAGAAAATAAGGAGTTGTAGGGACTGTGACCAACTAGGGAGCTCATGGTCAAGGTAAAGATGGCGACTGGACTCACCTTTAATGTGTGATGTTGTGGAAGAAATCACACCTTTCCCACCCAGTATATAACTCCAATGCTGCTGGTTGTAACGTTTGATATCATTCTTCATGTAAATGCTTTATTAATAATTTCTGAAGCTGTTTCTATCTTCAGTGTTTTTAGTTTGCAGTAATAATCCCCTCTATTAGAGTTGTTACATAAAAGAAACACTTAGCATTCCCAAGAAATTTTTAGCCTGGATTTTATTAGTATTACAAGCCACTTAGAAACCCATAGTTTAATCAAATTCTTTTCTAGAAATTAATTAATGTTGAATGATAGGAAAAAGTAAAGGCTTTTCAATAATAATTTCCCATTCTTGGACTTGTGCTTCACTTTTACAATTCTGCATGCATTTATGAGATTGTTATTATACATACTTCACATTTATTACCAAGTTTCCACATTCCCCAGGTGCTTCGAATTCAAATTCTCTCAAAGTTAGGGAATGGAAAGTTCTGAAAAAGGCACAGGTCAAACCACTGATCTGACACTCAGAAGGTCATTTAGCAATACTCAAACCTCACTGTCCTCAGTTAATTCAGTATAAACCAAAGATGAAAATTTATTTCACAGAACTTTTTGTGAGTAGTGCAAAGAAATTACACACAGAAACATAAATCTCAATGCAAAGTGGAAATAACCATTTCAAAGCATGAGATGTAGAAACAAGCCAATAGTTCTCAATCTTTCCCCACACTATTAAAAGAAAGAATAAGACTGCTTTGCTTCTATTTCTTCAACATGTTTCTTAACTTATAGTAAGATATAATTAGCATCATTATGAATCCAAGTTACCAACTTAAAACATATATTTAACCCTATTCTTCCACCTATGCCTCAATTCAGTTCACTCCCATAGAAAGTTAAACCTACTGTATTTCTTTCTTTCAACATCTAGAATTCATTCACTTCTCTTCTCCTCACTGTTACTGCCTTACAATCTTTTCCAAAACAAGTAATGGCTTACTAAGTGGTCTTCTGACAAATTCTCTTGCTCTCTTTCATTCTCTCTCTCCCTCATCCCTTTTCCTCCCCCTTCCTTCTTCCTTTCACTTTCCTCCCTTTACCTCCCATTTTCTCAGCACAATAAACAAAAAATAAGCTGATTATTATTCTTATACATAATATTTACTAGTACTGTATTATTTTTATTATAGTTTTTCAAGAAATCTGGGTCTTTTACAATAAGTTAAAAACCTCAATTCTACCACTGACTGGGTGCGCATGCAATTGTTATTCCTGTTTCTCCAACTAGAGAACTTAGACTAGACTAAGTTCTTTTTATGCAGTGTCCTTACCATATATGATATCGCCTATATGGAAAATAATAATGTGCATACAGATTACAAAAGAGACCATAATTAAGCTGTATAACTCAGAGGAAAAGAAGTAAATAAATCAATAACACAAAGAAAGGAATTTTAGCATCTTGATGGTATGAATGACAATTTTAAGGTTGCGATGAAGATAGTTGAAATACAACCCTCATATTTAATTAAATGCAACCCACATCCACAGTGTCTTCTGATTCTGTTCTCCTGAAACATAAGAGGTGACTCTTACTTATTTCATTTGTCCTGAGCTGATTATCTAATTCCCAATTGCATGGGTGACTGCCTTGTAAATGATGTTGAGTGAATCCTGGAGAAAGGGTTAAACATAATGAGACAGATAAGTATGCATGATTTAGACCACACCATTCCAGTCACTTAAATTAAGAGTTTAGTATGCTCATTAACCAATCTGAAGTGCCATTAACAACAGAAAATAAAGAGGATGAAAATAAGTATCAAGGAATAACTTATCACAATTAAATTAATGGAGTTTAGGGAGGATGCACCAAAGTTTCCACTGCTTCTTTCTGCAGCTTTTTTAATGCCATGTTTCTAATTTACCTCATTTATATTAATGAGGGAGGATTGAAAAACTATTAGGATGATTGAAATTACACTAATGCTCAGTAAATCTACCTCTAATTATGATGATTAATGGGAAGTTGATCATCTTGGACCAGATTAACAACCTAAAGCAAGTGAAACACAGCAAAAGAGCTTTTCCTCCCTAATCCAGGTCTTTAGTCTTTTTTATTTAATGAAACCTTGAGCAACCTACTCACTCACATTATATACTAATTCACTATAACCACCCATTTACACAGATTATCTTTATCATATTTATATATTTATTTGAAATAATTATTTCTAAGTACATTAAAATATGGTCTTCTGATTGTCTTTGCATTGTATTAATGTTCTCATATGAAATTGAATAATAAAACCAATCATATTTTTCCCTATCTGTCTCTAAGTCATCTGTTTGAGGATTATTTGCTTCAAAACAAGAAATTTTTTCATTGTACTCATAGAATTAACCAATTAGAAACATTAGTATCACTTCATTTATTTAAATTATGGTGGCTCCCAGGTACCTATAATCCTAGCAACTCAGGAGGCTAAGATATGAGGATCTCAGTAGGTAGCCGGGCCAAGCAGGAAACTCCATGCAGCATTTTTCACCAATAATCAACATAAAACTGGAAGTGAAGGTGTGGCTCAAGTGGTAGAAATGAACTCCATGTTATGGAAATGAGTGATATATCACTGTTGTAATTACTTCCAATATGCCATGTGAAACCGTAGCTTCTATTGTTGTGATCCTCTTGTATCTCCTTCCTGTGGTTGTACCTGCACTATCACTGTATCTTATCTGAGTACTCTGGATACTGTATATTCCGGTATTAGAACTAGGAAAGTGAAAGGGAATACCAAAATGGAGAGACACAGGATAAAAAGACAAATGACTACCATATTTTTTCTTAGAGTTAAAATTTTATTGACTAAAGATTAGAGCTATTCTTACATCCTGATGAAATTCATTTCAGATGTAATATTTGAAAGAATTCAGAATCATAAGGGCTACTGTTGGCCTTCTTGCTTCTTTATCATGCTTGTCTATGAATAGGTAGTCAAAACTTAAAAAAAAAAAAAAAAAACAAAGTGGCTGGGCACAAGGTGGCTCATGTGTGTAATCGCAGCTACTTGGCAGTCTCAGGTCTGGGGAGGTTCACTGCCCAAGGCCACATGGGCAGGAAAGTTTGCAAGACTTCATCTCTAAAATAACTGGGAAAGAGTAGAGTTGACTCAAGTGAGAGAATGCCAGCCTAGTATGTGTAATGCATTGAGTCCAAACCCCAGTACCACTAAGAAAAAATAAAAAACAACATTCAAACAAATGCATATTGTGACAAGACAATAAATCCACAT
The DNA here is from genome assembly GCF_023159225.1 of Perognathus longimembris pacificus. Taxonomy (NCBI): domain Eukaryota; kingdom Metazoa; phylum Chordata; class Mammalia; order Rodentia; family Heteromyidae; genus Perognathus; species Perognathus longimembris. The sequence goes on from NC_063165.1 coordinate 70,913,835, forward strand.
TTGTGCTGTGATGAAAATTGTTGTGCTGATGGCTTCAGTGTGGTAGTGCTTATAATCATTTGGGTAGATGTCCAAAGTGGGGCTGGTGGGTCATAGTGGAGCTCTATGTTTAGCCTTCTGAGGAACCTCCATACCACCTTTCAGAGTGGGTGAGCAAGTTTGCATTCCCACCAACAATGTAGTAGGGTTCTCTTTTGGCCACGTCCCCTCCAGCATTTGTTACTATTAGTTTTCCTGATAATGGACATTCTTACTAGGGTGAGGTGGGATTTCAATGTTTTTTTTATTTGTATTTCTTTTTTTTTTTGGGGGGGGGGAAATGGAAAAATGTGTCAGTTTTACTTTTACGTAGACAAACATAGGTTGCTTAACACTCAACTTATTCTAGAAGAGCAAATGGGCAGATTGCCAGCTTGGTGGGAGTCTTTGGTGGGGTCTTTAGAGGAGCTGTGTGTGGTTCTACAGGGGCTGGAGCAAAGCAAAGAGTTCCATGAGCTTGAAAGCTCCATGGACTTGATTTGCATTTCTTTTATGGCCAATGATGTAGAGCACTTCTTCACGTGTCTCTTGGCTGTTCTCATTTCCTCTTCAGAGAAGCCTCTTTCTGGGTCTTTAGCCCACTTGTTGAAGGGTCTTTGGTTCTTTGAGGATTTATTTTGGAGGAATTTAATTTTTTCAGTCCTGCACATATTTTAGATATGAGGCCTTTGTCCATTGTAAAGATCTTCCACAAGTCTGTGGGCTGTTTATCTTACAAGTTATGTCCTTTGCCCTGCAGAAGCTCTGTAGTTTGGTGCAGTCCCATTTGTTCAACCTTTCTTTGATTTGTTGCATTTCTGAGCCTTTATTAAGGAAGTTTCGTTCTGTGCTGAGGAGCCGAAGTGTTTCTCTTATTTCTTCTTGTAGTGGTTTCAGAGTATCTGATTTTACTTTGAGGTCTTTGATCCATTTGGAATTGATTTTGGTGTAGGGTGATATATAAGAATCTAGTTTCAATTTGTTACAGGTGTTGAACCAGTTTTGCCAGCACCATTTTTTAAAGAGGCTGTTTTTCTTTCATCCTATTTTGTTAGCTCCTTTATCAAAGATTAAGTAGGTATAGTTCTGCAGGTTCATTTCTGGGTCTTCAGTTCTGTTCCATTGGTCCTCAGGCCTGTTCTTGTGCCAATACATTGCTAAAATATGGAACCAACCCAGATGCCCCTCAGTAGATGAGTGGATCAGGAAAATGTGGTACTTATACACTATGGAATTCTATGTCTCTATCAGAAAAAATGACATTGCCTCACTTGTAAGGAAATGGAAGGATTTGGAAAAAATTACACTAAGTGAATGAAGCCAGACCCAGAGAAACATGGAATCTATAGTTTCTGCATAGGGAATAATTAGTACATGTTTATTTAGGCTAGTCATAGCAGAAGATCACAATAGCCCAAGGTCTATGTGCTTATGAACACATAAGATTATGCTAAGTGAAATGAACTCTACATTATGGAAACAAGTGTTATATCATTGTTGTTATTATTTTCAATGTGCCATGTGAAACCGTACCTTTTTGCTTGTTTCTCTCGTATTCCCTTCCTGTGGTTATACCTCCGCTATCACTGTATCTCATCTGAGTACTGTAGATAATGTATATATGTGTATTAGAACTAGGGAAGAGAAAGGGAATATCAAAATCAAGAGACAAAGGATAAAAAGACAAATGATTCCCAAAGCCATACTTACAAAACCATTTGGTGTAAACCAATGGAGAGGGGAGGGGCAGGGGAAAAAATGAGGGAAGAGGTAACAAGTTGAACAAGAAATGTACTCACTGCCTTACATATGAAACTGTAACCCCTCTGTACTTCACTTTGACAATAAAGAGAAAAAAATATATAAAAAAAGTAAATCCACATTTATACAATCAATACCATGTGGTACCAGTAAGTTCAATTTCCACAATGATTTCTTTTCCTCATTCTTCATAAACTTCTTACCTAATTCTCTGCTCTCTTAGAGGATGACCCTGTCTCATATTCCACCAAGGAAACAGAAGCTGTCTTTGTAGCGCTGTCTCATCTTTCCATGACTAATTGTACATAATCTACATGTGTCTGCAGGTTTTTCCCTTTGTTATCTCAAAGCATGAGATTTTCAACTCACTGAAGGCCAGTCCTCCATATGAATTCTTTTTGCTTTTCCAAATAATTAAGTTTTGTGGTTACCATTGCCACTATCTGATTATATCTCCATTATCTCCCCTACCCCTGCCACTTTTTTTCTTTCTTTTTCTTTTTTCTCATTTTGCAGATCCTGGGGCTTGAACCCAGGGCCTGGGTGCTGTCTTTGAGCCTCTTTGTGCTCAAGGCTAGTGCTCTACTTCTTGAGCCACTTCCAGCTGTTTTTGAGTAATGTATTAGATGTGAGTCCCATGGATTTTTCTGCCTGTTCTTGCTTTGAACTGTGATCCTCAGATCTCAGCCTCCTGAGTAACTAGGATTACAGCTGTGAGCCACTGTCACCCAGTTATTTCCCCCTTTTATTGAGTCACTCACTTCAAATATAATCTCTCTATAAACAAGCCAAACTAGCCCCTTTCTTGTTACCACATTTCCTTTTAGCTACTGTTGTCTGTGATGTCTTCCCACTCCTTATTTGACCTGCTTTAGTCAGCTTCTAATTACTCCATGACTTGGATTCTCTCAGTGAGTATCACCTATGACCTCCATGCTGTGAAAGCCAATAGATGCCTTTTTTTCCATCTTTTTTAAATCTCACTCCTAGACAACAACTGATACTAATGACTATTCTTTACTGAAGCACTTTTCTCTTTTTACAAGCCTGGTTTCCCTCTAGCTCTTTTTGGACTGTTCATTATTGTTTTTCATCTTTTCTTTCTCACTACTGGACATCTGATCTCTAATCCTAGTACCACCAATAAATAAATAAAATTCACAATATAATCATAGTAAAGTGCTCATAATAATAGTAAAGTTAATGTCATTAAATAAAGTAATACAATAGATAATGTAATGGTTCAATATATAATAGTTTTTTCATGTTGCTAAAGTATTAGGGAAAAATTCACTAATACTGTACCAAAAGGAAAATTCCAATGTAGAACATGGCCATACAAGGAAAAAGAAATGACATCAGGGCTCATATTTATTTGCCTCTTAATCTACTTCAATAATGTTCAATAGTGAAGATCAAAGCCAGGTCCCAGCAGTTCACACCTGTAATCCTAGCCACTCAGGAGGCTGAGATATGAGCATTACAGTTGGAAGCAAGCCGACTTACCATATTTTGAGATCTGGTTTCTAATAAATGAAATATGCAAATGTCATGTCCCCACATTCATGAATTAGCATATAAATTATTTACTAAGAAGGTGTTCTGTTCCAGTCTGCATAATTGGAGTCTTAATAGTACACAAAATGTTTAACTTCTAGCTTAGTTTCTAATTTTGTTGAGTACATGAAAACACAGAAACCTAGTTTAAGGAGACTTACAGAAATTCAAGAAAAGGGAATATGTAATAAGAAGCAAGATAATCTGGCAGATCAGAAAATTTCTTTCTGCCTTGAGTCAATGAAAGTTAGCAATAGTTGCTAGTAGCATATCCTGGGAGAAAGGAAGAGTGCCCTGAATAAAATGAAATTTATTACTGGATAAAAGTAAAAGGAAGAGGTTTGAAATACAATAGACCCACATAAAGGTTTGAACCTTACCAGATTAAGGTTGTAGAGTCTGGAGTTTTATGTGTCATTATGGAGATGATGGGTGCTAATTAGAATGACTCTGAAGATGACATTAGAAAACAGAACAAGTCCTATCAGTGGTAATTTTTCTTTTTATGTTAAAGAAAAGTGACCACAAAGTCTCTTTTACCAAAGTTGGAGTAGGAAACTGAACAGCATGCCATTAAAGTGTTTCATTGGCAAAATTAAATGCTTTTCAAACAAACTACTCAGTAAGATATGTGAAGTTAATTTCTTGTCCTTTACCAGTTTTATGACCTTGAACAAGTTACTTTATCCTGTCAGAGCCTCTGTTTCCTTATCTGTGAAGTGAAGCTACAACAGAACCCAGGCTCTGGAATTTTAGAGGAAGATATGCAGAAATCCAAGTTCATGGTATGAAGTGTCAACTGAAAGTTGGTTATTGGTGTTACTACACAAGCAATGATGGTATTGAAATAACAAGAGGAGTGAAAAATTACCTCTCACTACCTTTCTTTGCGGTGTTTACCCAAAGTAAGATGTAACAAATAAAGTTAGGAAGCACCTCATTAGAAAATTCGTCAAGAGGGAATAATTACAAGAATAGAACAGTGTTGTACAGTGCTCCAGTGTTTCTGATTTATTGGAGCCATATTGAGAATGGAGGTATCTGTTTTGATCTTATCTGGGGTCCCTGAGGTGTTCCAGTCATCAAGAGGTATCAGATTTTCCAAAATGGCTTCACTCACACAACTACAGGATGGAATTGTCTGCCATCAGGATCTGCTCTACATTGTCTCTCAACCTTAAGAAGAGGAGCTTATGTTCTTCACTCTCACCTTAGGGAAACAAGAAAATAAGAACACACTGCAAAGTCTGAGGAGGCCAAGTTTCAGAACTCCTGAAACATTATTACTGCCATGTTCCTTGGACCAATCAAGCCAGAGAGGCAGCCGAATTATAGAGACAGAGGAATAGACTGCCCTGGCTTCAGAGGAGAACATCTAAACAATTGCCAACTGACAGTTGATACAGCATAAAGAATATTCCCAAAAGATTTAATTCAATTTATTATGTGCCAAGGCCTGGACACTGTTCTTTAGCTTTTTCTCTCAAAGGCTTGAGCTCTACCTCTTGAACCATAGCTCCATGTCTGGCTTTTTCATGGTTAATAGGAAATACAAGTCTCAGACATTCTTGCTTGTGTTGGCTTTGAATAGTGAGTCTCAGAATTCAGTAGCGAGGATTATAGGCATGAGCCACTGACTCCAAACCACAATTCTATTTTATTGATTGATTTTTTAAACTGTTAAAGCTAGATCATATTTCTTAGACTTTCATAGGAATAGTACTCTCAACTCATTGTCACTTGAAACTTAATCTTTCTCAATTTAAACTTATTCTATTAAACGAAGCATATAGATTCAAATCTCTCTATCGGTAGGTTTTTACTTTTAATCTGCAAGAGAACTCTCAGGGATCATAAAAAGGGACTTCAACTATCCACAACATGTTCTTAATAATAATGTTCATTTATAATTAGTGGACATCAAAATCTCTCAAATGTAACTTCTGTGATAACTATTTATTAGTCACCATAGGAGACATAGTTACAGGACATAATGTGAGAGGCCTATAGAGAAAATCTAGAGAGTTGGCCTTTAAAACAAAAAAGAAACAATGAAAAATCTTAGCATAGAGCATATTTATGTTTTAGGAAGATTTCTGTGGCAGTGGCAGGAAGGCTATTTGGGTAAATATTATAATGATTCAGGTAGATAATAATGATCTTGTGCAAAATAGTCCTAATGCATATATGTGCTGAGAGGACTCACTTGTGTTTATGGTCTTCATTCGCAAATGAGCACTCACACAAGTCAGGATATCCTACTGTGAATAACATAATAAGTGTATGTATTGATTTTATCTCTTTATTATCATTAAGGAGGTGTACAAAGGAGCTGCCATTAAACAAACAGTTCATAAACACAATGCATCTGTATCAATAGCACTACTTTCAACATTCTCACTCATTCTCTTCTTTCTCACCCCTTTCCTCACTCTTCTTAATTTTGTAGGGTGTATAATGAGTTCCTGACTGCATTCTCTTTCTCTTCTCATCTTCATTTGTCCACCCTTTTCCAGTTGGCCCCAAACCTTTTTTTTTTTTAATCTTATTATCCAAGCCAATGCTCTTATCTTATTTTACTCTCTCCCCAAATCCCTTGTACCTGCCCCTATTTCTACTCATTTCCCACTGCTATATTCACCTTACACTTTCCAGGGAAAATATATTATATTGGAAGACATTACCCATCTTCCCTTGGTACCATTTCCCATTCCACCTTTCAGTCTGTCACCATGGCTCATTGTCTGATTTCTCTAACACAAAACACATCCATTTCCTTCCTTTCCATACTCAACTAGTTTTCCATAATCAACTACTCAAACATCTCAAGATGCACTGTCTTTCTCTACTTTTTGTGGATTTTTTATTCTTATAAAAGTTGCTTTAACATTGTCCTCTAAAAAGGAAAAATAGACTTTAATTCAACATCTTATGTCAGTTAACTGCTCATCGCTCTGCTACTCCTGGCAGAAAAAAGTTTTCAAAATAGCTGAATGTGTTTAGATAGTCTTTCACCACTAAAATAATGGCTTAACATTGATTTACAAGTTTTTTGGTATTCTTAGATTTCACTTCAAAAGGTGAAGCCTAATTTTCTATAGGACCCAGGTAAGGAACAAGAAAATACAGAAGCAACAGTGTGTACCTTATGAGAAGAGAGGTTGAACAGCTTCACAGTCTCTCCTCTGGCCCTTGATTTCTTGCTCTGTGGAAAGCCTGTGACATTCAGACCAGCCCTGTGCAAAGGCTTTGTGGCTTCCTGCCAACAGCCAGTAAGCAACTAAGACCTCCAAGCCAACAGCCTTGTGACTGAGCCATCTTACAAAAGGATCTTTCATTCTCCGTAAAGTCTGAAAGATCCAGACCCAAAGAAACATAAACCCTATGGTGTCCCTCATAAGGAATAGCTACTACATGATTAGGCTAGTCATGGTAGAAGATCAAAATACCTTGATAGCTACACCAATATGATCACATAAAATGATGCCAAGTGAAATGAACTCCATGTTACTGAAATAAGAGTTATACCACTGTTGTAATTATTAATAACATGCCATGTGAAACCGTACTTTTTTTTCTTGTCTATTCATTTGATTGTTTTGTTTAGTTTTGTTTCTCTTGTATTCCCTTCCTGTAGTTGTACCGCTGCTACCACTATATCTCATCCGAATACCCTGGGTACTATTAATACAGGTATTAGAACTAGGGAAGGGAAAGTGAATATCAAAATTGAGAGACAAAGGACAAAAAGACATCCATTTCAAAAGCAATCATTACAAAACCATTTAATGTAAATCAACTGTACAACTCTTGGAGGGTAGAGGCTGAGGGGGTGGAGGGATGAGGGAAAATGAGGGAGCAGGTAACAAGTTGAACAAGAAATGTACTCACTGCCTTCCATATGAATCTGTAACCTCTCTGTGCCACACTTTGACAATAAAGAAAAAAGTTTAATAAAAAAAAGAAGGATCTTTCAGGCCCTTGGGCAAGCATTCAGACAACTAGGATTCCATCTAGCACTTTAACGTCTTCTGATGAGATTCTCTGAGCCAAATCCTACCAAACAAATACTTTTTCATTCCTGAGCTTCATGAAATATAAAATAATAAATGTCTAATTTTTAGCCACTAAGTTTTGAGTATTGTTTTTAGAATATAGTAATAGATAATTAGCACAACCACTTACCATTTTCTTTCTAGATCTGTCATTATCTTTCCAGGTCAACATCATGGCTTGGAAAGACTATATCATGACTGTTATAAATATTGCTAAATTCTGTTTTCCTACTTATATAAAATACAAAAGCATACTATCAATTTCTTTTCCATGTTAATATCCATGATGAAAATTCTCCAATGTATTTTTATAAATCTATTCAAATGATGTTATTTGTTTGCATTAATCCTAAAAATATTTACTGTGAATTATTATTTCAAGGCATTAATTTTTGTTTTAAGAGCTAAGTCATGTAAAACACACTATGTTTTTCAGTATCTTAAGTTATTGAGTATCTGTTGTTCAACCCAGTTATCAAGCTTGACATCATCAAAGTTATATAAACAGATTGTATGCATCCAAGGAAAGCTGATATTTTCTCTGAGTTTCTTAGCCCACACAGTTATGAAACACATTCTTCACATCATTACATTTTTGATGATTGAGCCTAAAGTATCCTGTAACTGAGGAAGTACTTTTCAGCTACCAGTTTAACGGAAAGGAGGCATTCATGCGTCAGGTGAGGGTTCATCCTTGGCAACATTCTCAGTGAGTTCTGCCTTCTTCTTCACCTTTCCATAACTATTTCTTTTTGTCTAGTGGCATATCACAGCTCTCTTCTGCCATGTTTTATTTCTATTCTACTAAGGCAACTTCCTACTTTGAGATTATTATGCAGTAGTAAAGTCCCTTTCATTATTGAGGCAAATTCTGAATTGCTGGCTTTAAAAACAGCAAAAATCTATGTTATGAAATGTAGAAAAAGTGCTTGGTGTCCATACATCTGGGAAGAATGATCTGAAGGCAAAGCAGGCCTCCAAGCACCTTGAGTGTGTATTTCTGTATCAAGGGCCCTAGGAATTAGGATTCCTTCAGAAAATACCATGGTGACCATGAAAATGGGCCACCCCAAGAGTCTTTGCTCTAGGAACCAGGCAAAAGACTGTCTCCCAGTTCTGGTAATGGGAGCCCACAGCTGAGTCTACATAGCCATACTTCCTGCTTCTGTTTCATCTCTTCTATAACAATGCATACTAAGAAAGTGGAAACAGATGGAGAATTTCTCTTTCCTCAAGTGTGATCAAAACTATACATTGATTTCCTTTTGCATATGCTATTTTTTTTCTTTTATTGTAGGCTAGTATCTGGTCTCAGATCCAGGCCTTAAGTAAGAGTTCCAACTCAAGATAACACCTGAAGTTCAGTCAAGCTAGTGTATGAGACTGAAATCATCTGAAGGCTTACTGTGGCCTGAGGATCTCCTACTAAACACATTCACAGGGCTCTTGGGAAGAGGTATCAGTATTTAAGGACAGAATTTTCAGTCTTTTATAACCCAATATCAGAAGTGACACACCATAACCTGTGCCAGTCTTGCTCAAGTGTTGTATGACACTGCCTAGGAATATGAATACTAGATGGAAAGATCTGTGGAGTCAAATCAGAGGCTTATTACCTCACAATTAGTGTGCACATGGGATGAGATCATAGCTAGAAAATGTGTAGAATTGTATCAGGCTTAAACTAATTATTATGTAAATCCCGTAGCATTATCAGATGTAGTTAGGATTCTGTTTCCAACTTAAGGTGTGAGACAAGGGAAAACTTGCCGAATGTCTTCTCATATCCTCAGATCCTCAAATGGTCAAGAATACATGGAACCACAATCTTATCATTGCTTCTAATCATGAGACCATGTTAATCATTTTCCAGGGGTTTCCTCATCTTAAAAATAGGTTACTTCAACTTAAAAATTGACACAATCTCTTTCTATTACATTATCAAATGATTCCGCCATTTTCCTTCCCCTGTCTACTGTTTGAATAAAAGAAAAAAAAATACATTTACTATCTTACTCAAACTTTCAATCCAATTGTCAACTTATTTTCAAGACTCTCTTCAAATTTTTCCTTTAAAATTGCTTTTCAATCAATGCTATAAACACCTATGGATTCTCTTTTGAATTATACATACAAAGGTTTATTTTCAGTTATCTGAGAGAGCTTTCATTTTTTTACAAAAAGCAATTTGCATTATAACTTCGATTTCTTGAATGCTTATTTATCCTTATCTAATAGGTTTAGCCTAAACATCATCTATGAACATTTTCTGTGGGCTTCAGTTTCATCTATTCCTGGTAATTTAGTATATTATCTTCATTTTTCCCTGATATACAGTGAAGAGGTAATTGGATCAGAAAAGTGAACTTGCTTCATTATATATTTAGCTCAGCTCAGCTACATACAGTAATATTTTTACTTAAATCATACTAAATCTCCTTCTACAGTTCATTAAGTCTAAAAATAAATTTAAATACAGACTTATCAAAGTAAAGCATGTGGTAAATAAGATGTCTGGTTTTATACTTTTAAAAGAAAAAAAAATCTACTGTGCTGGCCAGTTGAAAGAACTTGCAACACTTTTCATTTTGGATGATTTTCAAAAGATTTCTTAAGAATTTTGAAAAGAGATTTTACAGTTGACATGCACTTGATTCTTCAATATCATCAAAAATTATGCTTCCAGCAATTTTTTTCTATTTACATGCCATAATGTTATACTGTAGATACTTCTGATATCTAAGTGGACAAGTAAAACGAAGAAGAGATTCTATTATCATTTTTATTTTGGGGCCAGTACTGGGACTTGAACTCAAGGTCTTGAACTCTCACTATGCTTTTTTGCACATGACTGGTGCTCTATCATTGAGCAATACCTCCAGTGCTGGCTTTTTGCTGATTAATTGGAGAGAAGAGTTTCATAGACTTTCCTTCCCTGGCCAGCATCAAACCTGGATCCTTAGGTTACAGCCCCATGCCTAGCTAGAACTATAGGAATGAACTACCAGCTCCTGAAATGTTTATTAGGATTATTACTACCATACTTTAAGATAAACACTCAAATTTTAATTTTTCCAATTCGTATGAAGTTCAAATTGAGTATTCCTGATCAAATAGTGATTAAGATTACATTAAATGTCTGGCAATATTTAATGCAGTGAAAACTGGGAACTAGAGTCTAGCATTTTTCTCTGGAAAGGAGAAACCAGAGTTGCTCTTCAACAAAGCCATTGTCCATACTAATTTGGAATTATGGAAGAATGAGGCTGAAGAAGATGGATTCTTCACTGTTCTACTTTTGTATCTGACTACATTAATGAGTGGAATAATGCAGTAGCTTAGTATAAATCAACATCATGGTCAATGTCAGACTTCATCACTACTAACTTTCCATTACATACTTTGTTGAATCTCCGGCTACTCAAACTCATAAGCTACAGAGCCAGTCAGCCTTATTTTAGTCACTCCACCACTATAAATCCAAGGTTCCCTTTCATAAACAGACCTGGAATCTGTTGCTTACTGGCCAAGAAACTCACTTAAACTCAGTAGAACTTTTTGAAGGATAATTAATCTCAAGAGTCTGATGCAAAAACAAGAACAAATCTTGTCAAAAGCAATGTGTATCAACTCATAAATAAAGCAGCAGGAGGTACTTCCAATAAATCTAAGTGATTGATTTGTGTTTTCAAAATAACATAATCTCAAGAAGGGTGCTGGTAGCTCAAACATGTAATTTTAGTTAGTCAAAAGATGAAGATCTGAAGATCTTAGTTTTAGCCAGCCAGGCCAGAAAAATCCATGGGGCACTTATCTCAAAATAGCCAGCAAAAAAAAAAGGAAAAAGATTTTTTCTCAAGTGGTTAGAGCACCAACTTTAAGAAAAAGAAAAGGAGAAAGAGACAGACAGACAGACAGACAGAGGAAAGGAGGGAGGAAGGGAGGGAGGGAGAAAGGAAGGAAGGAAGGAAGGAAGGAAGGAAGGAAGGAAGGAAGGAAAGGAGGGAGGGTAAGAAAAGAAGGTCATGAGTTAGAGCCCCACTATTAGAAAATATGCACACATCAAACAAAAGAGCATAATCTCACTGGAGAATGAGTGAATTAGGCTTTTAGTCCACTAAGTCGCTGATACTAAAGGCATTGCTTTGGGCATATGATCCCTGAAATTTAGAACTTTGATTCTCTGTGCTTTGATTGGAGACTATTAATTACCACTTATCATGAAACAGATTGTCTTCTAGAAAAACATGCTTTGGTTTACTTTTCCAAGATCATTATCCAGTGAACAAAGTTACATTGCATTTGCTGTTTTTGCCAGGGATCTCATTGAATCACCTGGCAGAAGAATTCACCAATCTATGTCATAATCTTGTTAGGGATTGTGGAATCACAGCAGCACTGCCTCCTCTGTGACATTAATCCTTAGAACAATTGCCAGTTGTTCATTTCCAGGACCTGGGTAAGGCTGGCAGCATAATCACACAATAGAAACTGCTTAGCCTACAAAATAACAAGCTCCAAGATTAGGATCTATTTGTATTCAATTATCAGGTATTTACAAAGCCTATTTTCAGGTAGTCTATGCTCCCATATCATGCTATGAATAGCTATCAAAGAGTATACTAATAACATCATGTTACCTGGGTCCTCTAAGTGCCAAACAATCACATATGCTACAGCAAAAGCAATCAAAAATTGGCCTAACTTTCAAAAAACTAAACCTTGGACTATTAAAATGCCTCTAAGTACACTAACAAGAAACTTACTGTTAATTTTTTTTTTTTGCATACTGCAGATTGATTTTGAGGCCTTGTGTCTTGCCACTCAGGTACTCTATTACTTGAGGCATGCTTCCAACCCCTTTCAATATTGGTCATTTTCAAAGTAGGTCTTACTTTACTCACTGACTGGCCTAGGATGTGATCTTCCTACTTATGCTTTCCAACATTATTGGGATCAAAAGTGCATGCTACTGAATTCATCCACCAGTTGGTTGAGATGAAGTCACAAGATCACCTTTATTGCCCGAAATTGTTTCAAACAAAGAACCCTAGATATCTGCCTCCCAAATAGCTAAGATGACATGAGTGAGCCAATGTGTAGCTAAAGAAAAATCTATGTGTGTGCACGTGTGCACACGTGCACACGTGTATGTGTGTGTGTGTGTGTGTGTGTGTTGGTACTGGGGCTTGACCTCAGTGCTCTGAGTTCCCTCAGTGCTGTCCAAAGCTTTGAAGTTCAGCAATGTTATTCTCCCATTGGAGCCACAGCTCTGCTACTGGACTTTTGGTGGTTAATTAGAGGTAAGAATTTCATGCACTTTCCTACCCAGACAAGCTTGGAGCCTTGATCTCAGCCTCCTTAGCAGGTAGAATTACAGACATTAGTAACTGACTTTACCTGGAAGAAAAGTGTTGATCTCAAAGAAATTGACTACAAAATTTATTTCACAATTTCTTGAATTAGATTTGCTGTTTATCATCCAATAAAAGGAGGCTGTGGGTTATTTTTCAAGAGCACACAACAACACTTGAGAAATAATTACGTTGTGAAAAATAGTTATTACATAAATAACTGATTACAATGCTGAGTGCTCATAAATACCTCATAAAACAAACAATATAAGCAATCATTATCTACAAGAAACAATTGTTGCAATTAAATTTATTACTTTCATGGTATAACATAGTCTTTACTAACTGTACATTGATTGAACGTAAGCAGCCTAAATATTGAAAGAATTCATCAAGAATTAAAATTTATCTCAGAATCCACAAACATAATACTCTATAATGCAAGAAGAAAAAAGAAACAAGGGAAATTCACAAATTAGCACATTTTTAATTCAACTTTATGTACGTGTGCTAGTACTTACTTCAAGTAAAGTGCTTATTGAAGGAAAACAAAATAGATTTAATCTGAATATGAAATTACTAATTGATTCACCATTCAAATTTAAATAACTAGAATAAGGTTGTACTTTAAAGATAAAGCTTTCATCTAACATGCATAAAGACCTCAACTGATCCCTAGCATTTCCAAGAAAAAAATTAAAATAATGAATTTAGTATATTTAAATTCTGAAGAATTTATTTTAAAAAACAGTTAAAATATTAGTCTATGCACTGTGAGGTACTATAGACCACGTCCCCTATGTCTGCTTAATTTTGGACAAAGCTTCTCTTTTATAGATTTTTTTTTTCCAGAGCTGAGGACCAACTTCGGGGTCTTGTGGTCACCAGGCAGGTGCTCTTCAGCTGAGCTAAATCCCCAGCCTCATCTACTCTTTGGATATATTTATTTATTTGGTAAATAATTATTGAGCATCTAGTTATTCTAAGCATTGTTCTAAATTTTGAAGTAGAAATAGAAATCGAGTAGTATGTGTACCCTCAAGGAGTTCAAAAGGGGAGGAGACCAAGACTGCTCTGTAAAGGAACACATGCAGTAAAGCAATAAAGGACTTTACAATGTATCTGGCTGTTGCTGGATATTGAAGCAAAAAGTGAATAGTGAGCCTCCATATAGGGAGAATGAAGGTCATGATTGGAGAAAGGATATGTGGAAGAAGTGAAACATGGGACAAGTAGGTGGATGTTTACTTTTCAGGGAAGGAAAGGATATCCTAAAGCTGGCAGGAGGCGACACTAGCACTGAGGCAAGACACTAGTTTGCCAACATTAATGAAAAAATTATGAGAGATGGAAGAAGAAGATGTCGGAGGAGCAGCAGAGCCACATCTAAGCTCTCTCCAAGGACCCAGTTTTTTCCTCTACAGGGAAACTTCTAACTCTAGAGAGATAGCCCAAGCAAGGTGTAACAGTACAGACCTTCAAGTTAGGAAGGAAAAGAGGAGAGAGGAGATCCAAGAATCCAGATTTTAGCAACAGTTGGCGCCAGCGCCGCCAGCCTGCCGCTGACCCGGTGGAAGGAAATCCACAACCACCTCCAGTAGGCACCAGTGAGGAGGAGAGAAATCCACCAGACGGGAGCCAACAGATGCAGTCCGCAAGCAGAGCAGGACCGCTCCGGAGACGCAGAGGAAGCATGAGTACTGCACAAAAGACAGTCTCATCTGAGTCTGCACCCATAGAACCATTCAGAAACCAGCCCTCCCCCATCCACCATAGTGAATCTCCATCTTTGTCTCTGGCATAGATGGCCAGAGCAGACCAGAAATAAAGTGCACCAGGGGAAAGTAAGGTCAAAGGGGTCATCTTTGAAAAGGGCAAAGGTACCAGAGTAGCAAGCCCCTGCCCTGCCCAGGGGCAGGAGTCCCTTCCCTCATGGGAGGAACTTCCAAGGGGCAAGCGGCCCTGCGAGCTTACATACATCAAGAAGCCCACCTCTAGGCCACCATCACTGGTGCTACCGCTGAGACAGCAACAGATTGGTTTCCCAGGCCAAACATTGTCCACCAGTGTCTGGGGGCACCCAGCCTCTCCCCCAAAACCCCAGCGAAGGACACAGCCAGCCTCGCCCAGGAGGGAGGAACTTGCCAGCAGGCAGATCCATCCTACCAGCAAGAGCCTGGTGCCACAGGCAGTTCAGGAGACGCAGCCCGGCTACCACAGACAGTTCAGGACTCACAGCAGGACCTTGGCAGGCAATTCGGGAGTCGCAGCCTGGACTCAGCAGGCAATTTGGGAGTCAAATTCAGGGCCCCGCAGGCAGTTTAAGGGCCTGAGCCGGAGCTCCACAGGCAGTTCATGAGTCTAAGACAGGGCTCCACAGGCAATTGTGGGGGGGGCCTACCCAGGGCTCCACAGGCAGTGCCAGGGTCTGAACCAGGACTTCCCAGGCAGTTCAGGGGTATGAGCCAGGGCCTCGCAGGCAATTCAAGGCTCTGAACCAGGGCTCCGCTGGCAGTTTAGGGGTCCCAGCTGGGGCTCTGCTGACAGTTGGGGAGTCCACCCAGGACTTTGCAGGCAGTTTGAGGGTTAGAGCGCCCCCCCCCCCCCACCAAACAGCTCAGGAGACCCACCCAGGGCTCTGCTGGCAGTTTAGGGTCCCAGGCAGGGCTCCACATACAGGCCGGGGGGTCCAAACCAGAGCTCCGCTGACAGTTCAGAGGCCCCACCCACGCTCTGCCCACAGTTCGGGGATCCCACCCAGGGCTCTGCCGACAATATAGGGGGCCCAGCCAGGGTTCCGAGGACAGTTTAGGGACCCCACCCGGGGCTTCTCAGGCAGGTGGGGGGGGGGGTTCCCACCCAAGGCTCTGTCCACAATTCGGGGGGGTCCCACCACGGGCTGTACCCACAGTTCGGATGTCCCACCCCGGGCTGCCACAGGCAGCTCCAGGGTCTCATCCTGTGTCCGCCACCCACTGTCGCCAGCCCAGAGATCCTAGCCGGAACAACCGCAGGCAGCCCAGGGGTCCCATCGAGGACCCACCACAGTCAGCTCAGGAGGCTCAGCCAGAACCTGCTGCCTGCCCTCAGCAGACCAGAGGTCCCAGGTGGGTGCCACAGACCCCAGTGCCTCCCAGGTAGAACGCTGCTACTGCTAGCAATGCCTTGGGATCATCAAATTAGTTCCCTAGGCTAACCACAGTCCCCTAATTACTGAGGGCACCCAACATTTACCGCAATTCTCAGAGAACCACAGAGTCACCACCGCCCAGGACCTTCAGATTCCATTGAGCCCAGGTTAATGTTAGGGAAGATAATAGGCTTCCAGGTTCAATCTAAGGGAATTAAAGGGGTTCCTGGAGAAATTGTATCAACCCAAAAAGAAATAACAAGAAGATTGTAATGGTATACAGTATAGCTACTGTATATGGGGCTCAAGGTTGCTTTTTTTTTTTTTTTTAAAGTGTAATTTGTGGGTATACCAAGTCTGCTGCTATACCCCACAAAAAAGAAAGGGAACTTACCTATCTATGTCTGTGTACCTATAAGAATAGCACAACAGGACCTGATACGGTCTGCTTCAGGTCCTAAACAGTGCCAAAGGGGGCTAGCAGACTAGCATTCCAAATTCAAATGGGCAGAAGAAACACAAAAAGTATGGCAAGACAGGGAAATTCATCAACCACTCAAAACAAACAAGAAACAGAGCATTCAATTGAAATCCCAGAGGAGAGCCTTCAAAATGCTCTACCAACTATGCTGATAAAAATGATAAATGAAATGTTTGAGTTTCTACATACAAGTATACTAGAGCATGAGAACGTGAGCCAAAGAATAGAGCATGAGGACGTGAGCCAAAGAATAATTCATGAATGTGATAAATCCAGTCATAAGTAAAATAGAGGACTTCATGGCCTCCACAAACAGAATGACACACAAACTCCAACAGAAAGAAAAAGAGTCCTATGAAAAGATGATTACTCAGCTAAAAGAGATTAGCGACAGTATCCAGAACCAAATTAATGAAGTAAGGAAGTCCATACAGGACCTAAGAGAGAATTACAGCAGAGATATGGAAGCCATCAAGAAAGATCAATCAGAAGGTAGGGAGATAAGAAACCAAGTTGTAAGTTTAGGGAGCAGACTGGATGATGCGGAAAGTTGAATCTCAGGAATTGAGGACAGCCTAGACATTATGGAGAAAGAACAAAAAACAATACAAAATCAATCCAAAAAGCAAGACAGATCACCTCAGGAGTTTCAAGACACAATGAGGAAGCCCAATATAAGGCTAATAGGTATTGAAGAAAACCTAAAGAAAGAAGTTAATGGAATAGACAACTTATTTAATAGACTATTAGCTGAGAACTTCTCAAACATCCAGAGGACAGGCCCATCAAGATTCAAGAAGAATTTAGGACCCCAAACAGACCAGATCAGAACAGGATTTCCCATAGACACACTGTAATAAAAACAGGATCAATAGAGGCCAAAGAAAGAATCCTTAAAGCCTCTAGGGAAAAGAGAACAATCACATATAAAGGAAAACCAATCAGAATTACCCTAGATTTCTCAGTGGAGACCATAAAAGCAAGGAGAGCCTGGAATGCTGTTTGCCATATCCTAAAGAAAAATAACTTTCAACCAAGAATTCTGTATCCAGTTAAACTCTCATTCATAGCCAAAGGTGAAATACAAGTCTTCCATAGCAAGGAAACATTGAACCAATATATCTCCACAAAACCAGCATTACAGAATATCCTCAAAGATGTCCTCCACATCAAAAATCACCAAGACCACAATCCAGACAGAGAAAGCATCCCTAAATAAAATTCCAGATTAGTAAAGCAAAAAGGGAGGACACAGTCCCTACAAAGAGATATGATAAGATATGATGAAAGGAACAAGCAATCACCTCTCAATCCTAACTCTCAATATTAATGGACTTAACTCTCCAATTTAATGACATAGGTTGACAAGATGGATCAAAAAACAAGATCCATCTTTCTGCTTTCTCCAAGAGACCTTGCCATCAAAATCAAACATATTCTAAAAGTGAAAGTCTGGAATAAAATATATCGAGCAAATGGCCACCGCAAGCAGGCCGATGTCACAATCTTAGTGTCAGATAAAATTTACTTCAAACTAAAAACAGTAAAAAGAGACAAAGGAGGTTACTACATACTAATAAAGGGATCTCTCCTACAGGAGGACATAACCATCCTAAACATCTACACACCAAATAAAGGAGCTCCCATCCTCATCAAACAAACACTACTGACTCTAAAAACTCTCATAGACCCAAACACATTGATGGATGGAGACTTTAACACTCCACTGTGACCTCTAGACACCAAAAAATGAGCAAAGACACCTCAGAACTAAACAACTGCATAGACCATCTAGCCTTAACTGACATCTACAGAATATTCTGTCCAACAACACAAGAATATACATTCTTCTCAGCAGCACATGGAACATTTTTCAAAATAGATCACATGTTAGGGCACAAAGCAAACCTGTACAAATTCAGAAACATTGAAATCATCCTTTGCATTCTCTGAGACCACAACAGAATAAAACTAGGGCTCAATGCCAAAGGCCACCAAAGAAAACTCCACAACTCATGGAGACTCAACAATACATTGCTGAACCACCAATGGATCATCGAAAAAGTCAGAACAGAATTTCAAATGTTTATGGAACTAAACCATGACAAACACACAAATAACTAGCTCTTCTGGGACACAGCAAAGGCAGTACTCAGAGGAAAATTTATAGCCCTCAGCACCCACATCAACAAATTGGAGAAATCTCAATTCAACAACTTAACAAAACAACTAAAACTCCTTGAAATAGAGCAACAAGCACAACCCCAAGCCAATAGATGGAAGCAAATAATTAGAATCAGAGCAGAATTAAATGACTTGGAATCCAGAAAAACCACAGAAAGAATCAACAAAACAAAGAGTTGGGTCTTTGAAAAAATTAACAAGATAGACAGATCTCTAGCAAGTCTGACCAAAAAACGTAGACAGAACACCCAAATAAACAAGATCAGAGATGAAATAAGTAACATCACCGCAGAAACATCAAAGATCCAGAATATAATAAGGGACTATTTTGCAAACCTATATGTCAACAAATTTGAGAACCTGGAAGAAATGGACAAATTCTTAACAAAAATTGATATGCCCAAACTTAACCAAGAAGATGTAAATCTACTGAACAAACCCATATCCATCAATGAAATTGAAACTGCAATAAGATATCTCCCTTCCCAGAAAAGCCCAGGTCCAGATGGATTCACAGCAGAATTCTACAAGGCTTTCAAAACAGATCTCACACCAACATTCCTCAAACTCTTCAATGAAATAGAGAGTAAAAGCTCACTACCAGACACATTCTATGATGCTAGCATAATGCTAATCCCAATACCAGACAGGGACATATCAAGGAAAGAGAATTATAGACCCATCTCCTTTATGAGCATTGATGCAAAGCTCCTCAACAAAATTATGGCCACCTGACTACAACAAGTCGTCAAAGAAATCATACACTATGATCAAACTGGATTCATCCCAGGTGTTGCAAAGTTGGTTCAATATATGCAAATCAATTAATGAAGTCGACCACATCAACCAGAGCAAGGTAAAGAACCAAATGGTTATATCCCTAGATGCCGAAAAGGCGTTCGATAAAAGCCAGCAGCCATTTATGATAAAAAGCCCTGGAAAAACTGGGATTCCAGGGAACATTCCTGAATATAAGAAAGGCAATCTATGACAAACCAACAGCAAGCATAATTCTAAATGGTGAAAAGCTAAAGCCATTCCCTTTAAAATCAGGAGCAAGACAAGGATGTCCACTCTCTCCTCTCCTCTTCAACATAGTACTAGAATTCCTAGCCAGAGCATTAGGCAAGAAGGAAACATAAAGGGGATCCAAATAGGAAAAGATGAAGTTAAACTTTCTCTCTTTGGAGATGACATGATGCTATACCTAAAGAACCCCATAGACTCTACTCTCAAGTTACTAGAGCTGATCCAAAACTTTGGCAAAGTAGCAGGATATAAAATAAATCCTCAAAAATCAATGGCCTTTATATACACCAACACTCCAAAGAACGAGGTTGAAATCAGAGAAGCAACACCTTTTGCAATAGCCTCAAATAACATAAAATACCTAGGAATAACCTTAACCAAAGTAGTGAAAGAACTCTATTATAAGAACTTTAAAAACCTAAAAAAAGAAATTAAGGCAGAACTAAGGAAATGGAAAAACCTCCCATGCTCCTGGATTGGGAGGATTAATATAGAGAAAATGGCGATATTACCAAAAGCTATCAACAAATTCAATGCAATACCCATCAATATCGCAACATCTTTCTTCAATGAAATAGAAGAAGCAATTCAGAAATTCATATGCAACAATAAAAAACCCTGAATAGCAAAAACAATCCTAAGTAGAAAGAACAGTACAGGAGGAATATCACTACAAAACTTTAAATTGTACTACAAAGCTATAGTAATAAAAACAACTTGGTACTGGCACAAAAACAGGGCTGAGGACCAATGGAACAGAACTGAAGACCCAGAAATGAATCCACAGACCTACGGCTACTTAATCTTTGACAAAGAAGCTAAAAATATAGGTTGGAACAAAGATAGTCTCTTCCACAAATGGTGCTGGCAAAACTGGGTCAACACCTATAGCAAACTAAAACTAGACCCTTACCTATCACCTGGCACCAAAATCAATTCCAAATGGATCAAAGACCTGGAAATAAAATCAGACACCCTGAAAGCTCTACAAGAAGAAACAGGAGAAACTCTAGGACTCCCTGACACTGGAAGAAACTTCCTCAACAAAGGCCCAGAGGTCCAACAAATCAAAGAAAGGCTGGACAAGTGGGACTGTATCAAACTGCAAAGCTTCTGCAGGGCAAAGGATATAGCTTCCAGGATAAATAGAAAGCCCACAGATTGGGAAGAGATCTTCACCAGCTTTAAAACGGACAAAGGCCTGATATCTAAAATATACACAGAACTCAAAAAGTTAAGTTCCTCCAAAACAAACAATCAAAGAAACAACAGCCCTCTCAACAAACGGGCTAAAGACCTAAAAAGAGACTTCTCTGAAGAGGAAATGAGAATCGCCAAGTGTCACATGAAAAAGTGCTCTATATCACTGGCCATAAAAGAAATGCAAATCAAAACAACGTTGAGATTCCACCCTACCTCAGTCAGAATATCTATTATCAGGAAATCCAATAATAACAAATGCTGGAGAGGATGTGGCCAAAAGGGTACTCTACAACATTGTTGGTGGAAATGCAAACTTGTTCAACCCCTCTGGAAAGCAGTGTGGAGGTTCCTAAGAAGGCTAAACATAGAGCTCCCCTATGACCCAGCAGCCCCACATTTGGGCATCTACCCAAAAGACTACAAACAAGACCACAGTAAAGCCACCAGCACAACTATGTTCATCGTAGCACAACCTGTCATCGCTAAAACATGGAACCAACCTAGATGCCCCTCAGTAGACGAGTGGATCAGGAAAATGTGGTACGTACACACAATGGAATTCTATGCCTCCATCAGAAGGAATGACACTGCCCCATTTGCAAGGAAATGGAAGGACTTGGAAAAAATCCTAAGTGAAGTGAGCCAGACCCAAAGAAACATAAACCCTATTGTATCCCTCATAGGGAATAGCTAGTACATGAATAGGCTAGTCATGGTAGAAGACCAAAATACCCCAATAGCTACACACATATGACCGCATAAGAAGATGCCAAGTGAAAGGAACTACACGTTATGGAAACAAGAGTTTTACCACTGTTGTAATTATTCTCAACATGCCATGTGAACTCATACTACTTTTTTTTTCTCTTTTTCCTTGTCTGTTTGTTTGACTGAGTGGTTTGTTTAGTTTTGTTTCTCTTGTACTGCCTTCCTGTGTCAATACCCTTGCTACCACTGTATTACATCCAAGTACCCAGGATACTGTTTATAGGGGTAATAGAACTGGGGAAGGAAGAGGGAATACCAAAATCGAGAACAAAAAGACCATTCAAAAAGCAACACCTACAAAACCATTTGATATAAACCAATTGTACAACTCTTCGGGGGAGAGGAGAAAGGGGAGGGGGGGAAATGAGGAAGGAGGTAAGTCGAACAAGAAATGTACTCACTGCCTTTCATATGAATCTGTAACCCCTCTGTATCACACTTTGAGAATAAAGAAAAAAAGTGTAAAACTATTTACAGGTTGCAGCATGAATTAACTATATAGGAAGAGAGTCCTTAGTCCTCATCTTATTCATTCTCCCCTTTGATCTAGTTTAGACACTCTAATTTTCAAAGCTAATACATTATTCAATTATTAGAACTTCTTTATTCTTTTAAGAAGTCAATAAATGGAAACTTAGTTTATCTTCCCTTTTGCTAGTTTATTATTATTATCACTATTATTAGTAGTACATAGTTGTGCAAAGGGGTTATAATTCCTTAAGTGTGATTATGATTACAATGCTTCTTGGTCAAGTCTTTACTTCCTTCATTCTCCTCCATTTCCCCTCCCCAGTACCTACCCTCAAATTACTTAGATCATGTTTTACAAAAAAGGACTCCATCTCTTAAAGTTAATATACTATTCCTGTAAACATTCCAAAATACCTAAAAATTAGAATACCAAATATTACTCTAGGCATTACCTTATTTGTTGGGAAGGACTTAAAAGGTAAAACCAAGAAATAACTTCATTTTTCTCCTTCTCTCAGTTTAAGACTTTTTCTGCTCAAGCTTGCTTTTCAACCTCCATATTCTATTTGGGGCATAACCCATTGCTTAGCTCTTTTTTTTTTTTTTTGCCAGTCCTGGGCCTTGGACTCAGGGCCTGAGCACTGTCCCTGGCTTTTTCTTGCTCAAGGCTAGCACTCTGCCACTTGAGCCACAGCGCCACTTCTGGCCATTTTCTATATATGTGGTGCTAGGGAATCGAACCCAGCGCTTCATGTATATGAGGCAGGCACTCTTGTCACTAGGCCATATTCCCGCCCCGCTTAGCTCTTTTTAAGTGTTAGAAAACTCACTGCAATTATGTGGAAAAGAAGGTATTTCTGCCTGGCATGGTAACAGGTAATTCCAGACTCAGAAGGTAAAAGTGCAGGATCCTAGACCCTGTCACAAAACAAAAACAGAGTTAAACAAAATTATCTTACAAATGGTAACAACTTCCTCTCCTCTTCCTTAACCCAGCTATAGGCCAGGTAGCCAGCAGTTAGAGCATCTTGCCCTATACTTTGGTTCCCCCTTTCACTGCCTCTGACACTATGGGGTTCCTATCCTTGTTGCCAGCAGGTGAGAAAGGAAGAGTGAAGAAAGCTGGGGGCAGGGCGGGAGGGCAGGGGCGGCTCTTATCACTGGCAAAGAAATATAGGCTTGCTTCAGAATTTAGAAGTCCAGATGTGTCTCCCCTTAGAAGGGGAGAAGGAAGACGTTAACTGCTAGTTCTGGGGCCTAAACTAATATGATTAAAAAAAGAAAAAGCACTATTTAACATATTTTGTATGCACAGAAATTGAGCCAAGAAAGCAGTTTGTGTGAACCATGGAGAGAATTAAAGAGGTGAAGTGTAAAGCCTTGATCCAGGGGTGACATTATCAAGAGGCTTTGTATTCACATGCTACTTTGTTGAATGACAACTCCTGTTTACGATTACAAGATAAAAATATAATTAAAAATAAATATGTATAAGTATTGATTCTTTTATATATGAGAAACCTCATATGTATCATATATATCATGATATACATATATATGTGTGTGTATGTATGTATATATGCACACATGCATATATGTATGTGAAATGTCTGGCTAAAGTCAAAGTTAAAAAGGTTCAAATTCCCCTTCACCACTTCATTTGATTCAAAAGAATCACTACAAACTGCTAAAGTGTTTCTTCTCAGGAGCTCCTCTTCAAAACTGCTATGAACCTGACTCTAGTCTTGTCTTTACACACCTGTTATTTCTCCCATAGAGAAGCATTCCCATACTCAACCTTCTTTATCTCACCAAAAGCTGCCCTCCAGCTCCAGGCTTCCCCAGAACGAGCAAGTCCTAAGGTGTGTTCCTAGATTTCCTAAAAGGCAGAGTCAGTACTTCCTCTTGCATAGGGACTGAATAAGAAGCCTGATTACTACGAATCAAAGAAAGGTAAGCCTTGGTCACCCATAATCTCCATTTAATGATCAGAAGGAAGAGAAGATAAAGAAATATAAACATTTGTTGATTACTAAGTATTTAGTTGTTGTTGTCAGAGCCTCAAATTCTTCACTGCTTCTAAATTTAAAGACACGGTTGTATGTCCTTGAATTGGTCTAGCATTTAGTACTTTTCACTTGTAGTCTTATTTCAAGGAAAAAGTTTTACATAAGTAGAAGGAAATGATGTAAGTCATGGCCTGTGTAGCTCATAATTTTTCCTTGTGCCATCTTTCTGCTCTTGAATAACCATTTTTATCTTTTTTGTAATAAGAAAAATAAATGTTTCCAAGTACATTTCATAGAATTTTTACATGTAGATTACTCAGCATTTTTATTTATTTTTTTTTTTGCCAATCCTGGGGCTTGGCCTTAGGGCTTGAGCACAGTCCCTAGCTTCTTTTAGCTCAAGGCTAGCACTCTGCCACTTGAGCTACTTCTGGCATTTTCTGTTTATGTGGTGCTGAGGAGTTGAACCCAGAGCTTCATGTATGTGAGGCAAGTACTCTACCACTAGGCCACATTCCCAGCCCCCCACAAAGCATTTTTATAAATAGTGTTGTTTTTTTAAGATAAACAATATATCATTGTTATGGGTACAGAAACTTAAGAAATATACACCAACTGTAATGGAAATTGCAAATTCAATAAATTATCCAGAAACCATCTACCCAGGGTCTTGAGTTAGAAAATACTTAATTATGTGTGTTAATGTTCTATGAAATTCCTGCCATGTTTTGCAAGCCACCATTGTCTCCAGTGTCAAAAGATTAACAGCACACTATTCAGGTCATCCAGTTTTCTCACTTCCATTTCACTAGCTTACTGGCTACGTTCAAACCATCCTCACATTCTCTTCTGTAGTTTCCAACCTGAAATCCCATAGTAGTTAAATGCTACTCAACCAATTTTTTTTTTACTGAATATAATCAATTATATCTCAATTGACTAAAGAAACACATGCACTAGGAATCCATATATTACATTCTTTTAGCAGAATTTAGACAAAAAATAATTTTCCAGATGGCTAAGCCTACTCAACTTTCCAGTTCATTTTAATGGAGTCTCCAGGTATTTATTTACCAGTATTATTTACACAGAGACCTAAGTCTCACTGTCAATCTACACTGTTTGTGTCAATCACAAATTTGCACTCTCAGTGCAGTACAGTTTTCATTTAAAGAATTAATTCTTATGCAAATTTAACCTTTGATGGAGCTACAACCAGTTGTATTTACATTTTATCTGCATAATATTTCCCAAGTGGTTTAAAAGTAGAGGGTTAGGAATGATGTTTTTTGTAATTAAAATGCTCCAAACATTTCATGTCTGGGCTTAGTAAAATTCTCCAGTGTGCTTATTTATTTGTTTTGTTAGTATTCAAGTTGCCTGATTAGGTCAACAGCCTTGATCCCCTCAATGCAGGCACAGGACAGAACTTGCAAATAAAACTTCTACTAAATGGACCGTTGATAATGAGGCCAAAACTCTTGGTAGAACATTCCCAAACCATACCTAAATGGACTCCAGAGAACAGGGACATTAAAATCTACTTGAGAACTTTTCAATAAACAAGATTATGTAAGACAGTAAAAAAGCTTGCTAACAATTTTAGATCTATGTGTTTTAATTTCCCTGATACCTAGACAGGAAGGACAGAGTGTAATTTTGTATGTATTTCTTTATGTGTGTGCCCTTGGTCAAAAAATAACAAAACAATAAGCAAGAAATTAGAAGGTGATTAATTCCACTTAGAATAGAAATGCAGAGTAGAGAAGCACAGGGGTTATTGTTCTGAGAGGGACTTGGATGTCTGCTCTGGGAGGAAGCCAACAATGATGCAGCCTGGCACATGGTGGATACTTGACAGGTGTGGGCTGAATTAAATGAACAACCAGTGCCAAGGCTCAAGAATGGACATGGTTCATCAATGTGTGACATATATTTCTGGCTGCATCCTCCCAATGCACTTAACTAAGCAAACTGAGGTTTGTGTTTTTTTGTTTTTTAGTTTTTTATCTTAGTTTGGTTTTGTTTTGTATTACACATAGAAAGATGCACCATCTTTGAACAAAACCTCTGCAAGAGGCAATTTCAGCATAGACTTCTAACCCCTAAAATGTCTCTAAACCCAGTAAACAGGGATTTGGGCTGTTTGCTGGTGTATCTGAATCTTTATTAAATATCAGCCTGAAAAATAGCTGATATTCAATAAAGAATCAGAGAAAAATAAAAGAGAGGAAAAGGACAGGGAGAAAGGGAATGAGGGAAGGAAAAGGGGAGAAAGGGAAGGATCTGTGATATGAGGACCCAAATTGCTACCCTTCTATTGCTACTTAGATACAAAGCTTTAATCAGAGAGACATTACAACCTAATAGCTGCAGGTGTAAAGTTTTGAAATCACACATCATTTAATCTTGCCTCTGAAATTTATTAATCATATGATTTGGGTACATTTGTGGAACTCAATCTTCTCTTCTGTATTACAGGAAGCATTACAATAATTCTACCTCCCCACAGAGCTAATAAAATAATTAAATATGAAAATATGTTTTAAAGTCCCAATGAATGTTAACTCCTGCCAATAGGATTTCCTTCTACAGTCATCTTGAAGGAGATTGCTCACTGCTAATGTGATGGAAAATTCCTCATTCTCACTAGCATACTTTTGAGACTGAAGAGGGAGGAGACTAAAAGGACTAAAAGTTTTCAGTTGAATTGCACTATGTGTAAGTTTGAACAACATCAAACAGTCAGGCACATGTTGGCTTTTTGTTTGTTTGTTTCCAAATATTGTTTAGCTGGTATCTGGCTATCAGACAGGGTTCCTCATGTTGACAGAATTCTTTGGTATGGGTTGTGCTTTTATTCTCTCTTTCTGTGCTTCCTCCTTCTCCTTTTCCTTTTCCTTCTCCTTCTCCCTTCCTTCCTTCCTTCCTTCCTTCCTTCCTTCCTTCCTTCCTTCCTTCCTTCCTTCCTTCCTTCCTTCTCTCCTTCCTTCCTTTCTCTCTCTTTCTTCTTTTCTTTTCTTTCCTTCTTTCTTTCTTTTTCTTTCTCTCCCTCTTTTGCTTCCTTTCTCTCTTTCTTTCCTTTTCTTTATGTTGGTGGGCGTGGTAGTAGAGGTCAAAGGCCAGGGTATCATGCTTTTCCAAGGACTTTCATATAGCAACTTTAGGGTTTTTTTCTTGGGGCTAGCCTTGGACACAATCCTAGGGATAGAAAAATTTGCAGGTGTGGGTAACCATGCTGATATTCCTTGTGATAGAACATTGTTAATATTTTTCTTAGACTGGTCTTAAACCATTGTCTCCCCTTTCTACTTCCCAAATAGCTAGAATCTGTAAGTATGGCCACTGCACCTGGCCTAATATTACTTTATTTTTCTTTTATTATTTTAGAATAATAAGTAAGTAGTTTTACAAAGTACAACTAAGTAGTTCTACAAAGTAGTTGTACAAAGTAAGTAGTTGTACAAAGGCTTTCAATTTAACATGTTAATTTTGTGAGTGTAACACAGCTTGACGAATGTCACATCTTCCATCACTTTTCTTCTGATCTGTATCAATACCATCCATCCCTTCAAGTTACTTGGGTCCATTTTAAATATGTACATTGAATTTGAAGATTGTACTTTGTCTCACTATTTACGTTCATTTGGTTAACACTGTATAAGTTTCACCATTGCACTCCTACAGTGATATTGTATGCTGCATACATCAATTTGTTTATGTATATATGCATATGTCCGTGTATATGTTTTCATGTATGTCTATGATTAAGATCTAAACTTGCCATAAAGAAAATGGAAATCAAAATAACACTGAGATAGTAAGAATGGCTGGTGGGGGTATGGGGAAAATGAATCTTATTAGATTGTTGCTGCTAATGTAAACTAGTACAAAACCTTGGAAGGAGTTTTGGAAATTTCTCTAGAAACTAAACATTCAGCTACTCTATGATGCTGTGATACTACACTTTGGCATTTATCCAGAAGCTTAGAAATAGAATACAATAGAAACCCTTATGCACCCTTGTTCAATGTTGCACTATTTATCACAACCAAATTATAAAACATCTCAGATATTCTACAATAGATGATTATTTGGATGTAATGTGATATATATATGGAATTGGATGGACAGGAAATTTATGCTAAGTGGAATAACTCAGGGTCATAAAGACAAAGAACATGTTTTATCTCATATGTGGAAGACAAAACTATTACTCTAAAAAGCAACAGCATCAACTCAGATTCAGAGTGCTAAGTGAATACAACCATCACAGCAACATCTTAAATGTTTCCACGTGTCCATGCTTCAGTCCACTACTCCCCTCTGTTATCTGTGCATGTCTTCTGACATGTCTAGATTGAGGACAGGCTTATCCTTCTAGTAACACATAACTCAGAGTAAAAGCATCACAACAAATGGGCATGGAAAACTCGGAATTTAGGATCAAACACCTAGATATTATTCTTTATTCAGTTAGTAGTGAGCAGAGAACCACGTTCATATGCAGTGTCTGTTTAAGTGGAAGGAAAAGTGACATTGAATGGAGCTACATCTGAAGACAGTAAATTGGTATTCAGGATGTTTAAAGTTGTAAGAGTTATGAAGGGAAATACTGATTTATTCATGAGGCAAACAGTTACCGGGTGCTTTCTAGATGCTGTGTGGTAACAATTCAAATATAAATAAGACAAGAGCCTATTTCAAGTCTGTAGAGAAAATTAATGTGATGTAATGTGATAAGTACTATGCAAGAAAGAAGAACAAATTACATAGCAGTGGATCTACCAACAGCAGTGTACAGGGAAGAGCCCAGCCAACCTGTAATAACAGTTCTACCTCGATAGTCTATTATTAAATGCAAATCAGGATTACTGTCATTCCACACTTCTGGATTACAGTGAAGACAAATTGTTTGGTTGAATACTTAGCTACTGTGTTGAGCTATTGTTTACCTTGGCCAAATCCTAACACTCAATTCTAAGACTATACCAACCTGACCACAATGTTCTATGTTGATATGTTAAGAGTATGCCTCTTTCAAGGGGTGAATCTTGATCTAAATTCATAGCTTATAGTTGGAATTACAGGAGTGTGTGTGTGTGTGTGTGTGTGTGTGTGTGTGTGTGTGTGTGTCCCATGCTGAAGCATGAATGGAGGGCCTAAGTCTGTCCTTTTTCTTTCCCTGCTCAAGTCTGGCATGTTACCATTTGCAGAACAACTTCACTTTTTGCTTTTTAGTGGTTAATTGGAGATAACAGCTTTGTGGTATTTCCTACCTAGACTGGCTTTGAAGCACAGTCCTCAGATCTCAGCTTCCTGTGTAGCAAGGGTCACAGGTGTGGACTACTGACACCTGGATATAAATCTGTGTGTGTGTGTGTGTGTGTGTGTGTGTGTGTGTGTGTGTGTGTGTGTGTGTGTGTTGGTCCTAGAGCCTGAATTTATGGCCTGACTCCAATCCCAAGAGTTGAGTCACTACACCACCAAACCTCACAATGAAGGCCCTGCCCGCATGGAGGAAAGGAAAGTCATTGTCATTGTTCGTCATCCAAATTCTTAACTCACATAAACCATGAATGAGTGTCAAATTAGCTTTGCCCTTTTAAGGGACTCAGTTGGGAAATGATCTGTAATGTATTACTAGTAATTGAGTCAGTAAAGGAGGAGACAGATTATTCATAGTGATGGTTGACAAATATAACATTCATAAAACATTAGAAATCTGCATCTGCATTTCTGAATAAGGTTATAGGCAGCAAACTTGAAAGATGACTTAGGAAACGCTAAAGTAATCAACATTTCATCTTAAAAAGAATTAAATTTAGGGCTAGGAATATGGCGTAGTGGCAAGAGTGCTTGCCTTATATACATGAGGCCCTGGGTTCGATTCCTCAGCACCAAATATACAGAAAATGGCCAGAAGTGGCGCTGTGGCTCAAGTGGCAGAGTGCTAGCCTTGAGTAAAAAAGAAGCCAGGGATAGTGCTCAGGCCCTGAGATCACGGCCTAGAATTGGCCAAAAAAAAAAAAAAAAAGAGTTAGCAATTCCAGCAAACTGACTATTTGGGCTAGGGATATGGCCTAGTGGCAAGAGTGCTTGCCTCATATACATGAGGCCCTGGGTTCGATTCCCCAGCACCACATATACAGAAAATGGCCAGAAGTGGCGCTGTGGCTCAAGTGGCAGAGTGCTAGCCTTGAGCAAGAAGAAGCCAGGGACAGTGCTCAGGCCCTGAGTCCAAGCCCCAGGACTGCCCCCCCACCTCCCAAAAAAAAAAATTAAATTTAGGTGAAAATTTAGTTGGCAAAACAAATGGCATGTCAACTCCCCTACATTAAAGTTATTAGGTGTCTAAGTCAGTGTGATTATATAAAATATAGCTTTACAACTATATTTATGCCAATGTAGATATAGATGAAAATTAATATTTCAGACTAAAATTATAGTTCATTTCACCAAACTCTTATTAGAAAATAATGCTCAGTATAGTTTTGTGTGGGAGGGTGTGTGGGGTGTGTGTGTCTGTGTCTGTGTCTGTACTAGGGCATGAATTCATGGCCTCATATTGTTTAGCTTTCTTTCTGAAGGCTGGCATTCTGCCGCTTGAGCCACATATCTACTTCTAGCTTTTGCTGGCTAGTTGTAGTTTTGATTTGTCTGCCTGGGCTGGCTTCAGACTGTGCTCCTCAGATCTCAGCTTCCTGAATTGCTACTGGTACCCAGCTTTATAATTTAAAAGAAACAATAATTTGGCTGACAGCACAACATATATACACACAGAGACATGCATATGTATTGTTTGCATGTGAGCATATATACGACATAGAGTAAATAAATTGCTTATATATAGTATATATATTATTGTTTATGTATAGATACAATAGCATATTTGTAGCTGCATCTCTATTCATCTGTAATGAAATACCAAAAAGAAAAAAATCTGTACGCTGAAAGAAAATGTAAGATTCCGTAAAAAATTCACCCTTTTGCCAAGAACAACACAATTGTGAAGAAACACTGTTAGACCCAATCCAAAATTCTATTTTTGTTAGGAATTTCACACTCTGTACTCTCTGTACTTAGATCTGCCCTTGAGAAGAACAATACTTCTCAGGGAATTGTTAAAAACTTCAAACTTTAATACTACCATTCCTTACCATGGTCAGCATTTAAGGAAGGCATTGTTAATCTTAGATAAAGGTCATATTCAGATTATGCCTATAAATTTGATCAAAGTGAAACCATAAAATAGCAATCTCCAACTCTACTTTTCCAGAAAGCCTTATAAATTTTCCTTTGTAAGGGTTGTGCTCACTTAACACGTAAGCGTGTACAAAAAATACTAATCAAATAGGTAATAGAGCACCCAGGTTGCATTTGCAAGAAGACAATGTTCAGAGTTGCTTTTAACCTACAACCTAGCCAAAATAACTATAATAAGGAAAAATCAGCATCATTTTACAGAGAAATTTTACATTTGACCCTTTTGGAGATAAATGTACGATAGATAAGTTATGATGCTCATACTGAGCACAAGGAAATTACCCTGTTTAAGCACAGTTATATATCAAGGATTTTATATGGCTCTGAGCTGAGGTGAAGGGTTAGG
The DNA here is from genome assembly GCF_023159225.1 of Perognathus longimembris pacificus. Taxonomy (NCBI): domain Eukaryota; kingdom Metazoa; phylum Chordata; class Mammalia; order Rodentia; family Heteromyidae; genus Perognathus; species Perognathus longimembris. The sequence continues at coordinate 70,945,467 of NC_063165.1, forward strand.
CGTGTGAGGGTTCTACTCCCACAGCTTTTAAATGTTTGCTTTTATTAGTAAGTAGTAGGATCTTTTATTAAGTCCTTAAGTGGCAGTAGTAAACCAATTTGACTAAGAAGGATCATGCATTTAACATGAATGAGTGAAAAGTTGTAAGAGAATGTACACTTTTCATTGCATGTCAAAATACATGAGAACTTGAAGAGATTGAACCTCCCACACTTCTCATGTACCTACTTATATCCTCCTCTCATCTTTCATTCCTCCTCCCTTAGGTTCCCTCTGCCCTCCTTTATGTCCTTGTAAACATCCTTCTACCTTAATTTTTAATTTGTTCAATCAACACACAAGAAAATGACAAAAATGATTCAAATTCAAATGTCTATGGGATGAGCAAAATAAAATAGTATTTTAAAAAGCACTAGATCATTATTCTCAATCATCCTACAAGAACATGTCACAATAATCTCTATTTAACCACTGTCAGAGTTTGCCAAGTTACAGTTACTTAGCAGGGAAATAGGTTGCAAATCTAGGCAGTGTGATTCCAAGTTGGTCCCATCTATCATAAATCCTAATACTAAAATTTTATCATATATTTTACTTACTCTAGGCCAAATGTAGATGAATGAACTAACCTTTATTAAAAGGCAATCATTTGAGAGATGTTAAATAAAAAGAAAGTATCTGAAAGCCCAAAAACATGTAGAATTGCTCCATATATATGTATGTATATATATATATATATATACATACATATATATGACATATTACTGACATTTTCTGCATTTTTCTGAAGAACCATTTGGAAGATGACTTCAACAATGGCCATCGCCAAACAAATATTCTTTTTCCTCCTCCCCTTCCTCCTCCTCCTGCTCCTTTCTCCTCCTCTTTCTCCTCCGTCCCCTACTTCTTCTCTTTCTCACCCCTTCTTCCAGCTACCTCCCCTCCTCTTCCTCCTTCTCCTCCTCCTGCCCCTCTTGCTCTTCCTCCTTCTTGTCCTCTTTCTCTTCTTCCTTTTGGGGGCTGGTACTAGGGGCTTCCACTGTCTTGCAATAAAGCTCAAGGTTAGTGCTCTGCCATTTGAGCCACACATGTTCTCACTTTGCTGGTTAGTTGGAGATAAGAGTCTCATGGTTTATTTTGTATCCCAGGTTGAGTATGAACCATGCCCTCAGATCTTAGCCCCCTGAGTATCCTGAGAGGCTAGAATTACAGGCATGAACCACAGTGGCCAGATTGCAATTTAATTTTCTAACTAACAAAATTCAAAATCCTCAATGGCCATAAATCTAAAAAAGTTTAAAGAATGTTCTCCTATAGAATCAAGCAGTGTCCAATATCCTATTTGAGAATTTTATCTTCAGAAAATCCTAGTGGTTGTAAAAGATTGGCAAATCCCTCTTTCTTTTTTGAAATTAAAAAAAATCTTTCATTTTTTAAATTGTTAAAACCTCAGGTTATACTGAACGAATGCACCATTCACGCAGTCAACAGACATCCATGAAAGGTGTGTCTCTTCCCCTGCCTTCAAGATGGCCGTGTCAGCCTTGGTTTCAATATCTACCTTAGCCCAGTAGGTGAATTATGTGGGCATAGATGTGATTATGTCACAGGCAAGCTTTGATTAGAGCCTGAGAGTAGGATCCTCATTCACCCTCCATTAAATCATTCCAGGTTCCTGCTTGGTTGGAAATTGAAAAAATTGAAGATGCATTTGTGTGTGTGTGTGTGTGTGTGTGTGTGTGTGTGTATGTGTATGTGTATGTGTGTGTGTGTGTGTGTGTGTGTGTGTGTGAGAGAGAGAGAGAGAGAGAGAAAGAGAGAGAGAGGTGTTCTGAGGCTTGAAGTCAGGGCCTGGGTGCTGTCTCTAAGCATTTTTACTCAATGTTAGCATTTTAGCACTTGAGCCAAAGCTGCTCTTCCAACAATTTGGTGGTTGATTGGAGATAAGTCTGGGCTGGATTGGATTGCAAGTCTCAGATCTCAGCCTCCTGAGTAGCTAAAATTACAGGTGTGAGCTACTGACATCTGGCTGGAGGATTTTTATTTTACACATTATGCTAGTATTGAAGGATATAATATATATTCAGGGAGTGAACCTAATAAAGCAAATGTGTATATATGCATATGTATGTTTATATATACATATATACACACTATGCATAAAATACATATTACAAATAATTATATATATACACTTTGTAGGAATAGGTCTCTATTTCACAGAATATGAAATATATATATATATAATTTGTCTATTGTATGCAAATAATTTGAAATTTTAAATCCTCATGTAAAGAGAACTTACCTTTGAATATTGCCTATAATACTAGTCTAGCTTTTTTTTTTATTTTAATTAAATGACTCATACATAGGCAACGGCATGAAATCCAGACTTCAGACAGAAATCTTAAGCCACAGGAGATCACCCAGCATCGTGAACTGCTATATTCTCTCAAGTTGCTTAGCAACTCTGGGGCTGCAATTTTTTTTTCTCTTTATTTCAGCTAACAAATATTTATTGAATACCTGCTCCATGAATGTTGCTAGGAGATAAATGCAAACAGCTCTATGAAGAAAATATCCCATTTTAATCAATTAATTATTATTTTTATAAAGCTTATTATCAGCCATTTCATAACAGGCCCACAGTCTTGAAGGACAGAAATTGAGTTTGAGTATCCATGATACCTTCTAGAGTCCTTGCTGGTTTGTATTCTACTATCCATAGTAAGAAGTCATAAATTACTGTGTTTAGAACCAGCTCATACCTGTTTTACACTGTTATGCAACTGTTTCATTGTGATCCAAATTGCAATATCCATGAAAAATAGGATCTTTACCCTAACTCTCTTTCATTGTACTTCCTAGAGCAATGCCCCTCAATGAGTGCGGGAGGCTGCTGTCAGTGACACATGTATTACTAGACCCTCCTGGGACAGTTATGGTAATTTGATAGAAGAATGTGTGTGTGTGTGTGTGTGTGTGTGTGTGTGTGTGTGTGTGTGTGTAAGAGAGACAGAGACAGAGAGACAGAGAGAGGCAAAGAGACAGAGAGACAGAGAGAGAGAGCACCAGTACTAAGATTAGAACACCAGGCCTGTGCATTGTCCCTTAGTTTTTCATTCAAATTAATACTCTAATATTTAAGCCACATCTCCATGAATGGCTTTTTAGTGGTTTATTGGAGGTTAGAATCTCCTGGACTCTCTTGTACAGGCTGGCTTTGAACCTTGATCCTTGGATCTCAGCTAGTATTAATAAACACAAGCCGCCCATTAACAGCCCAGCATTGACACAATAATTTTAGGTCAGCTTCATAAAGTCTCATTTTCATCTCTAGATGATTTCCTATATCTCAGTGTTGGGGAAGATCACTAAAGCATGTTACATGCTGCCCATCTTGCAAATGAACAATTTGATCAGTGTTGACATACATGTAGATCCGTGCCATCACCACAACCAGAGAGAAAACACTCGCAGCAGCCCGACAACTTTCTATGTCCCTTGGACAATTATTAATTTCCTTTGGTTCCATATGCCCAAACAAATGTGACTATATTCTAATAAAATTTGATTTACAAAAATAAGCGTCTGGGATTGTTTGGCCTCTGGGTCACAGTGTGTTGACCTCTGTTCCAGTCACTGACTTTGAAGAGCACTGAATGAATTTCCAAGAGAAGCAAAATTTACTGAATGTTTAGTTTTAAAACTCATGTGGAAGCTGACCAAAGGATTACAAATACAATCCAAAGACAGAAGTTGTTTTCTTTGTGTCAATTAATTGTGTCTTAAATATATTCTGATAATAGTAAATAAAGATTTCCAGAAACAAATGATTTACAAGTTTTAGATTGCTAATGAAAAGTATGTTAAGTTTGGTGTTAGTTGCTCACACCTGTAATCTTGGCCACTCAGGAAGCTGAGGTCAGAGGACAGCAGTTTGAAACTAACCTAAGCAGAAAAATATTCAACAATCAACCAGCAAAAAGCCAGAAGTGGATGTGTGGGGCTAGTGATAAGAGTGCCAGACTTGAGCCAAAAATTTAATTAAGCAAGAGTATACGGTTCTCATTTCAAGCCACAGTGCCAGCACTCCCCCCCCCCACACAGAAGCACATTATAATTATTCCAATTTGTTTTTGTTGCTAATATCTTATTGTGTCTGATTTATAAATTAAAACTTACCAGGAATAAGCATATGTAGAAAAAAAAAACATAGTACATATATCCTTTGGTGTTGCCTGTGGTTTCAGACATCCACTAGGGTCTTGGAAGTTTTCTCACATGGATAAAATATAATTAGTATAATTGCTTATCCTCTATTTTGTAATGATTTTGTAATCACTACTTTGTAGTGATACGTCAGATCTAGTTTTACACTTAAGTTTACTAAGTGTTCTTTGGTAATACAGCACAAAAGTAGCTCTTCTTTTGGCTGTTTAATTCTCAAATTATTTTTGACTTTCATTCAAAGCCTAGTGAAATTAATGAAAGGATATAATGAGGGAATTCAGGGACATATTACAACAAACCATTCCATGTGTAACTTCTCAATAGATCAAGATCATTATGTAATTAATTCTCCTTCAGTGTAGATGTAGAAAGGAAAGCAACTCCTTTAATTTCTCTAGAATGCAGAGGTCATAAAACTATGGTCAATTCAATACTCCATCTCTCTGCATATAAAAAGCATCCTTTACACAGGATTACCCCAGTCCTCATAAACTGCTCTGAGATTGTGGACAATGAATACTTATCCTCATATTCAATACAGATCTAAGTAGTGAAGATACTAATTAGCTTCCCAACCAGGAGAAAACTATTTTCCTAACAATACAATCCATTAATCACTTTCATGTCATTGCTTTTCTATATAATTTCTGTAAATGAATAATCACTTTCCTGCCATCATTATGGGAAGAAATATAGCAAAAGGAAAGCAACAATAACGTGGCAATGACCCAAAATATCCCTGATGTTTTCAAGTTTGCTGGCCTCATCACAATTTCTGTACCCCTATTAATCTTCTAGTCTATAGAAGAATGAGTAATGTTTATAAACTGCACATTCAAATAGCAGTTGGAAACTAGCCTAAGCAAACAAATCCTCAAGATTTGTAACTCCAGTTTAACTAGTCAAAAGCCAGAAATTGAGGTGTCTTACAGTGACAGAGTACCAGTCTTGAGCCAAAAAGTTAAGCAAGAGTGATTTCAAGCCCCAGCACTATCACACACACACACACACACACACACACACACACACTATATTATTATTCTACTTTCTATATTATTTCTCCAATTATTCTATCTTATATGTAGCAAATGAATATCCTAATATATATATATATAATATATATATAAGGATAAATTGCTTATATCAATAGTAATTATCTAAGACTTAAAGTATCACAATAGCACATCAAATTTACATAATTGAAAACCTCTTCTATTCAAAAGTTTTTGTCATAAAACATGTGAGTATAATCCACAAGTTAAATGTTTCCTAGTTCCATGGCTTCATTTTCCTCTGCTAGATAGAAAGGGCAAAAAGACTTATCAAATCATTCCATGGGCAATAATATATAGAACCAATCTATCTCCTAGGTCTGTTTTTCCCCATCTAATTGATGACAGTTTACATCAATGATATATAAACTTCCAATTTTATTATGAACCATAATTCCACTCTACAAGAATGTCAGAAAATTTGCTTCATCTGCCAAAGTCTCTTAATATATCCAAAGAACATTAGGGTAAACCCATGATGGTCCTTTATTAATACTGATTTATAGTCATGACATTGTAAGAGCACTTGTTCAGTCAGAACATTCTAGATGAAGGTTAGCTTTTTTTTTTCTTTTCTGTCAGTTGATAAGAGTTCTTTTCCAAACTCTTTATGCACAATTGTATCAAATTAACCTGATAGAAATCCTTTTGACTGTTCATCTTTCCAACATTAGATATTTCTGAAGTTGAAAGGGAAAAGCTATACATTAATCACACTACAGAGAACAGAGCATTTACAAGACTCATTTGCAAAATTATATTATCATCTTGCACAGTGCACAAATTGCATGAAATTGTGTGAGAAGTTTTATTCTAAATCCTGTTCAGTTTCTAATGACAATAATGGTAATATAAAGAAAATGAAAATCAAAACAACACTGAAATTCCATCTCACCCTAGTTAGAATGGCCATTACCAAGTAAAATAACAATAATAGATGCTGGTGGGAATGTGACCAAAAGGAAACTCTGCTAAACTGTTGATGGGAATGTAAACTCGTTTAATCAGTCTGGAAAGCAGTATGGAGTTTCCTCACAATACTAAATATAAAGTTTCCCTATGACTCAGAAATTCCACTCCTGGACACTTACCCAATGGACTACAAACAAAAGCCATATTAAACTACCGGCACAACCATGTTCATTGCAGCATTGCTTACCATAATTAATATATGAAATCAACCCAGATACTCCTCAATAGACAATGGATCAAGGAAATGTGGTATGTATACACAGTGGGATTCTATACTTCCATCAGAAGGAATGATATTGTACAATTTGTAAGAAAATGGAAAAAATAATATTAAGCAAAGTAAGCTACATGGAAAGAAACATAGGTTGCATGGCATCCTTCAATTGTTAAAACTGGGATGTGCCTATAAATCTACAAGTAAACAGACTGAATGGTACAAAACAAAAAAGTATACTAGGACATGATAAATTATATAGGTATCTAAATTTTCTCACAGTGAGACCAAAAAAGGATATTCTTCGGAGGACCACTAAGGCTCATTAGCTATGTGCATATGCTCATAAAAGATGATCTTTTTAGAAATGAACTCTATGAAATGGAAACAGGTTTTTTTTTAAAGTTTGATTTTTGTCCTAGTTGTGGCAGGCATCTTTAAATAACAGCAGATATTCCAACTTTTTGAGCAGATACAAAATAAGGAATAAGATTTTACCAGAGTTGTGATCATCACAGGCTGTGTATTTTCTTAAGCTTAATTATAAAGATGATCATACCTAAAGAAAGAAACTTTCTGATGGAGCTTTGAAAAAGAACTTGATACTTTTGTGTAAAACCTATAAAAATTACCGAAGTGTCAGGGTTTACCATTAGAAGATGAGACATCGATTCCAAAACCTAATCTAGTTTAATAATTAGAGGTTCACAAGGTCAGAAAGGGAATCCCAGTAGAAACTAGCATGTCTATTTATAACCTTAACTCATGGAACAAAGTATAGCTCAATATGCAACTGAAAAAAAACCAGATAAATCATCAATGATTTAAATGAAAAAAATGTATGTATAGCATGGGAGAAAAGGCTGACTAGGAAACTATAGTTGCAAGTAATACCCTCTTCAAAGAGAACCTACTTTATTGTGTAATAGCAAAACCTTTAAATGGGCAGAAAAGCCACTAAGGTTCAATCGAGCAGCTGGGATTTTTCTTTCTATTATTAATTTTGAAGTAATGCTTTCTGGACAATATACTGTACTAACATGAATATATTATTCTAAATTCTTGTCACAAAATTAAATCTCAAGGAATTTTAATCAATGTAAAAGTTTACATAAAATTCACTGTAAAAAGGTAACTATATATTGTTGATCCTGGATCATGCACAAAAAGCACATTTGTGAAAATCTAAGCAATCACTAGTATCATTACATCTTAGTAGCTTTCATTTCTGTTTCAATCACCCCTACACATAGCTTTCTGATGCCAATAGCTCCTAGACTTGGAACGATAGAGAGAAATTAGGTCAGACAGAACAAATAAAATCAATAAGCTAATGCTTGAAAATACAGGAAATGAGTCTGGGCTTTTTGTGTTTGTGCTACCGTCTGTGACTTGATACAGTGTCACGAGGTTCATTATTGGAATAAGAACATGGAATTCAGTCTCAGCAGTTTCTTTGTTTTGATGATATGATGATGCCTGGTTAATGATATGCTGCTAGATACATCCTAACTGGTAATGCAGAAACTCTCCCAGAGAAAGCAATGGAATGTTGGACTCTGAAGCTCTGGTGAAAGAGACTCTGCAAGTCGCCCTACTTGCCTCCACCAGGGTTTGTAGTTACAAAAAAAAAAAAATTGTGTCTTCAAAGTTTCCAGTAAATTGTGAAACTCTGACATAGGTATACAGATTTAAAATCAGTCTGTCAAAAATTAAAACCTCATCTAGTATACAACATTATTGTTACTGGACTGATTGTATCTTAGAAACAAAAACAATGTCTGGAAAGGTATTTCTATGCTTGAGTGCTTGCTTAAAATGCTTAAAATCTTGGGTTCATTCCTAGTACTGCACAGACAAACAACAACAACACAAAACTTTAAGACTGGTTATAGTTACTGTACTTCAATTTGATCAATCATTTCTACATAAGGAAAAGAAAAAGGATCTAAATGTGTAAATTATAAATCTCACAATGACAATGCAAGAAAACATCCTTCTATAGAAGTCATGCATCTCAGCTGTAACTGACAGATTCAGGCTTCAGTGCTTACAAGACAGGATCTAATCAACCTGTTTTTATACCTTTTCTTGAGCAAGTTACTTGCAGTGGAATCTTCTTCATGTTCTAATGAACAATCTCAGAGTATCACAAATGGTTCCCAAATCATCACATCCACATATTTAAAGCCAAATAAGTCCTTAGTCATGACAATGAAGGTTAACTGGACCTTTATCTAATTAAACTCATTAAATTCTTCAGATGCCAAAGGCCCATGTCATATCCTTCCTGTTTTTATCCCTAGAAAAGTAAGCCTATGAAATTGATTGGTGATAACCAGGAATCAAATACAGGACACATCACCTTCACCTTCACCCTACACTGCATTGCAAATTGTTTGACCTGAAAGTATAATCTTACCAACTAGATGTTGTTTCTCAAAGAGAAGGATGGCCATTGGTTTATGTGAGATCATCATATGGTTTTATGTGGGGCATAGTGTGATTTAAGTTCCAACACATCTGCTTTGTGTAAGAAACATTCTTTATTGATGTCAAACTTGTATCTTCCTAAAAGTGTGAGGAAAGAGCTATTTTCTACCAAGCACTTAATAGAGGATTGGGATGTAGCTTAGGTGTTAGACCACCTGCTTAGGAAATACAGGGCTCTGAGTTCTAATCCTGATACAGACAAAAAAAGGTTCTCCATAGCAAACCAGGTATTTTTATTAAGTAGAACATAACTATATTGAATACAGGCATTAGTAAAAATGCATGCAAAATGCATTTTAAATATTCATTTTACTTAAGACAATATCATCAGTATCTTGTCAATATTATATAAATATGTTGTCAATATATAATATTTACATTCTCTATCCAAGTGATTTATTCATAATACTTTTCTATTTTGGCTATAGGTTTATAGAATGGTCTGTTCAAAGATATCTTCAATACACACCACGATGTTTTACAGTAAGCAGTCAAATAATGAAAATAACAGTAATAACACAAACAAGTCCTACTTATCCTGGAAAAGAACAATTGAGAATCACTTGGGATATAATTACAGCCTGCATCTTTGACAAAACATGCTAAATACATATTAAACAAAATTGTTGGGGCTGAGAATATGGCCTAGTGGCAAGAGTGCTTGCCTCGTATACATGAAGCCCTGGGTTCAAATCCTCAGCACCACATATATAGAAAAGGCCCAAAGTGGCACTATGGCTCAAGTGGTCGAGTGCTAGCCTTGAGCAAAAAGGAAGCCAGGGACAGTGCTCAGGCCCTGAGTTCAAGCCCCAGGGCTGGCAAAAAAAAATAAACAAAATTGTTTATGAAACACCAAGAGGAAAATCTAAGAGCTAAGTCACTCCATTTGTTCTTTCCATCATTTTATAAACTGTTGCAAACTGTCCTTGAATAAAGTGTACTGTCTTTAAAGTTAGACACTATCATAATACTATATAGTTGATGTTTTTTCATAGACTTCTCTCAGAAGTCTTCAGTCTTGCAAAGTGCATTATGACAGATAATAGAGAGGTTTGAGTACAACAGAAAGCAGAGAGATTCAAGTTAAAAGATTTCATTATTTCATTCTACAATAAATTTTACAATCTTCACTGCCTAGTATAGGCTGTCATGTTGTCTCATTTCTTACATATATCATGTTATTTATTCTTAACCAGAATCCTATGAGGGACCTGTCTTCTTATGGATAAGACAAATAAATACTAGTAAGTTCAAGGTTACAAAGCCAATAAGAAAACAAGATTTTGTTGGGGTATTTTTGCCTGCTCATTTGCGTTAGTATAAATATTTTGTAAAGTAAGTGAATACAGGAGATTAAAGACAATAATTCTACAGCTGGTGTTCTCTGAGGTAATTATTCAAGGATCTTTTAAATCTATATGCACAAAGGCATTTCTCAATCAAAAAGATAGGAATTTAACAGATAAATTTCTTATTTTCTAAAGATGTAGACATGTAACATCATATATTTATAGGATAGTAGTATCACCTATGTGTATATACAGAGGCCACACAATGCTTCCATCACAATTGCATAAGCGTAATTGTACAGTTTTTAGAGGGTGATGGCATTTAGAGGGAAGTGGCATTTAGACTTAATCATTATTCAAAATTATTACAGTCTTTAATGTAATATATATGCATATGTGTATGTGTGTGTTTCCTAAAGCTACTATTTCTACTTCTCAACAATGATTGTGCATTGATAGTAAGCTATGTGTCTTATGATTTGATAAGCTAAATATTAAAATTGGCTGTAATAATATTATTAGATTGCTTGGCAATTCCCACTTGCTAACTGATTCTAAAAGTAAAGTTCACAATCATCTCTAAACAAGCAAAGTTTCTCCATTCATGATTACATCACTGAAAAGCTCGCAAAATGGGGAAATGATAGAGAGTTTGCAAATGCCTTTAGCTCTGTACTGTAGTTTTCACATTTGGTAAATGAACATTGAATTGAGTGACTTCTAGTATCCTTTAAGTGCAGAATTTTGTGATCCAAATTTCTAATTTGCATTTTCTATTTTTTTCTTCTTAAATTCATTTATTCCATGTTATTCCTATAAAAATACTTAAAGAAAACTTAAGTAGCTATAGTTATCTGCCTTTAATATTTAGAATATTACTACTTGCTAAGTACTGAGAATATGTAACAGACCAGAGAATGTGCTGGGGCATGAAACCATTATATAATACATTCCAATTTTATACTTTTGTACAAATCTAGTCCTATACTTCATTGTCATGCACAGGTGGTTTGATATATAAACGTCATTATGGCATATCTTCTAATAATCACTCTGCTAGAGAATAGGACATGGGTCTTTTTGGACTGGTGAACTTCCACAAATTAGTCCAAATTGAAGATTTAGATTCCACTCCTCAATGCCAAGTGAGGAAAACTGTAGAGGACATTGTCAAAAGGGCTAAGCAAATTGATTCTTTTTGTTCTATTCTTCTGTGCCGAGCCATCACACTACAATAAAGAAAAATTTTTAACCCCTTTGAATAATTGTTGCTGTTTATATGAGTGCAGAAAAATCTAAAAACAACATAGGAGAGCTTGGTGGCAGAGAAAATATTGGCAGACTGGGAAAAAAAAAATTCTGTAGCACCCCTCCCACATCTACATTTTTCCTTTCTGTGATTTTGGCTATCCTCAGTCAAATATGATCTGCAAATACTAAAAGGAACATTCCAGAAATAAAGGCTTCATAAAATTCTGAGAAGGTAACTCCTAAAAGTAATAATGCACAGTTATAAGAACATGTTGCCTTATTAGAATATTTTTTTTACATTTGAGTTTTTCTATTTTAAGTATCTTTAGAAGGAAAGTTGGAAAGGACTAAATGAGCCAGTTCCATAAAACATGGCAAAAGAAAGAAATAAAGAAAAGTGTGTTATGTGTTTTAAGTGAATTAGTTATAAAGGTCTATTAAAATAATTAACTTCTTATTTTCTACCATATTTTTCCAGAACCAAAATTAAATTGGTAGATAAGGAACTGTAATATATTATAAACAAAAATGTCACCATTGGTTCCTCCTTCTTTGTTCTGTATATTTGCAATGAAGTGCTGTCTACTGCTATTACATTTCACACCCTGCACCTATTCTGATTTTGTGACTTGTTTTGCAGAAAGGAAGATAGCCGAAGTGATGGTGTGCCAGTGTCCAGACTTATTTGGGGCCTCCTTTCATTCTCATGGAAACTCAACTCTGCAGTAAGCATAGGTTAACCTGTCAGATGATGGGGGAATCACATGGAAGAGCTGTTCACCCCTACTCAGGCCATCTAAGATTAACTCAGCTACCATGTGTTCATTAAGTTAACTCAACTACTTGATTACACAGCCAGCAGCAAAGCCCCAGGTGGGCCTACTTGAGCTGGGGGTGAGAGAGCAGTGACAAACCCTTAGCTAATGACAGAGTGATTCTTTGCCCCCGCTGTCTTGAGTAAAAACTGAAGCACAGAAAAGTTAAATGTCGGCTGGGGATATGGCCTAGTGGCAAGAGTACCTGCCTCGTATACATGAGGCCCTGGGTTCCATTCCCCAGCACCACATATACAGAAAATGGCCAGAAGTGGCGCCACAGGCTCAAGTGGCAGAGTGCTAGCCTTGAGCTGAAGGAGGCCAGGGACAGTGCTCAGGCCCTGAGTCCAAGCCCCAGGACTGGCCAAAAAAAAAAAAAAAAAAAAAAAGTTAAATGTCCTAAGCTTCCACCAAGAATAGGTACAAAGCTGTTATTTTCCTTTTCGCCTGATTCAAAATGCACATTGTTTTTGTCTGTTTGTTTTGTTTGCGGAGACATGTTCTAGCTATGTGGCTCAGGCTGGCTTCAAATTCAAAATCCTCCTGCCTTTGTCTCCAGAAAAGAGGAGAGAGTAACCAGGAGCCTCCACTATTGACTCTGTTCTTAGTCTCGTTCCTATGAGCATGCTAAGTACTTCGCCCAGACTCCACCAGTAAAATTATTGTATTCAATTCAAAGGGAGAAATCTAATTTCTCAAAATCCCTAACAAAATCTTATTTTAACCAAAGGACATTTATTGCACTTGATAATCATTCATTAGCATCTCAAAAAGCACTGCAATATGTTCTTAGAGTACATTTTAGTCAACCATTGCTGGCTGAGGCCTGTAATTCTTCTAGTTATTTAAGAGGCTGAGATCTGAGGACAGTGGTTCAAAGCTAACCTAGGCAAGAAGAACTTGAGCCTCTTATCTCCAATTAACCAGCAAAAAGTTGGATATGAAGGTGTGACTCAAGTGTAAGCATGCTAGTCTTGAGAGAAAAAGCTAAGGGACAGTACTTAGGCCCTGATTTGTCCCCAGTATGAGGACATACACACACAAAAAGCAACAAAAGAAAACATATTTTAAATTAAAAAGTTGAACATCAAATATGCTATCAAAAACATTACTATTTTAAGCATTACAAAGAATATCTTCAAAAGAGGGCTATATGCTTATTTTTAAGTGGTATATTTCATTTTTCTCACACATATTTACTGTGGACTTTACAGCATAAATACAGTTGCATAAATATTATTGAAGACATCTGGCAGGTTATCTTTCAGTTCTAAAATATATAAATGAAGTCATCAGTTCATCTTAGGAAAATTCAGAAGGATTTTTAAAAACCATCTGTTATGCACCTGTGGGATCAGGTAGCAATCAATGATTTTCTTTAATTTGCTACAATTTATGACTCAAAAAGTGCAAGTGTAATAAATAGACCCAAAACAAATGAAAGTGTATCTGAGAGTGGCTTTCTTTTAATTAAACCATAAAGTATAGGTTCCATGTAGTTAATCTCATTTGATTTAGAACAGACTCCAGATAATTAATAAATAACTAGAAGTAGGCAAGATAATATTAATAAGAAAACCTCTGTGGTGTTAGAGCTTTTCAAAGAAGAACAACAGCTATTCTGGAATACAAGAAATAAAAACCAGTGGGTATTTTCCAGACTATATTTTACTATAGTTAAATAATATTTTAAACAATATTAAATCTTTACTTCTATTACATTTATATTCTTTCAATGACTATAATATATTCACACAAACATATACAGTCAGATATTTTAAACATACATTTTTGTCTTCAGCTGTGTAATGTGTGTTAACCACAGTAAGCACAATGCAAATGAGCCACCTTTGATATACTATTTATTTTCATCAACAGCTTCTTGATTAAATTCATCACTAGTTCAGGAATGAAACTGAAGAAGAATCTGAAGAATATAGAAGTAACCTTCAGAGAAATAATAGGCCATGTAAAAATTTAGTCTTGACTACCACTTGTGGGATGGTATAAATTTACATTTTGAAAATTGATGTAACTGCCAAAACAAAATTAAATAAAATTCTTAATTCTAAAGGAGCTTCCAAAAAAAAAAAAAATAAATAAATAAATATATCTGAAGTAAAAAAAAAATAAATAAATAAAAAATAAAGGAGCTTCCAGATTGTCATAAGTGAAGTTTCAAGTGAGAATTATTGCCGGAAACCTTTCATCACCACATATGGAGCAAGAATTACAAAGAATCAGTGCTAAAAAGAATCACATGAAAGCTAATATAGGTACAGATACAGAATACCAGGTTAGACCCTGTGTGTGTGTGTGTGTGTGTGTGTGTGTGTGTGATTCAAATGTATTAGACCCTATATTATATACATTATACATGGTCTAATATACATGATCCAATGTAATATACATTAGACCATATATATGTAGGTGCGGATATACACATAGGTGTGTGTGTGTGTGTGTGTGTGTGTGTACCCCCTCACACACACACGCATTACACAAAGTCTCTTTTTGCAGCCTTAGATAGACTCAAACTTGTGATCCTCCTGCCTTAGCCTCCTGAGTAGCTGGTATTTCCAAGCACATAACACTATGGTATTTATCAATATTTATATTTTAATAGTTTGTAGACAATAAGATTCCAAGGTTCCAATATTGTTTTAATTTCTGAAAGTCTTAAAACTTGAACACAGGCTGATAGAGAAATTGTAGATTTACACAATAGTAATTTGTATCTTATCCAAGAAAACAAAGTAGTAATTAGCTTTCAACTCCCATTATACTATCCTTTACTATTCTCATAACAGAAATCAAACTATCCTAAATTTCAGCCTTCTATTAAAAGTAATACATAATAAAATCTAAACTGAAGAGAAATAATTGTAGGGTTGCTGTATGTGTTTATGATGTTATTTTCTTAATGAATGCACAATTCTGACACTCAGCTACAAAAATGTTGGGTATCTGATAGGTTTCTTTTTTCTATTTCTATATAGTTCAGAAATGGATCCTCTGAAGAATTCATCCATAAAAAATTGTACAAATGAACTATGAGTTATATTATATCTGAATTTTAGCTCTATAAGAAAATTTTCCTTTCTGAAATAATCTTTGTGATATTGGGGAAATTATATATATATATATATATCTTCTTGTAACTCTCAGATTGTTCCTGACACTGTACATACATTATCATGTTTTATTCTTGTGGAAATATTATTAGTCTAATTTTAGCTGTCAGATCCTGAGACTCAAATAGGTAGCTTACTCAAAGTATTATGGCTAGAAAGAATCAAAGACATTAAAGCTTTAGATCAATCAAATTTTCAAGTCTGTGTCCACTGTCTTCTTTATGACACTAAATATTCACTATCTATTTATGTAGGGTAGGCTGACTTGCAACTCACCATGTAGGCCATGCTGATCATGAATCATGGGCGTTTTCCATCACACCCTGCTCTGTTATGGATTTTAATATAATAAAATATAATACATAAAGAGTAAATTCTTCACATAAATACATAACCCCATGTTTATAATGCTTATACAATTATCATAAAAATGAATTCTAGAACACTTCTTTCAATCAACTTCTTTAAAATTTCAAGCACCCAAATTAAACACCACTGATATTTCCTAATTATATATTTTGAAATATAGGAAAACCTTTAAATTCTGATACATAGGATTATTTTTCAAATCTGCGTGCTAATATCTTATACTTTTAATCCCAGCCAGTCAGAAGGCTGAGATTAGGGAATCATGGTTCAAGCCTAGACCAAGTAGAAATATCTGGGAGATGCTCATCTCCAATTATTCAGCAATAAACTGGAAGTAGAGGAATGTCTCAGTGGTAGAGTGCCAGGCATGAACAGAAAAAGCCTAATGAGAGAGCACAGTACTTGAGCTCAAGCCCACATGCTGTCATAAACACACACACACACACACACACACACACACACAACAAACGTACACACACACATTTTCACTACTTAAACAAAAGAGTTATTAGAACTGTAGAGAAAGGAATATCATTTAGGTGTAATGTTCGATGTAATATAATAATTTCTAAGCAATATCCAATCAACAAAACTACCCTTCAAAACATTAAATTATCTTTAAGTAGTGTACCAAGAGATTTCAATTCAAACAATCTTTCTTTAAATGAGAATCCATAAATTGAGAGAGATAAGCTGACCTTCCAGGTAACCAAGTGACCCTCCCAGAATGTCCATCCCACGAAGCTATGTGTTCTAATCATGTGTGTATATATATATATAATATACATAATATGTATATATACACATATATGTATATATACACATGTATCTATATTGATCTATATGTATATATGTATATATACATATATGTAAATATATTCACATATATGTGAATGTATACAAATATGTATATGTAATATATATTGTATAGTAGCATAATATGTTATATTATTTATTTATGAATAATATATTTATATATGTATATTATTTCTTTATATAATGTGTATCATATATGTTTATGTGTATATACTTCTAAATAAATGGATATTTAATATTTTGTTATGTTAAGTAGTAAGTTGTATTAAATTAACAAGAATAAGAAAATTTGCTATGACAAAATATAAAAAGTGAGGCTGATATGATTTTATCCACTTGCGTCAAATCACTCAAGATATAAACCAGATTGACAGAAATACCTCTTTCTGTGGTATTTGTTACCTAGGATGCCAGTCAAACATTTAGCTATAGGAGCCTTAGGGCTTTCATAGAAGGACAATTTACAGAAATTTCCTTCACCTAATTTGCTCTGCAATTCCTAAGGAAGAAAAAGAAAGGGGAAAAATATTTACCTTAGCAACTGCAATGTTGCATTTTATCTAGAAGCTGCGGTGTTGGGTTTATTTTTTAAATAACTTTTAAAGTATATGTGTTTTGACATCCCATCTTCATGAGTTGCTGGCGTGAGTAGTCAGGTGGAAGAGGGCAGGCCACACACCTCTACTGTCCTGCTGCACATGACAGAAATACTTACTCTTTTTTGCACCCATTGTCTTTATATATTTTTAATGGAAAATGAGAGAATTGCTCTTGTACAATATGAGTATAGAGACATTGTCAGAGAGGGGATGCAGAGAGTAGAGTTCATCACAGCTGACCTTCGTTATTTCTGGGAGAAGAGAAATTGGTAGACAATTGGCAATTGTTATAACAGGAAAATAAACATCCTTGTCAAGTGTCAGCAGCTAAAAGTCAATTTCCAGCCCTAATGGAAGAAAGCTGTAAGCTTGTCTACAGGAGAATAGATTTTTTTCCAGAAAGGACTAAGTTAAAAACACATTTTAACAATGTAATTCAGAAATCCCTCTTAGAGACTGAGGTTCTTGCAGCCCACACACTTGAGGGCCACACAGAAAAGTGCACTTGCCTCATGCTAGAGTGTGACATCAGTGCTTGGAATGTGACTGACTTTTAAAGGGAACTCAGGAATAAAGGGATGGGAAAGAAGAATTGTAAGATCTTCTTTCCTTTACCACCAAAAAAGAAAAAAAAAATGACTTGCTGGGCACTGGTGGCCCATAGCACTCAGGAGGCTGAAATCTGAGGATCGTGGTTTGAAGTCAGTCTAGGCAGGAAAGTCTATGAGACTCCTATCTCCAACTACCTACCAGAAAAGCAAAAGTGGAGCTGTGGCTCAAAGTCAAGGAAACAGAACAGGCCCTGAGTTCAGCCCTCCCCCACCACCCCCGCCCCATGATAAAAAATAAAAGACTGAAGTCCAAAATGAAGTAGTTTAATAGTAAATGCGGTATAAAAAGTCGAGTGTCCTTGGCTTTTTCTTGCTCCTTAACCATCTATCTCCTCAGTGCCATGACATAATCCAGCCCTTCCTCAGTTTCCCATCACTGAGCTACTTTGCCTGGAAACTTCCCCCAGGAATGAAGCTGGGGCAGTGAAACCAGTTTCCTCTTTTTTTGTTACTTCTCAGAGATCACTCCCACCCACTGCCCAAGACAAATAGCATCTAATGGCTTTACATCTCATCATGGGAAGAATTGGCTTTCCATTCAGAGGGCAAATTCAGCTCCAAGTATTTTACTTTATCCAGTGCTCAAATCTTTCTTTCCTTCACATTTAATTACACAGAGTCATCTGCTTATCCTGTGTGGGGGTCTTACTTCTCAGAGCAGCCACTATGTCTAAATGCTGAGACAAAACTATCATCAAAAATAGAGTCTATGGGGCTGGGGATATGGCCTAGTGGCAAGAGTGCTTGCTTTGTATACATGAAGCCCTGCATTCAATTCTCCAGCACCACATATAAAGAAAATGGCCAGAAGTGGTGCTATGGCTCAAGTGGCAGAGTGCTAGCCTTGAGCAAAAAGAAGCCAGAGACAGTGTTCAGGCCCTGAGTCCAAGCCCCAGGACTGGCAAAAAAAAAAAAAAAAAAAAAAAAAAAAGGTTTACAAGGATCAATGTGTCAAGAAAATGTGGTGTATATATACATAATAGAATTCCCACTCATCCATCAGAAAGAATTATATTGTACCATTCAAAAGGAAATTGAAAGACTTGGAAAAAACTATATTAAGTGAAATAAGCCACATCAAAAGAAACATAGGTTATATATGGTTTCCCTCATTTATAGTAACCTGAATGTGCCTATAAATCTACAAATAAACTCAGGGAATAATTTTACACACACACACACACACACACACACATACTGGGACATGATTAATTATATAGGAAACTAGACATTCACACAGTGAAGCCAAAAGAGAAAGGGCATAATTTCACATGATATGTTGAAAATAACAACAACAATAAACCACTTGTTTCCATAGCTTGTAGTTCATTTCCTTTAGTATCATCTTATGTGATCATATGTGCATTGCTACTGAGCTATTGTGATCTTCTGCTAGGATTATCCTAGAAGTGTACTAATTAATCCAGATGAGGGAAACCACAGAGTCTACGTTTCTTTGGGTCTGGCTCACTTCACTTAGTATGATTCTTTTTCCAAATCCTTCCATTTCTTTTTGACTAGGGCAATGCCATTCTTTCTAATTGAAGCATAGAATTCCATTGTGTATATGTACCACATGTTTTTGATCCACTTATCTACTGAGGGGCATCTGGGTGGGTTTCGTATTTTAGCAATGACAAATTGTGTTGCGATGAACATAGTTGTGCTGGCGGCTTTGGTGTGTTCTGGCTTGTAATCTTTTGAGTAGATTCTCAAAAGTGGGGCTGCTGTTTTGAGGAAACTCCATACCGCTTTCCAGAGTGGTTGAACGAGTTTACACTCCCACCTCAGTGTAGAAAGATTCCCCTTCGGCCACATCCCTTCCAGCAACTGAAGACCCAGAAATGAAGCCATAGACCTATGGCTACTTAATCTTTGATAAAGGAGCTAAAAAAGTAGGATGGAAGAAAGACAGCCTCTTCAAAAAATGGTGCTGACAAAATTGTTTCAACACCTGTAACAAATTAAAACTATATCTTTATATATCATCCTGCATCAGAATCAATTTCAAATGGATCAAAGACCTCTAAGTAAAATCAGATACCCTGAAAACACTACAAGAAGAAATAAAGAAACACTTGGGCTTCTCAGCACAGGACAAAACTTTCTTAATAAAGTCCAGAAACACAACAAATCAAAGAAAGGTTATACAAATGGGACTGCATCAAACTGCAGAGCTACTGTATGACAAAGGATATCATTTCCAAGATAAATAGGAAGCCCATGTATTGGAAGATCTTTACCAGCCATAAAATATACAAAGGCCTCATATCTAAAATATACATAGAACTCAAAAAATTAAACTCCTCCAAAACAAATCCTCGAACCAACTGTACCCTCAACAAATGGGCTAAAGGCCTAAAAAGAGATTTCTCTGAAGAGGAAATGAGAATGGCCATGAGATACATGAAGAAGTGCTCTACATCACTGGCCATAAAAGAAATGCAAATCAAAACAACATTGAGATTCCACCTCATCCCAGTAAGAATGTCCATTATCAGGAAAACTAACAATAACAAATGCTGGAGGGGATGTGGCCAAAAGGGAACCCTACTACATTGTTGGTGGGAGTGTAACCTTGTTATTTATTCTATCATGCTTGTTATTTATTGAATCCATGCTGTGAATCCTTTATGATGCAGTAACATGAGAAGGTGTTGAAAAACAATGTGGTCCACCCAGCTTCCAGGCCAACATTTGCTTTGCACACTGCTTGCTGGTTTTATGAAAGTGTTCAATGACTATACCTTTTCTATCTTTGTTTAAAGATAAATGACACTTCCTGTTTATATTATGTGATAGATGTTGTTGTACACAGTTCTTTGCTCTGTCACATTCACAGTTTACTCAGATGGCATATAATTAATTCTGGACCCTTGTAGATATCTCAATTTAGAGATCATGAGACGAAGCAGAGGGAAAGTCAAACTACAGGACAAATAGGGAAGTAGCTGCTGGTGTTACTGAACATATTGATATTGTTAAAGTTTGGAATGTAGCTAAAATGTCCTGAACAGAGTCCTCTTCTTTCGTTCTCTCCACTCTACAGGGTTATTCTGCTGGACTTCCGGGCTGTATACTAATCCTCTCCTTCATATATGCAATTATCTTTCCTGCTGTTTTGCATCAGAAATGATTTTATTCTGCCTTAAATAAAACTCATCTGTTACTTTTTTATCATATGGTCTATTCCATAGTCTATATTCCAAAGCCAAGAAACCATATCCCATTAGCTTGCTCTTAACACACATTGAATCTTAAGCCTGTTGGTCCACACATGTAAGCCTACCTCAGGAGACTGGAATCTGAGGATCAAAACTTGTTCGGATATAAAAATTCCTGAGACTCTTATCTCTAATCAACCACCAAAAAAGCCTAATGTGATTCAAGGGGTAGAGCTCCAGCTTTGAGGAAATAAGGCAAGCAAGAGCAATAGGCCCTGAGTTCAAGTCCTAGTACCAGCATTCAGCTCTGCACCCTCAGGATACATACATGATAGCTGTTCATATGAGTGTCTTTACAGTGATTTGTGCATAGAAGCTTAATGCTACTGTTCCATATATGAATTCAGGTAGGCTGTGAAGCTAAAGAGATTATTTTGAGTAGGATAAACTAAAGACTCACTTCTGTTCTAAAACAAAATTGATTTACTACAAGTTTTCCTGCAAAGCTTTTCCTTTACCATCATAGAGGCTGTGGCCAAGTACTTGAGATTCATTCTTTCTTGAAAAATGGAAGCTTTACTTTACATTATTTTTTATTTTTACATAGTGGACACTGGACAAGGATCATGAATGTGTTTCAAAAAATGTCAATTTTTAACCTGTAATTTTTATATTTTGTTTCAGACAAACCAACATGCTTGTAAGAAGGAAAGAGAGGCTGGGAATATGGCCTAGTGGCAAGAGTACTTGCCTTGTATACATGAAGCCCTGGGTTCGATTCCCCAGCACCACATATATATATAGAAAAGGCCAGAAGTGGCACTGTGGTTCAAACGGCAGATTAACCCTTAAGCAAAAAGAAGCCAGGGACAGTGCTCAGGCCCTGAGTCAATGCCCCAGGATTGGCAACAAAAACAAAACAAATAAACAAGAAAAAATATAATAAAAAAAAAGAAGGAAAGAGAAACCTACAAGTGGTAACTGGAAATCTTGACTGTTTTGAAAATAGGCTGTGCTTTCATTAATTTATTTAGATCCTAGTATTATGAAAATAAAAGGGTTGCTTTTCTAACTGCTATGGAGATCTCACTAGAAATTCTAGCTCCATTCATCTCTTTCTCCCCTGGAGTATACCTTTACATCTCTTCTCAATTCAGCTCACTTTGAAAATAATTTTCTAAGGCTGTGAATGGAAAGGCTAATTTCTGTAGCCATCAGCCTATTTCTGGAGCCTGGGTTGACTGATATCTTATAAATCCTTTTTATATAGTACTGACATTTTAAAGACACTGGCCAGTCTGAACTTTCCATCTGGTGTGCTTGATTTCCTTTGTCCCACTTTCTCTAGTAAATTATGCTGCCCCTGAGCTCCAAAACTACTCTGGTTTAATTTCAGGCTTGAAGGTATGAAAAGATAGTGAGGTATATTAAAGCAGCAGATGAAAATAATGCCTACAATAGTGCAAGGGATAGGGACGAATTTCTTGACTCTTTAGCATTTGTTTGTGTAATAACTCTATGACCGAGAACAACCAGAAAGATATCCTAGTACCTTCCATGAATTAACACAAAACTTGCAAGCTCAGCACAGATGTCTCATGCTTGTCATCCTAGCTACTCAGGAGGCTGAGATTAGAGAACCTAAGTTTGAAGCCAGCCCAGACAAGAGAGTTCATGAGACTTAAAAAATTATTATCTTTAGGTAGTTGTACAAAGGAGTTTCCATTCAACAAAGAAGTTTATGAAGACAATGAGTCTTGAGCAATACCACCACTTTCAACACTCTCACCCATCCTTCCTCACCTCCTTCCTTCTTTTTGCTTGAATTTTGTAGGACATTCATTGAACTTTGGGGCTGTACTTCCCTACACACACTTCTCCGCATTTATGCACCACCCCCCCTTTCCCAGGCTCCACCACACCTCTTTCAAGGACCTGTTTCCTTGTGTTTATTTTGTTGAACCATGATTTTGGCTTTCTAAGGAATTATACTATTTGAGTTTTCCCTGAAATCTACTATATTCTAATACGTTTATGTACACTTCATACCACTGAACATACTTAGATACATATTTATAAACAAATTATAGCTACCCCATAGGAGGAAAAAAAACCATGCAATATCTTTCTCTCAGGTCTGATTTACTTCACTTAATGTAATTTTCTCTAGGTCCTTCCATTCCTTTGCAATGAACAAGTAAAATTCATATATACACTATATATATATGTGTATATATATATATATATATATATATATGGTATATGGTGCTGGAATGAACACGGTTATACTGCTAGTGGCTTTACTATATCCATACACCAGTGTATGGTTCATGAACTTTCTTTATGCAAGAAAATGTAGTGTCTTTGCCAGTTTTCCTTCCATTTATTACCTTAAAAATAGATCCATCTAGGTGCCCATGCCTCATGTCTGCGATCCTAGATACTCAAGAGACTGAAATCTGGGGTGGGGATATAGCCTACTGGCAAGAGTGCTTGCCTCCCATACATGAGGCCCTGGGTTCAATTCCCCAGCACCACATATACAGAAAACAGCAAGATGAGGAGCTGTGCCTCAAGTGGCAGAGTGCTAGCCTTGAGCAAAAAGGGACAGTGCTCAGTCCCTGAGTACAAGGCCCAGGACTGGCAAAAAAGAGAGAGAGAGAAACATAGAGAGAGAGAAAGAGAGAGAGAGAGAGAGAGAGAGAGAGAGAGAGAGAGAGAGAGAGAGAGAGAGAGAGAGAGAGAGAGAGAGAGAGAGAGAGAGAGAGAGAGAAATATGAGAATCAAAGCTCAAAAACATCCTGGGCAGAAAAATTGAAGAGACTCATCTCCAATTACCCACAGATAACTGTAAGTGGAGATATGGCTAAAGTGTTAGAGTATCACCAAGAATGAAGGAGTTGGTAGAGTGTGAAGCCCTGAGCTCAAGCCCTAGTATTGGTATACAAATATACATAGGACAGACAGACAGACACACAAAAACACAGAGATAGATACATAGATAACAGATTCGATAGGCATGAAGAAAGAAAGACAGGTAGATAAATAGATACAAGGTACTTTTTATTAAAATAATACAACCAAACACAATTCTATTTCCACTGCTAAATGACTACATCCATGTATTCCTCTTGGAAAGCACTGACAGCACTTCCCCATTTTAGATATCTCTATGGACTAGGTAGACACTAAACTTAGAAAAAGTTTGTATAGTATTGAGAAAGATAAATAAGAATATATTTAAGGGACTTGATTTCAGACTAGATTTTACTCTCTTATAACATGTCATAATATTATGTAGAATTATGAAAATTAAGAAGTTTTGAAAATATAATTACAAATGGATTGTCTTATTTTGGAAGCTATACACAACATTGAAAAACTCAGGTAGTTATATCCTAATTCTCCAATGGACTCTTTGCCTCTGCCTTTATTACCCAGTAAGTTTACAGTGAAAGAACTGGAGGACCAAAAACGTGTCACCAGGTCTCAGTTCACAAGGGCTTAATTCATTTTCACTAAGTCACCTCACTTTTTTTTTTTAAGATCTATGTGGTGAATCAAGTGGTAAATGGTGCCCAGGCACTGAGTTCAAGCCCCAGAAGTGGCAAAGGGAGAAAGGAAGGAAGGAAGGAAAGAAGGAAGGAAGGAAGGAAGGAAGGAAGGAAGGAAGGAAGGAAGGAAGGAGGAAGGAAGGAAGGAAGGAAGGAAGAAAGGAAGGAAGGAAGGAAGGAAGGAATAATGTTTGAGTCATAGGTATATTTGACATGATTTAAACCTTACACAATGCTTGCCTCTATCAAACATTTCCTGGTGCCCATTAGTACATGCAATTTTCATGTATTTATGAACTGGCTCAACAGTAATGTTTTAAAGAGGCAAAAGCCTTACAAATTTACATTCATTGGTCCATTCATTAATTATTTACTACACATGAAGGTTAAGTGTGAGCCCTAAAAATTCTCACTAAAACACATATTAATGAATTAATATTTTCAAAGCCAACACTTTCCAACCATGGTCATGTGCAAAGCTCAGGACTCACATTTTCAAATAAATTTTCATGGCAAATGGACTTGATTTCACAGGACAGATGTACATATTGATTTCAACTGAACAACAGTCAAATATTTCAGTGATTTTTATGATAAACAGCATAGTACCTCCAATGGCATTATATTTATTTTACTTTTTGTTTATATTCTGAACCTTGCCTTTGTGTTTTCTGGCTGCAATTTTGTTATTCTTCATGGATTTATTTGAAAAAATGTTAATGCCTCTTTGTTAGTCTTCTCTTGTATTTATTATTTTTGTCATTTAATATTTATTAAACTCAAAAATCAACATTATTTTTTTCTGTTTTTCTCAGCTTATGAAAAATTTCTCCTTAACTTCAGTGGACTTGAGTTTTTTGATAAAATCATCACCATAATCTTATTCTACAATATTTTCATTATCCTCCAAAGAAATGAAATATCCATCAATAATCACTCTCGAATCCCTGCTAGCTAGAACCTGAGAGATACTTTTCTAATTTGGATACCTCTATCTATCTGTCTGCCTTCCTGCCTCCCTGCCTGCCTCCCTGTCTGCCTATCTATCTACTATCTATCTATCTATCTATCTATCTATCTATCTATCTATCTATCTATCTATCTGTCTATTTATCTTTTACTTAAGAAAAACTATATGCCATGTGGCATTCATGCCTGATCTTCTTTAGCTTGTTTTAAAGTTTATTAAGATGTAATATGTTATGACTTCATTCTATTGTTTCTAGCTTTAAAAGACATATCTTCAGTCATATTGCCTCTTTCATAAATCAAAACTATTTTGCTACTGCATTTTAATTTCTTAGTGAATTGTAGTAAAAAAGATTATTGATAAGAAATATACTCACTGCCTTACCTATGAAACTGTAACCCCTCTGTACTTCACTTTGACAATTCAGAAAAAAATATAAACAACTTAGATACATGAAAATGGAATTCGTTGGGCTGGGGATATAGCCTAGTGGCAAGAGTGCCTGCCTCGGATACATGAGGCCCTAGGTTCGGTTCCCCAGCACCACATATACAGAAAACGGCCAGAAGCGGCGCTGTGGCTCAAGTGGCAGAGTGCTAGCCTTGAGCGGGAAGAAGCCAGGGACAGTGCTCAGGCCCTGAGTCCAAGGCCCAGGACTGGCCAAAAAAAAAAAAAAAAAAAAGAAAATGGAAGTCGTTATTTTAAGCAAATGATAGGAAGGAAGATGTGGAAAGTGGGGAAAAATGGAAGAGGTACCTTTGATAGAGAATCACTGTATATATAAATGGACAGGTTGAATCAAAACCACTCTGTACAATTATTTAAAAATAATAAACTTAAAATAACATGTCCATTGGTAAATAATTAAATGGATAAAATACATTCTGTAGTGAAAAATAGGCATTTTCCACAAAACATGTAATTTATCAAAATCTGCTTTCTTTTCTCAAGGATAAGAATATTTATATTTCTTTAGAAATAATTCTATGATGTCTTAATAATGCTATCCTAAGTATAACAGTGTACTTCTAAATTAAATTGGTTTGAATGGAAGTTACTGGTCAAAATTGACACCAATTTTACAGCAGTGATGTGTATTGCAAAACTACCTCCCAAAATGATTTTGGTAGCCAATGTGCATTTTAAAACATTTATGTGAAAATGTGCTTGTTTTATTTATTATAATTTATACTAGTGTGCACTATTGCTCTTAATTGCTCATTTAAAATGCTAAAAATGTTTATTTTTATTTTTGATTTATGTGGTTATAAAAAGATTTATTTTCCAAATAAATCTGGATTCTTTCTAATTTTTCTATTATATTCTCTCAAATGTTTAAATAGCTTTAGATATTTTTGGTTAAAATCAATGTAAAAATATGAGTTTTAAATTTAAAATATTTAAAAGATTCTTGCTACGTTTATTTTTCAATTATTAACTTTCAGGTTCTCCCTCCCTTCTTTCCTTCCTTCCTTCCCTTCTTCCCATCCTTCCTCCCTATCTCTATTCCTTCCTTCTTTTCTTGCTCTCTTTGTCCCTCCTTCCTTCCATCCCACCTTCCTTCTTTCTGGGACTTGAACATGGAGCCTATTTCTTACTTGGCTTGCTTTCCAGGCTGGCACACTACTACTTACAACACACCTCTAGCCTGGGTTTTCACTGTTTTTAAAACTTATTGTTTTTCTTTCCTGAACTTGAAAAGGAGTTACAACTCTAGGGGCAGAATTTCACAGACTTTTTCACCCATATTAACTGCCAACCTGAATCTTGTGGATCTCAGTCTTTTGAGAAGCTCAGGTTACAGGAATATGCCATGGTACCTGATATGTTGGTTTTATTTGTTTGTTTGTGTGAGTTTCATTTTAATATTTTTATTATAAAGATTTCAGAAAAGAATGAATAATTTCAATTTTTTTATTTTTCTGGTATTGTTGGTCACATAAACATACCCTCTGTTCTCACTGTATTTAATTTTGATACCCTGTGTCTTGTATATATGTTTTTCTGAATTGGGGAAGGGAAGGCAAACAACAAAATGATGAGACAAAGGATGAATGGTGATCCAATGCAACAGGAATACTCACAAGACAATATGTTGGAAATGAACTTTACAACTTGCAGGGGGGAGTTGTGTGGAGGGGAGGAAAATCGGGAGAAAAATGAGGGAGGGGGTAATAATATTCAATAAGAAATGTACTCCTCACATTATGTATGTAATTGTACCATCGCTTTATATTAGCTTGACAGTAAAATAAACCATTTTCCCAGGGACAGCTTAAAAAAAGTTATATTCAAATAAATGTACTTTTCACCTCTTTCTTTTTCATATGATACTCATTTCTCCTTCATATCCTTTATTTGTTTGTTTATTTGTTTTTGTCCATCATGAGGTTTGAACTCAGGGCCTCATGCTATCCCTGGGCTTTTTCACCCAAGGCAAGTGCTCTACCACTTTGAGCTGCAGTACCACTTCCTTACATCCTATTTTCATAGTAAAGTCTATGCAACTATTTTTATTAATAGTGATAATGAGCATCACAGTTTATCGCTTGCCTTTATTACATATCTTTATGATTTTCCTATTAGCTTACACTTTATTGGGTATCCTAATATTCCAAAAATTCTTATGTTACTGTTCTCAATTTTACCATGACTGTTAATGTTATCATATCATTTCCTAATAGACAAATTCTGTTCTATTTATCCATTGTTGATAAGATTCATTTTTATTGAAATTTCATTACTTTAATTTTTAAGTAAATCCCTAATTGATGGTATCATAAGGGGATTTATTTACAATACTTCTAGTTTCTATGAAGTGATATTTCTCTAGCACATAAAATAATTTCCTCATTTACAACTCATCTCCAAGAACAATATCAATTACATAATTAATGGCCCCAAATTCACAGAAGATTGACTACAACACATAATGATGTCAATCTTCTTGTTATTCTTCAATCTTATATTTACTTGTTAAATATATATATATATATATATATATATAGCTGAGGTAAAGCAGGAGATGGTTAATATATAATCACATATAACCCGCTGAACAGTGTGTAATATGGCCCCAAATTCACAGAAGATTGACTACAACACATAATGATGTCAATCTTCTTGTTATTCTTCAATCTTATATTTACTTGTTAAATATATATATATATATATATATATATATATATATATATATAAAAGCTGAGGTAAAGCAGGAGATGGTTAATATATAATCACATATAACCCGCTGAACAGTGTGTAATATGCTGATATCTGAGATTAAATTCTCACATAAATTGCTGATATTGACAGACTTTACAACTTTGTTCTGGCTTTTTCTTAGATAGACTTACACTGGTTTTAAGCACACCAAGGCAATATGACATTCTAACATTCACAGTTCTCTGGCTTTTCTCATCTCACATCTTCATTCATACATGTTCTTTCTATATTTTCTACATGGAATGTGACACTGTTTTGTCTTTAAGAGTCTACCAAAGTAGTTCATCTTCCTCAATCACCATAGTTCTTTCATATATCCACTTAGATGCTTATACAATGTATATGCTCTGGACACTAGAGTTTGAACTCATCCAGAGTAGCAGGACCATACTTATCTTGATGGCCCTCCCCCAATATCTGCTGGCTTCCTTCATTCCTCTCTCTCTCTTCTTTCTCTCTTTCTTTCTTTCTTCTTTTCTTTCTTTCTTCCTTTCTTTCGTTCCTTCCTTCCTTCCTTCCTTCCTTCCTTCCTTCTTTCTTTCTTTCTTTCTTTCTTTCTTTCTTTCTTTCTTTCTTTCTTTCTTTCTTTCTTAATTTCATCCTCTTTCTTTTTTTCTTTCTCTCTCTCTATTTTTGTGCTAGTCCTGGGGTTTGAACTCAGAGCTTGACTTGTGTCCCTGAGGTTTTATTTATTTACTTATTTAAGGCTGGTGAACTACTACTTGAGCCACAGCTTCACTTTTGGCTATTTTTGTAAACCATAGTTTAGAGACTCGTGGTCTTTCTTGGCAAGGTGGCTTTAAGCTGTGATCCTTAGATCTCAGCCTTCTGAGTAGGTGGGATTACAGGCATGAGCCACCAGCATCTAGCTAATTCTTTATATATAAAATCCAAGTTCGTTAGTGTTAGGTCCTCTCCCTGAGGGCTCCATGTAGATGCCCCCACCTCATTAAGTCTCCACCCAGTTACCTGGGTAACCTGCAGACCTGGAGGCAGTTATCTCCCCTTTCCCTGAGGTCACATCCTAATCCACCTGGCCACACCCCTTGCCCCTGCCCTAGATATAAGGCTGGGCTGGGTGGGGGTCTCTCTCTCTCTCTCTCCCTTCTCTCCGGCCATGAATCATCTTGGCCACAGGCCAGCAGTTCGGTAATAAACTTTCTTTCCTGCCTGAATACCGCGTGGTGTTCACCTTTACCGGCTACCTACTTTAAAAAACCTAACAGTTAGCTCTGATCACTCAATGAATGGATGGTAAAAGTTTCTCCATCCCCCTAATTTTTCTACATAGGCTACAATCTCAACTGTAAAGCAAAAACTATTTTTCTTTGCTCATATTCAAGTTCTGTTGAGTTAGGGCACATATTACTACAGAATACAGTTATTTTCATGGTGATTCTAAAGCATGCTCCAAGGGGTGGAATTACTGACAACCCAAGCATTCAAAATCTCCATGCTCTCATAGAGAACATGAGTGAGAGCAGCCTCTGTATTATTCAGGTCTTTTCATAAACATAGGGGAAAATTTCACACACCCGCACCTAGGCTTCAAGTCTCCAGAGAGGTTTGCTTTTCCATTTTCTGTAAACTAAAAAGAAACTTATTTCACAGTTGCTTTAGCATTAAGAAGAATGCCTTCCTACCGTCCTGATTACCACAGAATTCTCATATAATCATGTAATGTAACTCTTAGCTAAAGGCAGATATCCAGGAAGAAGAGAATCTTGAAATCAGAAAACAGTGAAAAGAATTATTACTTCCTTGGAGTCTTCTTTTTCTTCTCTCATGAAAATACACGGCTATTCAGCCATGTTTTGTCAATTATTAATGCTGTGTTTCTTTAGTGCATGGATTATATGGTAAAATATTCTGTGGCTTCTGGCTGTCAGTGTTGGATCTGATGTTACATTTGCCCTTTTCATCCAGGAGAAAGGAGAAGTGAGAATAAAGAACGAGGGATACAAGGGTACATAAGGGGCAGACACTGCAGCTGGGAAATAATAGTCAATGATGGGCCAGCAGGAGAGGAGAAAAGGAGCTAAAGACAGGTGGTAGGATCCCTTGGCTAAAGGAAGTCAGGCGTGAATCTGAATCCCATATCCTTTTGTTTGGCTTTATTTACAACCCTGAAGAAGAAGAAAAGAGAAGCAGTTAAAAGAGATAATAAAATAACAAGCATCATAAAAAATCAACTGACAAAGTGTAAAGAATGATTATTATATTACCTAATAAAAAATCAAAGTAAAGAAACATCAGAAGAAGTCTTTTAACTATTAAATAAAAACACAGCCATTTTTTTCTATAGAGGGAAGAAATGGCTTGAAATATAATAAAAAGGATCAACTAGACCACAAGCCACTTTATGAATGCCAGGAGCTGGAGGCTATACATAATAACATCTCAGAAAACACCTACCTACTGAGTTGCAAAGTTCTTGAGGTCTGAATCTGAACAAAGAATCAAATGGTTTTATTGTCATGGTATATTTTGAAACTGACAATACTGTAATTACTTGTGGTTTGCTGTTAACCATGCAAATAATCTGACTCAATTTATGTTGATGTTGATATAGTAAACACAATTCAAACAGCACTTTAATAATAGAGTATTTTGAAATCTATTACCAACAAAACATACTATATAATTACATATGGGTGCTAGACAATAGAACTTAGCCACAGAATACAAATGCTCAGAGAACAAACTTGGAAAATTCCATGAAATTAATGTCCCAAATGATGGTGGTCACTACTTCAGGGTCCTCACAGAAAGCATTCCTAAGACCACATTTAAATTGGAAATATGCAAAGAGCATCTCTGAAAGAACTTTGAGTAGAGTTAAAGTCTATTATGTAGATTGAAGTCTACTTCATTTATCAAGACCACAGTAACAGACAACGATTATTAGGAACATGTGCCTATTTTATTTTTAGACTATTCCTTCCCTCTCAATTTTGCAATTATCCTTCCAATTCTTAGTTTTGTTATGATCATAAATATCCTGGTATAAATCTAGGAAAATGATTTTGCAGTAGTTTTCATAAGGTTAGTTATTAAAATACAACATTAAAATACTTTTAGAATTATCATGGTTCATGAAAGGGCAGATCAACTACATACTTAGGATAATCTAGACAATAAGTACAGAATCCTGATGGCCAAAGTGAAATCACTCAGTGGCATAATTGGCCATGATGCTGTAGTAGAAAGGGTGACTTTTTTAAACAACTAAAGTCAGATTTCCAGTCATGGAAACAGGAAAATGAATACCATGGAGCCAATAGAGTTGAATTCAGGTAAAACCCTTCTTTAGAGTTATAGATGGTAAACTCTTTGTTGAGTCTTCTCATGAGAGAAAGCATGAGAGAGTTCTCTGGGATCTTATTACATCCATACTACTATGAAGGGACTTACTTAGGGGGTGTAGGGGACCAGGTTTGCTCTTAAGGCTTCTGTGACAATGAAAGAAACTTGAGCAAATAACAAAAATAATTCTTGGAGGAGTGGATTTCATATGGAAAACAGTCATGAAATCAACTTGAAAAGATTAAACAACCAAGATGACAAGAATGAAACTAAAAATATAGCAACAACTGGGGCTGGGATGACACCAAGACTGTTACTTACATAAAAAATACTCAGCACATGACATAACACATCAGCAGGGAAGCAAGCAAAGCAAACAATCCATACAGAAAAACATCTATGCCTTTTTATTGTTTGGAGGATGGGTGTCCTGATTCTGGGATTGTACTTGCTAGCAGTTGCTCTACCCACCCGGGCTGCACCATCCATCTGTCTGTAGTTCTCTTCAGTCTTTTCTTTCCCTCCCACCTCCCTGTGTCAGGCCTCAGATTGTGATTCTCCTGCTTAAACTTTTCTAGTACCTAGGAACAGAGATCTCCACTACCGACCCACTTTCATTGTAGGCCTTCACTGGCCTCAAAGCGCAATCCTTCTGATCTCCATTTTCTCACTACCTTGGATTACACATGTGAGCCACTACACCAGCCCCTTATTTCATGTCTTTCAATATACTTAAAAGCAAAACCATCTAATGGTTAATAGTATTGATAAGATAAACAAATTTTACCACAGTGGAAAACTTTAAAAAAAATGTACTTCGGGCACCATGGAGGTTGGAAGAGCAGTTTCTTAAAGAAAAATCCATATCTGACTTGCCTTTATAGTTCACCTCTAAGTATGTGCTAAGAATTTAAGTCTTTAAAGGAAGTTTTCCAGAAAAAGATAGCAGTAACTAAATGTATCATCATTATGTTCTTTACAAAAATGAGTATCTGTAATCGGAGAGACATTGGATTTAGGTTCGCTTTAACCTGGTTTTGCATCCCATCGCATGGAGTTCTATTCTGCATGGCATTTACAGATAATTAGTTATGCTCCTACAAAGCTTACAAAGGGACTGGCATAAGGATCGAGTCCTAGTGAGTACGTAAATGAAAACAGCTCATCATGATTTCTAACATGTTGAGCTTCAAACTAGAAACATGATAACACTTGGAAAGGGAGAACTTGTTTCTTGCCATGTCCTGTGTAAGAGCCATAGTGATCCTCACAAAACATTGATCAACTCATATTGCAATCTCACTTACTAGCCATTCTTTTGACATACCAGTAAACGTAGGGAAAAAAAGAAAAATAATGACAACTATTTTAAAAAGATTTACAATAAGTAATATAAAATAATATGAAAGCTATATTTGGGTAGGGAAGTGAGCCTAATAAAATTATGAATAATCTTTTATTCCGTTAAATTTTAAAGGTCAATTCTAAAATTCCTTTGTAACAAGTAATTATAAAAGACACAACACAAGATTTAGAAAAATGAGTGCATTAAAATTTAAAAGTCATATAGAAAAGAAAATAATTTGCTTCTAAAAAATAAATAAATCATTTACTTAAGGAAAACAAAACCAGAAATACTGAAAATAAAGTTTTAATTGCATTGTAAACAAAAGCCTCTTAAAAATATTTAATAACATATACATACACTTTAAAGTAAGGGCTTGATTCATTCATTTTAGACTGAAGACAGTGGTTTTTTGTTTGTGTGTTTTTGCAGATCTAAAGAAAGGGAATTTAAAATAGGAAATCTGGCTTTGACAACATTATGATGAACCAAAACATTGGGATTTACTATCTTTTCAATTAAAACTCTTTATAGTAAAGGTGTTCCTTACTAAAATACACTTATCTTACCTATTCTCTTTGTATTAAGAAAAATAAATACAGCAAATATATAAGTGTATATATATATATATGTATGTATATGTGTGTGTTTGTGTGTAAGAAAATGTGAAACTTCTAATGTTCTTGAAAGTGATTTTTGTCTGTATTAAACAAACAAAATACTTTTTTGGCTACTTCTGTGTTGGGAACAATCAACTAGAAAACCTCATGTGTAACTACATAAAGTAATCTTAGGAATATGCCCACTGAGATTACAGAAATATAGTAGTTCTCATATACACACACTCACAAACACACACATTATGAAGGCCTTGAAATGCCTTTCAGAGAGCATGGAGTGTGCACACTGGGGTCTCTGATTTATACATTATACAGAAAGAAGGAAGGAAGAAAGAAAGGAAGGAATGAAGGAAGGAAGGAAGGTATGAAGGTAAGAAGGAAGGAAGGGAATGAGGGAGGGAGGGAAGAAGAGAGGGAGGGAGTAAAGGAGGGAGGGAGGAGTGAAAAAGAGTTATGCAACTGCTCTTTACTCAAAAGTCCCTTTCTTTTCTTTTCCTCATCCCTCTGAGGCACATCATTAAGAAACTGGGAGACACATATACCATATTTTTGCATCATGTCTTAGCAGAAGGGAAAAGAGGTAAGGAAAAATCAGAGTTAACCATTGTTCCAGTGTGCAGGGGCAAAATGAAAAAAGAAACATCAGAACTGCTACTGGGCTGACTACAAAAAGGGAAGATTTCAAGTTGGTGAGAGAGCACATTCTACAAGTGGATTGAACAATTACAGGAACTAGGGGAAGAGGAACATGAGATGCAATCCCACAAAGCAAAACCTTATAAATCAAAGTGCTTTCAAAAACTGATTTTAAGACATTTAGCTTGTTACAATGTTTTAGAATTCTCATAGTAACCTGCCCACTCATAAAATCTTAAGCAGTTTTATCAGGTTGTGCCATAAAATTTCTCCAAGGACAACAATTCAACAGGTTGTTCACTTCCCAATTATTAGAACTGAAAAACTAGGGAAGAAAAATTGATTTACTTGGAAAATTGTATCAAATAATGCATACAAATATGTCATTTAAGTTTGAACTTGCCAGTCAATAAGTTTATTCATGCTGAATATATGGTCCTCAATCATAAAAATATATTTATTCCTAAACACATTTATAAAAAATTATATAGGGCTGGGGATATGGCCTAGTGGCAAGAGAGCTTGCCTCGTATACATGAGGCCCTGGGTTCAATTCCCCAGCACCACATATAGAGAAAATGGCCAGAAGTGGCGCTGTGGCTCAAGTGGCAGAGTGCCAGCCTTGAGCATAAGGAAGCCAGGGACAGTGCTCAGGCCCAGAGTTCAAGGCCCAGTACTGGCCAAAAACAAAAAATAAAATAAAAAAAAATAAAAAATTATATATTACTTTCCTTAAACAGGAACCTTAAATACACGCATATATAAATGTGTATATAATATAATATATAATTATATGTGTAATGATATTATATATTATATATGATTATTATATAACATAGTGTATAATATATCATTATATATTTGATATTTGATATATGTACACATGTATATATATATATGTACTCATATAGGGGCTGAGTATATATCACTTTTAGCTTGTATCTAACTTTATCAAATATGCTCACAGAAAGCTATTGCTATAAAAATGTACACTTGGATATTGCTCATATTGTTTAGCTACTCAAGAGGCTTAGACTTGGAGGATCACAGTTAAACTCCAGTCCTGGGCAAAGATGTCTTTGAGAGTCTACCACCAATTATCTAGGAAAAAGTCATACTAGAGGCATGGTTCAAGTTATCGAACTTCAGCTGAACTGCAGACCTGAGCAAACTTGGTATCTTGAGTTCTAGTCCTGGTACTAGCATAAAAGAAAAAAGTTTTGTTGGCTTCAGAAATCCCTTCAAACAGCAGCCCATCGAACTACATTTCAAAGAGGTATTCAGATTCTGCTAAATTATAATGAATTTAGTATTTCAGAGTAAACTACCTTTTTTCTTATGAGAGGAAAAAAAGGCAATTTAAATCATGTGAACATTTTTCCTTAAATTCTGCTAAAATCTCTTGACTTGTAGCTACCATCTGTTGGTTGTATGCTTCCCCCTTAAAATTTTACTTAAAAGTTCTAATCCCTACTCTATTTCATATCTTTAATCACTCTAAGTATAGTTGTCTCCAGTTATGGCTTCTCTGTGGAAAGAAAATGTTTTTATAAGTCAGCGTAGAAATGACTGTCATATAAAATCTAAAATTCAAATCTGTTTAGTCTTATTGATATTCTCGCTTTGAACTTTAAGTCTCATGCGTGTCTGGCCAGTACTGTGTCTAGCACACAGTAATGCCTAAATATAATATATGCACATGTGAACATCACAGTAATCCCCCTTGGAATAATTAATATACATAAAAAATAATGAGTGATGGGAAAGTGTAACAGACTGTGTTTTGGCCAGGATCAGCAGGAGGGCAGAAAACTGAGCACAGAAGGTGAATGAAGGGAATGTTGTCCGTAGGTATATATCAACATAAAACCATAGCACCTCTTTAGAAAGGGAGAGTAGGGATAAGAGTGATAGAGGGTGAAGTGGAAGGGGTAGTGAAAAACCATTGTCACTAGACACTATGTTGGAAATGAACTATACAACTTGAGGGGAAGGGGGAGTTGGGAGGGACAATCCTGGGAGAAAATGAGGGAGGGGGTGACACTGTTGAAGAAGAAATGTACTCATTACCTGACCTTTGTAACTGTAAACCCTCTGTACTTCACTTTTACAATTAAAACCCATCATGTAGGGAGCATGGAAATGTCACAATCAATCCCCTTTGTACAATTAATAAATGGTAATAAAAACTTAATTAAAAAAAAAACCTAGGTGAGCACTTATGGCTCATACCCATAACCCAACCTAGTCAGGAGGCTGAGATCTAAGGATTCAGGTTCAAAGCCAGTCTGAACAGAAATGTCCATGAGACTCTTATCCCCAATTAACCACCAAAAAGCTGAAAGTGGATTTGTGGCTCAAGTGGTAAAGCTTCAGGCTTGAGTGAGATAATTCAAATGAGGGCAAGAGACCCTGAGAGAAGAAGAGACCCGGGGTGGGGTGGGGGGGAGAGGAGGAATAAAACAATTTTTAAATGTGTTCTAGTTCAAGGTTCAGTAGTGGTATAGACACAAAACAAAACACAAAAGTTTCTTAAAATATACTGAAAATGATACTTTTGTTGTTGTGGCTTTGGGTTTGGGGGACACATGAGAAGTTTTCTCTGGTCACTCTTCACTGGTAGAGTTGTGAGTTCGGTAGGGTGAAGAAATTTCTATGTCATGATAATTCATGTTGGCCTGCCTCAATCTCAAATAACAGAGGAACCCATTCCATCCATCTCAGAAATATACTGACCAACTCCCTGGATTGGCTACTTATTGTACTAAATTACTGAGATAGGAAATTTTGTGAAGAAAGGAGAGAATTCAGTGTGTACACGGATCCAAAACATGAAAATTATTTGAAAGAGTCTAAGTAGATTCTCGAAACCATATATTCTATGGAATGTCTGTATCACCTCCAAATTCAGTATTTTACAAGTTTAAACAGTTTTATCTGGCTGACATAACTGGTGGTGTTTGGAAGTGAGGTCTTTCGGGGGTAATCAGGTCTATGTGAGGTTATAGGACTGGGAGAGTCCCCGGAAAAGTTTAATGGCTTTGTAAGTAAAGGGAGAAAACCCATAGCTTTCTCTCTATGTGAAGGCCACGCAAAAAGATGATTATAGTCAAGCAAGAAACAGATTCCTCGCCATGATCTGAATTTGCCAGTGACTCAAGCATGGATTCCCCAAACCTCAGCATCATAAGTAATAAATACCTGCTGTTTAAAATGCTCAATCTTTGGTATTTGGGGTATCGCATCCTGACTTAGACAACACAAGGAATTCCTGTGTCTGAGCACCTTCCTTTTAGGTTTCTTACAATAGGTGGCATTAAAATGCCAATGGGAAAAGTATTAAATCAATAATAGAGCAATAGAAATAGTTTAGGTGACAAATAATTAGGCAGTGAAAATGCAAGGTTGAGAATTGTGGCATGCAGGACTCTCAGTAACTTTCAAATCCTGACAATTGTCACCTACACATTTTATTTATTAAAATTAAGCAAGAAAAAAAAACATGCAAAATGAAACTCCCAGTTAGACTAGAAATTTTACCATCATAAATATTTTAGAGCTCTTTACTCTAAAGAATTTATTTGTGTTAATTTAGGCCTAAGCATTATAAGATAGTTAAAGTGTAAGAGGGACAGAGAAGAAAGAAATTAGAAAGGTGGATAGTCATGAAAGAAAGGAAATGTTAGAAATGAGGTGAAGAGTGAATCACATTAAAACTTTCATCCACTTTCCAACTTTTAAAGTGGATTCATTCTCCCTCATTATTTTGCTCTAATAAAGCCTTAAAGAGTTGAAAGTTTAACTGGAGTCTTTCTATTACACACAAAAATGAAAAGATATGACTTTTTAGTGTTTTTGCACAAATGCATTACTCTGGCCCATTTCATTGGCTCATTCTTGTAATCCTAGCTACTCAACCAGCAGAGAGTCAAAGATTGTGGTTCAAAGTCAATTGAGGCAGGAAAGTCTGTGAGACCCTTCTCCCCAATTAGCTATCCAAAAAGTCGAACTGGAGCTGTGGCTCAAGGGATAGAGTACCAGCCTTGAGTAAAAAAGCAAAGGACATCTCCATGGCCCTGAGTTCAAGCCCCAACAATGGCACAAACAAACAAAATACCCCAAAAGTATTCTAATGTACAAGATTATTTGTATTATTATTATTAAATATTTTGCCAATGCTGGGGCTTGAACTCAGGGCCTGAGCACTGTCCATGGCTTCTTTTTGCTCAAGGCTAGAATGCTACCACTAAAGTCACAACATCACTTCTGGCTTTTTTAAATATATATGTGGTACTGAGCAATAGAACCCAGTGCTTCATGTATACAAGGCAAGCACTCTAGCACTAGGCCATATTCCCAGTCCCTTGTGTTATTTATGTATGATCACATGTAATACATTTGTATGATATAGGATATATGATAAAAATAAATCTAGTTGGAATATTTTATAGGGTGTGGGAAATTTTAATAATAATGTATGAATGAAAGCATTATAGAAATGTTTTATATCTTGAAGTCATATATATCTATATTAGAAATATAGCAGTTATTGTCACATTTAATATCAGTGGTCTATGTAAATGAAAAATAGGCATGGAACAATTTGCTTTAATGGTTAGTGGCAATACATTTAATTTTATATTACATTAATTTTAAATTGCTTTTAAGGAAAGAGTGTTGAAAATTCATCATGATGTTTATATTGAAAATTATAGCCCATTTGGTCATAAATTAAGGAACAACATTTTTCTTAGAATATAAGAGGCAATTTCTGTTTCTCTAGAATCGAATAAATATATACTTTCAGGAGTATATGTGTAACATTTGAATTACACAATTTTGGGTTTTAGAAAGGACTTTAGAAATTATTCTAATGCTGTTGAGCTTATGTTGTCAACCTAACAAAATCTTTTTATTTAAGGTACATGAGATACAGGAATCTTCAGTCTGGACCCATCAATTAGTGGCCTATGAAAGTGGTCTGGTAATCCAATCATTCCTGAATTGCTATTAAAATTTTTGTGGACATTGCAACAATTATATTATCCATCATCTAAATTTTTTTTTTATCATTCATGGTTTTGATCATTACTGAACAATAAATTGACACTCATATTTAATTAATTTTATTAGGGTAAATCAGCTATCATGCAAGCAGAAAGTTGATAACATGGTTCAAATGACCTCTTAAAATGATTTGGACTGTATTGGATTGCATTTTTTCCTCCAACTTGAATTTTTTTTTTTTTTTTTGGCCAGTCCTGGGCCTTGGACTCAGGGCCTGAGCACTGTCCCTGGCTTCTTCCCGCTCAAGGCTAGCACTCTAGCACTCTGCCACTTGAGCCACAGCGCCGCTTCTGGCCATTTTCTGTATATGTGGTGCTGGGGAATCGAACCTAGGGCCTTGTATATCCGAGGCAGGCACTCTTGCCGCTAGGCTATATCCCCAGCCCTCTCCAACTTGAATTTTAACAAACCTATTCTTACTGTCTTCCTGGCAACTGAATAAGATGTTCAGCAGTCAAAGGAAAAAAATCACATACCTATTCCATCTACTCCTATAAATGAGGATATTCACAAAATATTTGAGTAGTGAAATGTAAAACTTGTGTTCCAACATCCCTTGTGTGAAGATCCTCAAGTTCTTCTTCCTTGAGGACTCACCTCCATAGGGCTTCTTTTCTACACAAATAGATTGCACCTCACACCCACAGCTCAAGTATAATCCCTTGAGACCATTCATACCAACACAAGCCGTTGATAAGTCGTCCACCTAAAATGCCTTCGGTTGTTCCACATGTGTTTTTTCAAGGTACACATTCTTATTTGTTTTTTGTTTTTGTTGCCAGTCCTGGGGCATGGACTCAGGGCCTGAGCACTGGCCCTGGCTTCTTTTTGCTCAAGGCTAGCACTCTACCTCTTGAGCCACAGCACCACTTCTGTTTTTTTTCTATATATGTGGTGCTGAGGAATTGAACCCACGGCTTCATGTATACGAGGCGAGCACTTTACCACTAGGCCATATTCCCAGCCCAAGGTACACATTCTTAATTGCCCAGCTGTGCACGCTCAGTTTGGCTGGAGAGAGCTAGCAATCCGCCATGGCCTTCTCATCCATTATACATGTGTCTCAGCTTGGCAGGCTAGGACATTGAGTCTTTCCCACAGAACAAATTCATGAAGAGAATCGGATGTGTTCCACAATGTCACTTGACTATTTTTGAATGAATGTTAAGGAGTTTTTAAATGGACCTACCCAGCAAGCAAGGTTCATGTGTAATTATGCTGAGGTCAGCTTGGTGCTTTTGCAGGTGGTTGGAAACTTAAGAAATAAGGCCTAATTGTAGATCTTGAGGATAATTAAGAAGCATTGTTCTCTCCTTTGTCTCTTTGCTGGGTGTATGAGGTAGGCAACTTCCTCTGACACCTACCCCATGCTCTGTCTCCTTCCGAATGCCTTCTCTCCTTATGCGGTGATTATCTCAGGTATTTCCTTAGTGATGGAAACCTGACTGATATAATGGGCAAGTGAAGAATACTAAATGGACAAATGAAGAACAATAAAAGTGGTTCATTTAAATTCCAATATAAATTTCAGTTAAATACTCTCAATTTTACTTTCCAATGAATTGAAAGGGTTACTGAAGAAGCTTATATTAATATAAGAAGGGCAAAATTATGTGAGCCAGACAGACTTGGGTTTGAATTCTGACTCGACTTTTTGTTCTTACAAATTCCTGAGCAAGTAACTTAACCTCAGCCATCCTTCTGTAAAGGCAGAGGTAGAGGACCATTCTCATGTAATGAATGTGAATCTTAACTGTGACAGTATGTGTGTACTGATTATAATCATCCTCATCACCTGCTTAACAAAAGTGCAGCAAACATAAAGATTCTTATTAATGTCATAGGCATTTTCATGGATATTATATATTGGCTTAATAAAAAACAAAAACATTATGAAATTACCAGTTTACATTTACTATCATAATCTTCACTGCACTAGACACGTTTTCAAAAACCTTGAAGTACAACATGGGCATGGTGGCTCACACTTGCTATCCTAGCACCAGGCAGGCTGAGGGTTTTGAGCCTGAAGCCAGCTTAAGCTGGGCAGCAAGCACTGCTTCAAAAGGAAAAGGGAAGTGGGGTGAGGGGAGGAGGAAGTAGGTGAAAAATAAAGAGGAGAGGTGAAGAAGTAGGAAAAAGAGGAGGAGGAAGAGGAGGGTGAAAAAGCAAATTAAAAGAAGGGGAAGTGGCGGGGGGGGGGGGGAAGGAAGAGGAGGAAGAGAAAAAGGAGGAAGAGAAGAACAA
Source organism: Perognathus longimembris pacificus (assembly GCF_023159225.1). NCBI lineage: Eukaryota > Metazoa > Chordata > Mammalia > Rodentia > Heteromyidae > Perognathus > Perognathus longimembris. Next base: position 70,987,446 of record NC_063165.1, read on the forward strand.
TTTAAATTATGTAACTATAAAGAGGTTTCCTTCTTAGGACTTTACCTTTTATCCTAGATTAAAATACCAAAAATTATCAAAAGCGCCATCAGAAAATATCATTTACGGGCTGGGAATATGGCCTAGTGGCAAGAGTGCCTGCCTCGTATACATGAGGCCCTGGGTTCAATTCCCCAGCACCACATATACAGAAAACGGCCAGAAGTGTGGCGCTGTGGCTCAAGTGGCAGAGTGCTAGCCTTGAGCAAAAAGAAGCCAGGGACAATGCTCAGGCCCTGAGTCCAAGACCCAGGACTGGCCAAAAAAAAAAAGAAAAGAAAATATCATTTACTTAAAACAAGTGTCTATTTCTTAACTCAAATGAGTGCTTCTAGATTGCTGAAGGGTCATTTAGTCTCCTAACATTTAAATTATTAACATCCAACAACAACATATTGTTTATTGTCCTTATCCAATCTTTGGGTTTTGTGGAACTTTCCATTTTAGTCTTTATGGCAAAATTTATCTGGCTGAATCAGAACAAGAAAGGAACAACATTCTGATGCCAGATACTGAAGATCAATAGCTATTTACCAAAGCTTATAGCATAATTAAAATGCATTACAGGAAAAATTTCCCTTCATACCCTAAGGCTAAGCCCAGAATTATTGATTAAGTCAAAGTTATGTGGTGTAACAGTTTTATTATGTTTATGGAAATATAAAGGTTTTTATGGCTCATGCATGTAATTTTTTAAGAACACTGAAGAGGAAATATCTTTGGCATCAGGAAACATCAATTGTTTCAGGATTTCATTAAGGTTTCAACGTATGTAAAGAGGTAAGTCTTCACTTCACAATACTAGTTTGTGATCACCTAAAGCTTCAAACTGAAGGTTAATGTTCAAAACATTCCTGAATTTAGCAAAACCCATTTACTTCAAACTACTCTCGAAGTTTGTCACTGTCAAAAATAATTCTATGAATGTATGTGTGATGGGCATGCCGTAAGTTTATGAAGGAGGTAGGTCAGCACAAATTATTATATACCCAAAGAGAAAAATACTGTTTCTTGTATGTAAAATTAAATAAAGTTTTATAAAAATATTTATCCACAGAAAATCAAATACTGCAGTGATAGGATGGACACTTGAGAATGCTATTCTTTTCAGCAATAAAATCAGATAGTGACAAATCTTCCCAAATGAAGATAAAAAGTACATATTTGAAGGACTCTCCTCGACTATAGCACTTTTCTAATAGTAACTCCTTTAAACATTGTACATTTGGAAAATAGAGTGATAAAGAAACAATAGAGTCAAATATATGTTGATTCTAATTACTCCTCTTGCTGGCATTTAGACTAATTATATTGCTTGGTTTTTTCATTATCATTAATGATGACACTGATACAATCCTTGTCATTAATCACTACTTATCATGGGTCTTAAAGCATTTTGTTGAACAAAAACTGGTGGCTCACACCAATCCTAGCTACTCAGGAGGCTGAGATCTGAGGACTGCAGTTCAAAACCTGCCCAGGTAAAAAAGCCTAGGAGACTCTTTTCTGCAATTAACGAGCAAAAAGACAAAAGTGTAGCTGTAGCTCTGGGGCACTAGTATGTGTAAAAAACTTAAGGGACAGTGCCCAGGTCAAGTTCAAGCCCCAGTTACCATCTTAAAAACAAACATTTAGGTGGATAACATTGATTCTAAACTTATTTCCCTTTCTTTAAATGGTCAAGTTTAGGTCTCTCACATTCACAGTTTTCAGACAGCAATGCATATACACACTACCCATGTCTTTAACTTGAGATGGGAGGTAACTCATAAAAAGTTACTTTCTATGAAACCAAGAAGTTAGATGTACTCGTAACGAAGTTTATTTCCTCTTCTAGACAACATTCAGGAAATATCTAGCTAAATATACAGAACTACAATTCCATGTGTACTAGGTATACATACACACACACACACATACACACACATACATACACACACTCCTACAGTGTCTGTGTAAAATAGATTAGTCATCTACAATTTTTTCCACTTTTCCTCATTTCCTGACACAATCTCTTGGCTAACTTTGCTGTAATTACTACTGCTGGCCAATCCTTTTATCTACCTTTTATGGAATCAATACCCCACAAATAGCCACCTATGTGACTATGGACAAATTAATCATGTATTTCTATGATAGAGGCAACTTGACAGGAGCTTCATCATCTACTTGTTTTATCACTCAGCAAATTTGCATTGCACTCACTCTTCCTCCCAGTAGAAAGAGAAAAAAAAAACTATTCTTCCTATTCTTTTAAGTTAAGCTTGTAACAGATGTATAGCTCAATCATATAGTACTTATCTAGTATTCATGAGACACTGGGTTTGATTCCCAGCACCAAAAGATGACATCAACTCAAATCAAATAATAGGAAGTAAAGTGAAGTTGCTACAGTGATCTATGTCCTTCATTCACTCCCTTCCTGAAAAGGAATTTTCTTGTTTGTGAAAAGGGCAAATTATGTTTGTTTCAAAGAACTCTTGTAATGATCTTTTATAGATATTAACTTACATGCTCAGCCAACCATCGAAACCTATTATTTTTACATCATGTTTGAATCCCTGCAAATTAGCGTCTGACGCACAAGTAAAGCCCCTGGATTCTTCTACTGAATTGTGTTTATAAAATCACCAACTCCTGGTGCTGCTTTTCCCCCCTTGCTTTTTTATTCTTAAGAGTCTCTGAGAACTCCTCTTAGGAAATCCAGCCAGAACCCCTGTATTGACAGCTAGAGTAAATAAACAAATTCTCAGATATTGAATTACAAAGCACTAATTCCAATCTCCAGTCTCTTACACTAAAAAGACTCTATCACCTATTACTCTTGTAGGAAAAAAAAACCCTTTCAATTTTAGAACAGTGTTTTCTTGCCAATGTTTTTTGTTTGGTTAAGACTTGCATTTCATTTGTTTTTGTACTAATCATGTTAAGTGCCACTACTTTATGCTCAACTAATTTTCATATTTGAATAAATGAAAATTGCATACACACATAGGAATAATAATGTGCATTTTATGTTTGCTTTTTCTAAGCATATTAAATTCATACTTGTTGAAAACATGGCTAATGCTTTAGTTGTAGGAAAAAGAATACAGTAATCAGCATGCTAGTGATGGTCCTTCATCTCAGAAGGAGAACACATCAATGCAGAGAAATCTACCACAAAAAACGGGCAAAAAGAAGGAAAATGGCTGATCGTGAGCTATAGAATGGCCATCACTTATCAAGACAGAGAATGACTGCTTTGGCTTGGTAAGTTAGATAAGTTATCATTGAGATAATTCTTCTGCTAATTGAATGACAATGACACAAACAAACATAAAGGGGCACCTAGTACACTGAGGGAATCCACAAGTTGTGTTTATTACAAGAAGAGAGAATACTTGTTTTTGTGAGATGGAATTTAGAGTGCATTTCTGTCTTCAATTACTATCCAATTTGCCAGTTCTTTCCACAATCTATATGACTAGCAACTTAAATACAAATTTTATGTGAAGATCATTTTACCTTCTACTACCCATATCACAATATTAGTGCAGAATATTCTACAAAATCTATATAACATCATTTTATACAGAATATTAATAATTACTAGGTTCTACAAATATGAGCAATAATGTATGTTCTCTAATGTAGAAAAAATGCTTCACAATAGAAACCTATGCAGATGAAATAACAGAGTGGAAAATATATAAATATAATCCTGAAAATGAAATCAAAGAATGAGCAACAAGACTTTGAGGTTAATTAAACAATATTATTTCCCATTTTCCTATTACTCTCTGAATTTCACTCATCAGCGTTGTCTAACAAAATTTTCTAATTAGGTCTGTGTCATGCATATTATTCTAATTTTATCCTAGTTTATCTTGACAGTTAGGGAGTTTAAAAATAGACTGGTGACTAGCAGAGAAGCTACTCAAGATGCTTTGGCATGGCATTTTTAGTACAAATTTTACTATCACTATAATTTTAGCCATATTTTCTACTTTTTTCTTATTTGTAGATTCTTGCATTATAAAATTGTTTTAAAAAATACTGTTTTGTTTCCAATGACAGAAGAAAATGTAACATGAAATACATAGATGTATATAATTTATAGAATTTCCCTCTGAAGTACTTTTGGTATGGAAAAACTTCTTCCTTTTGGCTACTTACTCGACGTTATCACAGTGCCAAAGTCAATTGAAATCCTTTTTCCTCTATGAAATGATCATTAGCTGAATCTACAGTTTCTTAGTAACCTATATCTATTTATAAAAATAACAAAAATTGGCCGGAAAGGAAATACTTTCCACTTTTTGTGGAAGACCTGATTTCTGCATGTCAGATACAGCAAGCAATGTGATGTGATAAAGAATTGTTCAAGACTTATCAATAACTTAATGGAACATGATACCTGTCTACTATTTCATTAGAAGTTCATGAAGAAAGAAGAAAATAAATACAACAAAACTTTGGCTCTGTCTGCTTCTCATGTTCTATTTTCAAAGTAAGTCATTTGAGTGAAAACAAGGGTATTGCAGAGCTGCAAAAGACCTTGAGATGAAATCATTTTTCAAAGTCAGTCATTCAACTGGGTCCCAAGTCAATGACAAAGTCTTTCGCCTTGTTTAACAGATCCACATGCCTGTTTACTATGTTACATTAAATTTGGTAGTTGAGTTTTTTTCAAAGCTTTTCACTTTTGGATTTATTCAGTAGAAAGGATTTCATATCTGTCAAAGTCACACTCATCTTGGGAACACAGTATCTAACCTGTATTCCACTGATCAGAGGCTTAAAGGGGAGATGTAGATTGTTTTTTCAGGAAAAATTACTAAAAACATTTATGAAAAATACCTTCTGAAGTGTTTGGCTGGAGAGAGGTTAGACTTTTATCTATCAGCACAGCAACTACACAGTTCTGTCAAATACAGCTGTTTGCACATACTTTCCTGAGGAGAGATTAGAAACTCAAGGGATCAAGTGAAACTCAATGTCCTTTCATGTGTTTTTATCCTAATGACATTTTCTCTGCAAACTTGTCAGCTGCCTATTTTTATTGCATTTATGTATCAAGTGTGATACTTTCTAATAATAAGTACATGCTTGGTTAATAATCCTCCCAAAATAAACAGTGACTAAAGAAAAAAAAGTTGGCTTACTGAAGTGCTCAATTATTTCTATCTGTATAACCTCTTTCTCCAAATCCAGAGAACAGCATACAATGTAATAATTATATGGTGTTTATACACATATAATCATCATATGATTACCAAAGCTTTTGTTCATTCCTATAAGAAAAGTGAATAAAATTCAAAGGCAAATCCAATCTTTTAAATACACAGAAATATTTTAATTGCATTATTAATAACAATGTTTAAGTGATCACAGCATTTTTTAGGTATGCTTCATCTTTTCTTCGCAATTTTATAGAAATTTTGACTGAAACTTAAAATACTTCCCTTTGAAACACTTTCAGTATAATAAACCAGTACTTAAATCAAAGGGGATTAAATCATGCCTTTCAGATGTGTGAAAGTCCAAGAACAAACTGTGTATTTCAAAGTGATTGAGAATTGGCTTTTCCCCAGTAACAAGTTTTAACTAAGTACCAAGCCAGTACAGCTTTATCTCATGTTCTGTTTGAATACAGTGCTTGTCATTCTGTTTCTAATAAGGTAGATTGAAAAAAAAAAAAGGAATACAAAAAGTACTTCCTAGCTCAATTTTGTTGAGCTTATTAGCTATCTCTTACCTCTCACTTCAAATTTTGTCTCCTGATCTGTTTTCCCTGCACCTGAGAAAAACCAATTTCTCATGTACCTTTGTATAACTTAACTGCTTACGTCAGACTCACCTGAGATTTCATGCCTTGGTATTCTCAGCAATTCTATTTGCTCCAAACACACTGGATTTTGTTCATGTGCAATAAGACCTCTATCTATCTCTCCAGTAAGGCTTCTCAAAGTTTCTCTAAAAACTGTTTCAGGTCTCCAGTGTTCAAAGCCTAATATCAAGGAGCAGTAGAGGACAGAGGCATTGATACAGAGCTGCTTACACTTCTGCTAATTAAAAAAAATGCTGCTAAATTTCTATTACCTGGAAAGGCAGAGAAACTGGTAAGTCCTCTTTGGAAGATCTCAGGGCACTCACAAGCATGGTTTACAATGATGAATGCAGAGATATTTTTTCCCACCACAGAAGGTAAACATGCACCTCAAACCAGTATTACAGGTTGGAGTGTCTCTCCTCTACTGAGCCCCTGGGGCTGCAGGTGAGGTGTACAGACACTAAGGCACCTTCCTGCCTAGATTTTTTTCTTCTACTAGCCAAAGTGAACATTCGTATTCCCTTAAAAATGATCAGGAGAGGTACTCCACAGACTTTCAACTGATGTCTGTCTTCTGGTTATAATTAAAGTTAACTAAATGTTTTATAATACTAATGCAATTTTTATGCAGTCATGAGAAATACTGAACTCTAGATGGACCTACAATAGCCTAATTGAATATTAGTTAACACTTTCAAGGCCTCAAACACAGAAACTAAATGGTGTCAGTATAGAAGTCATATCCTACACTTGTTTTTCCCTTAAACAGAAAGCAAATGCCTTTCAAAAAGAGTGTGCCAAATTTTCCCATGGAATTACCTGCTCTGGCCTGTTAAGGTGGACACTTAGATTCTGGTACGTGCTTCTGTAAAACCAAGGGAAATGTTCTTCACTTAGTATGAAGTGTTTTCTGCTCTGCAAAATAAAACATGGATTCTAGACCTTCTAAACCTTTTTCTAGCTAGAATGTGTTAATATTCGAACATAACGTTTCCTTCCTCTGACTACCCCAATCTTCTGCAGTAAGTTGGTGAAGAGTCTTCTTCTCTTGTTAATTTGCATTGAGAGCTGGCATAATCCTCTTGCAGAGGGTCTAACCTATTCTGTAGTACTTAAAATATTTTTCCTTAATGGACTCTCAACTTTCATGATTTTTAGAGCAGAGTTCCCTAGAGCTAAAGAACTGAGAAGAATAGCTGGGTCCTGGTGGTTTATGCCCATAATCCTAGCTACTCAGGAGGCTGAGATCTGAGGAAGAAAGTTCAAATTAGCTAAGGCAGAAAAGTTCATGAGACTCTTACCTGCACTTAACCACCAGAAAAATGGAAGTGGTACTGTGGCTTAATGTGGTAGAGCACTAGCCTTGAGCAAAAGAACTCAGGGACAAACTACAAGCCCTGAGTTCAAGCACCATAGCCAATAGCAGAAATAAAAGGAACAGAGAAGAAATAAGGTATAAAAAAGAGAAAAGTTGTTATGGACAGTAGTGCAAACCACCCACACAACTGTTGTAAGCCTATGAAACTAGTCAATGTTGAATAGCACAAAGAAGACACGTCCCTACCCCTACTCAAGGAAATCGCTTCTTACAAGGTTACTCCAGCTTGTAATCATTCAGAATATTCTGTAAGCACCACGTAAATTAATATATGTTATCCTTTACCAAGAGGTGAGTAGCCTTGAACATTTTTTACCAAGGGTGATAGGAGAGAAAGAAAACCACAAAATTCATAAAATTGTTTCTGAGGATTAAGTTCCTAAGGTAGGAAAGATTCAGTTGCTGGCTAGTACTAGATTAGTTCCCTCTTATACAATTCTAAGAACATTACTCTCTGTTACTAAGATACTAGGAAAAATAGAAAAGGCTTATCATCCTGGCAAAAAAAAGAGATAACAATCCTTTATGTGCCCAACTGTGGTCTAAGAAAAGCGTGTTCTAGGAAGTGAGTTGTCTGTAAAGGACAGAACAGTCACCCTTGCATTCAGTGAAGCCATGGCCTTCTCTCCCCTGTCACTGTCTGACAGAGTGCCACCACGAGTTTGCACAAAGAAACAATTCTTTCCTCTCCTCAGCAATTAACAATGCATAGATGGCACTTGTCCCTATTCCTTATGCCATATTATTTATACTTTTTGTCATATTTTCAAAGACCAGGAAAAGTTATTTTCATTCTATCTTATATTCCATAGTTTATTTTGAAATTGGTAAGACTATTACAAACCTTCATGCATAATACTTTAAATTCTCTATAAGGTTAATTTTACACCAAAACTGAGAGAACTTGCTTTTTCTATGTATTTGTTTGTTTAACAGTCCTGGGGCTTAAACTCAGAGTATAAGTGTGGTCCCTGAGCTTCTAGGCACTCTTCTAACACTCTATCACTGAGCCACAGCTCCATTTTTGACTTTTTGGTAGTTAATTGGCAACAGGAGTCTCATGGTCTTTTCTTCCCAATCTGGCTTTGAACCAAGATCCTCAGATCTCAAACTCCTAAAGTAGGATTCTAAGAGTGGGCTACCGTTGCCCAACAAGAGCTTGCTTTCGACATTTGAAAAGATAATTGAGATTTGTTCATATCAAGCTGAGATAACCTTGGTTCAACTGCACTTTCACTTGTAAAAAAAAGGTAGATCTCAGAGGCAGCTGATTCTTCACATGGCAGAATACAGATGAGCAAGAGAGAACAACACAATTCCCAATAGCCCTTTATGTGAGTCCACTTAAAGAGGGATGAGCATTCATAAGAGAAATACCTCCCTAGAAGGCCCACCTTCCAGGACCATTGAAGTAAGAACCAATTTTCAACAAATGGAGTTGGAAGCACAGATTCAATCTTAACACCTTCCAAAGTCTAACTAGAATGAATGTAAATAACGTCTATAAGTAGCACTAGAAAATAAATCACTATTCAAAGCACATGATGGAATTCCAATGATAATCTCTATGATATTCAAACAGCAATACAATATCCTCATTGCTAAATCACTTGAGAGTCAACCTTATGATTAATATACTAAGCATAACATGTGCCTTACTGTGATTATCCACTTAAAAGCAGAGTTGATAATAATGAACAGTTTTCAAATAATTTCCAAACCTTTTGTATTACAAAAAATATTGTTAAGTCACAGGTGAACCTAAAGATTTCAAAACCTTTGAACTGAGTTTGATCATTTTGTAACAGTTTCACATACATGACAGAATATTCTGCAGACAGCTCAGTAACACATGGGTACTCTCTAAAGGAAAAGTCCAGTGTGATTTGTTTTGTAGTGTAGTTACAAATCATACCAAATATCTTACAAACACACATACAGATACAGCTGCAAATGATCCCCACTACATTTAATTCCCTTATAATTTAAAGAAATATGAAAAATATAATTTAAAATCAACACTTGAAATGCCTTCAACTCTCATTTGATTTGCAGGTTCTCTTAAGAATTTTAATTCAAATTCATCTAGAATGGAAATAGTTAAATACTCTAAGAATACAGCTCTGGACTATTTGTGGACGTACCAATGGTGCATTTCAAGTCAGAAAAGATCAGAAGAGAAAACATACTCATTATTAAAGAGTGTTTTCAGAGTGCATAAAGAAAAATATCTATGATAAAACTTACCTGACAGTTGTCCTCTAACCACAAAACATTTACAATTTAAGCATATGATTCTATAACTTAAGCCATGGCATTAAAATATTTACTGTAGAAATTGCTTTAAAGGGCTGGGGATATGGTCTAGTGGCAAGAGAGCTTGCCTCGTATACATGAGGCCCTGGGTTCGATTCCCCAGCACCACATATACAGAAAACGGCCAGGAGTGGCACTGTGGCTCAAGTGGCAGAGTGTTAGCCTTGAGTAAAAGGAAGCCAGGGACAGTGCTCAGGCCCTGAGTCCAAGGCCCAGGACTGGCCAAAAGAAAAAAAAAAGAAATTGCTTTAAATTAAATCTGTACATGCATTTCTGATATACTCTAATAATTCTAATAATTCTGGACATAATTGCATTTTTATACATAGGTATAAATAGGAGACAGAGAGAGAGCTATCTTTAACCAGTACAGCATAGCACCAGAAATGAAACATATATGAACGTGCTCAGAAAAATGAGAAAACAAAAACATCAATGCACATTTAAGGATTTCCACATAAGAATAACAAGTAAGGAGGAAATAGATTTACTTAATGCTCTAGTTTATTTCCAGCTATATACACAGACATGTAACACATAAACCTAACCTCAAACTTGCTAGTCACAATATTAGCAGGCAATCACATACTGTTCATACAAATCCATGGTCATGTGAACAGCTCTGACAACCTAGATATTTCTGTGCTTTCCCAAAGAAAAAATACTAGAGACAATTAAGATATGTTACAGTCATGCATACTACCATTTGATTTATAAAACACAAATTATTCTCATAGAATTATGTTTTTATTTTATAGTTTTCATTTTTTATTTCCCTTTTTTATATGGATGAACTTTAAGTGTATATTCACCATGTGTATATTGTACACAGTCATTTAGTAGAGCAGTTTATAAACACAATGTATCTTGATCAGTGTCACCTCTACTAGGATTTTTTTTCTCATAAAAATCATTCAATGAACTGAAAAGTATTTTACAGCATATTTCAAAAGCATTAAGGAACATACAGGAATAAAATGAAATCCTCAAACAGGTGTTATGAAGATTAAAGAGAGAAATAAAAATATCAAGAAGATGAAATGTTTTAGAGACCATGCATGTCTGTACTGATTGCTATTCATATACATCAGGTTTTTTTAAATGTTATTGTATTTTTGCCAATTTGAACTGGATGGGGAGCTGGGCCATTAACAGATTTTCTTTGTGGCACACTATATTTCATGAGAACACAATGAAACAGAATCATTATTATGGGGTATGTATTTTTCTTCATTATCAAGTACATTTAAAATATGCCTTGATCACAATTTTATTTATAAAGGAAATAAATAATTCACAAGAGTGCTGACTTCTAGAAATCATAGCCACATGATAGTATTGCCCTATTTTCTATTTTTCTTTCTATAAGAAAGAAATGCTGTCACTCATCAACAGGGAACTTTGTATTTTTTCCCCAACAACAAACTGAACTGTGGATGCCTAGGGAGGCCAATGTCAACAAGCCAATCCCTTCACAGTACAAAGGTACCTGGGGGTGGGGGGTGAGGTCTGTAAAACAAACCTCTTCAACTGAGAAATGTGTAATGTGTAATGAAATGATATTAATTACAGGCATAATGAGCTTGTAAAGCCCAGAGATAGCAACACTTTCTTACAAATATAAATTCCACAGCTAGATTCAAAAGAGTCAATATTCAAGCAAGGATGGAAAATGTCCAACATGAGAAAGCCACTGGCAGTTGACTGAACCATCTCCCCGCATTGCATTGGAGGTAAAAAGGTTTAATTCTACATTCTGCCACACTTGTGATTTTGTTGAGTGTTTTTTTTTAAAGACAAGTTGATTTTTTTTCCCTAGATCAATAATTCCAACCTCTTTCACCCTCCTCAGAGAACATCTAAAAATAGAGGCAGGGAACATGCATGTGAATGCATATACCCATGCAATAATTCTCTCTCTCTCTCTCTCTCTCTCTCTCTCTCTCTTCTCTCTCTCTTTCTCTCTCTCTCTCTTTCTCATACACACACACAAACACACACACACACATACACACACAGAGTTAACAACACTGCTTAAATTTCTGATTGTGAATGTTTCAGAGTCCATTGGCGCTTACCTTGTAAAGATGTGTTAGGTGAACTGGCTTCATTCTCTCCCATCTTATTATTTCTTTGTAAAGGAGGCCCAGCAGTGTCGGGTTGTATCATTTAACCCTCAAGCTCTGTGACCTTCTGACTTTCTACTGTAGTATTGTAACAGTACACTGCCTGCTCTCTTCTGTGAATAATTACCATTCTGCTTCCTGAGTTACCTGGGCTGCAGGACCTGTTTTACTATGAAGTGAGATCACATCCTTGGATCCAGTGTCCTGCTCTTAATGTGAGCCTGCACACATGGCTTTGTTTCAGTTTTGATATTAACTTTTAACTCTGTACTTTTTCACGTCAGTCCAGAAGCACTATTTGCGTGTTTCCATGAAACAAATTCAGTGTTAACAACCAGCCATGGTTCAGAGCCAGAGCTCTTTTTACTATCTTTAATTCATTTTTTGCTCTCAATCTGCTTTGCTTAGAGAAACAAAGTAAAATTTGAATAAATTATTCAGATGCTATGATTATTTTTTTTTAATATAAGATAGGAGAAACAACCATAGAGTCTGTTGTGTGCAGTGGTATAAAGACAGACATTGGAGTGTCTATTCATTTCTCTGTGACTATAAAAGATGCATTGTACTCATAAACTGACATGTAGAATTGAAACTTATTTGTACAAACCACTCAAAGATAATAAGAGAATAAACTCTAAAGAAGGAATAGGACATTCTTGAGATTCAGTTTTTTAAGCTAAAAGGAATAAAATATATTGCAGAATGACATGGAAACCAAAAGCAATAATGTATGACTGCATGAATAACAGATAATGACCATAAAAGTGTGATTTTTGTTCTTCCTCCCCTTTCTCTTCCTTTTCTTTTGCTAGTAAGTAAAGGGACTGCAGGAACAGAACACTGATGTGGCCACAAGTTTCTGATGTCAGTCATACATTAACTAAGAGGTCCTCTCCTCTCCTCTCTTCTCCTCCCCTTCCCTCCTATCCCGCCCCTCCTTTCCACCACTGGCCCATCCTCCTCATGTAGTTTGAAGTTGTTGATCCTTCTGCTCAGTCTTTAAGTATTTGAAATAGCAGCAGGTAGTCTTCCTCAACTGGAAGATGTCAAAGGAATTATTCAGTCCAGTTTTGAGGGCCATAAGGTCTTTATTTGTAAACTGAGAATACTGATATTTTCATTTTATTTTTATAATAGGAAACTGATAAATGTTTGCTTAGATCAACTTGTTTCTGAAACAAAACATTCTCTAGCAAGATGAACTATAAGTTAAAGTTATCTCTTTAAATAATAGTATTTAAGAGACATAAGAAGGAACTCACAAAATTATGGTAAGTTATTTAAGTTTTGTGTCCCATTAGATACCTGCAATTAAAGAGAATCTCCACTTTCTCCTTCTAACATTTCTTAACTCTTGGCTTTGGTTGTGTACATGGAAAAGAAAACCAAATCACCCACAGACCTACAAACATATGTGGGCATGTGTCATGCGTACATGTGCTTGTGTATGAGATATATGTGCACATTCATGTGCACATTTATAGAAACATATATACACTCATGTATGCAAACATATGTACATATTCTCCCAATTATTAACATGTATCTATATATCACAACTTAAAATATTTCCTTTTTCTTTTTTTAAATTTCCAAATAATCTGTATACTACATGTGCTACTTAATGGAAAAAAATGATAACAAATTATGAAAGCAACAGAATTGGCAAAGGTTTCTGAAATTAGAGCAAATGCAACATTATCAAATGTTGATTATGCACCAATTCATGCTTGTTATCCCGACACATGGAGACTGAAGCAAGAATCTCACCTACTCCAGGCCAGCTTGATGCTACAAAGCAACAGATAGCCAACCTGAGCTACAGAGAAAATGAAACTTAAAAATCAGAATTTTCTTTTTCATTTACTGCCTCTCTGATTTTCAGTTTTCTCATCTGTAGTATGGGAGCTAGAGCTCATATTATCAAGAATCGTTTCATATTACAATTACAGGAATTTTTTATTTGTAATTCAGCTTGTTGTCATTTCTAGACTCAAACACTGCTTTGTTAGTACAATGGCATACTTGAACACCTATCCCATGCAACATACTTTATCAAAAGTAATTGAAACAGCGTGTTTGCCAATAAAACATTGTAATATCACACTTCGACTTTCCAATAAGAGGAGCAATATGCTTGTTAATTCTCACTCATTATGACAAACTTGGAAATGTATTTACAAACTTATACCCAAAACTAGTCACTTTCCTATAATAAAGTACCCATTATCTACTAGCAGAATTGTGAATTATGATTTACGTGAATTATGTTGAAAGTTATAATGACAAGAGAGTACAGAAGTAGTATTCTTGAGCCACAGAAAAAAAGCATAAAACATTCAACACCAGAAACCATGAGAGTTTCTCTATCTGCCCAGAAAGGAATGTATATCTAGTTATACTAAAACTAGTTGCAATATTCATAAACTACCAGGCAAACATGTTTTTTCATTCTCTTTTCTATAAATACATGTTTTATTTGTATATGCTTAAAAATAGCTTCCAGAAAAGAAATTTCAAATATAACCAGAAAGAGTCTGTACATGCCTTGAAAATTTGTGTCCCTCCCTTTTGCCTAACTTTTATATAATACTTTCTCTTGAGCCCTCTCTGCATTCGGGCTCGTATCTGTGCTTTCAGATACCCTTAATAATGCTAAGCATTAGCCATGCACCAGTATCTCGTGCCTGTAATCCTACTTACTCATAAGGCTGAGAGCTAAGGCTCTCAAAACCAACCTAGTCAGAAGAGTGCAAGACATATCTCCAATTAATCACAGAAAAAGGAAGTAGTTCTGTGGTTTAAGTGGTGTAGTGGTAGCCTTGAGCAAAAGGAGCTTAGGAAGAGTGCCTAGGGCTAGAGTTCAAGCCCTAAGACTGGCAAAGCATATAGAATTTGATGATGATGATGATGATGATGATGATGATGATGATGATGATGACGATGATGATGACGATGATGATGTGAAGCCTTTCTTCATATCATATGCTCATCGTGTTGTATTTTAAGTATTGTCTAATTACTTGGACCTCATTGCCAGTATCCAGCAGTCCCTAGCACATATTATGTCTTCACTGCATATAGTAAAAATAAAATTTAAAAAGTAAACAAAAGGGTTTCAAAGAAGGAAAGACAGAATTTAGCAAAAAAAAACTTAAGTCTTTTCCAAAAGAAAAAAATAACAAAAGTTAAAGTTTGAAAGTGAAAGATGGAAGTTTCTAGATTTCTTCATCAGAGCAAGTCTTAAGAACAAGGAAATAAGAACAATGATAAAGATTTCTAAAAAGTGTTAAAGCAAAATAAGTAAAAGAGAAAAATAGTTTTATTTTAACCACACAAGAATAACAAGAACAGCTCGGAGCCAGAACAGCTTCACTGGATGCTGAAAAGAAGAATGATACAATTATAAAATTTATCAACAAAAAAATTCTGGATCTTAAATGGCTCACAGAAATTCTTTGAGGCTAGGTATGATTTCTGAGTGATTTATCTAAATATTACTGAAGGTGTTTTAAACAACATAAATGGCATATGGAAACAATACATATGGCTACACTAATCTTAATGAATCCACAAAAATAAGTATATAGATACTATCATTTATCTTTCTGGTTGAAAAATCTGCCTGGAAACTATCCAAGAAGAAGAAAGCAGCTGTAGTTTAACCCTGAATGAAAGTGGTAAGTGAAGTGATCACTGAAGAAGATAAATAGAAAAATTTGAGAAGTACTATAAAATAGGTCATCACAGGTCTGAACATGGACCTGCCATGTTAATGGAACATTGGAGTATGTGTGCAAAATGTTAAATATATCTAATAATTCACACCTGGAAATTGTGTTCTCAAAAAGCCTAACACAGGGAACAAAGGACTTAGATAAAACTATAGTTTTAAACCATGAATGTTATGGAGAGAAAAGATGGAGGAGGATTGTAGGAAAAAGACTAGAACTCTTAGAATTGTAAACGTCTACCACATTCCTACAGTAGAAGTCAGATCTGACCAGATTTCTGTCAAAATTCCAATGAGCTGGAGGACAAATTCATGCTCAGCTACTGAGCAGCTTGAAGAGATTACAGATTGAAAGATTGCAGGGACCAGCTTTCCTCTGCAGGGAGTGTTCTAAGGGTACTTCCTGCATTCGTGAGTAAGACAGACATAACACTGAAAACGCCAGTCATTCAAATTATTCCAGTCTTCTCCTCATTTCCAAAGCAGTTGAGAAAATGTTTTGAACATAATTAAATTGAGTTAATATTTAGATGTTCAACATGATTTCAACATGGATTCTTAATATTTCCTTAACATAAATCCCTAATCTTGTAGACTCACCAAAATAGGAACGAATATTACTTTTATTTTTAATTTTGTTTTCCAATTAGCATACATTAATAATATCACAAGGTATCATTGGGAAAATCCCATAGATGTATACCTACAGTATATTTTTGATAAAGTTAGCACATTGCAATGTAGCTCCATGTTCTCTTCTCTTCTGCATACTTTGTCTGAGTTTGATAAGTTTCATTAAAATGTCTTCATATATGTACATATAAATATGTTAATTATTTTCACTTCCCAATACCATTCCATCCCCTCTACCTTCTCCACTGACATCCCTAAGCTATTATCCTTCTGCACTTAGGTCCTATGGTTATTTTCTTCTTCTTCATCAACATCATCATCATCATCATCATCATCATCATCATCATCATCATTATCATCATCATCATCATCATGTCAGGTCTAAATTCCACAAACACATGAGAAGCTTTGGCACTTGGCTATTTGAGCTTGACTTATCTTACCATATTAATCTCCAGTTGCTATTAAGGAATATATTTTTCAGAACAAATATCATACAACATTTTCTGAATGGAACCTACTTGAATTTTTTTTCCTTTCTCTATTCAAATAGAGCTCCAAAAAACATAAAAACCAACGCTAATGACATGATGCCGTGAGCCGTATGATATTGGAGCTGGGCATTTCATCAGCAAGTGTTCTAGAATAGAATTTATTTGAAGTTAGAATACTTGTTGGTTATTTGTAGCTGAGAAATCCTAGGTTCAGGCTGAGTGTTCTTATAGACAATATGCTTGTGAGTCCTACCATAAGTGAGGTGTCTGCGTGTACATGAAGTGGGAAAAGTAGCAACAAGCTGCACACTATCAAAGAATGGGTAGAGATAAAAGAATACTCTCTTGCACGTAGAAAAATGGCCCCCAACTTATTCTACCTCACCCCATCTGGATCCGTGTTTTACCATTCACCCAGCTTTTTGAAACCTAAACTTAAGATTTATCCTTGGCTCCTCCCTCACATCCCCAATAGACAGAAGGTTGTCTATAGACAGATTTAGTACTGTGCAGGTAGCAATACAGGGAGAGACATAGACCTGGTATTGATGACACCCCCTCCTCTTTCTGGGGACCCTGAGAAAGTAAAGACAACTCATAGAGCCTGCACTCCTCTTCTGCCGTAAATCCTTGGAGCCCATACCCGTTTTCCGGAAGAATGGACTTCACAGCTCAGAAAAGTATGGAAGCTGAGGATTCTGGAGCAAATCTATTCAGGGGACAGGTACTCCCGACCCTCTGAGGAAGATACATGGGACAGACACCCCTCCCCTTTGGTTGAAGTGGTAAGTAACCTGCCAATAGCTACCAGGCTTTCTTCGGTTTCCCCTAGCATTTTATTTTATTTTTTTATAACTTATTTTCAAAGTGATGTACAGAGGGATTACAGTTATGTACATTAGGCCATGGGTACATTTCTTGTACTGTTTGCTACCTTCCTCATTTCCCCCTGCCCCCTCCCCCTTTCCTTCTCCCCCCATGAGATTTTCAGTTGGTTTACATTAAATGGTTTTGCAAGTATTGCCTTTGGAGTCTTTGTCTTTTTATTCTATGTCTCTCAATTTTGATATTCCCTTTCACTTCCCTAGTTCTAATACCAGTACATACAGTATCCAGGTACTCAGATGAGATACAGTCGTAGTGGAGGAACAACCACAGGAAGGGGATACAAGAGGATCAACAACAAAAGAAGCTATGGTTTCACATGGCATATTGAAAGTAATTACAACAGTAATATAACACTCGTTTCCATAACATGGAGTTCATTTCATTTAACATCATCTTATGCATTCATAAGGGCATAGCTATTAGGCTCTTGTGATCCTCTGCTGTGACTAGCCTAAACCTGTGCTAATTATTCCCTATGAGGGAAACCATAGAGTCCATGCTTCTTTGGGTCTGGCTCACTTCACTTAGTATAATTTTTTCCAAATTCTTCCATTTCCTTATGAATGGGGCAAAGTCATTCTTTCTGATAGAGGCATAAAATTCCATTGTGTATGTGTACCACATTTTCCTGCTCCATTCGTCTACTGAGGGGCCAATTGGTTGTTTCCATATTTTAGCTATGACAAATTGTGCTGCAATGAACATTGTGCTGGTGACTTTAGTGTGTTCTTGTTTGTGGTCTTTCCCCTAGCATTTTAAATAAATTCTGCCTCTCTTCCCACATTTACTGCTTCATAGTTCCCTGTGTGGGGAGCTCCATCTCAGAGGAGGCTGTTACTTTGGCTTTCAATTACGTTCGCTCCTGTAATAAAGCTATCAGCTTCTTGCAATATCTTCTTTTTTTTTGGCCAGTCCTGGGCCTTGGACTCAGGGCCTGAGCACTGTCCCTGGCTTCTTCCCGCTCAAGGCTAGCACTCTGCCACTTGAGCCACAGCGCCGCTTCTGGCCGTTTTCTGTATATGTGGTGCTGGGGAATCGAACCTAGGGCCTCCTGTATCCGAGGCAGGCACTCTTGCCACTAGGCTATATCCCCAGCCCCTTGCAATATCTTCTTGTTTCTTTTCCTTTACTTCTGTCAGACTGAGACAACAAATCTGAATCCTAAATGGAAACATTTCCCTGATCAATCCTCTGGGTTGGGACCTTATATCAGCTGGCTGACATCTAAGAGGCTTTTCCTCAGTTTCTCCTTTCAAATAAACTTTGCCCTTACTCCCACATCTCCTGCTATATATATAAATTTAAATTTGGTGGAGAAAAGAAAAGGACCCACAAACTTAGACAATATCAAGGCTCCTGTCAATTTTATGTTCTAATTTACATTGAGATCCATTCTCTTGACTTACATTTTCAATAGGTGAGGGCTAAACATATCTCCCCAAATAAAATATTCTCTTCTCACTCCCTATACCTACCCACATGATCTTCCTAAGAAATAGCAATCACATCATATCCCTAGATGAACATGGATATTAAGATTACTACCATCCAATTAAATCTTTTTTTTTTTTTTTTTGCCAGCCTAGGGCTTAACCAGGGCACTGCTCCTGAGCTTCTTTTGCTTGAGGCTAACAATCTACCACTTGAGCCACAGCGCCACTTCTGGCTTTTTCTGTATATGTGGTGCTGAGGAATCAAACCCAGGGCTTCATGTATACAAAGCAAGCTATTTTGCCACTAGGCCATATTCCTAGCCCCCTATTAAATCTCAATCCTCAGTAACATTACAGTTCTATCAAGGTTTCTATAATACCTTCAAAACATATTTGGCATTATAATTCTAAATAGCCAAATATATGGTATAAACATCATATTTACTTTTTTATAAACATAAATATAAAAATTTAAGGCTTCCAGGTACCAGTGGCTCCTATCCATACCCCTACTAAAGCAGCTAAAATCTGAAGAATTAATATACAAAGTCAGCCAGGATAGAAAAATCTATGAGAGCCCACCTGCAATTAATCAGTAAACATAGTGTCTGGCTGGAAAGGTTTGAAATTAGCTCAAGTAGAAGAGCACCAGCTTGAGAAAAAAATCCCTACAAGCAATTGAAGCCTTGAATTCAAGTCCAGATACTCCTCTGACACATACACTCAGTGAATCTTAATTAGGATTGACTGGGAGGTAAAACATGTCATTTCGATACAACCAAACTCCTGAGTATCTACCATTTTCCCCCTTCCCCACCACACCAAATAAGATACAAAATCTTAAGAAAATAAGGAAGCCAAATTATATTCTAACAGATACACCCACAGACACCCAGAGTTGTTTAACAATTGCTGATGATTTTTAAGTAAGTTTACATGATTAAGAAATAAAGAGATTCATCTACTAACCACAGGCACATTGTGGTTCCAGGTTGGAATACAAAGCATGGTGGTTTGCTTCTGATAACAGAAGATTCTGGAAGAACTATGTAACAAGACATTAAACACACACCTAGCATCAATGTACCGTGGTAGATGATTATTTTTTTTGTGGGTTGATAGTGGGACTTGAACTCAAAGCTTTATACTTTCACCTGAATTTTTCTTTCAGGGCTGGTACTCTGGCACTTGAGTCACATTTCCACTTCAGGCTTTGTGATTATTAGTCAGAGATAAAGTCTCATGGACTTTTCTATATTCACTGGCTTCAAACCAAGATCCTCAGTTTTCATCCTCCTGAGTAGCTAGGATTAAAGGAGTGAGCCCCCAGCCCCCAGTGATAGATACCCTTTAGATAATTCCATGGAACATTTGCTTCAGTGCTAAAATGTTCTTGAGAAATATTCTCTGGTTAACTATCAGCTTTATCTGTGTAAATTTACTAACAGTATCAAGATTATATGTGCACCATAATACCAAAGTATTTCACAGGTAAGAAAAATAATTTCCTAAGACATCTTTTGTTTCCAATAAAAGAATGAACTGTGATGGTCACTGAAGTATCACCAGAAAGAAGAAAAGTATTGTGTAAAGTTTAAAAGGATATTTAAGATTATAATTATGAAAGAATTATACTATAATTATGAAAGAAAGTGTGACTCCAAGGAAGACCCACACACATATACACACATACACACTCACATACCGCACAGTTAGTTACATATAATGGTTAATTTTCCAACAAAATTTAAAAAGAAGTCCTTAAAAATCACAAAGATGCCAGGTGCTGATGGTCTGTGCCTGTAATCCTAGCCTCTCAGGAGGCTGAGATCTGATTGCATTCCAAAGCCAGCGAGGGCAGGATAGTCCATGAGACTCTTATCTCCAATTAATTACTAGAAAATGAGAAGGGGTGCCGTGGTTCAAGTGGTAGAGCATTAGGCTTGGGCTGAAGAGCTCAGGAACAGCACCAAGGCCCAGAGTTCAAGTCCCACAACTGACAAAAGAAAAATCATGAAGAAAAAGTGCTAATTGCCTGATGCAAGAATAAATTTGAAAAATGTAGGACACATTTTTAAAAAAAATTAAAAATTCCAGAACATCAAGATGAGAGGATTATTTTGTTTTTTCATTTCAGAAATAAAATCAAATGCTTGAGTCTGTTATTAGCATACAGATAAATTTATTTTCACAAGTGCCGTAAAATAAGATGACTGATTCTAAATCGAAAGTTTCATCTGTACATTTCAGAATCATCTAATACAGATTTGTCATGCCTTTCAATTACATACCTTCTTAACAAGAGATGAAATAGTTTTGGCTCCCACAGGGTAGCCTCAGAAAACAGCAATGACAAGAGGAAAAACAATTACTGTCAAGAGTGACACAAAACATTGGCAAATACTAACGAAAGATAAACCACATGTTCCAGGATAGACAATTTTCTAACTACCATTGGCTCCTTAACTTCTACAGGAATTACTAATAGAACATGTCCAAAATAAATTAAGATCCTAACAGTGACTTGCTTAATGAACACTAAATGCCTTTCTTTCAATTCACGAAGTATGAACAAAAGTAAATACCAAAGTTATAAGTTAATCATAAGAAATTAAAGAAAAAAAGCATTTTGTTTTGCCTGATTTGTTTTCCCTTAAGTTTTAAATGACCTTTTCTTTCTCACCCACCCATGCTTCTGAACTTCCTTCTTCATCTTTTATAACAAAGTCAATGTGTTATATCATGCTTTCCTAGAAAGTGATTCCAGGAAAACTACTTCTGTTCAACATCATAATGGACCACTTCTTTCCACTGAGAATGTTTCCTTTCTGAAAGCTCCACGTGGACTTTTCCTGCTGACTACCTGCCAGCCAGTGCTGTTAGAGCATAGGAAATGGGAGGTTAAAGTCCCCGACCTTCCTTCAAGCAGCTAGTACTTAAAATAGACTTCCCTCTAAACTGAAATGGCTG